>NC_134325.1:20862128-21462128 GCF_964195595.1 Calonectris borealis
AGTCCCCACAAAGGACGGTGTTCTCCCACTGTAAGAGCAAAGCTCTTGGGAATCACGGGAATGACTCACGCTAGACCCTCCTGTACAGGATCCAGTTCTGCATCACTGTAATATATTTGGGGAAGAGCTGAGATCTGCTGACATCCTCTGAAAGCAGCTGGACACATTACGCCTTGCAGAATAGGTTCTTAACTGCTTGCTGTCCTGTCTCCCTGCTCTATTTGTAGCATGATTCAGAGGTTGAAAATATGCTCTGGCTTTGCTTTGGAATCGCTCGAGCCTTGTAGATGCTTTGGTGCTGAAGCCGTACATCGCTTTGTTCTTCAATGGTTATTACTCCCAGGAAATCTTTGCTCCAGGGACAATCCTGCGTTCCCTGGCACGTTCAAGGCAATACATCCTCCCTCCTTTAAGCCCTGAGCAGGCATGTACAGTAATCCTA
Organism: Calonectris borealis; assembly: GCF_964195595.1. Lineage (NCBI taxonomy): Eukaryota > Metazoa > Chordata > Aves > Procellariiformes > Procellariidae > Calonectris > Calonectris borealis. Next base: position 20,862,571 of record NC_134325.1, read on the forward strand.
GGTGGTACTGCTGAGGTTAGTTAATGAACTGGAGAGCTGGGCTTGCTCTGCCCTACACAGAGCACCGATATGAGGTGTTTAGCATTCTAGTTAATATTTTTTTTAATTAAGAAAGTAAGCCCAGTGATGGCTTAGCAAGGTAATAGCAAGCTATTAATCCATAACTTGTACATCAAACATTAATTCTAGCTTAAGTCAACAGCTGTTCCCTAGAGTTCTTCAATGTTTAGGTGGTGACAGCCTTTAGACAAATAACATGGTCACAAATAACTCTTGCCAGGGAGGCCCAGCACTGGGTGGGTATGTTTGGAAGATGGCTTCATTGCTTACTATCTGAGAAAGTCCTTCCTGAGGAGGGACGTGAGCCCTGAGTGCAAGCGACAGCAAAGCCGCTACCTGGAAACCTGAGAACCAATGCAGAGGACCTTGTACCCAAATACCGTGAGCAGGACGGGAGCATCAGAGAGCACTACTGGATTTACAGGGAGGCGGCACCTTCCTTGGGCCATTAGATGTTAAAAGTCACAGTGGGAAGGCTGGCGCGTTGGCAAAGCCATTAAACCCTGCAGTTTATTGAGCAGATGGCAAGGAAGACTCAGAGGAAATATCTATTTAGCAGAGCTGTGATAGCTAGACATACACAGGCTGGGAGACCTCCAGCTTTTCTAGGCAATACCCTCTCTCCCTCCCTCCCTTGCTCCCCATATTGCTTCTGGCTAAGACGTGATGCCTGAAGGCACATTCTGCTTTATGTGCTGACATGTGTCTTCTTTCGCTTGTTTATTATTTTAAGAATATCCATGATTTCCTAGATTGCTTGTCCCACATTGGGAAATCCTGGCCCTCGGTGGGCTAGCTCCCAAAGCGAGAGATGTCAGATGAGGAAAGCGCCCATGCAGAGCCAAAGGGAACAGAGAGCGGGGCCAAAGAGCCGGCAGTGCCTGGCAGAGCCACCTCTTCCCCTCCACAGGGCCTGTCCCGGCTCACTCGCTGCCCGCAGGAGATTCGAGACTCTGGCACTAGCTATTTAGCTGCAGTCAGACAAAACTGCACTGCTTCCCTTGCAGCAATTCACTGAGAAACCGTAAATTAAGAAGTGCCCATCTTATGTCTGAGGCATGCGCCAGATTGCAAAGGCAGTGTTAAAAATACCCGTCTGAGGAGTGTCAGGAAAGAGAACATGGGGAATAGAGGAAAATCCTGGACTTCTGTCCAGTTTATGCAGTTTTCCAGCTGCCTTTCCTTTGGGGCTTCTCGCTTCACAGTGATTTGTGATGTTTAGGATTGAATGTAAATGGTTTTCTGCACAGCCCAGCTACTCTGTTGCTTGAACATTGCAATGGTCAGAGGAAGGATGGTGATGGCCCATTTAGTCATCCCAGCATCACCAAGCAAGTCTCTCCAGGGACACCTAGTGAGGCCTTGCTCACTGGGAGGCTGAAGCAAGTTATCTACCCTCTTTTAATCTTCAGCTGCCCAGAGGATGCCTCGACAGGGCAGCAGCAACAAATAAGCTTGTGCTTCACATGATATCAAACACAATTTTGTCCAAAATATTAATAATTTTTCCCTCTCACCCATTACAGTCCACACTCTTCCTACTCATCCATTTTGAGAACTATATTTAAAGTAACTAAAGGAGAGTTCTGGATTGATGCCACTGGAACATTCACCAATAAATCAGTTTTCCTCTGTCATCAAGTCAGGCTGCTGGGTTGTGCTTTACACCAACACCCAGGAGACTTTGGGGGGCTGCTAAGGCCTGTGAAAGGATGCAACCAAATGCAAGCAAATGCAAGCAAATCCGTGTATACCATACAACAGGGAACTTATGGGAAGTGTCCACAGGTCTGCGTTTCCAGCAGAAAAATCTCAGAGGTTTATTAATTGGCCATGCTGAAAAACCCTGGCACAGAGTTTAAGGCAGCAATGTGATTTAGCTGCCAGTGCTTTGTGCTAATACAAATCCCCATCTAGGACTTGAATTCTGAGCTATAGATTATGGAAACGGCTCTAGGGGACACAGCCTGTCTGCAAGAGCCACTCACTCTGCAAATGTAATTGCTTCAAATATAAGCCCCCCATGCGGAGCTGCATGCAGTGCTACATAGCCATGAGAAATCTTGGAGGGGACTCTCAAATATCTCATTGGTAAAGTTTAGTCAGTAATGAGGGTGGTTAAATTTCTACGTACCCTCTATTCTAAGAAAAAAAAAAATTTCTCCCCTTACATCAGGAGGTGGTTTGTTTGTGCTGGAATGAGATTTCATTTGAAGGGGATACTCACGCTACCGGTAATCTATCTGGAACAAAGGAAATGAGAGGCCTCAGTCCCTTTCTCCTGAAAAACCATTCTGAAAGGTGCATTATTTCCTAAATGATTCCGTTCCTTCAAGGTAACATGTAATGACTTTATAATGGCACAGTGATTGTGGCCTATTTCTTCACAGAAAGAAAGGGTAACTAGGTCACGGAGAAACAGAAATGAAAAGGCGTTCAAGGCAGAAAATCAGAAAAATATATCCAAGCTGCCTCAGAAGGAGAAATATCTCTCCGCCTTTTGTTTACAGCCAAGGTTTTCAGCACTCCTACCCCAAAGTACCAGGGTAGCAGGAAGGGTGGGGTTTCGCTTCATTACCCTGGGGAATGTCTTTGGCTTGGACCTCAGTTCCAAGCTCGTTGCTGTGCCTAAAACAGGACCCAGGGGAATACCATTTGCTGCCACCATTTCCTTTTCCCAGCACTACCGTGACGGAGACAGGAGCTGACCTTGTTTCAGCGAGGCGCAGGGCCAGCTGAGGCTTTCTCTCTCCTTCACGTTGGCATGGTCAGCACAAAGGGGCTGTGCTCCCCTGGGTGTTGTGTCTCCCATTGTCTCACTGGTGTCTCCTTAGTCTTAATCAAGAGATCAGATTGCCTCTTGTATTCTTTTGGAACATATTCAACAGCAAGAAATATCACCTGCAGCAATAATCTGCCTCCAGAGACTCACTAACTGGAGAGCTTCCCTGAGTTCCCACACAGGTGCATCTGTGCACGCAGATACTACATTTTCCCAAAGAAGTGGCACTTCTGATCCTTGTTCCTATTTGTCTCAGTGGCCAACTCACTAACTCCAGTGAGAACAAGATCAGTCCCCTGAGATATACTCCAAGTGAAGAAAATAAGAGCATGAAGCTCATACAGGCACATACTTCCTTGGACGAGCTGCCAATACTAACTGCCAAAGTTTTATCAGACTCTTCTTGGCAAATAAGTCCCAACATGCCGAAGCTGCCATTAGGATCATTATATCTAGATGCACAGACTCCACGAGGGACGCTCCCTGGGGTAGCGCCCAGGAGGGGATGTTTTGGGATTTAAAAAATGAAGTAGCAATTTTAATTACTTTTGCCTTTTCGCACAATTTTTAATTAAGTCTGCAAATACTGGGTCACATTTTCTGCCCATCACATTGGCAGCTGCAACAGATACTCATGTCACTCTGTTTTTTCTTCTGCATTTAGGGCTTTCTGGAATACAGTAACAGGGAGAAATTATGCTGTTTTTACCACCAAACATCACTGCCTCCCTGGGAATAGCTGCGGAGTAATGCAGCTAAATCTGTCCGAGCTCCCACTTATTTCCATCCCCTTTCCAGGCACAGCGACACAGTTTAACAAACCCACTGGTGGCCCAGGAGGGCAATGAGGTGATTGATCTCTCAGAAAGGGAACTGGCTACGCATGGCTGGATGGAGCCGTTGGGAGGTTTAGCAAGGCCTGGGGGCTGATTCCTGTGACATGGGGAGGAAAGTCCGTGGCAACTTGAGATGGAGACTGAGGCTGTGCTGAAGGATTGAGAAATGAGAGAAAAGGAGCAGGAAGGGAACTATTCCCTTCGGAGATGAGATACCAGGGGACATGTTGAGCAGAAAGCACAAGTGACAGGCAGAACAGAAGCCCCTTTGTAAGTCAAGAGGCTGCAGAGTAAGGGGAATCCTCTTCCCTGCTCACCTTGGCTTTGTTGTCCATGGTAACAGCCAGCTGCATCCTCTTCCCCATTCTAAATGTGAACATATGATCTGCTTCCTCCTCCTCCTCCTCTTCCTCACTGCCAATGCCGAACCCAGGGCTCGTAGGACAGGGGCTCCCCCATTTCTCGCTCACCACCCTTTTGTCCTGGAAAACGAATCACTTCCGTTAGCAAATCCAGGCCCCTCGGCTCACCAATGCGATTCCCTTCCCCAAACACACCTGCACGTGAGCAGAGAGGCCAGCAACAGAAAAGGCAGGCCTTGCCCCGAGGAAGCTTTCTGTGCCCGGCGCAGTGCCATGACATTCCTAGGGAACAAGGGGCTCGTTGTCTGCTCAGCAGCAAAACCCACAATTACAGCGGGTCTGGAAAATCCTTTGCACTTACAAATCTGACATTTCAGACTAAAATGCCAGAGTTATAGGAAACAAATGTCATCCTCATCTCTTTCTGCAGCACTCTGAGTTAGATCGGGAAAGCCTAAGTCCTGATGGAGATGGCCTTGGAAGCCAAGTGCATGGCTCCTGAGGGTGGTGCTCACCATCGAGAGGGCTGGGCTATCTTGTCCATAGTGTTCAGTCTGGGTAATTGCATCTTTCAGGTCCTGTATGAGAGAAAAACGCGTGCAATAGCGCACCTCTGGAGAAAAGCAAGGGCCGGGGCGTGGTTGAGAAGTCAGCAACGCACTAGCTGGATCTAACAACCCAGGAGTGCTGACTGCACGGAAGGAGGGTGGGCTGGCTCAGCAAGTGCTGCACTCGCTCTGGCAGAGGACTTCACCCAGGAGTTACAGCAGGACTGGCGGGTGGTTTACCAAGCCCCACACTACCAGGAGGGGTGGACAGGGCTTGTCAGACACAGATTTGGTCCAGTTAAGAAGGAAGCCTGGGACTTGCAGCATTTGCCCCAGTTGTGGGAACTTCAAAGCAACCAAGGGCTACTTGTTTTGCTCAGTCACAAAGCCGAAGGAGACCATGACTTTGCCCAGCCTACAGGCATCCTCAGAGGCATTCCTGATGCCTCCAATGACACACATACACCTGATACGTTCTGTGTATGTATTTGCAGTGATGCTGACACCTAGGACCCATCCAGGGCCAAGCGTGCCTGTCCACACATTCATTCATTTGCCTGTTAATTCTGCGTACTTGGGTACGGGTGCCTGCACATGGCTGGGAATTTATGTGGATCAGCTAAAATCACTTTGAGCACACATCTCTGCAGAGTTTTTACATCCTTTTGCGAGGGCTTAGGAGCTATGTTCCATGCCTGAAAAAGCTTTGCTGTGGAGGCTGTCTCTTTCAGAAACGTCACTTTGCTGAGGCAGGACTGAGTGAGAGTTCGCCAGCGGTGAAGGAGAGGCAGCACTTACGTTGTGAGCCTTGGTGATGGTAATAGTGAGTCCATCCTGCTTGGGTCTCCTGGAGGTAACAGCCATTCCCTCCTGCTCAGCTCGCTTTTTGTCCTCTTCTATTTCCTGAAACATATATAGATCCTTATCATCAGCCTGGACCTGGATGTCTACAGATGTTATCCATTTTCTTGTTTAGGATTTCTCCTAAACGGACTACCTCCCCCTCTAAGGGGGAGTGGACCAACTCGTGTCCCATCCGTGTGCCCTTGGAAGGGGTCGCAGGCAGCTGTGACTTGCATTACCTGTCCCTGTGCCACAGGCACTTTAGTAAATCTCTTGTTGACTCAGGGTGCCCACTGTGGTCTCAGCACATGCAATGGGAAGCAAGCACAGAGTACAGGGCTCCCTTCCTGACAGGCAAGGAAGCTGACCAGTTTGAGGTTCGTGAAAGATTGGCTATAGGACACGTGGAGAGGCTGGAAGACACACCAGGCCTGCCGAAAGGGAGGGCTGTGCACAGGAGCCATGATCCCTGTGCCGATCTGGGGCTAGGGCATCATCTGTGGCCAAGGGATGGTGGCTGAGATCTGGCTATCTACTAGGCAGCTTCTTCCAGAAGCCAAGTGGTGGTGGCAGGTGGGTAGCATTTCATACAGAGGTAAGGGTTTCTCTCCCACAGCTGCTTGTGGCATTCAGCCTTTCCCATAGCTTTCCACTATGTACCACTTTTTGCTGCCACCAGAAAAGGTCCAAAATGGCACCTATGGTATCAAAGGAAAGGTCTTCTAAGCAAGACCCAGCCCAGAGCACCACTCAGTCTCTCAGCCCTGGATCCAAGACATGAAGCGTGCTCTGGGTTTTCGGGTTTTCAGCATGGCTTTTTGTCAAATTCGAGACTGCCCACCCAGCTGGCAAATGCTAAAGAGCCCCTAAAGCCAAGTGGCCTTGGGCACAGGCAGCAGAATGTCCCAGACAAGCCAAAGGGGATCCTTCTGCCAGGAGTACCCTCAGGCCATCCTGCTCTGTACTGCCGTATGCAGACAGTCATGGAGAAGGGTGAACAAATCCACAGAGAGAGAGCTCCAGGTTACCACAATGTCACCCAAACCAGCTCATACAAGCCAGGCTGGATATCTCCTTCAGGTCACTGGGTAGACTCTCTTGGCCAAGGCAGGATCAAAAAAACCGGGGGTGTAGCTGGAGTGCTTCCTCCTAATTCAGAGGGTAAGGCTGCAGTAACCAGCAGGCTGCTAAAGCCTTGATTTGCCTTCATCTTCCTTTTTTTCATGGAAAGTCTTTTGGACACCTCTGTGCTCCTCAGAAACACTGGGACCAGCCAGGGAAGAGCTTCAACCCATACCACTGCCCCGGTAGGGAAGATAAACCTATCAAATGTCTTGAAGATGCAACCTATGCATCCAAGAGGATAAGCATGAGGGACTGGGAAGGACAGATGGGGAAAAGGTCAGGGAATATGAGGTAAAGGGGTAGAAAAGATGTGATGCAGATAGAGGAAGATGGTAGGGCGAGAGGAGGTGCTGCAGCAGTGAGGCAAGCGTCAAGCAAGCCTGCTTTCCCATCCAATTCAGAAGCCGTAGCTAAAGGCAGAGCTCTGCCCACCTGCTCCGAATGTTTTCCGATATGAAAATGTTATCTGTATAACAAAGTCACTCCAACACTGCTGACCATTTTATTTATGCTATGAGCTGAGGACTCCAAAAGGGAGCTGGGGAAAGTCAGAACCTGCAGACTCACCTGGTATCGCCGTATGAGCGCTTCATTCTTTTTCCGCAAAGCCAAGATTTTCTTATCAAGTTCAACATCTTTCAGCTCTTTCTTCCTTAACACTGCATCATCCACAGCAGCATCCTGAAAACAGGAGGAGCAAAGCTATTCTCAGTCATCACACCAACAGGACGAAACCTGCTCCTTCCGCTTGCACAGGGACCTGGCCCGGGAAGAGTCTTTCCCCACCATTTCTTCCCTTGGTCGTCTGTTAAAAAGGATACTGTATCTTGTAAATTGACTTTTTCCTGACAGAATTGACCTCTTCTTTTCTTACAATTTTTGTTCAGCAATGAGGTAGTTAGAGCAGAAAGCTGATGTCCCACTTCGATGGCTGTCATTAGGCTCCAGAGTTAACACAATGCTCAGCTGCATGCAGTAAATGACACCTCTCCCTGCTGCTGGTTCAGGTGTTCTCAGGCACATCAGTTCCCCTCCATTTACATTCAGAGAGCACCTTGGTTACCACAGAAGATAATAAATCGGATTTTTTAAATTCTAGTAGCAGCAGTGTCTAGCAAAAATTAATGCCGATGAGTATCAACTCACTGCAGCAAGCTGATCCATATCGTCTCGACTCTGCCTGGTGTTTGCATGAAGAGCAAGGTGGCAAGGCTGAGATCTCTAAGGCACTACAGGTTTATTTTTAAACAGTGTTTTTGTGCTCTCCTTATCAACATGGCATCTGCATGCTGCAGAGATCTCATATTCCCTCTCCTTCACTCACACAGAGAGCTGGGTAAGACAAAGTGAGACTGAGGAGGGGAGGAAAGGAACACCAAATCTCTGAGCAGGCATTGCATGCCTGGATACCTATTTTGCTGACATCGCAACTCTAATCACCAACAGGCTACCCCCAGCCTGCCGCCTTTGCCATTTGGCTCTGTGCAGTAAATCTGCTGCAGGAGCACTGCAGCAAATCCAGCTGCTGTGCACGATGCATATTGCCCACAGCGCCGGGAAAGTTTGGAGGAACCGAGAAGCAAATGTAACGAAACCCTCACCCATCTCGCTACAACTAGACGTTGCTCCTGTGGGTGGCTCTCAGGGTTGTGTCCCTATGAAGCGGAAATAGCCAGCGCGGGGCGGGAAGCATATTGACGGTCCCCAAGGTCTGGTGAAGAGGTTTGTGTGTGCCAAGGTCCTCTGGGGCCAGCATTGCCTCCCTGCGGCTCTGGTGCTGCACTGCCTGTCCTGGCCCCATCCTCACCCTGGTCCTGCCGGGGTCTCTGGGGCTGGTATCGGACCCTGCTCCAGGGCACCTCAGCCCCCAGCCATACCCCAGGGGCAGGGAGAGGGACCTGCCCAGGGGAAAGCTGTGCCCCACCTTCAACCCCAGCCTCGGAAGCTTTCCCAGCCCCAGCCCGGTCCTAACCTGACAGCCGCTACGAGCCTGATCCTAAAACCACCCCAGTTGCATGGGTATACTGGGCATAACTGGTGAGGTTTCAGTAGCGGGGAGGAGGCTGCGGGGTGCCCTGTGAGGGGGGAGGCCACGGACTGCCCCCAGCTGGTTGCAGCCGGTTCCAGCCGGCTCCCCCACAGGCCTCCCGCCAAAACTCAGCCAATCAGGGGAGTCCGTGGGGCCTCTGAGCCTATCAGGGGAGTCCGTGGCGCCCCTGAGCCATCAGAGGAGCGAGGCGCCTCTGCACCCCTCAGGGGAGGCAATGGCGTCTCTGTGGAAACGTATTCAAGAGAAAAGGGGGAAGGAGGCCAGAGCAGGAGGAGAAGAAAAAGGCCCTGCTGGGAGGAAGAGGAGGAGAGTGGTCCACCTGAGCGGGGACCCTTGAGGGGTCCCCTGGCGGGGGAGCCACCAGGCGTGAACCTCTATCGCCGGCGCTGCCCTCGCCTCGCCGAAGGGACGGGGAGCCCCGTGCTGAGGGGGACGGAGAACAAAAAAACGGGGGGGGAGTGGTGCTGGGAGGGAAACAGGGGTGTTTTTCTTAAGAGTGTGTTTCTTTGGTTTTATTTTTCTTTAAAACCAGAATCAGTCGTTAACAGATGACTAACTGGCAAATAAAATTAATTAAAATTCCCCGTAACGGTAAAGTGTTTTTGCTCGCGATGCATGGGCAAGGCATGTTTGTTACCCATCCCCATTGGCTTCCTATCAAATTCCTCATAAAAACACCACGACCCTCAAGACAGCTGTCGCTTTCCCATTTTCACGGGAGCGAATCGCCGCTGCATCCCTGCCGGTGAGTATTTCTGCTGCCCTCGGTTCTTCGGGGCTGACGGCTCCCGGCTGTGCCCACCCCAAGGGCAAAATCCCCAGCAGCATCCTCCACTGCAGGCTCTGTAGCATTCAAGGCTGGGAAGAGCTTCTGCACAGGCAGAAGGGGTTTGTCCGTCATTAATCATGACATAGCAGGTGTGACCTCCTTCAGGGAAGGATACGTCAGGGGCCAGCCACGGCAGCTGGGGACACGGGATCTGGGTCTGACGCCCGCCGTGTCCTGGGTGCCTTCCTGCGGGCGGTGAGGCAGGGAGCCAGGCTCCCCAGGGTCCAGCCGCGAGGGCTTGCAAAGCCCTCCTCCTGCGAGGAGGGAGTTTCTCCTGGATACCTCAGATGCCTTTTGCCTGGTCCTAATTAGGTCACCAGAGGAAAAACCGGAGCAGTGGAGGTCCGGAGGAGGGGATGGAGGGATGCTGCCTAACACAGCCCTTCTTAAACTGAGCAAACATGCAGTGAGAAGCCCAAGGCTTGATGGCAAAGAGTGGAACCACGGATGCTATAGCCCAGGGGAGGGACAGCCTCTGACTCTGCTCCATGTTCCCAGTAAGTTTGTGAACTTTACCCAGCGATGTACAGGGGCTCCAGCCTCCTGAAGGTGTATTTGTTTATCGTGTGACAATGTATTGAATGATGCGGAATTAAGGTGCCGTGAACCTTACCCTTGATTTCTTGTGTGTCATGTAGCATTTCACCAGGATGGGAATATCCTGCCCATTTGAAAGCACAGGATTTTAGATGAGCTGCAGGACTTAACTCCTTAACATGGGAAGGTTTTCAGCTACCTGGGAGACGGACACCAAGTAAGAATGTGGGCACATTTCATCAGCTGACCCTTCAGAAAATAATTCCCAGAAAATAATGGGAATTCAGCCACGGCTTAGCATCACTGCTCTTCAAAAAGGGCCTCCCGGGAACCAGGGCTGCAAATCTTCCGCTGTGTGCATGGCCAGAGCTCGCCTTCGAAGGAAGGGATCCAGCTGCTGAATCACCGCACATCCCTGCAATGCTAGGTCTTCCTTTCAAGGGCTTTACATGAAAAAAACCCAAAGCTACGTTTCAGCTCTAAGCAAGCAGATCTGTGGTTGATCTGCAAAGAACAGGGCCACGGATGGGGGGAGAAGTCTGCCTAGGTAGTGTTTTTGGAGAAAAGGGACTAAAGGTTGAAAACATGATACCATCACAGAGGAGGTGTGCTGGATATCGGAAACCAGAGAGGGGAAAGGCAGGAGAACCGGTTTGCTGAAGTAGACCTCAGATCCCGCACAAGTGCATCTTCACCCGTACCCCCACAGAGGGGTATTTTATCAGTGCTGATTTAACAGCCCTTGACGAGGGCCGCTCTGCCAGGACACAGGCACGCATTGGTGTTCAGGTGGAACAACAGGGACATTTAAACCACCTCCACACATTCTCCTGCTGGACAATGGGATTTTGTCAAGGTCTGCAGGAGAATGAAACACACTTTTCCATTGCCATCCATCATCTGGGTACACGACAGGTGAGTATATTGTATATGTGGGTGGATACACTTTCATGGACATTTTGCAAGACTGATTAAAGCCGAATTCAGTGTTTACCTGAACAGAAGCTATTCTGTGAGCACTAAATTGGCAGGTTTGCTGTTTGCCGAATGCTGGGGTGTTGGCTGCTTGAGGGTGGGATCAAAGTGGTGCATGCCCTCAAACACACCCCTTTCATCTTCAAATTCCTTTGAAGGAGGACTGACAGAGCTGCCGGCTCAGGAAGAATTTAAAAATTCCTGCAGAGATTGTATTTGTGCTCTTCTCTTTTCAAAGGCAAAAGATGGAAAAGACCTGTCAGGCCGCTCTCCCTCTCCGCGCGAGACTGCACATTTGTCAGCGTTTTGTCTACGTTGCAACACAGCTAGTGCGGGGGGGAGGGGGGTCTTTCCATTTCCAGCTAAAAACAAGTCACTGGAAGGAAAGTTTTGCTGGTATTCAGCACTTCTCCTCCCCTTTATTAATGAAGCCTATTAACATATTTCTCTCTGCACGATCTGTTTCAGCAAGTGCTGGGGAGCTGCGGATGAGAGGTGGTCCCTTGCCCGCATACCCTGGGGCACAGAGCAGCCCCACTGCACACAGAAGCGCCGAGCAGCATTTCGAGCCCCCGCACCGGCTCGCAGGGGCTCACCCATTGTACGGTTAAGCCAAGTCAGCATTTGCTCGTCAGCCGCCGCTCCGAGCCAGCCGATAACAGGGGGACGTGCCCTCTCCTCCGCTTCTGGAATGAATCCGCCACCACAGCCCATGCTGAAGCTGATGCTCAGGATGAAAAGTGGCTACACCGTGCCCTCCCCAGAGTAAAGCTCTTCCGGGGAGCCAAGGTGCCCGTATGTCACAGCGACGGGAGAGTTATAAATGGCTTTGGCAGAACAAACGTGTGATGGCTTTGAATCAGAAAGCAGCCGAGCCCGATGCCTCCTAGATAGCAAGGCAGAGCAATGAAGCCGCAGAACGGGAGGCCTCTTTCTATTGCAAATAAAAATGTCACAAAAGGAGAAATGGAAAGCGAGCGGCTTTGTGCTTCAATTAAATGATGACATCTCGTTCTGTCATACCCCCCACTCCTAAGTGGCACACACACTTGCTACGCAGCTCATCAGGGGCTGGAGGGACGCCTCGCTCCAGACTGTCTCTGCGTGCAGTGCTTTCCCGTATACTTCTACAATCGCCTGCTTCTACACCGAGAGACCTCAGAGGCAGCAGGGTTGGAAAAGCGAGAAAGACAGAAGGTGGGGGGGAGGGAAGAGGAGCAGGGCCCTTAGCTAACACTCTTCTGTGTAAGCAAATGCATCGGCTCTTTTTAAGAAATATCCCCTGGCTTGACAGCTGCAGCTGAAACCCTTGCTGGGATAGGCAACATCCAGCAACAGCAAACTGCCTGGGTTTCTGTTTGTTATCTACCCCAATCTCCCACCCTCCCGGGAGACACATTGTCCTGAGCCAGCCACCGCAACCTGTCCCGGCGACGGACATGCAAACCCCGGCACCCAAAATCCACCCCCCCCGGCACCCCCCCTCGATGCGGCACAGCTTGTTTGCTCCCCGCGCCTGCTGGCAGTCAGGCGAGGGAAAAAAACACAAAGCAACAACCACCAAAAGGCCACCCTGAAGGAAGCGAGTGCAAGTCGTTTTGTGGCCTTTTTGGGTGAGGGACCCCACCGCCCCGCGCCCCTCCCAGGCCCCAGAAAGGCAGCACTCACAGCTCGGTGCATGTTGGACATCGGCGGCAAAGCCCGGCAGATTCCAGAGCAGAGCTAAAAGAGGAGAGCCATCAGACGGCCTTTCTCAGCACTGGTTGCACAGCATACAAGATCATGTTTTGATTACAAAAGCCTCGTCTGGGCTCCCAGCCAAGAGCACTGGCTGCCTAATATACCAAGCACAGACAGGGTTTTGAGTGCCTGTGTCCTCCTCTCCAATCTCACTCTCTTTTTAAAAGAAACACTCCCCCTTTTCCCCCCTCCTGACTCCTTTTAACTTCCTGATGCCACAAGCCCTCGTTCAAAGTGGGGAAAGCCGGGCGAACAATGAAAAATGGATCAGGCAAACAGCTTGACTTCACTTCGTGGCCATTCATGGGGTCGTGTTATTTGTTATGCATGGCTAGTTGCACGCCTGGCGGGGGATCGGGAAAATATCTGGGGTCCTGAATGTCTTGTCAGTGCCAGTATGTGCATGAGCCTTCGTGAGAAAACAAGTGCCAGATTTGCCTTTTTCTGTCTAATTCCAGTATTATCTGGGAATGATTTCCCCATTTTTAAAATGTGCCTTTCTTTCAGAGAGGGAGCAGAAGCAATGCTGTGGGGTGGGCATTACCAGTGGCACCATGACTAGCAGAAAGCACATAGTCAAAGGAGAGGGCCCCCCAGCAATCCCCCATCTGAAAGCTGCCAAAATGACCCCCAGAAGAGTCACAAATAGCGGGGCTTTGAGAAAACAGGCAGCATTTGTCTGCTGCGGTCTCAGGTTGCCACACTCATACCCTTATCTCAGCACCATGTCCTGGCTGTGTGCTACGTCCTCCCTCAACGCAGACTGGCTGCCCTTCCCCTCAACCTCCGAGGGACCCAAATCAGGCAAGAGATGAACAGGAGATGGAAGCACACAGGGGACTGTTTCGTTGCCCAAGGACTGATGCACACCCCAACATTAATGAGGGCCCTGCTATGTTCGTACATTGCAGCACTGAAAAAGGAGCAGGTCTGATGCTGGTACCTATCCCCTCTAAGACCTTTGAGCAAGTCAACCGTTCACAAAACCCAAGAAGTTCAAACAGAAATCCAGCGTGGTTCAAGGGAAGCCTTCAAAAGAACTCTGAATTTGGCCTCTCCTCTGCATATAACTCTAGCTACTGAAGATCAGGGCTAAGGCACCAAAGGACCTGGAAGCATGGCTTAGTAAAAGCGCTTGGAGGGAAAGACTGACCCATATTAATTAGTAGCTACTCAAATGATGAAAGGAAATTGAAACCATTTCCCAGGCAGTGCCTCTGGGTTCAGGCTTGACGAAGTAAATGAAGACTGCTGTGGATGGAAAATTGGGAAAAAAGACACAAGAGCTTTGCTAGAGCCCGAGTGCTTGGCAAGAGGTTTGTGATGGACAAACCTGTGCAGGAGGTGTGGAGCCACGCGGAGCTTTTCCTTGCCCTGGGAACACAGGGGAGCTGGGAGGATGGTGCTGCCTTGGGTTTCCAAGGTGGCACAGTCCCTTGTGAGGGTGGAGTGATGGCCCATTTTTGGTTGGGCTGGTGGCTGCAGGGACAAGGTCAGCCCTAGCAGATGCTGCTGGGCTGAGTCAGGGAGTCAGTGTTCATAGAAACACTTTTTCCAGCAACGGTGCATTATCCTGTTTGTGTGGTGGCCATGTTCCTGGGCTCCAGGAGTCTGCACACGCTGTGAACGCTCGGATCCAGGTTAACACAAAGACCCACACCATTATCCCGGGTTCTTTGCAGAGTGCAGGGTAAACACCATGTGCAGCGGGGTCCTCTGTGCTACTCACGGATCACAGTAGCTAAGGGACCATGTCATGCCCAGGTTATCAAAGCGTAAGCTAAGTACTCGCAAGGAGTTTCTACAGACCTCATAGCCATGGCTCCTAAGTCTCTGCTGTTATCAATGGTGTGGCCAAGACCTTCCAGCAATGAGCAATGCCATGAGCAGGCATGAAGAGCCCCAAAATACCTTTGTTTTTGCTAATGTCTCTGGAGAGCTGCAGTTCCCTCCAGGGCAGCGTTGGCTACTCCACTTCCCTCAACACAAACAGCTGACATTTCTCAGCTGTCCTTTACCATGTCTGAGTCACACAAATGACAAGCAACTACTTCTCCATCGTTATGTGAGACCGGTGAGAAGATGAATGCTCGGTTAACTCTGTGGACACAGAAACCCGGGGGCAAAAGGGCCCAGTCAAGGGAGCAGCATCTACAGCTTCAGCAGTGGGGCAGAACGGGTTGGTCTGGGAATCTGTTTGTGCTCTTGGGACTCTCACATGATGTAGAGAGCCGAATCTTATAAATATGCTGAGATTTATGGGGTTATATACGTGCACATATGTTTGCTTATACCTGGTGTCATGGCCAGAAAGGGTTGCAATAACACCAAGGCTGTCCTCAACTTGAGGGCTTGCTCTGAACTGTCAAAAACTCTGATTTGCAATTAAGTGCAGTGTCATTCCCGAGATTAGCACTGCCTTCCCGTGGGGTCCATGCCCACCTCAGCGTAAGGGTCCTCCAGGACCATCATCCTGGCACCAGGGAGCACCAATACCCAGAGGTCTGCCACTTGGGAAGGAGAAGAGCCAAGATGGTCCCCAGTCTCCTGCTCCAGTGAGAAGGGCATGTTGGCTGCATTTGGGGGGTCCTGCAGGACCTCAGGGCACACTGAATCTTGTTCACATGGGCACCCCCACCTCGGTGGCTGAAGCACATCAATTCTGCTCTCTCAGGCAATTGGTGGCAGCTATTTCCCTGCATGCAGCAACTTGACAGAGCACTTCAGTCAGCGAGTGTGTATTACATCCATGTGCAACAGGAAGGACATTTAGAGAAACCAGCTTAATTACTCACCCAGGAATTTGTCCACCACCCCCAGAGTTAATCCCTTTATTATTCTAAAATTGCCAAAAGACCTTTAATAGGCAGGATGGCCTGATTCTGGGCTCTTTATTGTGCTCTGGCTGCTGTGGACTGGCTTGTGCCATCTCTGAAGCCTATTCAGTGCAGAAGCCGTGGGGCATAACCAGCGTAGATACCCCAGGTTGGCTCTGCAGTTTCTGCTTCACGGAAAGGGGATGTATCAACTCTTGCTAACTATTGGCAGCCCCTGAAGGAGCAGTCCCTGGAGTGGACAGCAGCTTGCCTTCAGGAAAGCCTGAAAGCTGGAGGAATCAAGAGGTCGTACGGGGATTTTTGCAGCGTTGCCCTGCCGGGGCTGGGCTCACAGAGGCTCAGCTGACCTCCCTTAAGCACAGCCTCCAGCTGCCTACTTGGTGCCCCTGCTCTCCACTCAGGGCAAAGTTTGCTGGAGATTTTGCTGGGGCAGAGGAAGGAAATCAGAGCAATGACGTGTCCATTTTGTGCTCGTGACGGTGAAATAGTCCCTTTCTCTAGCTGTGCGCTGCAAAGCCTCTCCCTAACCAGTTTCAGCACAAAGAACCATCTCTGACAAGAGTCTATAATCTCCCCGCTCCGGAACAGCATTCAGCAGCTTGCAGAAAGTATTGCCCCACATTTTGACAGCAAGACTATATGTTTCTTCTCTGTCTCTCTGCCTTACACAGAGGCTGAAGGAAAGAGTCCGATCCCTCAATAAACCCAAACCTCACTGCCCCGAGAAGCATTCCTGGCATCTCTTCATCAGCCTTTCCACCAGCAGGAACTGCCTTGGCTTGAAACCCTCCTTCCTTTTCCTTCTGCACTCAGTGAAACTCCTCCAAAGCCACTCAGTCCCATGCTGCCACTTTTCCCAAGTGCACTTCACCCATCTTCATCCTGGCTTCTCTCCATTTTTTGCATGACCGCTATTTAGTCAACAGATGGCACTCGGTAACTGCTGGGAGAAGCTGGGAGCCAGCTGCCAGAAAGCCCACTGTAGAAGGAGCTTGAAGTCTGGCTGCTTTGTGAGGCTGCTTTTATATCGTGTATCGGGACTGCAGATAAGCCACAGGGCCGAGTTTCGGAGGCTCTCCTGCATACTGCCATATGCAGCAATGAACTCTCAGATCACGCTGCCCGAGGCTCCTGAGCAGAACTACCCACCCCTCTCCAGGCCTGTCGGATAGAGGGAGGGATGGGAACATGCAGTATATCAAAGAAGAGTTTCCTGGCGGCCTGGAGGCGTCTTTCATATCAACCACAGAGCAAACTTCCCTGCAATAAGCAAACTCCTCTACGGCCTCCCTTGGTTACCCCCTGCTCTGATCCTTCGGCCAGCTGCAACTGCAGGATAAAAAGGCATTTGAGGCGTTTCCTCCAGCCAGACGGGAGAAAGGTCAGCATATTCCCCAGACTGGGAGGAGGGACCAGCCAGAAACCTTAAATGGGCTTCAGCTGGAGAGACTCATAGGGATCAAAGGACTGCTGAGACATTCATTTTTAAATGTATCAATATACAATTAAAATGAAAACTACCAAAGCTAGTTAAAGGATATAATGGCAGCTCGGTCCTGCTGAAAATCAGTGCAGATCACAGCTGCCTGTTGGTACTTCCCATAGCGATACCAATCACAGCACCAGCACAGAAACCTCTCAGGACGTGCAGAGCAGCCCTGTTCCCGTTGGAGGACAAGTTTGTCCCCTCTTTTCCCCCTCCCTGCGCATCATCCCAGGCTGCAGGTTCTTGTCCCAAGTCCTGTGGATGAGATCTGTGCCGCGTTTAATGCCACCTTGAATAACTCATGATCTCATCACCTCACCTGACATTTTCTGCTCCTGAAAAACTTGTAATTCTAGTGTGGGGCCTCTGAAGTAGTTATAGGCTGAGGGAACGATAAGAGGATCTGTCCTCTTAGTTCTTCCCGCTTCCAGACCTGCACAGCAGGGCCAACTGCAGGTTTGCTGACCCCATTTGCTACCCCAGCCTTCAGATGTAGGACACATGACCCAGCCTTGGGAAGGGTGCCAGGCTGTGGAAAGTGGCCGGGACAGCCAGTCAGGCAGGTTCTTTTCATCTTTTATGGAAATGTAGTCCTTGGGGAAAGCATGGAGCGCTGCAGACAGCAACTGGTTTGCCCTAGGTGAAAGCTGTCATCAGCAGGGGCCAAGGGAGGTTCCCCGTTCCAGCCCATGGCTGCAGCCCAGATCTAGGAGGACGTGGGCAGCCCAATGGCCTGTAACTTATAGTTCGCAAGCTGCAAATGAGCGTGCCAAGAGCCAGCTGGCTCTAGACACGGTCATGTGCCCTTTGTGAACTACAAAAAGTCAAAATTATTCAACACACGGCTGCTTTGGGGCTACACCGGTGGCAGCATGACCCACTTAAAGTCTGATGCAAGAAGAAAGAAATGGCAAATTCAGTGGCTATTCTCCAGGCCCACGAGTGCCTCTCATCCCAACCAAGCCCAACTGAAACCTAACAAACCATTTCACTTCCCTTTGCCAGCAGAACTCAAAAGCAAACTCCAGAGACCAACCTTGGCTCCAGGGTGTAAAGCTGGAAGACTCTTCATGGACTCCAGCGGCGTCACATCGCATTGATGCTGCATGGGGTCGGTCTGGGCTCAGCTCGCAGGGAGACAGGCTTTTCTTGCGCGGGGTTAAGGTGGGGAGCTGATTTGGAGAACAAGCCCAGGGGAAGTGCAAAGGCCAGCCTGCACAGCTTGCACAGAGACGCCTGAGAAGGGAGGAGATGAAAAGGGGAGTCAAAGTGGCAATTAAATATTAAAGGACCAGTTCAGCACTAATTAATACTTGGGTGGAGAGAAAGGGTGGAAGTGCACGAAGCACTTGCAGACACTTGCTGCACTGTGCCTGGCTGGCTGAGTGCTTCACTGAAGTGGCAGAAAACTCTTGAAATTGCAAATAATCCATGCTCCAGTAGGATGGAAATCGTGATTCAAGAGGGTGAATTACAACCCAGCTGGAGACACTGGTCCTTCTCCCAGCTATGGTCAGAATCTGAGCCATGTTTGCCTTATTTCAACCCTTACACAAGCTGAGGAGGCTTGTGTATCACATTTACCAAGGTCCAAGAGGAGACCACACAATTACTCCCGGGAGGTTTCCTAACTGGACACATCACATCCCACTCAGAAAATCCCCTGCAAAACACTTGGGGAGCCACCATATGCACTTGCCCTGGTCTTACTTTTCTCTGGGCATCCATTTCAGGTCTCTGTGTGAGCTCCTGAGCGAGGTGGCCCTCCATTGGGAATGTGGACATTTTGTTGGTCCTTCTGACTTGGTCCCTGCAGCGTGGCCGAGCATGTTGCTCAGGGCTGGGGGCACTGTACAGCCCAAACACATGGGATTAGGGTGGGCTAAAATACAGGGTTTAGAATTGGGTTTGTAAAAAGGAAAAATTCCATTTCCTTTCTCCCTGGAATACTGCGTTTCCTTCAGTACCTTCAGAAGGAACTGGTTAAATAACACCCTTCTTTTGACCTGTTGTTATTTAAACCTTTTGTTCAAAAAGGTTTGGAACAAACATTTAAAGATGCCTTTTTCTGGAAGCATATTTTCAGCATTTCTGAAGCTCAGTTTCTAACCAAAAAAAGCAGAAACATTTCAACAATTTGAGAGAAGGAACCTTCCCCCTCCGCTCTCCTACTTGCTCTTGAGCCAAAACAACTGCTTTTCATTCTCCCATGGCTCTGATCCTCCTGAAATGGGCCATTTCGGCAAATTTCCTTTCCAAAACGTCAACTGGGTCATCCCTGAATGACACTGTCTCATGGCACTGATGCCATTGGGACAGAAGAGCTTGGTTCTTGCTGAATCCTGCAAGTCCTGTGGGGCTAAAATGAGACTGGCACAGGCAAGGGTCAGCCATTTACGGCCAGCTCTGCCCGCTCCAGTTTTCCTCCCATTGCAGGGGATTGTGCAGGAGCCAGACCAGCTGTAATCTTGCGGGATCCAGCAGCAGAGCTAGTATTTGTGGTATGAGTAGGGTTAGGGTTGTTACTATGAAGAAAAAAGGGCAAATTCACAGCTGAATACAGGTTGAGGGATTGGTTCATGGTTAATTCTCTGGTTGCGATTCCCTGGGCACGCGATGGATTGGGTCTGGGCTGGTATCAGCTGCTGCCCGTGTTATATCAATGAAGGCTCAGAGGGCTAAGGAAATTGCTTGTGCCCGCAGCAGTAAGTAGCTTACAGGAGGAAAGTTAACAGTAGCTCAGCTCTGATCAGCAATTAAAACAACAATCAGGAATGGGGCTGGCAGCTCAGCCATGCAAGCATGGGATGTCTCGATCTTTTGTTGGGATCTGCCAGCCCTGCGCAGGCAGAAGGAGTTTATCCCGGCAGAGACGAGGACCTTGTCAGTGCTACGTTCAACAGCCAGGATTAGGGTTGTATTTCAGAGTAGTTCTTCTGTCCTTCATTATACCTGGTCCTATTCCCAACTGCAGCTTTGATCATCACCTTCAAAACAGTCCAGAAACCTGATCTTAGGGAAACTGCCCCTGCTAGCATTAGTTTTTCCCAGCTAGCTTTTATAGTTGGAATTTAAACTCATCCTTGGCAAGACCATAATATTCCTATTTTGAAGGCATTATGGCAAAGCTTAGATCCATCAAGATAAAGAATGACACAATAAGGCTGTAAAATAAAAAGCTCTCCCCATGTTAAAACTTCCTAGCTGGTCATTCCTGTGATTTTCTTTTCCTCAGCATGGACAGACTCATACAGGTTGAGACTTTCTTGCGTCCTTAAATCTGCGTCCTTAGCACTGCCTTAACACACCCAAATGAGGAAGGGGAGAGCAGGAACCCCTTAAATAAGCCCCGCCACAACACAAAGAGCAACATGGTCCCCTCTTCACAGGGCCGGAGCAGGAGGGCAGACAGTTTTATACGCCCTGGAGCTCTCAGGCAAACTTTCCTATTGAAAAATCAGATTAGCAAAGCTGAGAGTCTCCCATCTATCTCCTGATACCTCGGCTGCGTTTGCCGAGGGGTGACAACAAGGGTCGTATCAGCCTGCAAAGCTACCAGACAAAACCACGGGAGCCAGCAGCACTTGTTACCTCCTGCGAGCAGTGCCGCTAACGAAGCAAGTGAGCTCAGGGGAGGAGAGACCTCCAGGTCGAGAGCTGTGTGCACCGGGGAGCATCGCACGGCTGCCTTTGGAGGAGACCCTGCGGAAACATTTGGAATGCAAACACTTTTGACTGCTGACACGGAAGGGCTGTATGCAAAGCATGGGTCTTAAGTCTCCAAGCGTGTATCTACCTCCATCTAACAATACTTCAGGTAGTTGGAGGGTTTTTTCCTAAGTTTTTTTTTCCCCATTGGGAAAATGTCAATTCAGGAAAAGAGACTTTTTTCACATGAAAAGCCCTGTACTAGCAAATGTCCTGTTTCAAAAAAATTAGTATTCTGAAATCTCGGAGCTGTGGCCCTTTCTGTGTTTCCAAAACAAAGTGCCCAGACCCACAGACAGCAGAAATGTGCTCATCTCTCACCTGCGTGTTCCTCAGCATCAGTCAAAATCCCCCTTTTATGCAAAGCTGCCCCCCTGTACAGCTCAGAGACCCAAGATATTGCCAGAAAATGGTGCCTCCCGGTGTACTCCTTGTCAGGTTTATTAACGACCTGTCCTTCTTGAATGAAAACTTGATGCCTGAGACTCACTGACCTGCAATACTCTCTTTTCAGCAACAATCTACCTCCATTGAGCCTGGAGCAGATACAATCTGAGAAAAGCAGGTTGTGCAGAGATGCAGTAGATACAGCAGAAAATGTGTGGCTTGCTCCCTTCTCTACCAGGACAGATGGTGGCATGATGAGTCTCGGCCACATCCTGCTTCCTCCCACATCTTCATAGCAAGACGGTTGTGAACATTTATTCACTTCGAGAGTTCAGGTCTCTTGGATTTGCTGGGGTTTACTTCAAAAACTCCACAGGCTCTTCATATTCTCCTTCGCAGTCTCTGTAGAGGCTATGTCTGGCTTGCTGCTCTTGCCGGGAGCTGAGAGAATCGAAGGCCGTGTTAGCAATATGGGTCACACATTGCACACAGCATCCTCTCCACCTTTAGCAGACCCGGAATGTGCTGCGAATCATGACTGACAGCACCCGGGAAAAACTCCTGTTCCTGGGACAGGCACAGGATGTAGAGAGTGTGACTAACACCATGCCAGCGCCTTCCTGAAGACTCAACCCCGTCCAGATAAGTGGTTCCACACCTTTATTTATTCTTAGGTTTAAAAAGAGGGTGTTCGCCCCATTCAGCACATTATCATGGCTAGATCTCCTTTCCTGTACTCCAGAGACATGGGTATTTCAATGCTAGGCTTTAGTGTGCTGTGAGACACTTGGGTATAGCATATTTTGCAGAATCAGGCTTGAAATTTGGGTCTCGTGTGAACTGCAGGAGCCTGGGAAAGGGGATGGCTGGTTCTGAAGTGTTTGATCTCGTACGAGTGTTCGGTGGAGTCCTGGCAGGACCATGCTGTGCAGGCTGTTTGCAAGATCCTCAGTTCCACTAAAAGTCAGCCGTGGTTTTCAAACCTTTTTGAAGCTAAAGAAGGTATTGTAACAGACACAGTTAGTCAAGGTGCGTTGATATATCCCAATGCCTTCTCTGGCCTTCCCCAGACTGAGAACCTATGTCCCAAATCCTCATAAGAAGAATATTTATGCGCAAAGGATGAATCAGTCTGGGATATCTCAGGATGCTCTGAGGGAACTGGCTCACTGTCAATCACGCTGGGAAATGGTGCGAGCATATGGGCTGCTTCAGAGCAAATGTGGCTGTGCTCCCAGCACAAGGCACTGCAGAAAATGGTACAATATATCTACAGTGAGATTTTCCCTGCCAAGACAATGCTGAATTGGGTCTCCGTGGGCCTCCTGCCCCTTCAAACACACAGCAAACTCATCGCATCTCTTATTTGCTTTAGTTTGCAATGTACTTGTGCCCAGAAACATAATTGCCATATGCCTGGTACCTTCTCAGCCCATGGTATTGTGTCAACAGCCACTCCAGCACTGCAGGAACCGCGCAGTCACCCTGAGAAGCAGAGAAGGGCCCTGCATGGACCTCTCCTTCCTGTGCTGCGTGTGGGCCATGCTCCAGCACACACCCTGGGCACACGGGATGGACAGAAATAACAACTGCCCATTAAAATCACCCTGTGAGCCTGATTCCTCAGTCCCTTTGAAATCTTGCACCTTATACGGATGCAGACGTTGTGGAGGGTGCTTCCTATCGGCACAGACAACTTTGCGCAAATTTTGGAAGGTGACAACTCCTCCAAGCCCATACCAGGACAGAGTGGTCACAAATGGCTTTGAATAAATAGGCACTAAATCTTATTTTTTCTTTATATTTCTAAGAAATTTCTACTTCACAGTGTCAGTGCACCTGCAAGCCAGAAAAAGGCAATCATGTTCCGCTTCATCTGGTAAATGGAGTTGCAAGGAGGAAAAGGTGGGCTCTGTTGAGTGCAAACATCTGCAGAGACATATGTCCTTCTGTGCACAACGGCACTGCTCGTGCCGTGCTGCCGGCACAGCAGAGCAGCAGCGAATCAAACCGCTTCTATAAGGGAGACCAAGCAGGCATCTAGGCCTTTCTCTTTAGGCACCCAGCACTGGCATTTTTGGCGTGTCAGCCTAGATGTAAGTGGCTGTTCAGATAAACGGGTCTGACTCAGGTCTTGGCATTCGAACTGTGACTAAAGCACATTTCTACCTCTGTATTAAACCCTCCTGAAGTTGCAGAAGGTGGGTAGCTACATTCACCTGTAAAATAAGCTCTGTACAGTGAAGGTGAGTGGGGCTCGATTTGCTAACGCAGCACCAGCCCGCCATGGACCTGTACTCTGGCTGCGGAAGCAATTTCCTCAGCTGAGACAACAGGAGGTTTATGAAGCAGAAGGGGCCAGGATGGCTGCTGCTGTACCCATGGAAATCTTCCAGCACGGGAGGTGTCTGGCATGCTGTCTCTGGCTTTGAGGAGTGAAAATACCCTTGCTATTTTATTGCTCCAGTGAACAGTGACAGGCCAGGGTTCGAACATAGCTGGCTGCAGATCTGCGAGACATTGCACATTGCTTGGAAACAGGCAGCCTGCTGCACGTGCAGCCATAGAGCAGGGCTGCGCAGGGATCTCCAGCCTTGCCTTGACCACGGTGACTCCAAGGGCTCGACTGTCCATGAAACTCATAACATGAGTGATACTGCACTGTCCAAAACATCATAGTGGTGTCACCATTGCAAGCAGTCAGCTTTGAGCGTGGTTTTCCTGAGACCCAGGGTAGCACTGCCTGCAGCAAGAGAGGCAGGGATGCATCCCCATCCAAAGAGACTGATCCAGACCACTCTGCCTGCATCCTGCTAACTCACCCACTACGGTTCACCAGGCACTGTGGAAGAAAACATTCCTCTGGATGAATGTTGTGTGGGCAAGAAGGATGGTCTCAGCTTGGAGAAATTGTCTTGTGGGCATCATTTGTGTTCCTAAAACAGTTTGGGAGTCCCATTTGCTCATCCTTCCTGTTCACTCTTGGGTTTTTTCCGTAAGGGGATGAAATCTTGGGATCAGCACATACCTCCCATAGAATGGCACTGAGATCTGCTCTACTGGTCTCAAACTGGCCAAGCAGAGGGGCCACAGAGTGGCAATATTGTAAATGGCAACAAGCCCTGGGGACAATAACAGCTTCTGGCCGATGGTGTGTGCTGATGGGCACAGGCAGCTCCTCCGCTGCTGCAGTGCAGGGGCAAGGGCCAAGCAGATTTTGAGGAAAGAGACTCCCGGCTTTCAGGAGTTCGGCCACCACAGCCGCTCCCTCCCAGCACTGACTGCAGGTGGGTGCGAGCCCAAGCAGCAGGTCCAGGCAAAGGTCTAGGAGGAGCTCCTGCTCTGTGCCAGCCCCCTCCTTGCATGTGGCTGGCACGGCTCGAACGTAGCCGTATTTGCAGCAGTCTGTTCGCATCAGTTGCCAGAAGGACTGCAGGACTTGCTGTTTCTTTCTCTGTGCTGGCGCTGGCTGCTCGCAAAGCCAGACGCACACAGCAGAGCGGGGAAGCAGCAGAACGCGGGTGCCTGGCCAGAAAGGCAGGGGCTTGTTTTGGAGCATGACTGTGCAACATGGCCGCACCGGCTGGTGGAAATGCCTCAGCTGGGAGATAACCATGCGGTGTGTACACACGTGTGCTGCTTGTTGTGAATTGCTTCAATCAGGGAAGCAAAACCCCGAGGATTTGCCCTAACTGGAAGAAGTACCAGCATGCAGGTAATATTTCCATCTCATTTTCCTGTTCCAGGGGATATCCACCAAACCCCTGAAATGATTACTTTAAAGCCCCAGGGCCCTAAGTGGATTAGGTGCCAGGAGAGCACCGCTTGCTGAGCAGCAGAGCTTTTGCCTGCCTTGCAGCTCATGCGACTGACGGGTGACAGGAGCTGCTCTGCTTGGAGCTGGGCAGCACCCATGTGTGCGTCTCCAGTGCAGCAGCTCCCAGGTTTACCGAGACAGTGACTGACAGAAATATGATGGTCTGTGTTGCAGAGGAGCGAGATGACCATCACAGCTCCCTCTGGTTTTGAAGTCCAGCCATATGCTCATGCACAGTGATGTTTTTGTGAACGGAAGCCTCGTTGCATACAGACCTCCCTTGGCATAGAGCATTTGGTGTTAATCACGTGCACACATAGGGGCTGAGAAAGAAGTGTCTTCAACTGCAATAAAAGCAGCTTCATTTTTTATTCCCTTTGCCCTATTCTTATTTTTCTTCATTGGTCACCTCCTGTATTGAACAACCCATTACGGATTCAGGTAAGGGGTCCTTTGGCTGTTACTGAGATGCTTTCAGGTTTTGCCCAAGACTTGGCTTTCTTTTGCAGGCTGCTGCTGACACTGAATTTTTCTTTCTGTCCTACTCCAAGGGAGCCAAATGTCAGATAGGGACTAAAAATGACTGGCAGCCATGGGAAGAAGAGCACATGTAGCCCCAGGGGCAGGTATCATCTTTGCTCACTGTGCCATCCCAGGGGTGCCAGCCAGTGTAGTCTCTTTAACAAGTAGTTATATAGTTTAGAACCACAAAATAGCCTGGCCTGCGCTTCCAAAGGGGCCAAACCCCCAAACATCTCCTGGGGCAGCAAGAGGGAGAACAGATGCCAAAACCAATGCCCAGGACTCAAGAGCAGGTTGTAGGTCCACCTTGCTACAAAGAGGTCAAGGCCTTATATTAAATCAATATATTTGCAGTGTAGCAAGAGGGATTCTGGGGGCTCAGGGATCCACTATGTCAGTCCTACAGGTACAATTATCTCAGAGGGCGATGCTAGCACTGCGTAAGTAGCGAAAGTGGGCTATCAGGAGCTGACATCCCATGATCTGCGTGGACGTGTCACTGCCTGTTCCTGACGATCCAAAGAGGAACAGGAGCAAAAGCAGAAAGGGCAGAGCACAGGGGGGATTGTCTTGTGACAGCGTCAGTGGAGATGAACCAAAGTGATCCAAGCCAAAATAGCCGATGGTAAATGTTAGCAATCAGCCAAGAGACTGCAAAACAGTGCGAGCCCGGGATCGCCACGCTCCAGCACCCTGCCCTGCCCGGGTGCTGCGTGGGCTTCGCTGAGCCAGCCACGACTGGTGTATGAAATGCTGAGCTCTGCTAACAGCAGCCAGGACATCGTGAATCAAGCTGAATTCTGCTTGGGGAAATGTTGATTTACGGTGAAGGAAAACGAATTGTGCTGAAAGTAACCATGCTAAGATAGGGCACCGTGAAATGAGCCATGCTGAACTGTGACTGCAGCGCATAGCAAATCCATTGGGAAATGCTCTTGGTCATGTCTGCCAGCCCATCGAGTTAAAGGCTTATTCTGCTTCCTCAGACTTCCCTAAGGATATGCCTGGCTTGTACTCCTAAAGCTTGGCTTGTACTCCTAAAGATAATGGGAGCCTTGTTATTGACTTTGGAGGGAGAGGGAGGAACCTCCAAACTGGGGGGACTTCGCACACACACAGCAAGTGAAGTGTAGTGTCCACTTCTGACTCAGACTTCTCTCGAGACAGAGGAGAGCTGCAGAGACAATGTTTTGCTTTTTGTTTGTGGAAGAAATGCAAGTGGATGGTGAGCAGGAGGGCTAGGAAAAGTAATAAGCTATACAAAAGGAAGAGATGCTTCAAGTAAAAAATGTATCAAAGCTCAAATGTGAAGTTTTTTTCTCTTATCTCTTTCACAGGTCAAGCAGGAGAGGTAAGAAATCTGTCTTCAATTGCCACAAATACCAATTAGTGACAAAAATACCCAACTCTCCTCCTGGGGCTTGTCCCCTTGGCAGCCTTCCTACCTCACCCTGCCTCCTGTGGAGACAACGGGTATGAGGTGGAGAGGAGCTCTTTGCCCTGGCTCTCCTGGGAATGGTGCAGAGGAGGTGGATGCCCTGGCTCTCCCGGGAGCAGTGCTTTCTGACCTTTTTCCATGTATGAATACCGAAGCCTTTTACTAGCAGAGGTTTCGAGCCCTGCTTAGGGAGCTCAAGCCCTGAGCCAGCAGGCTTTCTGCTCTTGGACACTTTTCATGAAATGAAGAGTAGTTGATGGATCTCCTAAGTTTCTCAGGGTCAGCAGCAGCAAATTGCCGTCTCGGACGACAGAGGGTTTTTTGCAGCATAGCAGCTTCATAAACCTGCCTCAGCCCTCAGCCACCTCTTACATCACCCCCAGTGCATCTTTGTCCCATTCACCTGTTCATATATTTTCCCTCTCCTTTCCCCGTCTCCCCTTTTCTCTGCTCACCAGCTTTTTTCTCTTTTCCACGTGTATCCATTACTGTCTGTCGGCTTTTTTAATATTCCTGACCCTACACCTCCCTTCTTTGCTCTTTTTCTCTTTGCTTCTACTTTTTTTTGTCATCTCTCTCTCTGACCCTCTCGCTCACCCACCTTCACGTCGGAGGGACACGGGGGACCAGCTGGACCTGTCTGATGCTGGAAGGTCTCTGATGTGGGTTTCCATGGCAAAGAGCCAGCTCCCGCACTGCCGAAGAGCAAAAAAAAGCCAACGTGACGTACGGACCAACCGCTCCAGCCCCAGCAATGTAACAACAGCCCCGAGAGGGACGCGGGCAGCCCCCCTGACTGCCTCGCGCAGTGCTTCGCCGCTAGCTGGGAGCATGAGCCCTGCTGTAGTCCCTGGGTAAGGACAATTAAAAAAATGAATCCATGTGTCGAATACTTTGCAGGCCACAGAGGAAACCTGCCAAGCTGTGGGAGTGAGGAAGTGTGATCACCCCCACTTCACAGACGAGGAGTTCACACATCAGGCTGAGCCAAACTAAAAGCTGTAAGATGCGGCTGTCTGCGGCTGTCTGTCAGAATCAGTGGGATGTTTGCAATTCACCCTATTCCCACCATCCTTTCAGCTCCCATGGCTTTATTATTATCATCATTGTTGCAAGTATTATTTAGCATCGGGAAGAAAGAAAAGCAAATAGCACCTATGTCCTTGTCATCACAGTAATGCCAGCCAATCTTTTCAGCAGATACCAGGTTTCAGTCTTTCTTGCTGGGCCACATAATACAAGCTGCTCTGTAGCTGCTCCTCGCAGCCTATCTGATCCTACCAGGCAAGCAACATTTCTGTGGCTAAGGCTCAGAAAAGCGGGCTGGTCCCCTGGGCGCGGGCAGCACCCTACAGCCCGGTCCAGCAGGGATCATCGCACTAGGATCCCCTGGGTGCGGGCAGCACCCTACAGCCCAGCCCAGCAGGAATCATTGCGCTGGGATCCCCTGGGTGCGGGCAGCACCCTACAGCCCAGCCCAGCAGGAATCATTGCGCTGGGATCCTCTGGGTGCAGGCAGCACCCTACAGCCCAGCCCAGCAGGGATCATCACGCTGTGATCCTCTGGGTGCAGGCAGCACCCTACGGCCCGGCCCCGCAGGGATCATCACGTTGGGATCCTCTGGGTGCAGGCAGCACCCTACGGCCTGGCCCAGCACGGATCATCACGTTGGGATCCTCTGGGTGCAGGCAGCACCCTACGGCCCGGCCCAGCAGGGATCATCACGTTGGGATCCTCTGGGTGCAGGCAGCACCCTACGGCCCAGCCCAGCACGGATCATCACGTTGGGATCCTCTGGGTGCAGGCAGCACCCTACAGCCCAGCCCAGCAGGGATCATCATGCTGGGATCCTCTGGGTGCAGGCAGCACCCTACGGCCCAGCCCAGCAGGGATCATCACGTTGGGATCCTCTGGGTGCAGGCAGCACCCTACGGCCCAGCCCAGCACGGATCATCACGTTGGGATCCTCTGGGTGCAGGCAGCACCCTGCGGCCCGGCCCAGCAGGGATCATCACGTTGGGATCCTCTGGGTGCAGGCAGCACCCTACAGCCCAGCCCAGCAGGGATCATCATGCTGGGATCCTCTGGGTGCAGGCAGCACCCTACGGCCCAGCCCAGCAGGGATCATCACGTTGGGATCCTCTGGGTGCAGGCAGCACCCTACGGCCCAGCCCAGCACGGATCATCACGTTGGGATCCTCTGGGTGCAGGCAGCACCCTGCGGCCCGGCCCAGCATGGATCATCGCGCTGGGATCCCCTGGGTGTGGGCAGGACCTTACGGCGCGGTCTAGCAGGGATCATTGAGCTGGGACACCGGCGCTGCCTGCAGCCTGCCCTCGGAAATTCCCTCCTGCTGGGTTCGGAAAGGCAACAGCCTACGGTCGGAGAGAGTCACCCACCCTGGCATTAGGCAAAGCTTTTTGTTCTTTAAACTGTCTCAGGCATTTAAGTCATTAAGGCAGGGAGAGCTTATTCTAAGCAGCTGGAGGATTAGTGGGAGTTATAGGATACTCTCCGGTCTAACACTCTCCCTTTTTTCTTGTAGCATGTGAAGCAAAAAGGATGCCACCCTCATGAGAAAGAAGGTCACTGCCACAGTGACGAGGCATGGCCAGGAGAAAGGAGAAGGTCATAGCCATCACCATGGCCACGCACAGGATATGAGAAGGGAGAAGGTCACTGCCACTCCCATGGCCATACACAGGGTCATGAGAAAGGCCCAGGCCCTTCCTAGCACCAGTAATGTCATGGTCATTGGCATAGGAGAGGTTGCGGAAGGAGCAGCCACCTTCCACAAGCTCCGTGGGATGCTCTCCCCACGGCACAAGGGGACATGCGCGGCTACCACGCAACCTAGTGCAATTTCATGGTATCAATAGACAATGATAGCAGGATCCTGCAAGGAGGGGAACGTGTCTGACCTCCTTGTGTTCTCCGTGCTTCCAACTCAGTTGTTTCAAAACTACCACCTATTTCAACAAATTGTTTACTTATTTAATGCTGCTAAAATCCAGAGGGTGAACCCACACACTTCAAAATGCTGCCCTGCACCTGCCACGCAGGTCCGGGAGTGCTTCTGGGAGCTTTCCCACTTTGGGCCAAAGCAGAAGCACAACTCTACCTGCCACCCAAAGGGATCTGTGCGCTGTTTGAACCTGCGGTCCCCCTCGCTGCACCCCCACAAGACGTCTGTCTCAGGAACTGTGCGCTGCCCGGGGTGAGGACGGGAAGGGGACTTTGGGGCCGGGCGAGGCAGTTTGGTCCGTCTCCAGGCTTGGAGAAGACCCTGACTCCCTGCACCGCCACGCGCCGCGGAGCTCCTGCCCTGGACCCGCTCGCTCAGCCCCATCCCGCAGAGCCGGGCTGGCGCCGGGGGCGGAGGGAGGCGCCGGGCGGCCCGGGCTCGGCGCTCACCCGCCCGCCCCGCGGCCCCCGCCGCGCTCCCCGGGGCAGGTGCCAGCGCCCCCGCGCCCGCCCCGCGGCTATTGGCCGCCCGCGCCGGGCCCGCCTCCGCGGCCGCGCAAGCGCCGCGCGGAGCCGCGCCGGGGCGCTGCCGCCGCCGCCGCCGCTCCCGGAGCGTTCAGCACCGCGGGCTGCGGACAGCGCCCCGCCGCCGCCGGCCATGGAGGCCGCGCCGGGCTCGCCGCGCCGGGAGCAGCGGCCCGAGGGGACGCGCCGCGGCCGCGGCCCCGCCTCGCCCAGGTAGGAGCGCGGGTCCCGGCGCGGCGCTGCGGGGGACGGGACGCCGCGGCCGGCGGCGGGGGCGCGGGGGCTCCCCTCCCTTGGCGGGCGGGGCAGCCGGCAGTGCCGCTGTGCCCGGTGCGGCGGGGCCGAGCCGGCGCTGCGGAGCCGGTGCCCCGGCAGGTGGGAGCTCCCGCCCTGCCTCCGGGGGTGCGGAGGTAGACGGTGCCGCCGGGGTTTTCCTGGGGCTGGGGGTGCGGAGCTGGGCACGGCCCCCCGGCCCCACCGAGGTGTGCCCCGTCCTCCCACCGAGAGAGCAGGCAAAGCCCCTCGCTGCCGGCCGAACTGCCCACCCCTCAGTTTTGGGGTTGGGAGATCCGTGCTGCCCGGCCGGTTCCCGCATGGGGCCAGGCACACCGTGCGGAGCCAACTGTGTCGGTGGGCGACTGCCTGGCTCGGCCTCCCTGGCAGGTTTTTATCCTGCAGCATGGTGAGCTCTCCCTTCTGCAGCTATTGTTGGTGAAGCTCAGCATGGTTCAGACAGACTCCTCGTTGTGCTCGGCTATAGGCAAGCACGGTCTTCGCTCCGAAGATCTCTTCTATAAAACCCTGCAGCCCTCATCTTCTCCCCCCTGCGCCATATGCTCCCTTACCTGGTGTCTTAAACCAGGTTAGCAGCCACAATCATTGTCATTTTCTGGAAACGTCAACAAGGCCATAATCATGGGCAAGGAGCCATCCCCAAATTTGCAAGCACATTCCCAACTGCTATACTGGAGGCAACGGATCTTCTGAGCTCTTCAGATTCTGTTTGACCAGAGCACGTCCCGAGGTCAACAGCACACAAATTCCTCCTGAAAACCAAAGAGTTTCACTTCTGTCTGATACAGGATATTTGTGCTGAGACATCCTCACCTGCCTGGGGGAACCAACAGGGCAGTCGTCACTTCTCTTTAGACAGCTCTGAAGATCTCAGCCAGAGGCTGGTGTGCTTTTGGGTCTCGGTGCTCGCTGAGTGACTGTTACACAATCCAGCACTGTTTTAAATCTTGGGCATTCGATGGGGTCAGAGCTATCACTGAAGCCCTGTGAGCTTTGCTTGCCTGAGTAATCCTTGCTTATTCCAACAGGTCTTTTGAAATGAATGCTGTGGCCTGTAAGAGTTAAGTTATAGAGATGAGTGAAGCCATCTGATACAGGTGTATTTTGAATTTCACTCATGCTGCTCACTCAGGAACTAAAATTTATGGCAAGTACAAGAAGATAGCTCTCTCACTCCTGAGCATGCGTATACATAAATGCTTCTTTATGCAAGGCTCTTCATATAGCCCCTAAAGGGTTAGCTCTGTAGTCCCCATCCTCTGCTCCCCACCAATGCTCTTTATCATCAATGCTCAGCTCATCATCAGAAAAATACAGATGTTTGAAAACATTACCTTGCTCTGGCCTCTTTCAGACTGGGATAGCAAGGTGGTGTTTTCTTTTCCTTTCCCTTTTTGTTTCTTTTTTCTTCAAAACACGGCTTAGCAAACATGATTTTACCAGCACATTTTACACTGCCATTGTAGATAGAGCAAACTGCATCCCCTCCTATTCTGGCACTGAAGGATCCTGAGCCCTTTGTGTCTGGTTGTCTCCCATCACACATACCTGTACCCACAGCAGCAGTAGCTGCCTGGGGTAAAGGTAAGGCTGTTCAGACGAGCCAATGGGAAGGATTATAAAACTAAACTTTTCTTGGTAGACTATGTGGGAAGCAGAGTTTTGCAGTCTCATTAATTTTTCATGATGATTTAACGTACTCAGGAGTCTCATTAAGAAAAAGATTGTAGGTCTTCTCAAGGATACGCACTACGCATGAAAAGCAAAACAAATACAACTACACAGAAACTTTTTAGTGCAGGAGAGTTTGACCCAGCCTAAGGAGGAGATGAATTGCTCAGGAGGTGCCTGTCTCTCCCTGTCAGCTAAACAGCGGAGCTAGAAAACGAGGTGAGAGTGAAACGCAATGAACCCTTCCCTGATCTCTGCAAAAGGGCACTTTTATCTCCTTAGAAAACACAAGCAAAGAAGCTCTTTTTTCTTGAGAGCTCCACTGCTGTTTTGCTGGTAGTATGTTCAAAGAGAAAACCTCTAAATTCCATTATAAAAACCCATTCTTAAAGAGTCATTTACAGCTCTCAAAGAAAAAGCCATTAATCTAGGTGGAAGCTGACCTATAGCACGTGGTTTTCATTCAGAAATAATTTTTTTTTTTCATTTGGGAAAGCTTGTACAGCTGATATACAAGCAAAACCTTGCTAGAGTAAGAAAAAAGGGAAAGAAAATAAAACTAGCTTCTTTTTTTTTATGAAAGAAATTTTGCGGTCCTTAATGTCTAGTTAAGCAAAGGGTCCTGGGGAAAAAGGTCTGTGGTTGTAGTCAAGATACAGACTTTTGCCCTTTCTCTCGCTTGTTTTTATTCCCCCGTGAGATTCTTCTGTCAACAGGAGAAGTTGTAGTTTGACTCATGCATCAGACAGCTCCATTCACTTGGTAGGTGTTTCCCATCTTTCATATGCAAAGTGCTGCTTTCCTGATCCTCTCCTTAGTATGCAAAGGGTGAGATAATCTTTCAATTGAAAAAAAAGAAGTGCTTATAGAAATGGTCTTGGGGATGAGGGTGGAATTAGGCAGACCAATAAAGAAGTCATTCCTTCAAAACGCTGAACATTTTTGGCCCGTTTCTCCTCTCTCAGAGACGCACACGCTCTCCCGCTGTGTGGCTCAGAGGGAAGCAAGACCAGAGACGTGCCAAAGAAATGGAGTGGCTGAGGAAAGGGAAGGTGACCATATGCTATCATTTCCCTGCCCCGCAAACCTTCCTCCGCCTGAGCTCAGCTCCGTGTGCCGTGAAGCTGTCCCAAGGAGAAGGAGTTGGGGGCAGGAGCCAACACGGCATGCTTCCAGCAAACCCTCTTGGTGGGGCTTTGATGCTCAGGCTGGTGGGGAGGTGGGCAGCCAAAGCCATGTCCTGCTGACATCTTCTGCGGGGCAGTGTCTGAGCTTCATAGCAGGACGCTGGTCTCTGCAGGGAGGGAGATAGCCCACTCATAGCATTCAGCCCTTGGCCCCTGCCACAGACTCCGCAGTGCCTACCACTGCTCCGCACCGCAGCGGAGGTGGAATGGCAGAAAGCTCTTTCCTTAAAAATCTTGACCTTATCCTGCCTGTTTTCTTGTGGGAAGAAGCTTCTGTCCTTTTGCTGGTTCCCCCACATGAAGTAGGCTGCCTATGCCCTGGTACTTGTCTCAGAAAAGCACTGCTGCACTCAGAGTGACTCGGGCAGTTTCATAAATTGGATTATTATACTGTCTAGACATCTCAGGGGAAGAGATGGGGAAGCAAATAGCGTGAGAAACGCAACTCATTGCCGTGAGTAACAGGAGCAGTTAACTCTAGTCTGTCCCTTTCCCTACGCCTCCTCGTCCTCTCTTTTCCCAGCACCTCTTTGCTTGCATCCAGCTGAGCTTGAAGAAGAAAATGGAGGCTGTCAGGCTGCCTCTGTAGGCTTTTCTGTGGCTGAGACCATTTCTGCCCACTCAATCCCAAAGATGTCAAATATCTGACACCGCCCAGACTGGGAATGAATGTTAAAAAAAATGTTTCTCTTCCCCTGATGTTAGTCTTCGTTAGTGTCAGCATGTCAAGCAGAGTCCAGTGCGGTGCTCTGCCCACCTCTTCTCCTGCCTGACAGTAAACAGATATCAGAAACTCCTCCACAACCATTTTTCTAGCATAGTTCAGGGTCCTGCGGGCCCAGAAAAGTAATAGCGACATGGCTGCAGGCAAACAAGGACCAGGCTACATCTCTGGTGCAGACCTCAGCATATCAAACGTTAAGCCCGCCAGCACTATGGCTAATTGGGAGTGTAGCAAGTGAAGACTCGAATTCTGCAGAACTGCCAGCAGTGATTATCCCAACCAATCATTATTTGCGAGCTCCAGGTTTCCCTGGAGATTTTGGATAACCAAGGTCACATCGTCATGGAGTTGGAGAGAGATGAGCATAATGCAACTCATATCTAGAGGGTGACTGACAGAACTGTAATTGCTTAGTCTGAAAAGGAGATAATGAAGAAGAGTCACAAGTGAATGATTTGAACTAGCCAAAGTTATTCTAAAATATGAAGTCACTGAGCAGGCAGGGGATTGAGTTAAGAGAACATGCAGGGGAAGAACAGATCTTGACAGTATTTTGCAGCAAAGATGGTAAACAAGAAGAATGGGATTTCATGTGAAATATCAGAATCAAATATATTAACGTATGTGCATAAAAACTGGAGGCAATCTGCGATATCCAAGAGTTTGTCATCTGCTTTCCCCACCAGGAGATTTTGTAGCTGAGGGGTTTTTGGAAGAGAAATTTTTCATTGCATGCTTCCTGCATCTCCCTGACCATCTTCAAAGTGTATTTTGTGAAAGCCTTTTTGTTCTGTTCAGTGTTACATATTCACCATCACGAGGCAGACGTGGCGGTACAGCCATCAGACTAATTTAGTTATGAAAAGCCTCTGGCTCCAATCTCCTATGCAGATCCAGCAGTTTAAATGAAAAAGAATGTTGTTTTTGCTTTGAGAAAAAAGAACACAAATATTGTACAGGTGTGGGAATACCAAAAGCACAAGCACAAGCACAAGCAGTGTCCCTGTGAATTATTATGCATCGTAGGAAACCATCACCTATTTAAAGTGTACAAAAATTAGGAAAAACAATAGGGTCAAGGTAGAGGGAAAATAGTAACTGAGAGGCATTCAAAAGGGAGTGAGAAAAGGTCTAGACCTTGCCAAAGCATAACACTGCCACAATCCCAGCTCTCTGATGAAAATTCCCTGACCCAGGACTACTAGTATGAAACTACAAACCCCAGATAAGACGCACCTGCACTTCAGTCACGGGACACCTGGGGAGAGTGAGAGCAATTACACTTTAAGCTTGAGCGAGTGGATTGAAGGACTCCCCAGGTCAGCTCTCCCAAACAAACTCTGCCCCTGCAGCTTACCAGAGCTGCAGGGGATGTGGTGGCTAGCATCTCCCAGTCAGGTTGGTTCTACAATTAGTATAGATGGGCAATGACTAATTAAAGATGTCATTTTATATGTTGACTACCACAGACGGTAATCTTTCTTTCGCCTGTCTGCAGTGCACCTGCCCTGTGCTGCAGCAGTACGGCTGAACCTGAATGCCTCCCAGTGCAGGGATGACTCTGATAAGGTTGTAACAAGTCCAGACCAGACCTTAGATTACATCTCATGAACCGATTTGCTGGCATTTGATTTATAATCTCATGTGTTGCATTCATATACACCAATGACAAATTTGTAGTCGTCTGTTGTAAACTACCTTCATATAGAGGTATAACACAAATCACGCGCTTCAGGGTCTGGTAATCCTGCCACTAATCCATCTGTGACAGGACAGCAAGGACTTCATGCAATGTGGTTGATAATATTTCTTTTGACAAATTCTGTGGGTGAATGGGATATCACTGTCACAACCTGTTCAGGAGCTCCTGCTTTGGCCAACAGCACTCCCTCTTGCGACATTGAACGAGCTCAACTCTTACTAGTACTTCGGGTTGTAGGGCAGACAACCAAGCGCTGGAACTGTTGGGAGCTTATCTCAATGAGGTGTGCGCTCATCCGTCTGCTGATTTTCTGGCACCTGCTTCAGAGCAAACTTTGACTTCTTTCGGCCACTTTGTACATCTATTGTCATAGGAAACGTTAACGGTCTCACAGATGCTGTCTGACGTTGCTCTCTTTGGGTGTATGACCTCTTCCAAGGATGCAAAGAAGCTCACACAGACACTGGTATTTGCAGACTATTTTAATATCATTTTGCCATTTCTTCTCTCTTTCCTTGGCCACTTCCAAAAAATATTCAGCAAAGGAATTTGATGACCCAAAATAAAATCCCCCATGTAGTTCCCCCCTCCTGCATGGCCTGAGCTTCAGAAAATCTGCATTTGAACTTCAGTTACTGCTTCTGTGTCATTGTAATGAGGACCCATGAACATGCCATCCGTGTCTGTAACTATGCTGCAGCTGTCTTCTGGCTTAAAAACTAAAATTAGCATTGGATGGTGTCTAATCAGTCGAGATTTCTTTGTTACTAGTCCCTGGACTGGTACACTGTGCAAGTAAAGCTGAGTGCAATGTCTGTGCCATGAGTCTCCACACCAGCACTGGTATAACTGCTACCACAAACATTACTCTGTTGTAATGATTTTAATGAAATAAGCCCATTTTGTACAATCATGAAATATATTTTCTCAGTGTTGATAAACTCAGTTGATGTTGGAAAGCATATAGCACAAGCTGCCAAGGCCAATATGTCCTTCTTTCTGGAAAAAATATAAATTTTCAAGCAATACTGAGCTAATAGGATTCTTCAAATCCCTTTTGTCATTGATATTATCATGCCATTTAACTTTGGGTGCAATTCCAGAGACTTGTAATTGCTAAAATTCCATCTTTTTCCATGGCTGTCTGAAAAAGAAATGAGGGGGACTCTGCAAATTTTCAAAAATATTCCCTTCTCAAACATTTTGCCTTCATTTTTCTCCCACATTGCATCAGGTGCCTCAGGCTAAAGTTCATCTCACTGTAGTCTTGCTCCCACACTCATAATTCTTTGATGACTTGAGACACTTTGTGATTCTAGCTGGCCCAAATCATTCATCATACTTAATGCTTGATGCCAGATGCTAGGGTAAGACACATACGTCAGCTGTAGACACCATGGCACGTGCTCTGAACAAGGACCACAGACTATTGGTGTTTCCATACTGTGCTTTCTTTTTGAGCTCCAGATCGCACAGTGGTGCTGAAACTCCGACACCTTGACCAGCTGCATCTCTTGAGACAGCAATTCCTAAGGCATTTTTGGGGTCAGTGTGACCTCAGTCTGTTGTGTGTGAAGGGTTTTTTGGTGTCACATAGGCTAACCAGTCCCTCAAAGTATTATTCAAACTTTCTCCAAGCTAGCAAAATCCCTCAGGTTCCATAAATCAAGAGCTGTAGGAATGGAATAATTTTTTAAATTCCTTGGAGAGAAGACAGCATATCCTGCAGAGACCTCATTACTTGGGAAATTAAGTCTGCAAATGTTTTGTCTCAGTAAATTGAGCAGTCAGAGGAAAGTCAAGCTTTAAGAGATCTTGAGAGATCCTAGTCCATCCCCTTCCTGCATACCAAGACCAATAATATCTGTTGCTGACATCCTTGGGAGATGCATGTCTAAAATGATCCGGAAGAGCCCAGTGGAGAGTCTGCAGGACATGGGAGCCGTTAGGGCATGTGCCAGGCTGGAGGCTGAAGCCTCTTTTACACCATCACAGCCATCAGGTTCACTGTTCAGTTTTTTTAGTGCCAGGGATAATTCACTCTCCTGCTATCCCAGTGTGGAGCAGAGCCAGTCCTTCTGCAGAGCAATCGAACAAATTCATCTTCCCAAGAAGCACAGCTAATTGAGGGTCTTCTTCACATGCGGTCTCCTTTGTTTTCCGTTTCCCCAGATCTCTGTAGTCAATCTGTGGTCCTGAGTTAGGACCCTGCCGTTATCACCAGCCAGTGTGTTCTGCCCCCTCCACACTGAAATATCTTGGAGAATTGTTTGAGGGGATGTTACCCAATTTTTTAAGATTTTGGAGCAACATGCACAACGATGTCATGGATTCTCCATCAGTTGGAATACCTGAGTGAGTCATGGATGTCTTTATAAAAAACATAATCCAGCTCAGCCCTGAGTCTGGCTCTCGGTACAGCAAAGAGTGGGTGAGGTTTTACATCTTGTGTTATGTGGGAGGCCTGTGAGAGTCTCCAGTTTGCAGGATGGGATTCCCCTGCGTAGCCTTTCTACTGCTCTGCTGTTTTACCATACCTTTAATTTCTCTCACAGAGAAAAACAAAATGCAGGACCTTGCCAGACCTGTCTCGCCATGCCAGAGATCGGGAACACCGAGCCCAGCTACAGCGGCACTTCCTGGGAAAGAATTTGCCCAGTCCATCACTGCCCCATTCCTGCATCCCCCAGGCTGGGGGGAGACCGCCTGCCCTGCTCCAGCCACACGCTTGGGCCAGTCTCCACCCAGTCCAACGGCCAGGTGCCATCGAGCTCCCAGGACTCGCAGCAGCATCACCTGTATTACCCCTGCAACCAGCAGGAGCCCCGAGGCAGCTACGGCCCGCCCCCGCTCCCTGGGCATGGCGAGAGGCCCATGTTGTGTTCCCACCTTTCCAGCGGTGATCCTATGCCAGCTTCCCACCACGAGGCCTCGGAAACCCCCTGGAAACAGTGGTCCCCCGGGCAGCGACGGCCGGTGCAGCATCACATTGTAACAGTCAGGTAAGAGGCACATGGAGAGCGGCTCAGGGGCTTTCAGAAAGCATCTCCTGAACTTTGAGGTGGGAAGCGAGAAGGGATGAGAAGGGTAAGGATGCACGAAACGTGGTTTTCCTCTTCAGTTTGGGACAGCAGCTGCCCCAAAATGCACGGAGGGATCCAGTCTGCTCTCTCCATCTCTGTGGAAAGTGTACGGAGAGCTGCCATGCCCACACTGGGGAGAGGCAGGATTTGCTTCTCAAGGTGACTCACTGGATAAAGCCAAGGCCACTCAGCTGCTCCAAGATCTTGCAGCTCTGATTATGCCCATTGTCTGTGATCTTTGTATTTTCTCCTTTTGCACTGCAAGACATCCAGCAGCTAATCCTTTATCTTGACAGAGTTTCTCAGTGATAAGAGCAGAGTTAATTTCATTTTCTGCCCCCACCGAAGCTGCTGCCCGTGCTGGAATGGAGGGGCAGCAGAGGGTAAGCACTGGCTACAGCTGAGCAGTGAGAAATACAAAAGTGGTGAAGATTATTTGGTTTTCCAGGTTAAGCAGCAACAAGGGTGTAAATTCTGTATTGTCCATGACAGAATTGGGCAAACTCCATTTGTGTGCAGAGCACCCCAGTGCCTTGCTTGGGTGGTGGTTGTTTCTTGGGCAGTGCTGTAATGGTGCATACAGGATGGGCTTCCCCAACAGCCTGAGCTACAACCTCTGCCCCTTCCAGCCAGCACCATCCATCCTTGCTGCATGTGCCTTTTGGAGTCCACTCTAAAGGGTGGCACTAAAGACCATGATCCCTTTGCTACCACGGCAGTAGCCACCAAAGTCTGATAAAAGATGGCACAGGAGTCCTTCCTTGCCTTTGTACAGCGGTGCAGGGTTAGGCACAAAAGCCCTTTACATCTCATTATCTAGCCATTAACAGAGGATTTAATTTGCTTGTGTTTGCAGTGTAGAGCAATTGCAGTCAGAGGAGTGGAGCCTGGATCCTTTTTAGCTCGCACGCTATCAACAAAATTGTCAACTACGTTCTCCATAACAGGTTATTCAAGTAGGAAACGCAGCTGGATTGCAAACCCTTAGCAGAATGTGCAGCACCAGCAGACAGAAAAGTGATAACATAATAATGCTAGAATGGGGTTTTTAATCCAAGCAAATCTGCTTGAGAAGCTATTGTGAGAGAATTAGCACAGAATGGGCAGTGTGCTGCCAGAAAGAGACCTCTCTCTAATAATCTGGTAAGGATTTTTCTTTGCTCCCCTCTCTCTCAAACCTACAGAGCATTAGTGTGATGAGGAAAACACAACATAATTTATTACACGTGCCACTGAGAGTGGGTCTTCCATGGGAACTCTCCTCTGTTGCTTTTTCGTTTCTTCCATTCATAATAACCTGACAGGGAGGATGAGCTGCCACAGGGTCACCCGTCGGCTGCCCGAGACGGAG
Source organism: Calonectris borealis (assembly GCF_964195595.1). Lineage (NCBI taxonomy): Eukaryota > Metazoa > Chordata > Aves > Procellariiformes > Procellariidae > Calonectris > Calonectris borealis. The sequence goes on from NC_134325.1 coordinate 20,902,956, forward strand.
CAGGGACCCAGGGCCACCTGCCCCACGTGGATATCGGAGTGCAGCGGGACCTTCTCCTAGTTTAAGCCAAGAGCGTAGGAGGAGGGTGAAGGGAGGACGGAGCACGCGCTGAGCTGAGCTTGGCATGGCTCCGGAGAGAGGAGGAAGCCATGTCTGGGAGCAGTTCGCTGGAAGCTGCATTGCAACCCAAGGCCATGCCGGGCTGGGGCGTAATTCAAGGGGACATTTCAGTGGAAACGGAGAGCAGAATGAAAGGTCCTTCAGATATGGTGACCCACTGAGGTGCAGCTTTTCTGTTAAGATGTCAGTGGAAAGCTTGTCCTCAGGGATTCATTAACAAACGTAACCTTGGATCCCCTGGGAATGGCTTCTTTATTTCATTCCTCAGAGCCCTACAAGTAGGAATGACAAATGCTCCTCTGTGAAGGAAACCCCCGGTAAAATGTTTCGAGCAGCTCCACTGGCCTCTAGTGGAGGCCTCCTTCTGCTCCTCTAGACTGGACCAACGCAGTCTTTGGAAGGGCCCAGGAAACAAATGAGAGCCACCTTTTTGGAAAATCCTTGCTGAGCTGAACAGGAAATAAAAACTATCTATAGGCATTGCTAGCCCAGCTGATGAAATTTAATAAAGAGGTATGCTCTTGTCAAGAAAGAATTTAAAAATTCAGTAGGAAAGCACTTAAAACAGATAGATTTTCATGGATAGAGTTGTGGTGTGGTTTCTATGGGATTACATTACTCATGTCTGTTACTTTCTACAGCGTTTTCTTAGAGGGGCTAAAATGAGGAGTGACTACATGTCTTCCCACCCTGTTTGGTTAAAATGCCAACGGAGAAGAAAAGACTGTTATTCATTAAACTAATTCATGTAGTGCCAGTACTCTTGCAGCAATGGCTCAGCTTGGTGCTTTACAGCCCCTCTGAAAGGGTTACCTCGCTCATCAACAGCCCAGCACTCTGCTTCGTAGGAAAATAATAAATGAATGCATCTTTTTTTTTCTGTCTGCAGACATGACAAAGCTTTCAGGATGCCAAAAAGGTATGTTTAATATCAAAAGCTTCCTGTCCTTCTACCCCATTATCATTGCTCTCCTACCCTGCTATTAGGAAATGCAGAGTATTATCGCTGGTGACATCCTCGGCAGGCCCAGCTTCAGAGGCAAGGTCAGCACTCCCTGCTCAAGGCTTCCCATCCACTGGGAAAAATCTCAATGTGCTTGTGAGATCAATTTAACCTGCATTAATGAATAGCAACACTGTCTTGATAGCTGTTCTTGGGGCAGGTGCCTGGCTCTAATCCATACAATAGCTTTTTATATATATATAATAATCCTATATGTATGTGTGTGTGTGTGTATATATAGGATTAATCCAGCTTGGCCCACCAGATGAGCAATCAGGAGGATACCCCATCCACGAAATAAGTTCACCTTTTCAAAAGACAGAGGATTTTTAATACATTTCTCAAAATTAAAATAATTCGATTGCTTTCAACTTCTGTTTAAAAGCTGATTTTTGTGAACTATTTTTTCTGGAAGGTTTGGGTAAGTATCTTCCATCACCAGATACTGCAACTGATTCTTTTTTTCTTTTTTTTTTTTTTCTGGTAATTGGACATGGAATCACCCAAAACAGCCTCCAGAAATTAGGTACTCTAACGCATAAGGGGCAATTTTTGTTCATTTTCATAGCAAAGACTTCATCTATGAAAACAAACTTGACAAGGCAGTCTTAAATTGAAAAAAATACCAGGCCTGACCAAAAGTCATGTGAAAAGCTCTTTGAAGGGCTTGTGATGATTTCTAATTATGAGAAATAGCTGCATTATTTGACTCAGTGAAGTTGGAGGCAAGAGGAGCAAAAGAGCAGACAAGCAGGAACATTACACCCCAAGGCTGATACGCACTAGCACAGCTGCTCTAAAGTTCATAAATATTTCACCTCCCCATGAAGCTCAAATTTTTGACAACTATTTTTGAACAAAGAATTTCTTATATTTCGGAAATACATCAGAATACAGAAGAAATGCCTAGAACCTGCCAAACCAGAGCAGGAACCCATTCCGACATCTTATATCTCAACAGATGTTTTTGAGGAAGACAAAAATCTTGAGGCAGTAAAACCTGCACTGGTAAAAAATCGTGGGATAGTAACTTTGATAGATCATCCTACAGGAGACACAGTTTGTCCCGAAAGAAAAACAGACCTTGGATGGAAAATTTTAGACCAGCTCTTAAGAACAAAAGTAACGGGCAAGAGTTTTGGCTAGAGTAAACTGCTTCTCTGGAAGGGTTTTGTTTGTACAGAAATGTCATTAAAAATGTGTGTGCCACCATACCACACTGATATGTATTTTAGGCATAGCCCTGGCCTGTGGGCTTGTATGTGCTCTCCAAACCCTGAAGGAAAACTGGTCTGCATTTGCAGACGCTCTTGCTGTAGGTTCAGCGTTTGGTTTTGAGGCTGATATCAGGGTGAGATTCACTCATCCTGCAGATGCAGAAGCCCCTTGTCCACTCCCTGAATGCTGCTGGCAAGCCTAACATCGGTTACGCATCAGATCGGTGGTTTCCATCCTTTTTTGCTGTGCAGATGTCCATACATTTCCCAACAGTAAGGCAGGCCCCTACATAGTGAGTGAATTTAGACCAATGAGAATGGACTTGCTTGAGTTAGTTATCTTTAGGGAACCCTTCAGAATAGCCCAAAGACTTCTCAGGGTCCACAGGTTGAAAATCTGCAGGCCAAACTGTTAGGCAGCTACTAGCTTAGATTGCACAATGAGGGAAAAAAAAGGAAGAAGCTCTTTTTAAATGCAATCTTTTAAGTTAAACATTTAAAGCTTCATTTTGCCCTAGGATGCAAGAGTCTGGTTTTTATTATTTCTGATTGAAAAAGCAGGAAAATGTAGGGAGGCAAAATGTAATTACCCGAGTTAATTAGAATTGCCTGCAAACATCCAGTTGGAGATATAATATGTTCATTAATAGCTGTACTAGAGCCTCTAAGCTTTTCAATAAATAAATGCTCAAACCAGAAAGCCCTAATTCTTTTACTTCCCTTTACTAACACTACATTGGTTCAACAGCAGGTTTTGTGCTAATAGCAGAAGCGCCTTAACAGCTGCATTTTTTCTTCTCCTGTTGATTCCAGTTATTCTCAAATGATCGCGGAGTGGCCCATAGCCGTCCTGGTGCTGTGTTCAGTGATGGCTGTGGTTTGCACTTTAGCTGGCCTGCTTGTTGGAAATTTGCCTGACTTTTCAGAACCCTTAATGGTAAGTCCCTATAGAGGATATGACAACATGAACATAAGGAAAATCCATGGGCCAACCAGTGATATATTCTTTCTGCCATATAAAAGGAGCCTTTACTTCCTTCTCTGCAGATAGAGGCAGCGAGGCAGGACAGTAGATCGAGGAGGACATTAAAGCCACTAGAAAAAATGACCATGTTTATCAGTGATCTGCTGCCCTTAACCCACATCTTCACAGCATGCAACCAAAGCAAGATTCCTTCAGAATGGACATCACGTGTCAGAGTAACACACAGGATTTGCTGTTTCTTTGACACCACAGAAAGAGCACAGCCTATGCCAGTGGCATCTCTCAGCAATGCTGTGGGCTCGCACTAGTGCCCTCACCCTGACGTGGAGACACTGCCAGCACAAACCGGGATTGCTCCTTTTGCTCCCCTTCCACTGCTGGAAGGCTGGGGTTGCCCAAAAGGACTAGCTAGGCTGGGTGGAGATTGGATGATCTGGCTTTGGCTCCTACAGCCTGTGTGTGAGGCTCTTGAAATGGAGAGACTGCCCCGTTCTGAGCACTGCTGGCCAGGGTTCTGTTTTCCATGCAGGATACCACATTTTCTAAAGTCATCCCTGTCTCTCGTTAATGGAAGAATCCTGAGAAAATAAGAATAGACTAGAATTTGTCCAGGAAGAGGAAAATTACTCCCATTTCTGTAAGGTGACTATTTTACTTGAAGAGGAGGAGAAGAGTTTTATGAGATCAGGGAGAGAGAACTGTAGCCATCCTTGCCCAGAAAGGAAAGGAAAGGAGAAATATTTTTTTCTGTCAGCTCTGGGATGCAGTATTTCCAGAGAAAATTCAATTTGTGTATCTCTCCAAGATGCAGTAATAATCTCATATAGTTTCTGTGTCTAAGAGGAGGATTAAGGAAAGCTAAGCTGAACTAAAATGCAAGCTGATGACAAACCCCTTTTGCTTGGCTGCAGGGTTTTGAGCCACGAGATACTGACATTGGCAGAAAGCTCATTGTGTGGAGGAATGTAGAGAGCCATACAGGCTACAAGAAGACCTTTTCCCTTTCTCCCTATGCCGAGAAGAAAAGGTATTTGAGTTTGGTTTGGGGGGTTTGAGGAAGATGTTGGCTGTAAAGTTATAGATTCAATGTTCCATTGTGAATTACAACATATATGCTACCTTAAAAGTGATCAAGGCACTGGAGAGTTTAGTCTGTTTGCCTGCAGTGGACTTGGGCTCCCTATTCTGGAAACCAGGAATTAGGCTCTAAACTCTCCATGCCTTTACTTCACTGTTTACCTTTAAGAGACTCAGCATGTCTGCGCAAGGGGATGCAGTTTCTCACTTAGTCTCATGCAGTTCCCTATAAAGGGGCACAGTCAACCCAACATCGAAAAGCTCCCATCCAAGCAATGCTCTTTCAAGACTATGATGCCTCTTCTTGCTGCAGCAGTGTTATGTGTGGCACCAGAGCCTTCTCAGTGAACGTAACTCATAGCCAGATGATCTCTGGTTACACAAATAATCTGATCTCTTGCTAGCTATGATGACATTGGCATCAGCAGAGGACAGAAGGCTGCTCAGGGAGAACAAGAAGCGAGGACACGCAGAATGGTGGAACAAATCTACGGAGCGGATGGTTTCTTTTGTGGTCCCCCAGGTGAGTGAAATCTTTATGGGGTAGTACGTATTACACACCCAGAACTCAACAGCATACGGAATTCTCAAAGTGTTTTAGGACGCAGGGAAATGTTCTGAAAGTGCTCTAAGAAAGCAGTGTGTACAATACCACCCTGTGAAACCTAAGCCACCTTTTGGAAAGTGATCCTCCAGCACTTCATAACTGAGTGGTTAGAAAAAGCTTGGTTTGAAATTCTGGAGAAGAGCTGTTTCTCCTTAACTTTTTGCCATACTTCTTTTTCCCTTTTAGAAATATGCCTTAAAAGCACCAGTAAGAGGACTAATGTTTTCACCATTTACCCATATCAAAAGTGAATACTCTGAAAAAATGGCGTATGCCCCACTCCCTCTCTGTTCCCATTCCCTCTCTGTTCCTTCTTTTCTTCTTGAAAAATGTAAGCGGCAGTAAAAACTGGAAAGAAAAAAGAGGAAAACTCCCAAAGAGGAAGACACCCAAAATTTGTCCCAAAACGGACACTAGTTAAGTAGAATAAAGAGGAACAGCACGCAGATATTTTTACTCCCTTCCCTGCCTCTATTCTACCTCTGAAACCAGTCAAACACCAAGCCCTTAGGTCCTCGGGAGTTTCTGGCTGAACTCGAGCCCCTCGCTTTGTAACAGGGGTGCAGAACCAGATGCCAACACTCACTAAAAGCGTGCTGACAGCACGGAGAGCGTATTTTGAAAATGCGCCAACGCTGCTCTCCTGCTGCTGACAGATGGGCGAGGAGCAGAGGTCAGATCACACCACGCAGACGCTACCCCTCACTACAAGCTACTGTCTCTGTGACCTGCTTCCCTTCAGGGAGTCCTCCACAGCAGTCATATAGACAGCGATTTTTTTTTCTTTTTCTATGCACAAAAAGTCTACTCCAAACAGCCTGGCTGATTCATCTTCATTACCTAAACCTTTTTTTTCCCCTCTTCTTCTTTATTTCAGAAAAGAGCTATTCCCAGCTGGTATTTATGTCCACAACTGCTGGGAGCTTATGGAACTTGCAAGCTATTCAGTCCATGTGTCAAATTGAACAAGATAAGGTTAGTAATGTCAGGAAGAACACATATACATGCTGTCTCTTTTCCAACTGCCGTAATCTTTAATCTTTAGCAGAAAGGAAGCCAGACAAAAATAACGTAAGCTACAGAACAGGTTTCAGCCTAGAGGACTCCAAAGCATTTTACCTACTTAGCAATATACAGATGATTCCACCTGTCACTGAAGTCCAGCTGAATAAACAAGAATAAACGGACACTGAACAAGAGCTTGGTCCAGAAGCCAAAGGTGTCCATCAGAAGCGGCTGAGAATTTTGGGCAGCAGAACCTAATTACTGAAATGGAGCTATCATCTTGGAGACTGTGACAGCAAGTTTTGCAAGTGGGAACTTTAATTGGATTAGCTGTGTTTGCCATAGGATCCAAATTTTCAAATCAGAGGTTAAGAAATATAAATAATGGACAGGGTTTAATTTTTGCAAAAGGCTACCATGTTTCAATAGCTTTAGTATTTGCAGTTTGTCACTGGGACGATGGCAAGCCATGGCTAGTACACCTGGAGGGGGGGATTACACAAGGAGCAGGGAACACTATGGGGCGAGATGAAGTGTGCAGAGAGGGTCTGACATGATGCTCCCTCGTCTGTTTTTCAGATACGCTCACATGTTCATTTTAGGGACCTCTGCCAACGTACTGAAGCCAACGAATGCTGCCCAAGCTGGTCTCTGGGGAACTACATTGCTGTCCTGTACAACAGGTCTTCGTGTTTGGAGATAACCCAAGGAGACATCTCCCATACTCTGGCCCTCCTTCGTGCCTGTGCTCCGGACTACCACAAAGGCATCCTCACTCCGTCTTGCATAGGTCCTGAGACTGTGAGGCAGAAACACTCTCAGTGTGCCAAAGTCCCAGAAAAATGTACCCGCTTCAATGCCATTTACCAGCTTCTTCACTTCTTGGTTGACAGAGACTTTCTTAGTCCCCAGACGATGGAGTACCAAGTCCCATCTCTCAAATACAGCCTGCTGTTTTTGCCTACAAGGAAAGGTGCATCTATGATGGGGATCTACTTAGACAATCTTGAATCCTGGGATCTGTTTGATAACTATACATCTATCACTGGAATGGACCTGGGCCTTAAACAGAAACTATTCCAGCACTATCTTTTACTGGATACTAAGTATCCAGTCCTGGCAATATTAGCTATTTTTCTAAGCATTTCTTTTTATTTACGCTCAGTCTTTATTACCTTGATGGTCCTGCTCGCTGTTGTCAGTTCTTTAATGATCTCCTACTTCTTGTACAAGGTGGCCTTCAGATTCACCTATTTCCCTTTTGTAAACCTGACAGCAGTTGTCATTCTCAGCAGCATCTGTGCCAACCACACCTTTGTCTTCTTCGACCTCTGGAACTCCAGCAAGAACCAGAACCCTTCCGCTGGGCTTTCTCAGTGGGTGAGTCAAACCATGCACCATTTTGCATATCTCACGCTGGCATCTTGCTTCACAACAGGTGCTGCCTTCTATGCCAGCTACATTAGCAATATAATAGCCATCCGCTGCTTTGCTATTTACATGGGCACCTCTGTGCTGGTGAATCTGGTATTCATGATGACTTGGCTTCCTTCTTCGGCTGTGCTGTATGAGCGCTACATAGCAACGACTTGCATTTACAAGCCAGGAGACTACTGGAACAACACCGGCCACAAGAGACTCGCTCTCTCCCTCCATTACATTCTCAGGGGTCTCCAGAACACGCTGTCTGAAACCTCCAAGCTGCTATTTGAAAAGCTTCTGCCTTGTGGGGTCATCAAGTTTCGGTACATCTGGATCTGCTGGTTTGCTGCCTTAGCCATAGGAGGTGCCTACATTTCCTGTTCCAACCCAAAACTCAAACTCCCAACTCTCGAGACGTCGTCTGTCCAGGTGTTTAGACTGAGCCACCCCTTTGAGAGGTACGATTCTGAGTACTGCCACCAGTTCATGTTTGAGAGGCTGGAGCATGGAGAAGGGCAGCGTATGCCTGTCACGATAGTCTGGGGCATTCTGCCCGTGGATAATGGGGACCATTTCAATCCAAAAAGCAATGGCACCCTAGTGACAGACGTCACCTTCACAATTCAAAACCCTGATGCCCAGAAGTGGCTCCTCGAATTCTGCCAAAAAGTGAGGAACAAAACTTTCTATTACCCCGACACAGAGCAGAAATCTACTGTGTGCTTCATGGAGGAGTTCCTCAGGTGGATGGACAGTCGCCAGTGCTCCCAGCGAGACCACAGCTTCAATCTCTGCTGTAACCAGTTCTCCTTCCCTTATGGAAGTGAAGTCTTCCTACACTGCATCAAAATGATGCTCCTGGAACAAGGCAGGGAAGAAGCAGAAACGTACGATCTGGGCCTCAGGTTTGACGGGGAGGGAAATCTCACTGCCTTAGTGCTGCAGTTTCAAACTATTTATCACTATAGCTTCAACTACAGCAAAGCCAAACAATTCTACGAGGAAATCAACCTCTGGGTAACAGAGGAAATGAAAACTGCCCCCGTGGGGCTTCAGAATGGATGGTTTACCAGTAAACTAGAGCTATACAACCTCCAGCACAGTCTCAGCACAGAAATGATGGTGGTCATGGGGCTCTCCATAGCCATTTCCTTCGTGGTGCTGCTGCTCACTACCTGGAATGTTCTCCTTAGCGTTTTCTCTGTTACTGCCATCGCAGGCACTGTCCTGGTGACCACTGGCCTTTTGGTCCTCTTGGAGTGGCAGCTCAATGCAGTGGAGTCTCTCTTCATTTCAGCTGCAGTAGGTCTCTCCGTTGACTTTACCGTCAACTACTGCATCTCCTATCATCTGTGCCCTCACTCTGACCGCCTGAGCCGAGTGGCCTTTTCCCTGAAGCAGATGAGCTGTGCCACGGCCATGGCAGCTTCTGCTCTCTTCTCTGCAGGAGTCATTATGTTGCCTGCAACGGTCCTGGCGTATAGGAAGTTGGGGATATTCATCATGATGATCAAGTGTATCAGCTGTGGGTTTGCCAGCTTCTTCTTCCAGTCACTGTGCTGCTTCTTTGGCCCAGAGAAGAACTGTGGGCAGATCCTTTGGCCTTGTGCCCACACCATGAAAGACTATTCTGATGACTCCGGGCTGAATGGAAGCTTTGCCTGTGGGGGGAGCGAGAAGCAAAACCGATTGCGGAAGGTCCAGGAGTCCAACACCGCAAATGAGCAATATGAGCTCCAGCCCTTGTCCAGAAAACTCAGCGACAGTTTTGACAACAGCACTTCCACAAGCAAGCTGTCCAACCGGCCATCAGTACTCTCTGAAGACGCACAAGTTGAAGACAACAGATGCCCCAGAATAGGAATGCACCCTTCCCTTGAAAAAGAGAGACAGAATCTGCAGGAGGCCCTTGGAGACCAGCAGGTTGGCCTGTGCCAGTGTCCTGCCGTGCAGACTTCCTCTCCATACAAGCACAGCAGCTCAGGAGCAGAAATTCACAGGGAGAGACTCTGCCAAGATTGTCGATGTCGAAAGTACGGTCCGAAAGCTTGGGATGGCTCTGGGCTGGACCATATCCAGTCGGCTGGCATGAAAGAAGAAGGGCAGCTCAATAAATCACAGTGCTCTAGTGACACTGCCCAGCAGCAGTCGGATTATACCTCAGACAACAGCCATCTCCCTGCTGCTGACATCTACAAAATTCACAGATGCCTTTGTTCTCTTGGCAGCTCTTTTGACATGCTCAACATCTCCAGTGAGACATCGATTAGTGATTTTGAGCAAGGCCTAAAGCTTGCTGAGTCAGCCAGTTCTTGTCCGGATGTCTTAGAGCTGTCTGATTCGTACAGTCAAACAGAGAGAGGTTACTTGAACGGGAAGAGAGATACCCTGCGGCTGGACCTGAGGGAGACTGTCTTTGATATCTCTCCAGCAGCATCGCAGCAGAACAGCTCTTCATGGAAAAATCGATTTGGATTAGGGAGCGAAGGTCCAGTTGTGCTACCGAACAGCCAACCAGACATGCCTGATGTTTGGATCAAACGATCTAGCGCACAAAGTTCTGGTTACAACAGTTGAAACCTTGCAGAAAACAGAACTGTACTACTAGGGAAAGGGGAAGTCAAATCTCCTTGGAACTGTAAATAGCAGTTTTTTCCTCCCACCTCTCCTAGAGCTGAGACTATTTCTTAGTATTTCAGCTGTGCAAATACCTGTGTTTTCACAGAACCAGCAAATCCGATACTAGTGAGAGGATGTGAGATCAATCTTGATGGAGTACAAGCCCTTTGACCTTCCAGTGTCTGGTGCCATATTCACAGCTGTACTGCAAAACTTATTGAGTAAACCTGTTTTGTCATTTCCTACAAGGTGATTAGATTTTGTTTTCTTGTCAAGGTCACATAGGAGAGAAATAATGAGGTGAATCTCCCAGACAGTTAACAACAGAGAAAGAGAGCTCATGTAAAAAAACATAAAAAATCCAAACCCCAAACCCACAACTATTGGAAATCTAGATATCAAGTGAAGAGTGTGTTGTTAATAAAAAAAGAAAGTCTTTCATTTTCTACTGAATAAGAAACTGCTTTATATGAAGTCCAGGTTCACAGATCTCATCAAAATTGTTCAGATATTATGAAAAAATCTCATCAAAACTTTACTGATCATGGAGGAGGCTGCAGAATCCAGCCCAAACCTATTTTCAGTAACAATTTCAGTTTGTTTTATCAGAAGGAATTCTAGCACTGCCAAAGATTTTCAGTGTGAGATTTTCCCTTTGAGAGAAGTGTCCCCGTCCCCTCAGTGACTCGGGTGCTTTGTGTGTTGCCTTCATAGCTTGTAGCCACTCAAGGCATTCCCTACAAACATGTAACTTTTTAAAATTTGCATATCTGGTGGATTTTGAACTTTACTTTTTTTTGTTTCTCTACCAGAAACAAACAGGAAAACAAACACTTCCTTGCCTTTATCTGTTGAAAAAGAGAAAACATTCTCTATACAAGTCGACATAAAATAAATGCTTATGACAAACTTTCCTAAATCTGAGTGATGCTTCATTTTCACCAAGACCACTGTGGTTCATTTTCTTCATCTTTTAAGTGCCTAATATATTTTCCAATATAACCCGCCAAAGGAAAGTGTAGACTCCTTCCAACACCCGCAAGCAGTTTTCCCTGCTCTGGGGGAGACAGCCTCCAGCTGCCTGGTGTCCCTTAGGAATATGCTCTTTGGAAGCTACCGACACCACCCGAAATATACGTGTTTCAGGTTTGTGTTTTCATGGGCAATTCCCATACGGGCGTTCGGGTGGGTATTTTGGCAACCAGAGCTGCCCTCGGGCTGTGAGCGAACGCTGACCGCAATCCCCTCCACGCAGGAGCCTTTTTCCATTGCTGCTTGGAGGCACTTCTCACCCATTTTGAAAACTGTGTTGGAAAACACTGTGAAAACACCTTAAGAAAGATGTCGGGAAACATTTTATACAGATGCCTTTCCCCTTACAGTATGGGCAGGCAATTTGAACCGCCTCAAGCGCAGGCCGCAGCACCGCCGCCCTGAGGGAGAACTCCACGGCGGAGTCCCCCGAGAGGCCGCAGAGCCCTCCAGGGCTCCGGACCTCGAGTGCCCACACCACAGGGCGAAGGAGCGGGAGGCAGGGAAGGCGCTCCCCACCGGCGGCCCGCTCCCCTGAGGCCAGCTGCGAGGGGAAACCGTGTCACACCCGCCCGGGGAAGCCGCCATCCCCGCGGCGCCTTCTCTGAGGGAAGGGGCGAGGGAGAGAAACGCCGCGCGCCCCCTCCACGCCACCCCCTACGCGCGCACTGCGCCTGCGCGCTGCTCGCTGGGACGGGATCAGCGCGCAGGCGGCGGGGCGCTTCTGCGCATGCGCGAGGCCGGCGACCGTTTGGCGGCGGGTTGGATTCAAAGGGCGGCTGAGGGGGAAGCGCAGCTGGCATGGAGGGGGAGGCCTCCCGCATCCCCGTCTACAGCGCGTTCCGCCGTGCCGGTCCGCCCGCAGGTGCGTACCCTCTCCGGGAGGGAGGGAGGGAGGGCGGGCGGGCTTCTGCCCTGCTTCGCTCCGCTCCGCTCCGCCGTGGGGCGCCGGGGTCTGGAGGGCTGCTGCCTGGGTTAGGCCGACGCGGGAATGGGGCGGGCGGGGAGCGGTGTCTGTTAGTACTGCTTTGGTCTGCGGTGGCCGTTGCGAAGTCTAATTACAGGCTTTATTCAACTGTTTTGTCTCTATTTAAGACTTCGGTTAACACTTTTTTTTGCTAAACGTGCACCTCTGGGCAGGGCGGGCTGTTGCTCGCTGCATCACAGCTCAGCCCGTTGAGACGTGCCCCAGTGCTGGGCCTGAGGGTTGTATCTCCCGCTTACTGAGCGCAGCGGCCCACTGAGGTTCAAGATCCTTTCCTTCAGAGGCTCTTACTTCTATAAGTCTTTTGGTACTACTTACAGCATTTTAGAAATGTGAGGCACCCAGGCTTAACGTTAAAAACATGGGAGCTAGCCTGTATCAGTGGAAACTCCCATGTTACTCTAGTATAAATGTGCTTATGGGTATGTCACTTGAAAAATACTTAACTTGAGGGAGAGGGGAGCTTCTAAACCCACTATGTGAATAAAGCTTTATATACTCAAACAGCTGTGGTATAAAGCCAAATAAACTTTACATGGAAAGCTAGTTCTCTATAGTGTTGTTTTAGAAGTATATCTACTCATAGTGCATTGAAATTGAAAGAGAGCAATTTTATATTGAAATAAGCTCTCTTAACTGAGAGCTTCAAGTGTGCTGTGTTTGTTTTGCTTCCAGTACTGAACAACTTTGCTTGGGACCCTGGGGCATGCTGTCTGCTTGGTGTTGAAACCTCCTTTATTATCATGTATTATCACTTTCAAACTTGCTTTCACTAGTGCTAGCCTGGTAACTATGTTTTAACACTGCTATCTGGTTCTGGACCCTTAATCCTGGGTAAAGTTTGAAGACTGCCCTTAGTTGTCGCTACCTTAAAGTCTCCATTCTAGCCAGATATAATTGTGATTTACCTCAAATTGAAGGCTTAAGAGATCCAGTAGCTCTGTGTATTATGGTGATCTCTTGTAGGCTGTAGTGTTTTCATTGTTGTCTTTTTCTTGCAGAAATGCAAATGGATTTTCCTTCAGAGAAACAATGCGTCAGCAAAACAGCAGATCTAGAGTTCAACAAAGATCCCAATGTTAACTTTAGCTCACACATTCCAGCAGATGGTGTCTTCAAAGCTACAAACCAAGGGTAAAAGAAAGTAAAGTATTGATGGATTTATTGCTTGGCAAAAGTCCTAAAGATGGCTTAGCATTTTGCAGATTTTGTCAAACTAACAGACTTGGTAGTCTGCAAGAATGCAGTGGTCTTCTGGTAACTGTATTTTACCTGTCCTTTAAGGTTGCCTAAATCTACCAAGAAAGTGGAACCGCCTTCAAAGAAGACAGCTACAAGAAGGTATGTTTCCTCAAATTTCTATTAGTTGCCCTCATGCAGTAATGTTCCCTCTTGGAGGGTAAGGAGGAACTCTCACCCATGTACAGCTTTCTTGCCAAGTTTTCTGATTAAAGCTCTTGGTCAGAAACAAGAGCAAATGCTTCAAAAAAGGGCATGTTTCTGGAAGTAAAAGAGAAGGTGTGTAATAGTGGTATTTTTGCCCCAAGTCTTTGATGTCTTTGATACAGACCTCTCAACAGATACAAACTAGAAGCAGAGCTGAAGACCAAGAATCAGCTGTTAGAAACAGCCAAGCAACAGCTACACTCCAGACTAACAGCAGCACAGGTAATGAAAGAGGGAGGAAATAAATAGATCATTGAGTAATTCTTATATTCTGATCCCTACAGGGTCAGATCAAAGAATTGTCTTGCTCATTTTCCTGTCTCCATCAGAAGTCAGTAGAGTTTGGGTGGGCTGGGTTTTCTCCTCTGACACCTGTGAGATCTGCTAGAACCTGGAAATCAGCAGAGCTGCAGATGTATTGGGATGGATAATGCATCCAGATTGCTGTTAAATAGTTATCAGAGCTCTAATTCCATTTTAAACTCATTGTGGGAGAATATTTCAAGTTCACAACTATACACTCGCATGAAATTTTATTAAAACAGCCTCCATATTGCCAGATGCTTCCTAGCTACATCAAGAGAAACTGCAAATAATCACTGGCCACTGATGGTCTGAGGTCTATTAATTCTTTTTCTTCTGTAGCTCCTAATATATGGTAGATAAACTCTTCAATTTCCTTGTTCCTTTTGCCCAATCTCTCCTAGCTTTGTTAACCCATCATGTAGTGTGATGTGAAAGAGCATACAGTATTGAAGATGTGGGTTCAGGAATGTGTTTGGTCACTGCTGTTTGAGGGACAGCGATCTCCTTCTCTTCTGAGTATTTAACGCAGAACTTGGTTTACATAAGCTTATGTTTCTTCATGTGCTATTGTGTCATATTGTTGCCTAATCTTTTAGTGCCTTTGTATTCTTCTACAAGTTTTTTCCTGTCTGCTCAGCACTGGTGAGGCTAAACCTGGAGTATTGTGTCTGGTTCTGGGCTCCTGGTACAAGAGAGATATGGACATACTAGAGAGAGTCCAGCAAAGGGCCACTAAGATGATTAAGGGACTGGAGGAAAGGCTGAGAAAACTGGAACTGTTCAGTGGATTCTGTTTCAAACAGATTTGACTTTCTTGAATCAAGTTTAGATTGAGAATTGGCACCTCATTATTCACCACCTCTTGCAGATCACTCTAGGACACACTTAGCACAGTTTCTGTCATGTGCAAGAGGCCCTGCTGGTAACTTTCAGTTATAAAAGCTCACTTTATTTCCTAGTTCTCAACCAGTTACTAATCTGTGAGATGATCATTCCTCTTATCTCACAGATTGATTTCTTTAAGAGCCTTTGAGACCTCCTATGAAATGTTCAAAAAGCTTCTGACATTATCAGCTGGATCACCCTAATCCACATGCTTATTGATTCTCTTGGAGAACTGCATTCAACTTGTGTGGTTTATCAGCTTATCCGATTGCCTGGCGATATCTGAACTGTGTAGGGAATAATGCTGTGGCTTAAAGATTCTAAGATGCCCTTTTCTTCCCAATGTCTATATGCTCTTCTATGCATCAAACTCTTTAATTATTTATAGATATGAGAGGGAGCACAAGAAAAGATATGCTAGGATTACCTAAAAGGAATTTATCTCTAGGATCAAATTTTTCTAGCAATTGCTATGACATGTGGATGAGACAAATGTATTAATCCTGCCAAGAAGCAGGAGTAAAGGTCAGCAACAGACTAATTTGCTGTGGTGGTAGAGTCAGAAGGGGAAGATCTGATTCTTGGTGCTAGTGGAGCACTTCTTAAGCCATTAGCATCACACTCAGTGTTACTGACTAATGAGAAGAAAATCTCCTTGGAAACTTGATTCACTTACAACCTGTGTTGATGACAGGGCACTATAAAGAAGTTGAAGGAGGAGAATGAAGGCCTGGTACAAGAAGTTGAGAAGCTCAAGAAATTTCAGGAGACTTGCATGGTGATTTTAGAAAGCAGAAACGTTGATCCTGGTAAGGACTATGCATTTCACATACCATTCTGGTACTTATTCTTCAGAACACTTTTTTTTAACCTGTTGTGACTGTTCATAAGACATTTGAACTCTGCTTCCTTGCTAAGGAAATACTGCTGTAACTCCAGGGAATTTTTTTTTTTCTAGCTTAAGAGAAAAAGCTGCTTCCTGTAGTAGGCCCTGCCCTGGATAAACTTTGAAAATAATTTAGTCTTTCTTGTAGAAATTTACTTTGAAAAGCTGTTAGTTCTTACAGGCAAACTTATCTGTATATTAGAGGTTCACTAATGCATCTCTATCCTGGTTTTGGCTGGAATAATTTTGTTCCTAGTAGCTGGTATAGTGCTGTGTTTTGGATTTAGCATGAGAAGAATGTTGATAACACACTGATGTTTTAGTTGTTGCTGAGTAGTGTTTACACTAGTCAAGGACTTCTTAGCTTCCCAGGTGCACAAGAAGCTGGGAGGGGGCACAGCCAGGACAGCTGACTGAAACTGGCCAAAGGGGTATTCCATACCATATATAAACTGGGGGGAGCAGCGATCGCTGCTCGGGGACTGGCTGGGCATCGGTCAGCGGGTGGTGAGCAATTGCATTGTGCATCACTCAGTTTGTATATTCTGTCATCATTATAATTCGCCTTTCCTTTTCTGTTCTATTAAACTGTCTCTATCTCAATTAATGAATTTTACTTTTTTTTTAATTCTCCCCCCCATCCCACTGTTGGGGGAGAGCGAGTGCGTGGCTGTGTGGTGTTTGGCTGCCTGCCAGGTTAAACCACAACAATCTCATTAGTTACAGGCAGCAACATTTTGGATGAGGAAGAAAAGACACAGGAATGCCAGAAGCAGACGACGGTAAGAAAATGTTGAAATAGCAATAGGAGGCTTTGAGAGGTCTGTATGCTACTGCCCTTTTCTACTGATATTGCAGAAACAGCTGCTGAGACTTGCATTTATTTGCATTATATTAAACTGTTTTCCTTTTGGCTCTTCAGCTGTTAACTGAGAAGCTCATAGAAGAATTGAGGCTATTTAATCAAACAATTGCAAAAGAAAAGGAGATGCTTCAGGTAAGACTGTGACTATTTCAGATTCAACAGGTAATGAGCACTTGGTGCTGAGTGAGATTCTGAAGGTTATTTTGCTCCTCCCAGCGCTGCTCTATTCTCCAAACGAAATACAATGAAAGCCTGTGGTATTACTCATCTTTTATTATACGTGCATTAAGGAAACTATTTGTTACTACCCTTCTAAATAGAGGGCTTAAAGCAAAGTTTATGGTGGGACAATACTAATTCTCATCACAGTCATTTCAAGTTGAATTTTATACAATTGAACTTGAAACAAGATCAAAGATGAAAGCTATCAGTCATTAATATCACTTTCAAGTTAGACTGAATCAGTTCCAAAGTAAGGACGGATGTCAGTACTGGAAATGGAGCTGTCTCTGCTTAGACCAGCTCCTCCCAAGAGAGGGTTTTCAAGACTGTGTCGCAGGTGGTTGTAGGCACTGCCAGCAGAAAGCTGATCCACCAGTCTGGCTGTTAGACTGGAATTCAGAACACCATCTAACTCAGAGCGTTGCAGTGACCTCAGGTAGTCTCTCTGGCAATTAAGAAGTATGCAAGCACAAGCAGCTTCAATAGTACTATTTTGTCTATATACTGACCAAAACAGTCATTAACTTGTAGTTCTACAATTCTTGGTAAGAGGTTTAAGAGCTAATTGAAGAAATTGCTATTATGTAAGACTTCCTAAACTTTGGTCACAGATAAATTGCCATTTTCCTCAAGGAGCAAAGGTAAAAGACATCTCAGTCAGGCTAGACTAATCTTAGTTCAGCAGGTAAGACCCTGCTGAAGAGTTCGAATGCTTTAGTTGGAGCTGCTTTAGAACTTGGCTTTGCTATTCAGTACTTCTGTGTTAGTAAAATGTAGCGTACGCTGACTTCTCTACGCAGACAGCAATGGCTAAGTGGACATCGGCGGCAGAAGGGAGATGCCAGTCCCAGGAGAAGCATGCCTCCTTTCGAGCAGCGATTGAGGAATGCTCAGCAATACTTGATGAGTTGGAGCTCCTGGCTTTGTGAAGCACGAGGATGGACAGTATTGTCTTTTTTTTTTTTTGATGTTTTACTCCTAGTTCAATCGTCTCTGCTTTGCAAACCTAGTTCTGATGTTTGGTGGTCTGAAGCGACGAGCAGGTCGCTGCGATGGTTGGTTACCCACGTGTCCGGTGCTCGTAGCTCCTGCTGCTCTTCCCGCGGCTGCCTTGCCTGGCCTCTCCCCGCACACCCTGCCGGTGGACGGCTCGTCTGTTTCAGTCTGTCAGCGTGCTGTAACAATTAGTGTTTTCAACCCATTAAATGTACCGGAAGCACCTGCACAGCGCTGCCCGCTGCTGCCGCCTCCCTCCGCCTCCCTCCTCCCGCCGGGCCCCCTCGGAGAGGCGGGCGTCGGGGCGGGGCGCTCCCCCGGGGCCGGGCCGCGCCTGCGCGCCGTGGCCGGCCTGGGTCAGCCATGGCGGCGACGGTGATCGGTCGGGCGGCGGTGGGCGCGGGGCTGCGCGGAGCGCGGCGGCGTCAAACGCTGGGGCTGCTGCGGCGGGGCTGCGCGGGGCTGGCGGTGGACGACACGGTCAACGGGCTGAGCGAGGAGCAGCGGCAGGTAGGGGCCCGCTCGCCTCTCCGCGCTGCCCGCGGCCGGGCGCTGCCGGTGGCGGGCCGCCGCGGCCCCGGGGGGGAGGGGGTGTGTCGGCGCTGGCGGGCGGTGATTGGCCGCGGCCGTGGGGAGCCGGCCTATCCCCGGGCGCGCAGGAGGGGCGTGGCGCGCCCCGCGGCGGCGAGGGCGCGCCCCGGACGCGTGGCCGCCGTGCCCGGAGGGAGCCTTCCGCGGGAGCTGCGGGGCATGGCCCGGGCCCGGCCAGGGGGCAGTCCCAGCCTGCGCTGGCCTTTCCTCATCAGGGGAAGGCGCCTCGTCACGATAAAACACCGCACGGGGAAGCTTTGCGTAAAAACAAACGGGGAAAAAAAAAAAAAAAAAAACCCAAAATAAAAAAATCCACTGCATTCACGTTGGGCCTGTTTGATCAGAAATATGATCACCAAAGAAACAAGTGAACTGGGTCTCGTCAAATCCTCTCAAAGGAAGTCTTGCAGCTCTGCTAGCTTGTTCTCTTGCCCAATGGGGAACCTGTTATCCTATTTAGTTCTTAGCTTTACTGTTTCCTCCTGCGCTCAACAGCGGCCTGCTGTTAGCCATCACAGCAGTTGGGCATGGAGCGGAAGGTAGTGTCTTCAAAAGGTTGGTCCAGACAAACTTCTACCAATAAAACTCTTTTCCTTGGTGCTCCTCAGGTCTGGAGCTATAGCCTTACTTTCTAGACAATTACGACAGTGCAAGCATATGGATGTACAAAATAAACTTACTCATTCTTGCTTCTTTCTTACTACAGAATTATTCTTTACCAGGTTTGTGTTCGTGGTTTATAGCCTTATCAGCTTGAATTAACTTGATGTTTCTTTGTGCTTCTACATTCAGCAGATGTGAAAGGAGGAAAATATTCTTGTAGTTCATATCTATCTGGTGGAAAGGCTGAAAAAAATCAGAACTAAATCTTCAGTGTGCTAGTGAATCTGTGAATTAACAGCACTGTAACTTATAAACTGGCTTAGAGTATCAGGGATGTCCATCTGAGTCTATCCCTCAGTCTCTAATTGATTAAGCTGGGTTTTGTTTATTATTATGGTTTTATGCTTTTTTCTTTTAAGCTTTATGCTCAAGTTTCCTGCTGTCAACTCTGTAACAAAGAAAACACATCTAATGTTTAAAAATTTAAAAAAAAAAAAAAATCAATAGGGGGGAATCTTGTTTGGTGGTACTGGAATCCAAGGTCTGGGTAGCCATGGAAACTAGAATATCTTTTTAATTGTAAAAAAGGGGCTGCTTTGGTTGTGGGGTTGAGAGAACGGCGGAGAAGCCTGGGCATATTTGGTTTGTTGCTTCTGCCCCTTCTACAGGTTCTGGTCATATAGCAGAGGCTTTCGGTCTATAAGACTGTTCCTTCACCAGCAATAATTTGTAGGAATAAAGAATCAAAAGAAAAAATGGTATTATTAAGCTCTACCATAATATCTAGACAAAGTTTTAAAATCTTTATATTAAAAACACTTTAAAAGGTATTGTATATATTTTCTTAGTATGCGTATAGACCTCTGCAGAATACAGGTATGTAAGTATTTGGATTTTAACATTTAGTAAAAGATTTTAACAGTTGGAACAATGAGGATACCTGACTTTGTCAAATTTTCCCTCTGAAGAAAATAGTAGGATAGGTAATATAGTTCCAGTTTGATACACTAACGCATTTTAATTAGTATGCATGTGTATTACAAGCATCTGCATATAATTAAATGAAACCATAAGCGGCTACTGGATGGGGATAATAGATCATAAGCTCTGTTCATCAGCTTCCAAAGTTTCCTGACCAAAAACATGCCCTGAAGCCCCAGTGTAGGCAGTAGTTAAGTAGCATTCTCTCATGTTGGGGTAAGACTGTTAAGGTTAAATGAAAGAGGAACTTAAGTACATCAGCATCTTCTCTTTAAAAGACTGAAGGGCCTTTCATATGGTCTTTCAGCCAGTGACCTGAAACATCGACTTCCTTATGGTCTTGTGCTTCTGGGTTTGGGATCCTGGAGTCGCCTGGCAGGGGAATGTTGGCAGTATCCTAGGGAAGAAGACGACAATATATTGACGAGATGTAACGAATGTGTTTCTCCTCATCTCTTTTCCCAGCTTAGGCAGACCATGACAAAGTTCTGTCAAGAGCATTTGGCTCCTAAGGCCCAACAGATTGACCAGGAAAATGAATTCAAAGGCATGCGGGTAAGTATTTCATGTGTGCATTTAAAATAGATGGTAGTGAAAGCCTGTCTGTACTTTGATCTGTACATTAGTCCAGACAAAAAATCCCAGTCCACACCACAGAAACATATGCATTAACTTTTCAAGCTTGAAAGCTATAGAGAAAACAATTTTCTGATTTCCTGTTTTATCTTTTGTTAACCACTTTCAGCAACCCAGGGCAGAACCCAGCCAGCATGCAATTAAAAAAAAAAAAAAGGATTAATAATGGTCTTGTTTGGATTCTTATTGTGGTATTTCTGCTTGGCTCTGTTCAGACTCCTTCTCTAATATGTGCTTTGTATTCTCCTAGCTAGGACCCGTTCTTGGACATCTGAGTTTCCTCTCAAATTTGTTGTGAAAATATTGTGTGCAAATGCTGAAATGTAGAGTTGTTTGACTGTTGAGCTGAAACTTGCCTTCATAATAAAAACAGTAAATTCTGTGCGACAGGATGGTTTGATTGATGAAAATGAGAGATCTAACTATTGGTTTTCATAAGCTCCACAGGACTTAAAAAGCTCAGAACATCTGCTAGGATTTCCCAGAGCTCTGATGTTGACATTTTCAGGGATATATGCGCAGCTTTGAAGTTAAGTATATAAATTTAGCCTGGCGCACCAGATGTCATCCAGACCTATTGAATAATACTTTTTGAAGTCTCCGGAGACTATTCACTGATAATTATCTTATCGCTGGACACTGAGGCTGTGTGACAAGCGTTCACCTGTGCATCCTCGTGTAGTGGAGGAGAGGCTGCAGTCTGGAGCAGCCGCAAAGGGATGGCCCCTCCAGCATATGTGTGGTCCTCGTTGGGGACGTCCTTTGCTACTGCGTTATGTCATGGCTTCCCTCTTACTCTGTGATGCCATGTGCCAGACACAGCTGACGTGTTTGTCTCAAGTCAGCCGGCAGCTCTGTGCCTCGAATCGTGTGGCTGTCACTTGAGTGGTGGTGTTGCCAGAGTGATAAATCTGGGGAATGGGCAAATGGAGGAGTCGGCACTCAAGGAGGAGAGCTTGTCCCCTAGCAGATGATCTTTGTAGCATACGTGTCCAGCTGTGCAAACTCAGTAACGCTACCCAGTGCCCGTGCGTGTCTAGTGTCCTGGCAGTCTTGAAAGCCTACAGGTTGTGTACTTGAGTGGCCCTTGTGGATTCAGCTCCTTTAGCTTCACAAGTCCAAATTCTTTGTGGAGGTCACCTTTTACAACTTTTCTATACCACTGCAAGGCGGGCAGCACTGCTGTCTGTCCCAGCTGTAATATTCCCTTTTTTTAATCTTTTCCAGGGAGGCTTCCTTGGCTTTACTTATCAGTTTCTGGTTTACTGGAAGAGTTTTAAAGTGCCAGCTAGGAGCAACTCTTCTACATATTTCCAGGGTTTCAGTCATGGATAGCTTATGCTAACGGCTATTTGCGGCAACCGCAGGCTGATAGGCCTACCGGTGCTGCCCAAGCACAGTGACAAGGATATGTGAGGTAAAAGACAAGCATAAATTTAAGTCATAACATCCTAAATAATCTTTAGCAAGAGGTAGTATATGAAAGTCTAGAAGTGCAATTTTTTAAAGTAAGGGAAGTTCTAATTCATCAAAATTCTTCTTAAAGTGGGCAGAGTTAAATCTTAGGACCTGTGCTTCCAGAATTAAATTTAGGTTGTGAATTTTCACTGAATTCAACAGACTACTCCCATGTGTAGTATAACTAACGTCCTTAAGTCTGTCTGGGTTCTTAGTCCAAAGGGTGGAGCTGCTGCTGCAGGAGGAATAGGTACCGATGTATTTATCTCTGAGGTATCACAAGAATAAGGTAAATCGATGTGTCCGGTGAGCTACCTGGGAAAACTTCTTATGCCGATGCCCTGACTGCGAGTCTGGACTGATTGCTTGTTCTGCATTTGTAGGAGTTTTGGAAGAAACTCGGGGAACTGGGAGTTCTGGGGATCACAGCTCCAGGTAAGTCTGTTCCTACTTTTTACCTTCTGCTGGGTGATTCTTCAAACAAAGGAGAGACTACTTACACTCACGCTTTCCAGTTCATAACAGCCTTGTCTGTGATGTGACATCCATTTTGTCCAGAAGCTCCTGTCTTCATATTTTTTAAAAACTCTCTTCGGCAACTTTTTTATTCTTCACTGAATCAGAATCCTTTTTTCTTGTTAGACTTCTGGATGATTACAAAATGCCTTTTACAATTTAAAAGTACTGTTCAGAAATGGTTTCTCCAGATATAACATATGCCACTCGAACATGTTCGCGTTTCTCTAATATGAAGCCCTTGCTGCAAGTTTTGAAGAACGAGAGCTATAGATAAAAGTATCCTAGAACAAACATCCATCTCTAATGGGAGAAGTTAGAGGGTATAAAACAATGCTGTGAAAAGCTGTGATAACTAATGGAGAGCTGACCACATCCAACCAGTCAGAAAAAAATCAGGGTAAATCTTATTCAGCCTTGTCCAGGTTAGTTGAAAAGTGTTTTGATTAATGTTATAGATTACTGAGGCTGCTATGGTCATGCTGAATGCACTAACACAGTGTAATGAGGAGAAGCCCTTAGTGGAGAAAAGCAGCCAATGGGGCCTTTATTTCCCCATCGTAAAGTCTGTGTTTCTAGATGTGCGTATGCAAAGGCTTCTGCAGAAGCAAGCTGAATAGCAATGTGTTGAAATAATGCCTCTGCGTTTCTTTCAGTGGCACTGAGTCTGCTTGAAAGAGTCTGTATTTCTGCTTTCTTTCTCTTTACTCTTCCCAATTTACTGCTGCTCCTGTTTTTTCTCACTCTTACCTTCTTTCTTCTTTGATGTTGTGCCTGAGGCTTACAGCAGTTTCCCACACTATAAATAAGCCATCCCCTCATGAGTCCTGTCCTTTTGATTTCCTCAAAGATTTACCTCTAAAACCCTCCTATGCCCAGAATTTTTTGCCTTATTTTTGATTGTATAGCTATGTGCAGTTTCTTTCTTGGCATTTTTTTGTTGTAGGAGGTGGAGACTGGGATTTAGGATGTGAAGATAATGTGAAATCTTATGAGCGCGTACGCTCAATTAAATGGCATATTTGGGCACCAGTAGATCAAGTCTATTAAGGGAGCATTTTAAATAACAGCGCTTTTTGTTTTCTTTTTAGAACTTAAGAAAACTATGTTGGTTTGATGTAATTTTCCATTTATTTTATAAAGAGCTAAGTTAAGAAATGTAAATATGTAGCTACCATGGAACGATAATACAGGCATGTTGTACATAAAGAGTAATTTTGAAAGGGCAGCATCACTCTAACTCACGCTATGGTTTGTGTTATATGAGGAGTTGTCTGGCAGGATTGTCTTCTTGTACCTCTTGCAGTACAAGGCAATCGTGGGCTGGTACTGCTTACAGCAGGCAGTTACCTTTCCTTTCTTGCGGCAATAGCACCAGACCCATCCGTTCTGTAGGAATGAATAGAAAACTCTCTTGTTTTGGCATATATGAGAAATTGTTAAACCCATCTTTCAGCATACTGATAGTAAAAAGCCAAACTCTGATTTGTAGTAGAGGTGATTTCAGAGGATGAAGAGCCCTGCAGAAAAAGACAGGAGTCAGAATGAGCGACACGGGAGGAAAGGCTGCATCTAATCAGTGGCTATTGTGTTAATTTGACGAGTTAGGGGCAGTAGCCCTCTCTGAGCCCAGGTTATGCACCCAGCTCTTTGGTCGCTCTGAGCGTACAAACATATTTGCTCTTAGTGTTGTCGCTGCTGGCTTGCAGCATTCATGCGATGGCGAGTGAGTGCTCCCGTGTTACCTCCCTGACTTGTTCGCAGTGTTCATGTCCTCCTGTTTTAGTTCTTCTCTTAGCAGTACAATCACTTGCTTCTTGCCTGTAGAACAAAGCTTTTACTTTGGGATGTGACTGTATTTGTGTGTATGTAAATGTGTGTGTAGGTATATATATGTATATATTTATGTAGGCTGTCAGCTGCTTGAGGCCATTATGCATTTCTCAGCCTTCTCTCTTTTTCCTGCCTTCTCTCTCTCCTTGTTCTACTGTGTGCCTTTAATCTTTGCCACCAGTTTTAGACTCAGCTCGGTGTGCCTAGCTAGATTCCAGTTACGACGATCGTGCTGCTCTGTCCCACTTCCTCTCTTGAAATCCACATTCTTGCCACTGGTGAATTACAGCCGTTACATTTGTGGATGATTCTCATTCTGAATCGGCCACCCATCAAAGTGCTGGTCTCCTGCGTATTTGTGGGCTTAGAAAAGTCCCTAGTGCCCCACTTTTTGAGCATTTTGAGGATTCCTCACTTGTTTAGGGGTCCTTGTTACGACAAACATGCGTGGACTTTCCAAACTTTGCCTGTGTTCCTTTGTCCCCTCAGCTAATACAGGTTGCCACTTTGTGATTTAATCTTCGCGATAATATTAAGGTTGCACTTAAGGATGGTTGACAGGAAGGACTCACTGTTGTGCAAGTGTCGGTAGCCTGTTTTAGATGTATCCTTGTGCATGTTGTATGTATAAAACTATGCTGTACAAGTAAATTATTGATTATGCTGAAGAAGTAATATCACTGTGCCTTTAAGATAAGAAAACTGAAATTCAGAGAGGATGGGGAAAGCCAGAGGTGCCCAGCTCAGGGACAGTGTCAGTCAAAAGCAGAAGCTCTCTTATAACTGTCTCGAGTCTCACTGAAGGCTGAGCCTGACCCTGGGATCTTGCGCATGTGTGATATACTCCATGATGGTTGACGTGAGGTTTCTCCTCTCTTTTCAGTGGAATATGGTGGATCTGCTTTGGGGTATCTGGACCACGTGCTGGTGATGGAGGAAATTTCTCGTGCATCAGCAGCTGTTGGGCTTAGTTACGGTGCCCACTCAAACCTCTGTATCAACCAGCTAGTGCGTAACGGCAACGAGGCCCAGAAGAACAAGTACTTGCCCAAGGTGTGTGGCTGGAAGAGCGGGGAACTGGAAAGCGTTTGGGTTTTGGCTGCATGCAAGGATGAGTGTCTTTCACAGTGTGTAGCATTTTAAGCCCTAGCCGATTTCAGTCACCCAGCCTTTAGGAAATACTGTACTTGCCAAACTTGCCCTTCTCTAGCGTGTTAATTTTTGTCCTGTTAATCCATATTAACCTTGGCCTGTGCCAAGGTCCATGTCTGTAGGCAGCAGAGTCCAGCTCGCTGGAGCTGTGTTACTAAATAAGGCTTTGAGGTGACACTGGATGATATTCTTCCAACTTCCCAAATTGTTTTGAGATTTCTGGATGAAAGTCACTGCTTTGCTATTTTATATTCTCCATTTCTCACTGCCCAAATGCTTGGTTTGCCTATGCTAATTAACTACATGTGAAACTTCATCATTTGGGGCATTGATGTTTGTGACTCAAAAGCATGTTAAATAGATTTCAGTATTTAAATACATGGAAAAACTTAACTAGTACATTGAAACGCAGCTACTGAAATTATCAGCGCAAGGAACTTGATTTAAACCACATGCAAAGTACAGTGTCACTTCTTCAAAGCATTGTGCAGCCTGCTAATATGTAACCGTGAATTGTCCTCGTTGCTGCTCAGGTGTACCTTTAATGCCCTCATTCACTGCCTTTCAATGAGATGTGCGATCACTTTAGTTCTTACTTGTCTTGGTTCCTGACGGTACTTAATGGTACTTAACTACTTTTGAGCAGATCACAAAAACTTCTGTGGAAATGCTCTGATGGGTTGAATTGGTTGAACATACATCTTAAGCATTGAGTCTGTTTTTAAAAAAATAAGAGATCAAAAGGAGGAGAAGATAGATAAAAGTACACAAGGAGGAAAAAAAAAAAAAGCAAGGAGAAAAGGGCAGGATGAAAGCAGCAGTGAAGAGGAAGCAACAGCTCTGCCAGAGCCTGGTATGAGCAGGCAAGAAGGAGGGTGTCCATCTGCTATTGTAGTGTGAGTGTGGGGGGACCGGGCTATGAGAACATTGCTAAGAACTTTGCAATCTCTTTTCGTCCCCCTCATTGGCCTTTTGTGTTTAACAACTCTTCTTTATGTAAAAGGGCAGTCATAAAGTGCAGAACAAGGAGCTTGTGAAAGGCATATGGCTGCCTGCATGGTTCTTCTGGCACCTTCCTGGAGATGGTGTTTATAAGCAGGGCTGTGCTCATCTAACTCAGACATGAGTTGAGTCATCCTTCTCATCCCACTGTGATTTGGTTCTGTTCCCTCAGCAGAGCAGCACAAGGGACCTCCCTGCTAGGACTCCACCAGGAGCAGCGGCTCTCGTTTGCAGTTCTTGCACAGAATAGCTACTGTGGAGATTCAGTGCAGAAAAAAAATGGAAGGCAGGCTAGAGAGGCAATAGAAACAGTGCTACTATTCTCCCTCCCTTTCTTATATTTGTCTTTTCTTCCAGCTAATCAGTGGGGAGCACATTGGAGCCTTAGCAATGAGCGAACCCAATGCTGGATCTGATGTTGTGTCCATGAAGCTGAAGGCAGATAAGAAAGGTAAAGCCTGTCATGTGCTGCCTGGGTAGATAGCCGGTGTAAATTAATGTCTCCTGTAAATTTAGACTAACCTTCCCAACACCACTGAGATATGGTGCTTAGTCTTGGGTATACCAGGCCAAGTTTGCAGACTTCTGCCTCCCAGGAGATTCAATATGTGATAAAGCCAGGTGGTGAAGGTGCAGGGTGGACAGCTGAAGATCTAAAAGTGGACTTTTGGTTATGGTGGTAGAGGTTGGTGGTATTATGGAACCAGTGCTAGGTGCCTGAGTTTGTCAGGCATTTGCTAAACTGTCTTCGGACTGCAGAAATGAAGGAAATGAGTTTTCTTGAACTTGGGAAGGATTTGTGCATGCTGTTTGTGGGGTCTTAAAGAACATTCTTGGAAGCTTGTTTTGAAATAAACAGTGAGGATATAGGTGTTGCTCTGTTGTCTGTTGTGAGCTAACAGATTGCAGCTCTTTGCTTCTAGGAGACTACTTTGTTTTGAATGGGAACAAATTTTGGATCACCAATGGGCCAGATGCAGATGTTCTCATCATTTATGCTAAAACTGACATTAATGCTGTTCCAGCCTCCCGAGGTATCACTGCGTTCATTGTGGAGAGGGTAGGTTTAATAATTCTCACAAGCTTATCGTGGCGTGGTTTTTAAAGCTAACTCCTTCATCCGAACTGGCTCACTCGGAAGCCAGCTAGTTTTCTTTCTGTAACTGTCAGCCCCTTGCTCAAAGACAAATGCTTCCCACCTGAATTTTGTAAACCTGTAAATTAGTCCTCTGCCCCAGTGACATGGCATACTGCACTGTCAGCTGGGCACTCCTGGATTTGGGTATCCAAGCATATAGCCAGTCTCTTGGGCTAGAAATGTGGAGACAATGTACAAGATTCTAATATAAAAGGATTTGCTTGTTGCCAAAAATTGTCAGAGATATTGGAGGCCTTGTAAATATGTCCTACTAGCCCATTATCTAACTTTGTGTTTTGTTAGGTTTTTTTAAGCCAAGACATTAAAATAGCTCTATTCATTTCTTCCCCTCATTTTCTTGCACTGCCCCTTTGGAATCCTGAAATGACCCAAACACGGATGCAAAGCAGAGCAGGCCAAAGGGAGCAGAAACAGGCTGTTCAACGGGGAGCCCTTGGAAAACAGGAATCTATTGGGTTTTTTCTTCCCTTTTAATTATTTGAGGCTATGCTATGCACATCTCTTGTCACCACAAGGAAGACAGGAAGCGGTAATAAAATAAATGGTACTGGAAATATAAAATCTCAGAGATCAGTAAACCTTCCGATGGACTTAACCTGACTTAGCGATTAGAATAGTTCAATTACTCTTATTCTAGGAGAGTCAGTGTTGGCAGCTGTCCAAATAATTTATTTATTTAACATTTATGTGCATTAGAAAATGGATGCACTCAGTTCATATGTGCCCCCACATGTGCGTGTTTCTCTGCTCGTTTGCTTCCTCTGCACTTGCACTTATGCCCGTTCTTGTTCCCAGAGCGGGCAGTTCACTTTGACTCCTTTCTGCTAGCTTACGCACGTTCACGTGGGCAGGGAAATTTCACAGATCTCTAGTGATTTTATTTAGTCTGTCAGAATTGAGATTTGAAATGTATTTTTACTGTCTTGACTTTGCAGGGAATGCCAGGTTTCAGCACAGCCCAGAAGCTCGATAAGCTGGGAATGAGAGGGTCTAATACCTGTGAACTGATCTTTGAAGACTGCAAGATCCCTGGTGAGTTGGGTTCAATCATGGCAGTATGCATGTGGCGGTTTCCTGTCTTCTTGATCAGATAAATTGGATCACTAATTACATGCGTGTTCAGACTGTGACCTAGAGGGCTTTGCAGATTGTTATCTGCTCCTTGGCAGCCTCGCAAGAGAGCTGGTGAAACTGGAAAAGTGCAATCTGCTGGGTTGCAGTGACTGAGCGCATACCTTGTTAGGTCACTCCTGTTTCACCCTCATGGACCTAACTCTTAACCACTGCTTCTGCAAAGCCTAGGTGAGCCTTCCAAAGAAACTTGTTCGTTGCCATTAGAGCTCCCCATCTTGTATATAGGAGAGCTTATTTGCCTTGAAGTGCTTTTTTTCTCTAAAATCACTGGACACTATCCAATAGACTTTTGATTTGTCTGTAGTTCTTTTCGTTTCTGAGTTCTTCTGGGGTCAGGGCCTGAAAATGGATGTCCTTTCCCCCATTAGTTAGTACAGCAGGGGCCACTGTAACAGCCGTTTTTCTTATTCCAGTGGCCGTTTTTGTTGATAGAAAAATTACAGTCTCTATATAGCAAGTGGAGGAGATGCCTTATCGGAACTCATGAAAGTCCTAATTGCATATCTGCAGAGCAAGTAACTCTCCTGCTCCCCATACACCATCAAAAGCTGCTTTGCAGTAAGTGGAAGAGTTTCAGCTGAAATCTGACCTTTCTAACTTTATTGGAGGCCTCTGCTCTGAAATCAGAAAGGCCAGTGCTCCAGTCTTCAGATCATCTCCCGGGTAATCATCCGTACAGAACAGCATGTTCTCATGGTAACGGGATTTCCATTTTCTGATAACTCAGAGCAGCACATCACTGCAGTGTTGAAAGCTAACACACTTTGCACTCTGGCCATTAATGCCACTTCTGATCTTCTGCCTTGGAAGCTGAACAAGTTTGATGGCATTTCATGTGTCTGCAGGATCTTTCTCTCAGATCAAGATGTCCTCTAGCACTGCAATACCATCCATTTTAAAATAAGTGGGTTTCACTGTCAGCCTTGCCCCACTGAGTGGCTGGTGTTTTTCTTATAGTCCATGGATTAATTCGGTCACGTTGCATTGGTAAAAGTTGGTTCAGAGCCCCAACATTTTTTTTTTTTTTTTGCTGTGATACGCAGCCAGCAGGTCTGCCCCCCTTGTGCAGTCAGCACGCATGTCCTTCAGCTCACCACATCCCTATCCATCCCTTTTCCCTGGGCGTAGAGGAAGGTGTTCAGGCTATTCAGTCCTTTTTTAGCTGTGAGATGTCATTACTCATGAACACCTTTGTCACTTTATTATTACTGATGCTGGCATTTGTGTTCTGTTCTTCAAAGTAATGTTTGCTATTAGAATTTTTCTTTCTTGTCTGTGGGACTTTTGAGCTTTTTCTCTGAAAGCCAAGCTTCGTTCTTCTTCTTCCTCTTTCTAGCCCCAACATCATGATGATGGCCCTGCAGAGGCTGCACTTCTCCATACGCTACATCAGCACGCTTTTCAATAAGCAGGAGACAATGCGGTCCATGAGCTTCTGCCACTGAAAAACAGATTATTTATTTCAGGAGACTATCTGCATGTGTCCAAATCCTGTCTCATTTTCACTTTGCGTATCACACCTCTCGGATCTCTTGTGATCAAAGCCTGAAGTATATGTCAGTCTCCTGTATGGCGTGATCAGTGGATAATCTCTGTCCATCCACAAAGCACAGCTGTTAGGCTCTGAGTTCTCTCCTGATTGTAAGAGTACAGCCTTGCTGAGATGAGCCTTTTGTTCCTGCTTCTCTTTTTATACTTGTTAACATCAGTGCCTGCTTTAGATTGTCCCAAAGTGAAACGGTTTCTTGAGGTTTTTTCTCAGCCCGTTATCTAATGTGGCTATTTTCCTGTTCCATTTTCACAGAAATAATACTTGTCTTTTTAAAACGTTTATTTATAACAACTGCAATGTTCTGTTCAGCCCCCCTCACAGAAGGGGGGATAGTGACTGTTCGTATTCTCCAGTCTCGTAAGACTAATGTATATCACTCCAACACGTGATGAGCGCTTTGACTGCTTGCCTGTGTGAGCTTTGGTTGCTGTACTGGGAATGCTCAGCGGTGTGACCCAAGCGTTTCAGACCGGGATTTGCATTCATTTCAAATACACACGCAGCAGACATCAGATGGCGATGCTGTCACCTTGGTTAGATACAAACTAATGGGATGGTGAAGGGGGCTCCCAATTTGTCCTCCCAGGCTGTTAAGTCTCCTATTCTTGTTGGTACAAATGCTGAGCTGGAAGATCTCTGGAGAGCACCTTACTCTTTAGAAAATAGGCAAGAGAATAGCAGCAATTGTAAATGCACTTTATAACCCTTTACTACCTTTTACTTTTTGGCTTTGGTTGGATCGAAAAGACATTTCAGTGGGAGAGAGCGTATGTATCAAAGCTCAGCGCCTGTCTAGCTCATCCTGAATGTTTGTGTCTCAAGCCAAAGAGAAAGGTGAATGGGGCTGAAAGTTTGAATCCTCTTCCCAGCAAACACAGGCCCTCAGACAACAGCTTATCTTAGTTTTTCACATAAGTAAATCACTTTCCTTTGCCGATTGCAGCTGAAAATGTCTTGGGGACGCTGAGCAAAGGAGTCTACGTTCTGATGAGTGGACTGGACCTGGAGAGACTCGTGCTGTCTGGTGGGCCACTGGGGTAAGGGTTTGTCATCTTTTATAGATTGTAAGGCCAGAAGGATCCTTCACGATCACCTAGCCCAGTGGATCTCCAGCCGGCCTTGCAGCTCTCAGTAGGGTGCATCTTGGATGGAGAACTGAGATACCAGGGCAGCTTCTGAGAGAAGAGGGAAGGCTGGGAGGAGGAGGTTGGTCAGAGCTGTGGGAGGGAAGCAAGCTGCAGAGGAGTCAGGAGCAGGGAGATCCGTAGCTGCTGGCTCCTCTAGCTGCGTCGTAGCTGCTCGCTGCTCTCACGGACTCCTGCTGGAGGGAACTCAGCTGGGCACTCCCAGGCTTGCTCTGCGTGTGCTCCACCTTCTCCTTTAGCTCTCCGCACCTCTCCACTCCTCACGCGGTTTTTTTCAGTATGAAAGCATCTGTGTGGAACATTCTCTGAGGGGCAAGGGGTAGAAGAAGCAATGCCAGAAAGAAGGTTTGCAAACCTCTGCTTTCCAGTGTCGCGCAGGCCACAGACCCTCCAGAGCATGCTTTTGAAAATATTAGTCTTGACATAAACATTTCCAGAGATGGTAAAGATGCCTTAGTCCCCAACTGCTTGCTTGCGTATGCCTACAGTGTGTATTACTGTGGGAATAACCAGCTCATTTGCGTTACTGATTCCTTAAAATCTAAAACACTATCCAGACTGTCACATAGAAGGACCACTGGACTGGGTAAAGGGTTTGTTCTTCATTTATTCAGTCCTTAAGCTCCCCAGTAATTATTTTTACCCTACAGTCCTTTTGTCCTCCCAGGTGGTCTCTCTGCACTAATCTTCACGTGGAAAGACCATCTTCCACAAAGCAGAAGGAGGATTTTTCACCCTTCTTATTCTTGCTTACGCTTTTTTATGGTATTGGCTGGTACTCCTTGAGTTGGTGGTCTCTGGAGACGCGAGGCAGCACAAACTGTCCTGGCTACAGATGTAAGAAAGCTCTTCAACTCTTCTGAATTAAGAAGGTTAAGGCCTTACCACAAGATGTCCCAAATGAGCAATATGTAGAGCGCTAGGGAGAAAAATGGGACCTTTGGATTTTATTCTTAGAATTGTTTGAGTGGAGCTATGGGAAGACAGCAGCATATCATTTTAGGTATGAGAACCTTTTTGCCTTAGATTGTACTTCCAAGGTTTAATTATTATTAATAATTCTGTTGTTTTCCTTTTCCTGCATATCTGTGCTTTCCTTAGGCTCATGCAAGCTGTTCTTGACCACGCAATTCCATACCTACATGTAAGAGAAGCATTTGGGCAGAAAATTGGCCACTTCCAGGTGAGGCAGAAAAGGAATTAGCCATTTTTGTCGTCTTGCTTTTCTCTTTAAAAATGAGAAGACAAAGAGCTCTGTCATGGGAGGGCTTTGCATGGAGAAGGTTGCCTGGAGTTTGTGCTGGGGCTGCAATGACGTGGTGAGAGGGTGGAAGGATCTCTCAGCCTGTTTACCTGGGGCACTGTTGGTGGGTGAGGGACTGCGGCTGACGTCTGGGAATTGGCAGGACTCCAGCTCCCTCATACGTGTCTGCTGAATCCGTGGCTTCTCATTTGTCTCGTTTCTCTGAGGGAGTTTGGGGAATGGCTGATCCCTAGCGCTGATGCAGAAAATAATCTTCCCCTCGCTCACGTTAACGTCTCTCTTGTCTTCTGCGACGCGCAGCTCATGCAGGGCAAAATGGCCGATATGTACACGCGGCTGATGGCGTGTCGGCAGTATGTCTACAACGTGGCGAAGGCCTGCGACCGGGGCCATTTCAACGCGAAGGTGAGCTGGCTTCCAGCTGGCCTGCGCCTGCTGGGGGAGTTCCTTTCCCTTTGGTCTCAGATCGTGGGCAGGGTGGAGGTTGTGTACTGGGTCTCACAGCCCTAAGTGCTCCTTTTTCCCCCAAAGAAAAAGACAAACAGATCTAGCAGCATCAGTAGGTGTTTATTGGAAGCCCAGACACAATATCCTGGCTAGTGCAAGGGGCTGTAGCAGTCATTCCCAGGCAGTGTCATCTCCACAACCGGCGCTGTCACCACACCTCCGTCAAAGGAGGGGACGGAGTGTTTAACAGTGGGAGCCCTGCGTCCCAAACCAGATCATGTCGGTCTCCTGTGGGTATGATGTGCATTCCTGAGAGACCGGCTCCCCTGCTGCTGCACCTGTTTTTTCCTTTTTTTTTTTCTTTTTCTGTCTTCATGTGGCCTTTACAGACCTGACACAAGTGTTCTGTAGCGACAGAAAGACTGCTGCAGCTTCTTGCTGGCTGGGGAATGAATCCTGTGCCTTTGTGATCAAGTGTTTCAGGCTTGTTAGCAGATGTCTGTAGAGTAATGGAAAGGTCAGAGCAACACGGAGGCTGGAGAAGGGCAGGTGACACCTTTGCTGACTCTGTCATGGTGACTCTCCTTCAGGACTGCGCTGGAGTGATCCTGTATTCAGCAGAGTGTGCTACCCAGGTGGCTCTGGATGGGATTCAGTGTCTGGGTAAGTCGCTGGCAGCGTTTGTTCCTTTGAGCGATGGCTGGAGAGAGCCAAGAGCGGCGCGCTGTCCCATCCCACCCTCAGCCCCTGAGATCAGAGAGAAGAAATGACTTGTGACTTCTTTTTGGTTGCAGGTGGGAACGGTTACATCAATGACTATCCGATGGGGCGTTTCCTGCGTGATGCCAAGCTCTATGAGATAGGGGCAGGCACCAGTGAAGTGCGCAGACTCGTCATTGGCAGGGCGTTTAATGCCACTTTTAAGTAACGACCACCAGTGGAGCGGCATGAGGCCTTTGACCAGAGAGGCTGGGGCGCACAGCTCTTTTTTTTTCCTGCTTGTGATTCTAGGATCGTCACTTGTGGACTCATTTCTGCCTGCTCTGTGAACAGATGCTGCTGGACTGGGCTTCGACAGAATGAATCAGACCATAGCATGGAAGGAAAAGTGGTTTCTTCCCTTCTTGTGATCATCCTGATTCATCCTGTTCGTAAGCCGTTCTGATTCTCAGCCTTACAGAGCGGAGGTGCATCCAGGGGACGTGCCGCCATCGAAGCAGGCTGGTGAGCTGTATGCCTGGAACAAGAGGCAGCCGTTGCTGAGCACAGAAAGTCAACCCCCCCCCCCAAAAAAAAAAAAAAGGACAATGAGGGAACAATTTTGTTCTCTTAAAAAAAACCTAAGTGCCATTAAATAGCTGGCATTTAGCATAGTACCACTGGAAGGTGAAATTTCCCATTGTGACCTTCCGATGGGATTAATAGCTTCCATTTTGGGAACCCGACGCCAACCACATCATGGGGGTGGCTGTCATGAACACTCGAGCATCATCAATGCACAAGCAGTGTTTTAGGTGATAATTCCTAAAACCTCATTAAAATAACACATCTGTTTCTTTGCAGATTCCTTTCCTATTCCTACTGTTTCTTAAGATATTTCAGTGCAGCCCCACGTCTTTGCTGCTCTGATTGACTGCCTCCCGCTGTGTTATTCATTCAGAGGTGTCACCATCCATCATTCCGGGAACAGTTAAAACGTCAGACCTGTATTGTGACATCCATGAATGAAGCAGGCAGGAGGAGGTTGACTTTTTCGGTTGGGGTTATTTGTGTTTTTTCTGAAGGTTGTTCTTTTGGCAAAAGCCTGTACTCACACTCCACCTTCGGTTGGCTAGAAAAGTCAGAGTGAGCGCAGCAGTATTTGTGGATGTTTTCAGTGCATATTATATACAGCAAATTGACGTTTACCTAGCTTTATTAAAGAAAATTGCACAGTATACTCCCAGCCTTAAAGAGCAAATCACAAAGAAAGATTGGATGTTGTAAATATGATAGAACAGTTAATTAAACAGTTGCCATGTAGGCAACCTCCCAGCAGTTTTAACAAAAGAGCTTGAAGCTTTGTGTATTTTTTTGGTTGTAGTTGACATCTGTCTATACTAGATGACGGTAGACTAATACAGAATTTTAAAATGCCTCAAATTGAAGAAAAATTCCCTTTCCTGAATCGCCGGGTAGGTCACCAAGTGTTTATAAAAGTTACAAAACTGCACTTCATTGAGAGCTAGAAGGAGCTTCTAAAGTCATGGTGGTAGTGCCTTCTTCCTAAACTTCATGTTTATTCAGCTACAGTGCATGGCTGTCACTCTGGAAGTGTCCCAGGGTTTAATTTTCAGCCTTAATTTCTGGATGGGGGTAGCAGAGAGTGGACAGCGATGGCCTGCCAAGACTATCTTGTTGAGCTGCACCTGAAAATGCTTTGGAAGTGAGCCTTGAAGCACAAGTGAAGTGCACTTCACATGCGAAACACTAAGTGAATTACTGTACACTAATGAAAGAATTTATTTATGTGGCCAGACATTTATATTTCACCATAGAATGATTACAGATGTCATCTTCTCCTGTATGTGCAAGTCACAAAACCGCTGCAGTTGCTACACCCCGATCTAGTGTCCCGTGAAAGACCGAGGGCAGGAGTTTTCAGATTTGCCCAAGCGATTTGGGTAGCAGATTCCTGCTGTGCAGCCCCAAACCCCTGAGCCCTTGTCCCTTCCAGCGCTGCGTGCAGCCTGTGTTTTGCAGCAGGCTGCGGCCAGGGCCGGTATGCAGCGACCAGCTGCAGGGTCTGCTGCAGAGCTCGTCTGCTCTCCACGGCAGCCGCAGTGTCTGTGTCCCAGTAAAATGGCAACTCTAACTGGAGAGCCTTGCAGGTGGGAGCCTTGCAGGGGCGGTGAGGAGCACAGGCACAGCATCTCCAACACGTGTCGGAAACGCGTATTTTACCTGTGTGTTCTTCAGCTCTTCAGTGCGGGAATGAACCACTGCGGTTTTCCTTGAA
Source organism: Calonectris borealis (assembly GCF_964195595.1). Classification (NCBI taxonomy): domain Eukaryota; kingdom Metazoa; phylum Chordata; class Aves; order Procellariiformes; family Procellariidae; genus Calonectris; species Calonectris borealis. The sequence goes on from NC_134325.1 coordinate 20,939,105, forward strand.
GACTCTCAAAAGAGCATCGGAACTGACTCACGGTGTTATGATCCGTCTCTGGCCAGAGGAGCTTCTCTAACGACTGTTGGAGCCGTGTCAGGATGTTGCGAGATTCAGATCGTTAAAAATAGGTTTTCTAAGCTGGAAGGGACCCACGGATTTTTAAACCTGTCCTGTAGCATTGGAGAGGTCTGATTTTTAATACACATAATAAATAATGCCTTCACTTCCTAGGCTGATCAGCATCTCGGAGTTAAAGGTAAAATGAATCAACGTCTAACGCATGACGGGACAGGGTGGAGGGAGAGATTCATAAATCTTGAGCAGGGTTAAGTTAACCAAATCTTGTTCACTTCCCCAGCAGCACTGCACGGGCAGCACGGGCTTTCCTTGCGCCGAGCAGGTTTGATTGTGGTATAAAAAGAAGGGCTGGGGAGGGCTCTTCAGGGGATAAGGGTGTTCATCTTCATATGATACTAATACAACAAGGTTTTGCTGGGTGGCCTCTGCTCCTGTGGGGTGTTTCCCGGCAGAGGGCAGGGGCAGACCGTGTCTGGGCCCCGCTGCAGCCCGCCCAGCCTGGCAGCAGCAATGGGTGCAGCTTTCCCTTGCTGTCCCTCCCTCTTTCTTACCAACCACAGCTTTTTCCCCTAACTCTCATTTTTAAAAAAATGTATTTATAGTGATACATCTGGGCTGTGCCTCAGGCCTCCTCTGGAGAGCAGCAGAGCTAATAGGGAAAACAGGCAAGGGCGCTGTGCCTCTGGACATGATCCTAACGGCGTCTGCTCTGAATTTGTAATGGAAGTTGTCCTAGCCTGATCAGCCTTTGGCTGATGGCAGGGCAGGGTTAGATCTGCTGCACCTTTCCTGGTCTCCCAGGTACTTGCCCTGTTTGCAGCTGGCTGGCTACTAAGCAGAGAAAGCGTGGAGGGCGGAGGGAATTATTCATGAAGGCAAACATTGAGTTTATTTTAGCAGTGTGTATAAAACGTGGGGATTTTGAATGAGGCAGCATCTCGCAGCTTATTGGGAATCCACAAATGCTGCCTGTCCTGGGGAAGGCAGGACTGGGAACCTGCACCCAGTGGCACCCGCCAGCTGAATGAGTTTTGAGGTGCTCCCACAGTTGTTTTGTATGTGTAAAGCATCCCTCCTGTAGCAGCTGGGTGGGTTTCACAGGTTTATTGATTTCTTGAAAGAAGAAAAACCACACTGGGTTCCCATGCTGAAGCTGCTGGCTCCTGGGGCATCCAGCTCAGGTGACTTATTTCTCGCTGTGTGCGATCAGAGCTGCTCTGCAGCTTGTTCCCTAGGTTGAACGCCTGATAGAAGAACAGTCTGAGCGTAATGTCCTGAAGGTAGCAAAGCTCTGGCTCGGTTTGATCTCTCACAGGTGAATTTTGCAGCTGAAGGCATTCTGCTGAGAAACAGCTACACTTGGACCGGAGGATGTGCTAATCTCGGGCTCTCAGAGGGCTGCAGCTGCTGCAGCAGGGTAGGCGTGCGAGGCCAAGGCTTTCACAACAGAGAGCAGGTTCTTGAACTGTTCTGAGCACTGGAAGGGCAGGGACGTCTGGGTCGTGCCCTCCCACCCAGGGTTCCTGCCACGGATGCTGCAGCTCTGCTCTCCTCTAGCTCCTCAGCTGTACAACCGAGCTGCGACAAATACTGACAGCGTTTGCACAAGGAAACTTCTTGTGTGTCCTTAATCGATGCCCCTTTGCTCCGCAAGTCCTCTCTGGAGCTGTTTGCTGTGGAAAAGCTGGGCTCGTGCTGAGCTACGACGCTGCCAGGACAGGTACCGAAACGTATTTGATGCAGAAACTCATGTCAAAAGGGAAGAGGAAGATGCAGTGGAGAAGACAGGCTGTAGCATCTCCCGTGTCCTGCCTCGTGCTTCTCGGGGCAGATGGGACCATGGCTTCTCCAAGCCGTGTCCAAAACTGGACTTCAAATAGAGGCCCGTGTCTGCGGGGATGCCCACGGCGTCAGGGTGGTGGTCGCTTTGTAAACACACCAAGGACATTTGTTTTAAAATATCTCTGCAAGGTAAAACCTGCTGCGGAGGGGTTTGGCTGCCGTGAGACCAGCCGCGCTTTATATCAAAGACTATGGTACGGTGTGGGGCTGGTGTAAAGCAAATCTCATCTCGTCTGGCGAGCTCAAACCACACCGAGCCGTTCAGGATGTGGGAGAGGGACCCGTGTTAGAGCAGCAGGGGCAGGGCAGGGACCTGTGTGGGTTGGTTTCCCCCCCAAAAACACCTCCCGAGTCCCGCAGGCGCCGGCTGGGGCTGCCGGCTGGGATTTCCAGTCTGCTGCGCTGCTGTGGGACCACCCGCTCGCTCTCAGCAGCTCCCCGCAGAGCCCCTGTGCCCCCCGCTCCGTCCCCACTGCCCGCCCCGGGGAAGGGGGAGCCATCCCCCCGCGTTAGTGCCGCGGGGAGCGTGTGGGCTCGTGTCAGTGTGTGTGTGTGGCAGAGGATGCGGTTTCTTGCCTGTGGGGCTGGTCCACGAGGGGAAGGGAGGCTTTGGTAACCTGTGGGGAGGGTGATGTTTCCCTCCTGCGCCGGGCTTTGCTGTGCAATTTCAGTACAGGGTGACACATAACGAAAGTGTCATTGAGTCTTGTTTTCACTGTATGGAGGTGTGCTGAGGCCAAGCCCGGCGATGATGCCCGAGCACCGTGCAGCACACTGCTCCATCCCTGGTCGCGAGCATCCCTCCTGCTCCTGCAGCCCTGCGGCATTCACAGCTCCGCTCGGCTGGGCTCTCCCCTGCCCTCCGGCCTTCCCCGGGGCTCCTGGCAGAAATCGCTGCGGTTAAACGGCGGTGACGGAGCAGAGACCTGCTGCTGTGTCACCTCCGTGTTTCCCACACGTGGGTGAGCTGGTTTCTCTGCCGGGGGGGTGAGAGCCCGTGCAGCCACAGATGCAGGCAGAGAGGGCACGATCCCCTACGCCCTGCCCGCGCTGGCAGCGCCGCGGCCGGGGGCCGTTGCCGCAGCTGCCGGGAGGGAGCGGATCCTCCTGCACGGCTGTGCCGGGCCACGCTCCCCCTTGCAGCGAGGCACCCGCTCTTCCCGAGCCCTGGCCGGGCAGGAAGATTAGAAAGAGATTTCTTTTCAATATATAAAAGAATTCACAACTGTGAAGGGGAGACAAAAACATTCTTGAGCTGAGGGGACAATATTGTGCGAGGGGGGCCCGGGGGGGAGCGGGGATTACTGCAGCGGAGCCCGGGGTCGCACCGCTTGCACCTGCTGTTTGCTGAAAGGCTGATGCTGAGCAACAAGCAGCTGATGCTGAGGCCCCGTTGTCAGCCTGAATGGGGGGGAAAAAAGCCTCTGATCAGCGCACTCGCCCAAGGAAATGGCAGGCATCCCATCCGCCGGGCTGGAGGGGGAGAGGAGCCGGCTCCCCCCGGCACGTGGAGGTCTGGGCAGCCCCGGAGGTGCGGGTCCGGCTGGGGATTCTCATTTCAGAGGGATCCGGGAGAAACGGGGCGATCCTGCACCCCTGAAGAGCTCTCCCCAAGCCATCCTGCCCTCTCCAGCCCCGAGCTGCCACAGGGAGCAGCCGGGGTGCGACGTGTGCCCCCCAGACCGAGCCTCCGAGGCCGTGCTGCTGCGGGACGCCCTGCCCTTCGCCACCGCCGTCTCCCGGGCGGGAGGGTCCTGCTGTTCCCGGTCACACGTGGCGTGGCAGCCCTCGCGGGTAGGGACAGCGACGGTCGGACAGATGTGCCCTGCAGCATGGGGACCGGAGAGCGGCACTTGCATCACTCAGCGTTGTCACCCAGAGGTGCTGAGGTGCCTTGGTGCCAGCCCGGATCTCTCTGGGCTGCAGGACGAGCACCGAGACACCCCGCTCAGCACGTACCCCATCACAGCATCACCTTTGCCCCAGCAAATCTCACGCGGAGCAGGGCAGAGGGGGAATGTGGAGTTTCTGGCGGGTGTTTCAGTGGACTGATGGGCTCTGCACAAGCACAGCCCCCTCCTGCGCGGGGACGTCTGGTGTCAGACTGGGACAGCCCGGCCGGGAGATGTTCCAGCCCCGCAGAGCTGGCTGCAGCTGCCTCCCTGACGGAGGCGGGAGCGAGGGTGCCTTTCTGCAGCTGTTGAAGGGATGAAAATAGCTCGCACCGGGTGTCTGCAGGGCGAGGGGGATTGTGCCGGATCGATGCTCTCCCCAGGAGCCAGCCATCCCCTGGAGCGGCCGTGCTGGGGCGTGAGGACACAGCCCGCGTCCCCTCTGTGCCCTGCCGCAGAGCAAGGAGCTTCTCCAGAGTGAGAACGAGCCCATCGTTGGTCTGAAGGAGCTCGCGACCCTCAGGAAAGGAAAAAGCAGCAGCTGCCTGGTGAGTCCAACCCAGAGAAGAAAAGCAAACGGTTATGTTTTCAGCCCAGCCGGGTGCTCACGCCGGTGCGAGGAGAGGTGACTGTGCTGAGGGGCTGGCCTGCCCCGGTCCCTGCTCGGGAAACCCGCGGGGACGATTTCTTTTCCTGCATCCCTTCCTCGGGCACAGCCGAAGCTTGCGGCGTTGGCCGGGGAGATTTAAAACCAAACACCCACCTGGGGCAAACCTAACCGGGCAGTTGCTCCCCTCTGTGCTGCTCAGGGCTCCGAGCTTAGGCTGCCGAGCCTCGGGAGGCTGTTTTTAGCGTGAGCTGTCTGTCCGGCCGTCCCGGTGGTGTTGCTGTCCTTAACGCTGAACGAGCGGTGAGGCAGCTCTCGCCAGTGCTGCAGGAACAGCCTTCGCGCCGCTCCCCCGGCCCCGCTTCGCCAAGGTGCCGCCATCACGCTGCCGCACTCGCCCAGGGCTGCTTTTCCCAAGAGCTGGCGTTTCCAACGCAGCTTCACAGAGCTGCCCGCTGGGACCGGCGAGGGCTTGCGAAACTGCAGCTGAGCTTGCAAACCCGCAAGAAATGCGGCCCGTGGGGTTGGATCCTGCCCTGCTGGCTCTGTGCAGCTGGGGCGCAGGGCAGCTTGTCCTGCTTGCAACCCCTGGCTTGCAAAACAGCTTTGGGGTGGCTGTCCGCAGCTTTGGGGTGGCTGTCCACAGCTTTGGGGTGGCTGTTTGCAACAGGCAGAAAGCGGAGCAGCCCCGAGGCTGCTCTGCTTTGTGCAACCACCCACCATCTGCCTGCGGAAGGCTTGGGGACCCGCAGAGGTTGCCCCATCGGCTTTGGACGGCCCTAACCGTCCCCAGGGAGGTCTGTCGGGATGGGGAGATGGCGGTGGATACGTGCAAAGGGGATGATAGGGTTCTGCAGCTTTGCAAAAAAACCCCAAACCCACCCCCCCGCCAACTGCCAACCTGTCAAAGAGCCCCCGGCAGCCTCGGGGGGGGCGTTGCCAGCGGCACCCCTCGGGAGAGGGGAAACGGGAGCTCGCTCCCGCACAGCCGTCCCCGTGCAACGCTGCCTGGGTGGGAGAGGAGAGAAATGGCCCTTTGCTTCCTCAGCCAGCCCTGACTCTCCTAAGCGCAGCTTGCTAAAACGCCCGGGGCTGGTGCTGAGAGGGGGGCTAGGAGGGGGCACAGCCCCACGGCCGCGGTTATCGACCCCCAGCCCTCCAGGCAGAGCCGAAATCTCCCGGGCTGGGGCAGCGCAGCAGCACCCGAGCCCTGCAGAGGAGCCGAAAGCGCGATTACTGAGGAAGCATGGCAGCGACGCCTTTCCTGTTTGATTTTGCAGGTCCTGCCCCTCTTGCTGCGGTTCCTTTCTGGACCAAGAGAGAAAAACCTGGCTCGCGAAGCAGCGCGATGCTGAGCCGGGTCCTGCTGCCGTCACCAGCATCAGCACCCTCTGTACGCCCGAAGAGGTGGGTCAGGCTCGGGCTGCCTCTGCCCCGAGCCCTGTTTTGATCTTCCCGGTGTCGGCGTAACATCAGGGCAAGCCCGGCAGCATTCATGTGGGTGGAATTTGGACCAAGCCCCCAGATCCGAGTGGGGCTGCTCGCAGGGGGAGGCTGAGCTCAGTCCCTGAGCCAACAGCACTGTCTGGCTCTGCACATGTAAAACAGAAATGAGTGCATCCACTTATTTATGTTATTTATTAACGCTGCGCAGCGACAGGTCTCATCCAGGTGCTTTCCAAGCCTGTGCATAGGGAAATCCCACCGTGAGTCCACTGAGATATCATCTGTGTTTCGGGGAGTCCCAGAGCCCATTAATAGCAGGATTTTGCAAAGCATCGCCCCGGGAGGCGTCCCTAATCCCTGCCCTCGCACAGCCCCACCGCTGGGAACAGGACAGACGGACCTTTGCCCCGGCCTTGTGCGCTCCTGCTCCCTCCGCCTCCCCCACATCTGGGGTCTGTCCTGAAACTCTTGTAAGGGGAGAGGTTTGAGAGGCAAACCCTGACCTGAGCATGAATCTGGAGCCTGTTTCTGGAGATAAAAGGGTGTTAAAGGCACTTTATTTCCTGACCTTTACGGGGACCACCTCCCGCTCCCCGTGCTGGCGCAGTCACGCTTGCTCACTCCCGTGTCCCCGCTGAGACGCGATGCTGATCCCTCCGCAGGGATTGCCGAGCCGTGGGAGCCGCCGGTATCTGCCCGGGGCTCGGTACCATTTTCTCCCCCAAGAAGGCGGCAGCCGCCGCAGCACGCAGAGGCACCCACCCTCCTTTACGCTGACTCAGCACGATTTGGAAAACCAGCTCTCACCGGCAGCAGAGAAGTCTCCCTGCAGCTTTCCACCCGGCTGCTTTTGTTATTGGAAAACCCCTTTCACCTCCATACCTCTGTTTCCTTCATTGCAGCATCGCCCGGGAGCCGTGGGCAGGATCAAGCCCTGTTTGCCCGGCGTCCTTTGCACGCACAACAAACCCCGGCACCCGTGAACGCCCCGAACCTGCTGCCGGCAGCAGACCGGGTCCCCTCCTCCTCTGCCCCGGTCCCAGCTGCAGGCTCGGGCTGGAGTGAACGTCCTCGCGGCCGGGACGGGCGTCTGAGCGATCCCCAGCTGTGGGAATCCTTCGTCTCCTGCTTTGCTTTATTTCAGTTTGCTCCCCGAGACGGGGGTGCAGGGGGGGAGGCTTTGCTACGCTGCAGATCTCCTTGCCAGCGAGCCGTAAGGAGGCAGAGACAAGATGAGGATTAAAAAGCCGATGCACTACAGCAGAGCTTGTTTCAGAGATGCAAAAAAAAGCTGGTTTCTGTGAAGTGCCAAAAATGCCATGAGTTCAGCCAGATCCCACCTCTGGGCCGTTATTCACAAGGGCAGGGGGGGCATCGAGCCCCCAAAATGGGGGCTGCTTGGAGGGGCTTGGGGCGGGACAAGGCCTGGCACCCAGGACCGCAGCATCCGTCGGGAGAGAGGACTCGTGGACCAGCAAGCTCTTGGGATCCAAGGGAATAATTAACCCCATGGCAGCCGTGGGTTTGCCAGGCTGATCTGTTTAACCCTGCCAGGTAACGCCTTACCCATCGGAAGGGACTGAGCCGTGCTAAAAGGTTAAATAACTTGCCCAGGGTCCTCATGGCTGGCTGTAGCCGAGCAGAGCAAAAAATCCCGTGACCTTCCGAGTCACAGTCATTTTTTACCAGTCCTCATGGTTAAATAAAGCAGCTTGGTGCTGGGTTTGGTGTCCAGCCGTCGATTCTTCTTATGCCTTTCTCTGTGAAATTAAAAAGCTCTTTAATGCTTAATATATTCTCCTCTGCAGGTACTTACACACTGCAACCCAATCCCCTCCCAGCGCTCCGGTGGACAGCCCAAACAGCGTGATCTCCGCAAGCGTCTCACGACAGAGCTGCTTCTCCAGCACCAGATCAGTTGGGTGCTGCCTGCTGCAGCTCCCCGCTCCCTGCCACCCCTCCCGAGCCCCAGGCTCCCAAAGCACGCGCGGCAAGGTCAGTCCTGGGCCGCAGAGCAAGGCTGAAATCAGCCTCCTTTTCTCCTCCCTGCCTGATGATCGAGGTGGGATAAAGAGGCAGGAAACCCACAGAGCTGCCAAAAAAAAAGGCTGAGCAGGGATTGCATGCAGACAAGTCATTGCTGTCATTAGACCAGTATCTTTAATTGCTGCATTTCTTATTCTGCCTGTGCCCGAAGAGCAAATCCCAGGTGATTACAATGGACAGTGTCATTTAAATCAATTCTCTCTCCATTCAGAGCCATCCAGCCTCTCCTTCCTTCACTGTACATCCACGAGCTCCATAATTTATTCATCCTAGGCTGCACTTAAACATCTGCTCCGGTGCCATTTGAGTTTGGCAGCGCATTAGCTTTAAAATTTTATGAAACATAGTGCAGGTGGCAAAATCAGAAATTAAGGATTATAATCACGGCTAAGAAGGGCTGGTGAGCAGGACTCAGCCACACTCCCCCCGGCTCCCTTCAGCTCGAGAGGAGAGACGCGAGGAAAGCTCCTGGGGATTTAAGGCCCCTCAGGTGTGCAAATCACATATTTTTCCTCATTTTCCCATTTCTGAACGACAGGTTGGGGGGATCTTTACATCCTCGCCGCACCTGGGAGCGCTGCGCTTGTGTCGACGTTAAGGAAGCAAAGGGAGCGTCTTGCGCTCGCTGGTCCTCGGGGTTTTGTTGCTTTGTCATTGCTGCAGCACAAGTCTTCTGGCAAGGGGGTATCGTCAGCAGGCGAGCTGCCTGTGAAGAAAGCACCTTTTTCTTTTTCCCCACCAAAATGGGACTAGCAGGCTTTTAATTAAATACTCCATCCCAGCCGTACTGATGGGAGGAAGGAAACCACGCTGCAGCCGTCTCACAGTCGCACCTCTAGCCCTGAACGTAGGGATGTGGCTGCTGGCGCGAGGCCGGGCACAAACCTCCCCGTGTGCAGGGAAAGCCCCGTCTCTCCAGCACCGCGTCACTCTTTTTCCCCATGAGTGCTTCCACCCCGTCAAAAAATAACAATAAAACTGGGAGTCGATATAAGCACCTTCTCAGCCGGCCGCGGGGCTTAGTTCGAGGCAGCGGAACCGGCTGCCCCTCGTCTCCGAGCACGGCGGAGGCTGCACCGGGGGAGACGCCGGCTCGGCGCCGTGCAGCTGCCTTCTCGGGTAGGAAACCTTACCGGGACTCCGGGAGAAAGCAGGGCTACTGCTGCAGAGAGGAGTCTGCCTGAAGGGAAAGGTCTTGAGCATCCTCTTGGGTTGCGGTGGGTGGAGCAGGCGTTTGCTTCCCATTCCTTCCCCTACCCCCGTTTTCCTCTCTTGGTGTGGGCAAACCTAACCTCATCAGCTTGTTTCCAGGCTATTAATGAAAATACTAAACAAGCACCAAACCTGTGTCCGAACCCTGCGGGACCTGTTTCATTTTTCTTCCCAGGTGCCTTAAGACCGCTGGGCTCCCTCCCGGGGCAGGCAGGGACGCTGGCGGGACGCTGGGGGGGTCTGCCCCGGCTTCCCCCGGCCGGCGGGGGAGATGCCGCGCGCTGGGGCTGATGTGCTGCGGGGTGTCGTAGATTTGGGATGCTCTTGCTTGGCCGAAAGGTAAGGAGGTCTGACGTGGTCCACGGCTAATGATTTTCTCTTAAAATAACAGAAAATGAGAGATCTACCTGTCTGCCCCAATTCCTGCTTCCACCACAGAGCTACAACCCTCTTTAAAACGCGTCTATTATACGCAGCTGTTCCCTGTGTTTGTGGCTAATGAACAGAGCTTTGAAAGAAAACATTTGCTTTAGCAATTCCTCCTTCACCTGTTAACCCCCCTTCCCACCGCCAGCGCGTCGCTGGGTTGGAGGGCGGGGGGAGCCGGGGGGGGCAGGGGGTCCCGCCGGGGGAAGGGGAGGTGAAAGGGGGTCTAGGGCTCTGCGCGCCATGCCTCTGGGGCTGGCGCCTTGATGCTGAAGGGCTTAAGGATCCAGGGATTTCTGACCCGTCAGGCATCCCGGCCCGCGGTGGAGGAGGGGAGAAGGGCAGGTCGACTCCTGCTCCTCTTCCCAAACGTGAAGAGGAAGACCAAGGGGATTATAAAGCGCCCGGCTGTTCTTTGATGCCTGGAAAGCTGCTGGAGCACGGGGTTTTCAAATGCATTTAAGCACCTGGAAGGTAACAAGGTGATAAAAAGCATCCAGCGTGGGTTTGTCAAGGAGAGATCCCATCAAACCTCTCTAATTTCCCTCTTTGACGGGGAAGCTGGCCGAGCGGATGAGGATGTCCCCGCAAACGGGACAAATTCTGACTCCAGGAAGGCTTTAGACCTGGCTGACGTGACGTTTTGGGAAGGGGATGAGGCCGCTTGGGCTGGACGCAGTCCCCACCACGCAGCACAGCTGGCCCAAAACTTCCCTCCCGAACAGGGACGGAGGGTGCCCCGCAGACACGGGGGATGTTTTGCGGGTGCTCCCGCGGGGACGCGGCCTGGGAAAGGCGATGGCTGTTTTGTCGCGACGCCCGCTGGGACGCAGCAAACCCTCCAGCCTTTGGAACAAATGCGAACGGCTGCAGCCGCGGCTGCGCACCGGCGAGGGCCGCCCGGGCCGCGCCGAGCCCCACGATGTGACGCCGCTGCTCGACAGCTCCGAAGCGGCTCGTTAGACATCGTGCGTAACGCGGCCGTGTGACGGGAGGGGCTGCTCCGGGACGGCCGCTGTCTCCCCTCGTCCCCGTCTTCACTGGAGTGCGAGGATGCAGCGCTGGTGCCGGCGGGCGTCCGGGCATCCTACAGAGATGAACGCAGAGCTCCAGCCTTCGGCAGACCCGTGCAGGATCTTCCCTCCGCAGAGCTGTCCCTGCAGTCTCCTCGTCCAGAGGACGTTGTTTTAACGAGAGGGACCAGTCGGTTTCCCAACTCCAGTCCCTGTGCAGCAGAGAGGATTTCCCCGAGCACCAGCGCACCTCATTGCTGGGGTGATGAGGCACCAATTCAGGCGGTCCAAGGCTGCGCAGACTTTTATTTGCTGGAGAACGGAGAAGGGCACGGTGAGGTTTGATACAGAGACAATCTGCATGTTCAGACCCAAATTTAGGGCGAGGGGTAGGACTAAACACACACCGATGAGATTGTCAGGTTATGGTTTGAAGCACGAGGGAGAGGCGGGAGGCAGGAGCCGCCTTCGCTGCCCCGCTCAGCGCTCGTTCTGCGTTCAGGCACTCGACTAATATTCAACGCCGTTAGCAAAACGTGCGGGCTCGGCAGGCTGGCCTTGCGGCAGCCAGGCTAGACGGTTTTTTTAAAGGTTTTTTTGTCTTTTTCTTTCTGGTGCTCACTGAAAAGTTGTCATCTTGTATTTCTGCCCCGCCTGCTTGCAGCAGTGGGCTGGCTGGGGCCGAGAGCATCCCTGCGCCCCGGTCCTGACACCCCTAAGGGCTTGGGGCCTCGGTTTTATTGGGGTTTTCTAGAAGACAAAGAGGAGGGGGGAAAGGGGAAGGGCTGATCTCTGCTGTGTTTCAGGGTGCTCCCACAGAGCCCCAGAGCTCTGCAGCAAAACAGAAGCCCAGAGATTTACAGGGACAGCTCTCGATGCCCTGACGGGCTGCTCCACCGCCGTGCCCCGCAGAAACCCCGCGAGCACCAGTTATGTAGCAAAAACGAGTATTTCTTTAAATATCTGCCATTGAATATCATTTGGCATTCGTTCTGCTCCTGGTTTGAAACGTTTCGTTCACCCGCCCCGGGAGCAGCAGCAAACCCAGGGGAGCGAGGAGGCAGGGGGGTCGCGGCGAGCCCTTCCAGCCCCGCGGTAACCTGCACGTACCGGAAAGATCTGGAGAGAGGGGCTGAATTCTCCGTCTGCCCCAAGACAAATAAGCCAGGGTATAACATATTTCCAGACTCAAGGGGAAGTTTATAGCACAGGCACGGAAGTGATTTTCTTTGCTTGTAACTTGGCTACTTTTAATCAGTTTTATCTCCCCAGGTTTGAACAAGTCCGCCCTCAGGACCCAGCTTCGTTGCACATTTTAGCTTTGAAAATTCATCTGGCTCCGAATTCCCCCATGCCAAACCAAATTTCACACCATTAGTGACACCTTTTAGCAACTTTTCCTCCAGTGACCTCAGAAAGATGTTTTTACAGGACGGGGCTGGCCGAGACCCGCAGCAGCATCCCGAGCAGGTCGGTGCCCCCGTGCCCCCGGGCACGGGACGAGGCAATCGCTGACCGCAGCAATGGAGTGAAGGAGATTCACCAGCGCTGCTGCTCTCATAGAATCATAGAATCATACAGGTTGGAAAAGACCTCTAAGATCATCGTGTCCAACTGTCAACCCAACACACCATGCCCACTACACCATGTCCCTAAGGGCCTCATCTACACGTCTTTTAAATACCTCCAGGGATGGTGACTCAACCACTTCCCTGGGCAGCCTGGTCCAAGGCCTGACCACTCTTTCAGTAAAGAAATTTCTCCTAATGTCCAACCTAAACCTCCCCTGGCGCAACTTGAGGCCATTTCCTCTCCTCCCATCGCTGTCACTTGGGAGAAGAGACCAACGCCCACCTCACTACAACCTCCTTTCAGGTAGTTGTAGAGCGCGATGGGGTCTCCCCTCAGCCTCCTCTTCTCCAGGCTGAACACCCCCAGTTCCCTCAGCCGCTCCCCATCAGACTTGTGCTCCAGGCCCTTCACCAGCTTCGTTGCCCTCCTCTGGACACGCTCCAGCCCCTCCATGTCCTTCTGGTAGTGAGGGGCCCAAAACTGAACACAGTATTCGAGGTGCACACTCAGGGGGAGTGTGCGCGTCCTGCCTGGGGAGAGGTTACCCCACCAGCCCCTCGCACCCAAACACATCCTCGGCACCCCCGGGGCTCGTTTTCAAGGGGATCTTTGCACTTCCAAAGTCTCCGCTAGATCCTGTTTAAGCACAGGCGCGGGCTCAGCTCTGCAAGGAGACCCGGGGCTCGAGTCCCTGGGCGAGAAGCCTGTGTCGGGGTCTCAGCTGCGGGCGAGGAGCTGGGGACCGCGGATGGGACCTGCAGTGGGAGGAGTGGGGAAGGCTGCAAACGGGGCACATCCAGCAGGAGAATTGTAGGTGTCTGAGGACCCCAACCTACAAATCTCGGCACCTTCAGACACCTCCAGCCGAGCCAGGCGTGCTCGGGTCTTCATTTACAATTCAGAAAACAGCTCTCCTGCGAGTCCGGCGCCGTCGCTTTGATTGAGTGATTTGTAACTTCCCTGGCTAATTGCCAAAGCGCAGTGCTCAATCCAGGGCAGTCTCCCCTTCGGAAAGCGTCTGCTCCTACCTGCGCTGGCAGGAGAGCGGCACTGGGGGGGACATCGCAGCATCCCCATAGCAACGGCCTGGGAGGCTGCACAAGCAGAATTATGACTTTGTTTCCCGTTCTGGCACGAGGAGAAGCCGGGCTTTACGGGATTAGGCAGATCCCAGCTCAAACATCCAGGGTAACACTGGAGGGAATAATGAATAGTAATAGCAGAATAAATGGCTTTTGATATAAGGCGCTCTCCAAACAGTGCTAACAACCCACCTTGTTTAAACTTGGTCGATGCTGACATGGTTTCCATGCTAAGTATGAACCCCTTGGGGTTTTTTGAGCTTCTCAAATTGTGTGTCCACACAAACCAGCATTTGGCACAGCTTTCTGAAAGCAATTCTTGACTGCTCCGGTCAAGATAATTGTGCTAACCTGCACGATCCAACCCAAAACGTTTTGCTCACCAGAAGCGCTCTGATGCAAGGACCGTTGTGCCCGAAACAGAGGATTCGTGGTTAGGTTGCAAGGTGGGTCTTCTCCAACGCCACCGCCCCATCGCCGTGCAGCGCAGAGCCTCCACCAGCGCCCCGGGCTGCCCGTGCCAGCCCTTCCCGACGGCCCGACCCAACCGGCCCACGCGCCGTGAGCGGGTGGTCCCTGCTCACCAGGCAGCGAAAACCACAGCGGTGAACTGGGGATGGAGGAGACGGCAAAAAGCAACTCAGGACTGAGAGAGACAAGGGATTCCTCTGGTTTGAGTGCCGGGCTGGGACAGAAGCAAGGCTATGCCACCAAGCACACTTCATAGATACTTCGGAGGAATAAATAGGTCATTAAATTTGAGGCCAAGAGCGACCATTATCATCCAGTATCTCCCTGACGAGAGACTTTTTCCCGCAGACTCTGGCACTAAGTCCATAGCTGATGGCTGAACTCACATCTTAGCTTGGTATCAAGGCTTCTCACCCCGGGGAATGAACCCCCTCCTCAGATTAATTTTGCTGATAAGTAATCACCCTGACTGCTGAGAGATTGCGTTCACTGTCTGAGACATAGTCGGCTCCACTTGCCAGCCTGGAGTTCAACAAAAATTTGCCTTAATGAATTAAAGTTCCCTTCACTCCGGGTTCATTTGTATCTCAGAAAAGCAGAAATCTTCACACCGTGGGAATACTTTTGGCTGGTGGAGTACAAGTCCTCACACGAGTATCTAACGAGGATATTGGGGTTAATAACTACTTTTGCAAGGGCTATAGCAGCCAGGACGCTGGTTTAAGCCTCCTGCCAAGCGTGGGGCTGTGGGGCAGCGCCTGCAGAAGGACCCACGTCCTCCTCTGCAGCAGCACCCCCATTGCCCCGCACCCCCATGGCCCTGCACCCCTATCACCCTGCACCCCCATCGCCCCGCACCCCCATCGCCCCGCACCCCATCCCGCAGGGAGGTGCTGCCATCGGACGTCTGGAAAGGACCTCAGCATCGATGGCTGTAGCGGCTCTGCCGGTTTCCCGGCTTTTTGAGACACTGCTCTTCCTCCCCTGCCGCGGTGCCTCCACGCTGGGATTTCTCCATGCTCACCCTGCCGCCTTACCTCGCCGATCCCCTCCCCTGCCAGCCCTGCCCAGCCCGTGTCCCTCGCGCTGCCGGGAGGCAACACCTCCGCGACACCGGTGCCGAGGCTTCCCTGGAAAATGGCACGCACTTGTAACGAGCTGAGAAAATCAGCTCGGCTCAGCTCATCCCTCTCGCTTCTTCCCTGGCTGAATCGCGAAGCAAACCAGCCCCGTTTTCCCCCGACTTCCCCTTATCCCCCCAGAAAAGCCCTTTGTGTTAGCACTCGTGCAGCCTTCGTGGCGGCTCCTCCAGCCTTTATTGCAGTCGCTGTTGCATTTCCTCGGGTTGTTTGCAGGGATCCGAGTGCTGGCTGAGGTTTCTTCAAACATTTCCCAAGGAAAGGAGGCCGGTGAGTGAGCAGGCTTCCCGGCTCCGCTGTTTACAACTTGCTGACCCTGCCGAGTCATTTAGGGACGTTTGCCGCTCAGTGCCATCACGGGGGACAAACCCGGGCTGGAAAACGCAAAGAAAAGGCAAAAGTGCCCAGAGAGCGGAGCCACGGGGTGAGACTTCGTGTGGCCATCAGCCGGGGGCTGGCGGGGAGACGGGACCTGGTTTTCGGGCTCTCTGAAGCAGAGAAACCCTGGCCCTGCCTCCCATTACGGACGCCTCATTCCCAGGCAGCGAAGCTGCAATGGTTTTCTTTTCCCAGAGGAGCTGACGGATCAAAACCGATCCTGATGCTGAGTGAGTTCACAGCCTTGGAGGAAATGGTGGATTGTCCCTTCCTCTGCTTTTTTTTCCTCCTTTCTCTCTCTCGTTGTAATACAACAGCAATAAGGAAAGAGGTGGGAAGGGAAGCTAAAGAGAAGCCTGGTGCCTTTCCAGAGGACACCTGCTACACGCTGGGTGCTCATCCCTGCTGGAATGCATCGGCACGGGATGTGCGGCCACATGCTGAACATTGCCGTCCCTGGGTTTAAACCAGGAGAAAGGATGCAAAAGAATCCTTTTGTATCTGAAAGAAACGCTGGAATACCGTGCTTCTGGGGTCTCTGGTGAGCCTTGCGTTTCCCTTTTCCCTTTCTGCAGACACAGGCTTGCTCCAGTCACCCCTCAAGGACAGCGCGCGAGCAGGACTGCTGGGACACCCCAACGCCTTTGCAAGCCTCCAGAGGCTTGGGATTTCCCAGACATCTTTGTCCTGCCATTTGTCCCAGCTGGGGACAGGGTTTTGCATGTGTCAGCCCATCTCCTCTGGTCTGGGGTGAGGGGACAGCCCCATCCCCGGGCAGCTGCCGCAGACGCGCGGGCAGGGAGCCGGGTACCGGCACCTCCAGCCAAAGCCCCATCCCCAGCCACCGTGGGCTCAGGAGAGTTTTATTCTTGCCTAGTGCTATGCCAAGATTGGGTCTTCTTGCGAGTTAAGAGCACGGGGCAGGACATCTCCACAGCTGCCCATAAAAACACGCAGCCCCTCTGCTTTCCGCGTTCCCCATTTCCCCCCCTCTTCCATGTTCGCCTCTCCCCTCTCCCCTTTCCCCCTCCTGCTCCTTCCCCCGCTCAAATCCTCCTCTCTTGCCACTTTTCTCCCCTGCTCCTCAAACACAGCTCCTTCCCCTCACTTTCACCTTTTCCCCTCTCTTTTCTCTTGCTATTTCAGGCCATGCTCATCCCCTGCCCTCCCTTCTCGTCCCCTCGGGGCGCGGGGCGGCTGCCGCTGCCCACCCGGGGCGCATCGTTTGCCCCAGCTAATTGCACGTCCTCCGGATCCGCCGCCAACACCAACCGAAACGACTCTCCGCGGCACCACGGCAGCCCCAAAGCCCCGAGCGCTGCCTGATTTACTTCTCGCAGGAGCCACCGTCCCCAGACAAATCTTCCTCTGCTCCCAACTCTCCCTTTCCGAGTATTTGTTGGTTTAAGCCAGCCCCTCAGGGATTCCATTTCTGTGCGGAACGCCAGGATTTAGCCACACAGACGATGTTAACGCTAATAGGATTTGTACAGCTAAACTCCAAGCCTCCCTGTAAAACTTACTGCCCCGTTGTTATCTTAACTCTTCTGCTGCTCGCCAGGTACCTGACCTACGGCCACCGAAGCGGCATGTAGGATGGGGGTGCAGATGTTCCCCAGCATCCATATGAGCTTCAAAATGCGGGTGCTGAACCCTAATTCATCCCTGCGACCCATGGGATGAACCAGAGCTTAATAGATAATGTGCGTACGTGTATTTTCCCCCCGCCACTGAGAAGCTGTTATTATTTTAATGAGGCTTTTGGAGCTTTTTGCAACATCTCCATCAAAAGCCCATGGAGATGTTGCTCCTTCCCTGTGCTGCTCTGACCTCAAGCTACTGAAGATACGGAAAGTAAAAAACAACGCCCAGGGCTGAAAACATTCCCAAGCGGGACGCTGGGTGGGCCTCACGGTGCCGGGCATCTTTGGGAGCTCGGGGACAAGATGAGAATAAAGCATCCAGGAATGACATTTTTTTCACATCAAAGAAAAATAAATTAACAAATAGTTACAACGCTGAACCAAACCTTTCAGATTTGGAGACTCGATGGGTGCTGCGGGGTTTTCAAGAAGCCTGCGGTGGGTGTGCACCTTCACTCCAAACCCGAGCAGATGGGGTGGATGGTTTCAGATGCTCGCTGGCTATGGTCCGACATTGCCCTGACGAGCTGTGTCGGGAAAACCGGTGGCACCGTGTGATGACAGCCAGGAAAAGCCACCCAAGATCCCTGCCGGAGGTGGGCACACAAAGCTGCTGGGCGCTGATGGGCAGAGAAATGGAAAACCCTAAGGATGTGGCTGTCCCCCCTCAAAGCCAAGCCTGTGAGTGTCTGAGCTTTTAGGTCTTGGCTCATTTTCCCTAAGCCCGGCCCAAAGATGTACCCGGGAGGTTTCCACTCTCAAAAACAAATGGGGAAGATTTTTAGAATAGAAACTTTTTTCGCCAGTTATGTTGGGGTAACAGAAGCCCCCCGATCCCCCCCCCGAGAGGGAGCGCAGCCGCCGCTGCCCCGCAGCCGCTCCCGGCCCCGCTCCCGGCCCGGGGTCGCCCCCGCCGGATCCGGTTCCGCCCCTTCCCCTCTTTGTCCCCGCTCTCCCCGCCCCGGGCCCCGACACCTCCCCGGGCCCTCCCCGGCGGCCGCACCGGGACCGCGGGACCCGCCGCCCCGTCCCCGCGAGCATCCTCGCCCCCCGCCCCTGAGCGTCTTCGCCCCCCGCCCCCGAGCATCCTCACCCCCCGCCCCCGAGCATCCTCGCCCCCGCCCCCGAGCATCCTCGCCCCTGCCCCCGAGCATCCTCACCCCCCGCCCCCGAGCATCCTCGCCCCCGCCCCCGAGCATCCTCGCCCCTTCCCCCGAGAATCCTCACCCCCCGGCCCCGAGCATCCTCACCCCCCGGCCCCGAGCATCCTCACCCCCCGCCCCCGAGAATCCTCACCCCCCGCCCCCGAGCATCCTCGCCCCCCGCCCCCGAGCATCCTCGCCCCCGAGCATCCTCGCCCCTGCCCCCGAGAATCCTCACCCCCCGCCCCTGAGCATCCTCGCCCCGTCCCCCCGAGCATCCTCGCCCCGTCCCCCCCGAGACCTCTCCACGCCCACGGGAGCGGCTCAGCCCCGCCCGGTGCCGCTGCCATGCCGCCGTTGCAGCGGGGAGGGGGGCATAGAAGGGGGTGAAGCCCCTTCGGGCGGAGGGGAGCTGGAGAGAGCCGGGGCGAGTGGTGAGCCTTTGCTGAGCAAATTTATTCAACTCCTAGGTCAGAATTTGTTTTATTTACAATTGTTATAGATATACACCCAGCTGAAGTTATGTATATATAATATTATTGAAATGATATACATATATGTATATAAACCACACTTTTTGCATGCTGCACTTGCCAGCTCAGCTCAGAGACCCAAAGCAAAGCTGGACCCATCCATCTACACTGACAAATCTGCAGTTAAGATTTCATTCTAGTAATTCAGCGGAGGAAGCTAGACCAGGATCCAGCACCAACCTGGAGCCGTGTTGGCTTCGTGGGGAGCAGCTTATGTGTAGGGGCAAAGATATGTGGTAATATAGTTTATCAGGGAAACAGTTCCCATGACTCTGAATACATACAGTGAAAAGATCTATCACATTTTCAAATATCACTTGAGTTGCATATCACTCCATATTTAAACTGCACATACTTCATTCACGTTTTATTTTCATTTCATAGTGTGTTTGTTTTCTTAAGAAGCCTCAGAAGTGGCCTGCAAAAGCTCTGTTTAGCATTTTCCTTATTTGTTACACATAAAAACATTTCAGAAGTACTCTAACCTCATTGTTTCCCGTTTTCTCTCTGTTTAAAAGAAAAGGGAGGAAAGCAAGTTTCCTAGCTCATCCTGGACCTTCCTAAGGACACTGGTGAGTATATTCCTCCCAGATCATCTGCAAGAGAACTTCTTTTTGCAGAACTGAGGAAGTTTATACATATGTTAATTTAAAAACCCGAAAGAGTTTTGAAACAAATGAGTACAGAAATCACTCGCACTTCCCATTTTCGTGAGTTATGGTGTGTGCAAAGGAAGGTGTAGTTTCTTATGGAAATACAAACATCTGGCAAACCCCTTTTCAAATTAAAATAAAAATAAAATTTCAGATAGATTATAGGTTGATATTCTTTATAGACCAGGGAGTGGCAGGCAGAGCCCCAAGAGTCTGAGTGCTCACTTCAGGATTTGCCTGGGCATAGCTAGATTTGCCCAATCTTGGCCTCTGTCAGTAGCATATTATATATTAGATATCGCATATCCCATTCCTCCATAGCATGAAAGCAGATAAGCAGGGCCTAGGAAAATTCAGGGCAGAAGTTCCTCAATAAAGCAGAAACGTGCCCAGAAATGTGCTAGATCTATTCAGGCACGCCGAGATGCAGGTGGGTGTGTTCTGGGATTTCTCCCACCAAAACCGGGGAGCTGGGTACCTCGGTCACGGGAAACCGGGAAAAATTCTCTAGGAACAGCTTCACAAGCCTGACCAGCAAGAGAGTTGGTACAGTTTTCCATCTAGAAATAAAACAATATTGATGCCATCTTCTGACGCCCTGTGGTCTCCATTCCACGAGAGGTTTCCCGTCCTGCTCCACTCACCCAGATAACGGGGTTTGCCCTCGCCCCCATGGGCAGTAGCGGATGCTTTGCTCATGCACACAGCCCTGAAGGCAATAAAAAACTGCAGTAAACCAGAATCTGGCTTGGGGTGACAGTTTTCCAGCGGTGACGACACGGTTTCACCCCCTTCCAGTACTTCAGATGTAAAGTCTCGCTCTCGGCAGCACCCGCTATTGCTTCAGAGGCTGCCAAAGGGCTGCTGTTTCACACCCTATTTTATTGCTGAGCAAAGAGCTGCTGTCATCTTTTGCCCCCGGATCCTGGCGTGGGAGTGGTACGGACCAAGGTCCAGAGGGAACGGGCTCTGCGGGGCCTCTCCAGCGCACACCGCTCCCTTAGCCTGCCCGGCACCTCGCAGGGCGTGACCCGGTACCGAAGAGGCAGGGAAAAGGCTGGCCAAGTAACGGGAGCCTGGTGTTTCGGGGTATTTGGGGTTCAGATACTCATGGTTGTAACCTCCAAGCTCTGACACTAACTCTGGATCCCTAAAATGGGGTTTGTTTTCACCGATTTTGTTCCATCGAAGACCACGAAGGTCCTCGTGCCCCGCACCAGGTGTGACCTCCAAGGGTCACTAGAAGTGATGGGCAGGTTATTTTTCTCATGCCAATGTACCCCCAGGTGCTTTTCAATGTGCCTTTAACTCTAAAGCTTCAGCGCTGAGGTACCTTAAAAGCATCATTAGAGATAAAGTGCTTAAGGCAGCTCCGTGGTGGAGGCACGGGGGGTTGTGCTCCGAAAAGCCTGGTATCGTGGAGTCCTGTGTTAACGAGGTCTCAGTGACCACAGGCCAAATTTGCTCAGTTTCAAACTGCGGTACACCTGCTCAAATTAACCCACTGCAGCAATGTGAGCGAAGAACTGGGTTAGTTGTATTTTAAATCTTTGCATGTGTCTAAAGCATGATGCGGAGTGAAGAGCAGCAGAGGAGAATCTGTCCAGTAAGAAAGCAATGGGTTCACTATAAAACACTTTCGGGGCTGAGTTGCTTCGTAAAGGCTGAGTCACCTTTAGTCAGAAAGCCTGAAAATTAATCCATGAGTAAGAGCAATCTAGAGATAAATGCATTCCCTGCATGCTCAGTGGTCCAAAACTCGGCAGAATAAGGAAGCTGGGGAAATAGCGTCCCCAGTTTCAATCAATACACCAGTATTTCTAATGTCACAACATGCAAAACCCCTGAATGGGTTTTCTTCAAACTTGAATAAACACCCCCAGTTTCAGGTTTTTAACGTAACTGCTTTTTCTATTACCTGAGTGCACTAAAGGAGCCGCACCGCATCAGCTTGGACGTTGGGGGAAAATCAACTTCTGTGCAGGCACCAGCCGAGGAATATCCCGTGCCAGAGAGTTTTTATTTCAGATGGCCATCAAGCAACGAATGCGAATGGATGTAGAGTGACTGAAAACTAGAAACCGCTTCTAACTACCAGGGAACCTCCTAACTGCCCTCCCTACTACACTTCAGGAGTCAAAACCTGGCAGGCTCTCCTCACCCTTCTGCAGAGATTTAATAGAGTGAAGTCTCGTGTGAAATGGATTTCATTATTTTCACAACACACACTACAGACACCACGACAAAGTATTATCATAAATAATTCAAATGAAGCTACAAATGATAAAATAAATGAGCAAAGTCCATTTTGAGAAACATTATCTTCCTTTTCGCCTGTGTTTTGCTCACTTAGGCGCTAATTCACAACTCCAGTTGTTTGCAGCCGGATTCACCACAAACCAATGAGGTTCTGCACAACAGCATCTTTCAACAAACCTGAAAATCAGGATAGTAGAAGGGCTTTTTCTGCAGAGGTCACAAAATTCCCAGCCAGCTCATAATATTTGAGACAGCTTTTGTGGGTACGAGTCTTGATGGTGATGACACTTGTGTCAGGTTGGAGAACGTAGCCCAGATGGATACTGGTGCGAGTCAGAGCAGAAAGACCGAGGAGGGATGATCTGCCCCAGCAGCTCAAAGCACTCGGTTATTAAATCAAGTATCCTGGCTGGGGGCTGAAGGCAAAGTGCTCCTTGGTGCCCCGGTGCTCGTGCAGAAGCGTCCGTGGGGAGAGCAGGGATGCTCCTAACCACCACACAAACACGCCGTTTTCCTTTGACTCCTGGACCCACGATTTTGCCTTTGCCTGGGACACCAGAGCGCTGGGGATGCGGATGCTGGGGCTGGTACGGAGGAGCGGCAGGGGGTTCATTCCCCATTCAGCCTCTCCTTCTGCTCTTCATTTGCCCTGAGGCTCTCTCGCCTATTCTAAGGTCGTGCCTGGCCAAGGCAGCGGCGTTAGCACTGTACGCAGATATTTAGCTGCTTGTGCAACACCTTGAGTAAGCAGAATATGATCTTCTCTCTTTTAAACCCGGGGAGCCAGAGCCGTGGCAGCCAGGGTGCAGAGGAGCCAGCTGCAGTGCGTTAAAAAGCTGCCACCCCTTACCTCCCCGCTTTTCCCCCGAGACATCACCTCCCTGGCAGCCGAGCCAGCAAAACAGGTTGGTTAATGCAACTGCCCGGGAGCGTGGAGGAGCAGACACGTGTCCCCTCTGCCGCGGGCAGCGACGCCAAGGAATGTCACTGTCACGTCCGTGTGCTGGCAAGAGCTCCCGTCCACCTGAGGGACACAAAGAGAAGAGGGCTGAAGTTGTTACTGGTGATGCAGCTGTTTCCTATGGAAATAGAGATTGGCCGGGCTGGAGCCTTCGGGATTTCTTATTAGGTTTCCTGTATTAGTTCTGTGCACGGGAAAAAGTCACTGTTTTGAGTTGTAAACATAGCGATGGTTTGGTTCCCGCTGACTTATCCAAGCTGACCACAGCTAATGCGCTGCCCTGAGCCCAGCAACCAGCCGTGGGGCGAAGGAACGGCTCTGGTCACTGCAGCCCTGCCGAGCGCAGCCGTTGCACGCAGCTGCGCTAGAACTCGCAGCCCACTAAAACCCCATCCTTTAGCATCGCCGTTCGCAGATGGTCATATAATTACTGTTTGCTTTCCCATCATGTCTTTTTGGGACATGTGTTTTGCGTTCAGATTTCTCCAGCCTCCCTGTTTTTGTGAATCACACTTCATAAAATAATGGCTACCTAGGGAACGTAAGGCATAACATTTTATTCTTCCCGTGCATATGAGTTTTTCACTAGCACTGCCACGATCCAGCTCATAAAGCAGAGTCCTCGGTTTTAATCCTTATTTTGCAATATACTTAAGCACACACCTACATTCACCTCCATCCATGATAACACTTAGGTATGTTTTTAACTCTTACTCCTGTGATTTTCTGCTTTAATTTAATCCAGGTCTCATTTCCTGGTCCCCACCAAGCTCATCTCAAGCAAAATTCATTGTCCCTCTATTTTTTCTCTCCGTCAATAAATTTGGCTAATGGTGCTTATATATTCCTTACTAAAGCACTTCAAAATCTTAAGATGAGAGGTGAAATAACAATTAAAACATAGCAATCCCCTTTCTTTTGCAGTGCACGTGGACTGGACTTCCCTAGCACTGTTGCTTGGTAGACAATAGCATCTGATACAAGCAGCATCAACTTTCCTAAACCTAAAATAAAATATAAATTAAACCCTCATAGCAGTAAATAAGCTAAAAATCTGCAGATGATTCCCTGAGACACAAATACAGTACTTTTTATTTGCCATTTTTCCAGGTAGGTAATGAGATCCTGTATGATACCTCTGTGCTGGCAGACCCCTCTCATCTGGCCTGAATCCCTCCTGACTTCTTTCGATGGAAAAGGGGGAATATTTCACCCAACTACGAACGAGCAAAAGCTGCTGTTTAAACAGAAATCTCAAAGGAAGCTGCCTGTGTAACCACAGCTGGTATGCTGCGTACCTAAACACTGACAGCCAATTTGCTTTTTTGGTGTAATATAATTCCAAGTCAGTCAACAGAGCTCCACCAGGAATTAATTTGGCCTTTTGTATTTACAGGGTTAGCCCCGGGGGGAGGAAGAAAAGGAGGGGGACCACTAAAAAACATCTCTTTTGCCACTGGAGCCAGTGCAGCACAAGCACTTTTTATGTTGAGACATCGGGCGGGCTGGGATAACTCAGCTGATTTGGATTTGGGGATGCTTTCTTGGTGCCAGCCCATTTGAGGAGACGCCTGGAAAAGGAGGGAACCACAGGGGACCCCTGACACATGCTGAAGTAAAGAAGACTTTTTAACCCAGCCCTGTCACTGCAATCAGACAGGAGCCATGTAAAGACACGATCGCAGGGATCCTGAGCAGACGGGCTGGGTTTAAGCCCCTCTGTGGCTACGGAGGCTGTTTGGAAAGGTGGGGGCTGGCGATCCTCCCCCTCGCAGATGCGCCGTGCTCTTCCCTGCAGCCAAGTCCTTCCCCGAGGCCTGACTGGGGAACCAGTCAGTGCAGGATCCTCCAGACTGCTGCAAATTGTTGCTTTTAGTGTATGAGCTTACTCGGTTTAAGCCTGTTGCTTAAGCTTCCGTGCCTGTTTGCAAGCGCCTGTGTAATGAGAGCTTTCCATCAGCAGCGGGGCAGTTCGCAGGTGCTGTTGTGGGTGTGCATGAAGCTCTCAGTGCTGTTTTCAGGGGCGCGCTGCCTCCCCACTTGTGCTAGAAAGGGGTGCCAACAGCCTCCTGCGAGCACGGACACCGGAGCTCGAGGCTTCCTTTCTCTGTCCTTGCAGCATTGCTGGAGGATTTTTTCCTCTTCTTAGATTTTTCTGTGACTTTTTAAAACTTGCCGCAGTTGTTCCTGAAAGTCGAAAGAGCTCTGAGTGTTGCTCTGGGGGCGCACAGTGCAAACCCCCCTTCTCCCAGCCTGGGTTGCTGATCCGCAGTGAGCAGTCTCTCCGCTGTTATGCTCCTGCGGGACAAATCAAGCTTTTGCTCCTGAAACTAAGAGTCAAGAAATGCAAAGATCTTTTTCCCCCAGTACCCTTGTGGTTAGAGGCGAAATCCTCTTTTCCCTTCCTTTACCTTTTAGCGCGGGTTCAGTTGTGCATGTCTATCCCACCCCAATACCTGTTGAGATGAGGGGTGCAATGAGAGAAAATCTGGCCCTTAATGTCTGCTGCTACCTGGCCCGTGGCTTCCCCGACAGCTGTGGGGCTTTACAACCTCTTTTGCCAACAGGGACAACCTCAGCAAGTCGCTGCCGTAGCCCAAATAATGAGATGGCGAGTGCGGTGACAGCAGATCCCTGTGCTGCTGCTATTCAGGCAGTAAGTAGCAGAACAGCCCTGGATGTTGTCCCTTTCCCCAAAAAACAGGCCAGAAGTTGGGGTAGGAAGATCTCGTATTGGGGCTTTAGTGGTTTGTTCTTCCTAGTTAATGAGGAAGAATAAAACCAAACCCCATGTCTCGTCTGTGCCTCTATGCTGACAGGTTGAAGAACAGCAGACACGCAGCCATATTGTTCTGTAATCAGCAATTAGCTTCATATTTTTTTTTCCCTCGTCCTTTTGAGAAAGGGACAAGGAAAGGCCCCACTTCAGAATAAATTAGTTTCTCAAAAGGGAGGGAGCTCTGCAGATGGCTTTGTCGTGCTTTCCACTCTTGTACAGCTCTAGAGGACACAGTCCTCCATCCTCAACCCGTCCGTGCTCCAGATGTTCTCCTATTCTGAATACCTGGAAAAGGGGAGGTGGCCTCACCTCCACCTTCATCAAAAAGCAGCTGTTAAATGTCTGATATTTATTGTTAAGCTTCAGCATTAATTTTGTCCAAGTATTTGCCTCCTGAATGCCGTGAAGCTGTAGGTTTATTGCTGGTTTGCTGGAGTTGCAGTGTGGCTTAAGCTAAGTCTAACACGGACCACGCATGGCGGTAGGAATGGGTTGGGGGCTATTAAAGAACCACTAATTAAAATGTGGGGTTCATTCATGTGCCCTGCTTCTTCATGAAGTGCAAGAGTTCAATGTGTGTGCAAGGGACACCTGCACTGTTATCCCACAAAACGAATTGCTGAGCAGGGAGGATTTTAGAAACTGCTTCAGCAGCCAGCAAACTGTTGGCCAGGATCAAAGTCTCCATGCCCCTAACTCAACCTCCTGGACAGCTTCTCCTCTTTTGGAGAGAGAAAACCTCTACCCTGCCGCAGCCATTTGATCCCTAGTATGGGCAGGCCTTTTCTGGGGGTGCTTGTCTGCGCCTTCGGGTGAATGCTTTACCTCCAAACAGCCTGTTTGAATCGCGCTTGGTTTTTTCTTGCCGGGGGTAGCTCCATGCAGGAGAAGGTTTTTGGCAGCCTGTTTGTAGCAGTACTCTGAGAGGCTCCGGTCCTCTTTCTGTGCAAAACCAGCGCTGAGCACCCCTGCTACATTATTGTATCTACACAGTGAACATCACAGCAGCAACATACAGTTCCTGAAACTTTATAATTTCCAGTCTCTTCATTTTCCTGCTCAAATATCCGTCCTGTTAAGCTAAGTGAGTCCAAGGCGGTAGAGTTCTGAAGTCACTCAAACACATCTAACGACTGGCGTGAGTACGCTCTGTATTACACTAAAATTTAACTCGCTCTGGTGCTCAGCAGTGCTTTAGCTACCCTCCTGTTGGCTGGGGCTCACATCAGAGGGGAGGACTCTACTAAAAATCTCAATTTTAGGGGGCACTTTGGCAGCAATATGAGCTGCCTTTGCTTTTCAGGTGGGGAACAGTGCAGTGCAGCTCTGACTGAGGAAAGAGGCAGCCCTTTGCACTTCTGGAGTGGCTCTTGGTGATGCTTGGCTGTGTCAAACAGAGTCTGTGAAAGCCTCATCCGGAGGGGGCATTTCTACATTGCAGCCCCTAAGGGAAGCAGTGAAATGGGGTAATATAAGAGTGTTTTTAAGGAGAATTGCTAGCCCCTAAGGCAAGCGATGGAGAGCAAGAGTGAGTGTGCAGCACTGGGCAGGCTGTCATGTGCTTTTTGCCATAAACCCACTTATTTTTAAAAAAAAAGTATAGTCCTGCATGGGGCTGCATCTTTTACCCCGCCAAGTGCAGGCTTCGGTGAGTGACTAAACGGAGGGTGTGACTGCACTATTGTAAAACACGGTCACAGCCCCCCGGGACAGTCTCTTTAGTGAAACCCGGGAGGCATCCCTATTTTTCCATGTCTTATGTTCTGCTGGGTACGTAACGTGTTTGCTAACTTCTCATTTGATAATGATCTGGTGGTGGTCTCATAAACACTTCCTTGCATGAGTGGTTTCCCATTTGAATGCTGCCTAGACAGCCGGGAAAGCTTATTGTTCAGTCCTATATGAGTGTACAGGACTATATTCCGAGTATGCTAAAACAGAGGATCTGCTATGATAGGAAGGTGCAGATGCTGCTGCACATTGCCCTTGCGGGCTTCCAGGGTTGTAGCTGTTCAGGTTATTTATTTTAGCTCTGTTCTTTTCTGCTGCATCACCAATGATTGGTATTTGTTTCAGGCAGGCTTCTGGTTTATTTGTATGTCACGCTCAGATGCAGTGCTTGCTGCTGGGGACTCCCGTGCCGAGCTCTGACCCCCTAGATGGGCCTCCTCTTCGCCTAGGGCACTCCAGAAACACGATGGTGAGCAAAATTTATCCGCCTGGCTCACATTGACTGATATACCATCAGGTACGGTTCGACTGGGCAAGAAAAAAGTGCTGACCCCTTTTCCTACATGTGCTACCCTGCTTGAAGTCGGTGCTGCCGAGCCTGCGTTGTCCACAGTGTTACTTGGTCATCGTGTGGGAGCTGCTGCTGCTCGGAGCTTGCAAATCCTGATTGTGGAGAACAGTTGGATTTATCGCTCATCTTGTACACAGAGGAAGGAAGAGAAACTTCAGCTTCAAACTTCAGATATAAAGGAAACCATGCATTTTCGGAGTCAGCATCTCCAAATTGCTGAATTTTTCCTTGATCTTCTCCTGCACAGCATCTGGGTCCTGCAAAGATCATACTGGTGGCTGGTCTTGCTTTTGCTTGCGAGGTCCTTGTGGACCGAGGACCGCAGGAACAAGGCAGAGAGAGTATTTTAGCCCCCCCGGTTTCCTGCAGTTGTATTTCAAGCAGATCCTCGGGGCTTGGGGTGGGGTTAAATCATTATGTGTGTATTTTTCTCTCCTGGTGCACTTTGGGTGGCTTGTCCCATGTGCTAGTTGCTTGCTTCTCATAAGTTTCCTAGGTTTAAAAGAAATACGACAAGCAAAAAAACCCCATGGAGAGACTTCAGTGGTAGTAGACTGTGGTCCAGCCAAAGATACCACCACATCACTGATTAAAGAACTGCCAAGGCTCGTTGTAGCCCCTTTAGGTTTTCAAACCCATTTTTCGGGAGAACATGGAGAGTTACAGACACTCTCCTGATTGGGAAGAAGAAATCGCTGCCGTGTCTCAGGCCTGTCGGTAGAGTCCGTGTAGACCACGTCCCGGTGAGGACACAACGTGTCCCGCTGGGGACAGGCTTCGGGGGGAAGCTCTGGGGCACCGGATAATTCCCCGTTGGCCTTTCCCCCCCTCAAAGGAGCGGGGCATTTCACCGATGCGGGGTTACAGGGCTGCTCGGGGGGAAAGCAACCAGCCAAGGAGGGTCCTTGGCCTTTCACGTACGCCGGCGGTATGCCGCCTCGGTTCTGCCGGGACGAGGCGGGTGGGAACGACGGGCACCCAAGCCCCTGCGCCCTCGCCCTGCCGCGCTCCTCTCCTTCCGGGCGGCTTCCAGCGAGGCTGCCGCCGCCGGTGCTGCCCCTGCTCACCGAACCCCCCGACTCCAAACTTCTGCAGAGTTTGGATGCCAGGACTCGGTTTAAGGGGGCGGGGGGGGAACCAAGGGCGAGGCTGGTGGGATCCCCCGCGGGGACGCGGCTCTGGGGCCCGGCTGCGGTCGCCCCCCGGGCCGCGCAGGCCGCCGGAGGCCGGGCGGGGAGGCGCTGGTAACGGCCCCGGGGTGTGAAGGCGTCTCGGGGAGCGCAGGCTCCGCTGGGGAAACCGCCGGTGGCCGCCGCTCCCCGCAGCCGGGGCGGCGCGGCGCTGACAGGAGAGCGCGGGGCCGCGCCTCACGCTCCCCGTCCGGTGAGGAAACCGCCGGGGTCGGGGGCTTCCCCGGCGCCCCCAGCTCGGCTGTGCCCCCCGGGAGGGGGCTGCACCCCTGGCACCGCGGATCTCATCCCGGTGCCTCCGGGCCGCGGGGGGCGGGGGGGGACCGGGCGCGGCCGGGGCCCTCAGGGGCTCCGGGGGGGCCGGGACCGAGGGGGCGGAGGGGGGGGGGAGCGGGGCGGGGGGGGGCGAGGGGCGGGGGCGGGCGTGGTGATTGGCCGGTGGCGGCGGGCAGGAGCGCGCGCGATTGGCCGGCGCGGCGGAGCGAGCGGCGGAGCGGCGGTCGGCGATTGGCTGCGGACGAGGAAGCAGGAAGGAGGACGGAGGGGCTCGCGGCTTGCGGGGAGTTCGCGGCGGCGAGCGGCGGTGGCGGCGCCTCCTCCTCCTCCTCCTCCTCCTTCTTCTTCTCCCCCCCCCGCCCCCCCTCCCGCGGCCCCGGCACCCGCCCCCGCCCGCCCGCTCCCGGCCTCTGCGCGCCGCCCGCCCGGGCCGCTCCGGATCGCGACGCCCTGCGGCGAGGGCGGGCGGCGGCGGGGGCGCCTCATCCCCATCCCGCAGCCGGGCGGCTGCCTAAGAGGCGGCGGAGAAGGAGGCGGCGCTGACGCAGCAGCGTGGAGCCCGGGACTCGGGCGCCCCGGGAGGGCTCCCGTCGCTGGATCTCTCCCCAGCCGGGGCCTGCGGCAGCCCCGCGGCGCGGGAGCGCGCCCCGGTGAGTCCCCACGCGGCCGTGCCGACCGCCCGGAGGAGCCCGCGGCGCCGCCTCGTCCCCTCCGCCCCCGGTAACTCCGGCGGGCCGGGAGCAGGTGCCGCTGCCGCCGCCCCGGGGAGGGGGCGGGGGGGCGCGGAGCCACCGGGAACTTTCCTCGCCGACGGGGGTGGGCGGCTCCGGCGGCGGGAGCCCTGGGAGGCCATCGCGAGCGGCCGCGGCTCGGCGCCCCGCGGGGAAGCGGCCTCGGCGGCAGGTGGGCCGGGCCGGGCCGCCCTCAGGTGCGGGCGGCGGTTGGGCGCGCGCGGCGGCCGTTAACTCGCCAAGTCCCGGCGGCGCGAGGCCGAGCCTAACCCGCCCCTCCGCCCCGCCAACCCCCCCCGGCCCGGCGGGTCCTCCCTCGGGGCGAGCCCGTCCGGCCCCGGCGGCTCGGCAGGACAAAGGCGGTGGGGCCGGCGGCCGTCTGACAGGCGGCGAGGGGCGGGGGGGGCCTGGGCCTCCGGGCCGGGGAAGTTGCGGGGGCCGGAACCGGTGCGGGCTTGGGGGGGGCTTATCGCCCCGGGGGTGCGTGCGGCGGGAGGATGGTCTCAGCATCGCCGGTTTTGAGGCGATTCCCGGGGAAAACCGCCGAGAGCGTGGGTCGGCGGAGCCGCTCTCCCCCGGTTCCCTCCGTGCCGGCCCCTCCTGGGGCAGGGGAGGGTGTTTCGGGGCGGCAGCCGAGAGCAAAACCAGCTCTGCCCATCGAGAAGTTTGCACAGGGCGGACGTGGCGGTGGGTTGGTGTTTTGGGGGGGGCCCCACGCCGGAGCGTGGAAATAAACCCCTCGCCTGGATGGCCGTTCATTGACCGGGCAAGTTCGTCGACTTTCTCCTCGTTTGCTGTGAGGTATCGGCGATGCCGTGCCGGTTGTGAGCGGTGTGTCTACGTGAGCGCAGGTGGCATCGAGCCTCTTCGGGGGACGGCAGAGGAGTTTTAATTTTCATGGTGTTTTAACCCCCCCGGCCTCCTCTCGGCTGCACTTGCCATGCGTTTCCCGTGGCCCTGGACATCTCTCTTTTCCTGTCGGTAGCTCCGGTGGCTGAGAGCTTGTTTCCTCTTCTCCTTTTGTGTAGCGGTAGCTCCTAATGGAGGCAGCTTCGCTGGCTCCCTCTTTTCCAGCTGCTTCTACAAGGCGCAGGAGCCAGCACATGTGACTGGGCAGATCTCGGCAGACTAGCAAGTGCTCTCCGGGCTACCGCTCGACAGACAGCGACCGATGCGGGGATGCCCGCGCCCCACTGTCTCTCTCCCCGCCCCGGCACGGGGAGTTGCGGGGACCCCCTCTCGTTCAAAAGAGCAGCCGTGAAAACTTGAAAAATACGAGCATTTGGGATCTATTCTGTTTGCCTTCTCTCCCCCACCCCCCCCCCTTTCCACGAGTGCTTATCTGAAAGAGGTTCTGGTTTTGTTTTGTTTTAAAGAATACAGCTGCCCCTCGTGCTCGCTCTCCATCTGAAGTCATCATTGTCAGGAGCAGGCGAACCTCAAAGCAAAAGGCTTTTCTGGGCTTTTGCTAGCCTGGTTAATTGATCTGTCCATCAGTTTGCCACAATTAGAAAGCGCTCGCTCCAGACTGGCGGGCTCTGTGTGATCTTTGGTGCTGTGGTTGCAGGACTGCGTTCTCGGGTCTCGGGTTTTTATTTTAAGGTTTCCAGTCCTTATGGTTGTGAGAGGTAGGGTGACACGAACTGTATGATAGACTGATGCTTTTGAAATCTTAATGTGATTTAAATACCAGCACGCTGCTGATCGCTTTAACAGAAATATCCTGCTAACATATTCATCCCAAACCATCCTTCACGTTTGTCATGTCCTGGCTACCTGAATCATTCTCGAGCTTCAGCTGGAACTGTCTAAATATTTGCTTGCGATAGGAAACTGTGTGTTAGTCTGATTTAACAGGACATTTTGGATTTAAACATTGATTTCTGTTTGTTTTCCTAATGAATTCAGTGCAGCATTTTAAATGGAGCAGCAGCATAGGCTTTCCAACTGCTGTTCTCGAGCAGAACAGAATTGCTACCACAGTGAAGTGTAGCATTGCTTTTAGGTGTAAAATGAGCTGGAAAACGCCAAACCTGTGGGTGAAAATAATTCCCTCAACTTTGTGAGAGTGGATCCTTTCTGGATGCTCTGTTTGCTGTGGGTCGGTGGTGACAATTGCACAGAACAATATAATGCCACCTAGAAATGTAGCTTTTGGGGGAAAAACAGTCACAACCTTGGTCCCGTAGCAGAAATCTTGTTATTTCAGAAGCCGCTGGGGTTTTCTTATCCAACTATATCAATTAGTGTAATGCTGGTCCTCTGTCCTTCTCACCAGTCACCTGCATCACCTTTCTGTTTCCAGTCTGACAGCCTTATTATTTGGTTTTTTAACCTCTCTGGGCAGAATATGTAAGCTAATCTTGTTTGCTCTGATGATGTTAATTGCTACTGTGTGATTCGGGGGCTGTACGGACCGTGGGACACGTGTGCTGGTACAGTCTGTGGACAACCGATTTAGATAGCGCCTGGCGATTATTTTGGGGAAATACACCCTTCAGCAAATGCTTTTGTAATACTACTGCAGCACTGAAAATAAGCCCTTAGCAGCAAATCTATCCAAAGTAAACATTTGAAAAATAATTAGAAATCGTAGGCAAAGGCATGCTTGCTGTTTGATGTTAGATTCAGATCATGAGAAAAAGAATGACTATATCTGGTGCTGCAAAAATAGGAAGGTATGCTCAGATGTGCAAATACTGCATCCAAAAGGAGCTGTGCAGGGTTTCTTTTGCCCCATCTAATACTCAGTTAACCATGGTGGTACACCCCATGGAAGCAACGATGGGAGCAACCCCCACTTCATGCCCAAACTAATTAAGTCACAACTATCATATTGTTAATAATACATGAAACGGCCGTTCAGATAACTGGGAAATACAAAAACTGAAAAATAAACACCCCAAAGAAGTTGTAAAACTAAAAATAGCTTCAAACGCAAGCTGTGCGCTTTGTGCCATAGGCTGTCACGGGCCAGGGTAGCCGTGTATGTGACGGCTGGGGAAGTTTGACAGTCCCAGGGGCTTTCCTCCGAATCCGGAGGGCTTTCTGACCGTCTGTTTGGGTCTTCTGCTTCACCTCGCGACATATTTGCATGCCTGTGTACAGCCAGGTTATAGGTGAGCTGCAAGTAAACTGGTTATATTTGTGGTTGCAGATCTGTGTCTATCTTCAGACATTTCCTCTAAGTGCGAAGGCTGGGGAGTGTTCGTAGCTTCTGGATGCAAACTTCATTTAAGGGGGGAAAAAGAGGGGATGCTTTGTAGGCAGTGCTCAGGAGGAATTGTACCCCTTCCTTCAGTATGAAGATTGTCAGGCTTTGGGGCAGAGGGGGTTTCTTCAGAAAAGCTCATAGCTGTCCAGCGCAGCAATCTCCTTTTTCATTGGACCAAAGGCATGTTTTTTAATGACAAAAAATACTAAAATTCGTGTCCCTATTGCTACTCTGAGTGAACGAGTTGTCTGTAACAAGACCACTACGATTTAACCCTCTAAGCTTTCGCACTTGCAACCCCCATACTGGCAACCGATATTCTTTAAATGGGGAAAATGCACTTAAATGTGATACTACTGGTTTATTTCTTAAAACGGAAAGAAGTGTGATTGTATGGGACAATGCAATAGGCTTTATGCAGTTACTGTCCAGACTTGATATTCTAGCGTGAGACTTATTATAAAAAAGTAGAATGGAGTAGAGTCGCAGTGATATTTCACATGAGAGTTAAAAAAAAAATCATCCATTAGAAGAAGAGGACCACAGAAATCTTTATCTTGCTGTAGAGCAAAATGAGGGACTGATGTGATCATTAAAAAGTTAAACCAAAGAATGTCATTAAGAAGAATAAATACAAATCTGATTTAAAATTAATTCATTTTGCACCTGTTCTGTCCCCGTCAATATTTATGCTATTGGAATTTAATTCATCTGTTACATGTTATTTCTTCTCTTGCAATGTGGGTGAAAACCCATGCAAAATAGGAGAGAGTATGAGAGCTGGTGAGATGTAAAAAGTGTGATCAGCTGAGTGAAGTAAGCAACCTGAATCTTTTTAAAATCTCTGAACTATTGATATTACAGTAATGCAATTTCCAAAGAATATTTTGAGTTAAATCATAGTGGAAGCCCCTCAACTAGGGACGGAGGTGCTGCTCTCTGGTTCTGGCAAAATGTGGCTGAAAATGAGATAACTTGTCAGGAGAAGCAGTTATTTTTCCCATATTCAGCTATTCATTGATATACGTTGAATTTCATGAAATCTTTCATAGAGGGTGCGTGACTATTAACTCCATGCAAGTTAAAAATAAGACGAGGGACGCTTCTGATTTTTGCCTGGGTTCTCGTAGGTGTGAGCCTGCTCGCTGCTTCGGCAGGCGTTGAACGATTCTTCGTTTCTTCATGCTAGAATATCATTGCCCCATCTCGGCGATGAGGAACTCAATGTGTCTTTCCTCGGCCAGTTAAAAACTGTGGGAATATGCAGCGTAACACGCCGTAAGTCCAGTGGCACTGAGCAGTCACACTTGGTGTCTGAGCCGTGCCGTTGGCAGTGGAGTATAGCAAATAAACACCTATTAAGATGGGGAAGGAATGTGTGTCAGCTCACGCGAGCTCACCGGGAGCGCAGTGTGTTCAGGGCCTTCCGTCTACACTTCTCACGTGTGGCACGGCTGGGAATGCTGCTTTTATCACCTTTTTTAAAAAATTCTGACTTAGATTATAGGTGCATCTTCATTAAAGATGCTTGGTTGAATTCTTGCTGAGGGCTGCTTTCAATCATTCGTTTTGTAATTCTCCTTCCTTTGCCCTTTAAATTTCCCAGCACGTTTAGAGACTTGCAGTACGGGCTTTTGAGAGGTGTTTACTGTAACACGTGCGGCCAAGCGCCATGGCAAAAAAGAGTGTTGTGGCATCAGCAGGGTGTCAGCTCATCTTGGCGGCGTGTTGGGTGCCGCGTTGGGCAGCATGGCCAGCGCCGCTGGGGCTGGAGAGCGGCTCGGAGCAGGGAGGCTTTGGGATGCGTGCGTCTTGTGGCCATCTCCTTCCCCCGCCGAAAGGAGAGTAATGCAGCCCGGGTGGGCTTTTTTTCCTGCTGTAATATGCTGCCGATCTGGGTGCTGTCCTGTGTCGTGGATGTAAGCGCTTCTGGAAATTGCACGCAAAGCAGGTGGGCTCCTGCGTGGCTGAACTGGAGTGTTTTTGGCATTGAAGGGCGTGGGATTTATGTTAAATGTGTTGTGTTCAGGAATAAGATGATGTTTCGGTTCAGAGCTGCCAGCTGCTGTATTCCTCATGTCCCAGTTCTCTTGAACAAAGGTGTGACTAAACAAGAAAATTATGATTGTTATTATTTCCCCCCCCCCTTTGTAAGCCACATCACAGGAGTGCTTGCTGGCACCCATTGTTCTTCAGGCAGTTTTTTGAAGGGCTTTCTCATGCTCAGCTTTGAAACTATACAGCTGCCCAGCTCAGCAGGCTTGGTTATTTATTTTTTTTTAAATAAAAGATCTTGGCTTGTAGTGACTGCATGTGTATCAATATTTCAAATTATTTACGATGCTCTTAGAAATAAAAAGGAGGCATTTTCTTAGCATTGATTTGAATAAAACCGTTTTGCTGGCAGCTTATTTTTCGGTGTCTGAATTATCATCCTTTAAATAAAATCACAGTGCTAGAGAAGCATCGAGATCCATGGGCATCGCTGAACTGTGCTGCTTCATACGTACACCGTGCATGGCCTTCTATTGTTCCTGGCTGTGGCCTGTGTAAAGCACTGAAAATAGCAAGCTTTAGCTTGCCTTCGCACAGTACAGCGTTATCCTCTGCCGCTTGTCTTCATTGTATCTTCGAGTGCCTGCAGAATACCTGGAATAGGCTTAAATTGGCAGCGAAGAAAAGAAATTGGGAGTTACAGGCACGCGAGGAAAAGATGGTTGAGTTGACTTTTGCAGGCTGGAAGGGAGAAGGCGCTGCTGCGGGGAGCACGCCGAGCAGCTGCAGCAGCACGTTGCTTGCAGAGCAGGCGGATGCTGCCCGAGCCGGGAAGCACCCTCTCACGCCGATCCCTCGCCAGGGAAGTTCTTTAAACTAACGAGCGTTTTAACTAGACCCTAAAATGGAGGGGGATCGACGCTTAGCGGGAGCGACTGTGTTATATGATCATTTGCTGTGAGTATTAGGGCATTTGGCAGATCGAGCATGTTCTTGCTGATTTAGGTTTGGGAATACCATAAAAAGGAAAAGGATTTGGTGGGGGGGGTGGAGAGGGGCATTGAGGCATCTCCCTGTGGGGAGGGAGGATGGATAAGCACCAGGGGAATGCAGGCAGTGAGGAATAAGCAGCTATAATCACATATTGATAAACATGGGAGATTTGGAAGGAAGAGGAAAGCGCAGGCTTGTGAAGGAAACTAGTGGGCAGCAGGAAGGATTTTTTTAAATTTAAAAAAAAAACAACCCAAAAACAGATGCAAGAGGCGTGTTTGGTTTTGTTTCTTTTGTTTGTCTAGCTCAGTCAAAATCGGTTCAAGAAAGCAAGGTTGGAGGTAGTTGAGAGCAAGGAGACACAGCAGATCTCTCCAAGGTGAACAAGATAGCAAAGGAAAAGGATTTGGCAGCTATAATCATGTGTAGACAGAGAAGAGATTTTCTTAAAATCCTGGCTAAACGCCAGGTGGCAGGACAGGTATGAAAATCTTGACGACTTGGACAGGTAAATCCCAAACTAGGAATTCCTTAGATTTCAGCAAATTGCACGAGCAACGGAAGCGAACCAGGCGTTTCGGGGATTTGTGCCCTAACCAATCACTTGGTAACCCCAACAGTCTCACACATCCCTAATTATCTAGAGGTGATACATACAATAACCAAGCACGTGCTGGGTAGAGCGCCTGGCGAGGCAGGATATGTAATGACTGCTGTCTGCTCCCCTTTTCCCTCATGAGAGCCCTGTCATCTTGTCTCTCCCTTTCTTAGATGCTGGATTTCATGAAAAATCTCTAGGAATGTAGTTACTTGGCATTTCTACTGTCCTTCTTGTGTTCTGGTTGCAAAGAGGTGAATCCAAATTTAGAGAGGACAGATAGCATGATTGGGAGAGCACTGTTTAGCCACCCTTCAAAAAAAAGCCATTTTAATTTCTTGCCATTTCCATTTCTTCCCACATAGTGGAAGAAGAGCCAGGGAATAATTCCCACTTTGGAATAAATTACCAGTTTTGCTGAAATCGCAGTCCTGACACCTCCGGGGCTATAAAGGTGTGATAAAAAACCTGCCCCTCTTGGTGCTGGGGAAGAAGGGGTCTGCAGCTCTGCATGGGGGCTGCAGGTCAGCATCAGTCATCAGGAATAACTTCAGCCTTGCGCCGAAGTTTTTGATGCAAGTAGCGTAATTGAAGTGCAGATAGTGCATTGCTACCTGCGAAAGGCT
Organism: Calonectris borealis; assembly: GCF_964195595.1. Lineage (NCBI taxonomy): Eukaryota > Metazoa > Chordata > Aves > Procellariiformes > Procellariidae > Calonectris > Calonectris borealis. The sequence continues at coordinate 20,976,198 of NC_134325.1, forward strand.
CTTGTCTGCGCTCAGCATATGCGTGATTTGCATCAGTTGTCCTGCCTGAAACCACTAATGAGCTTAAGAACTCTTCTGTTTTCTTGGTGCTTAACAAAAATTAAATCCTTCCCTCCAAACAAAAATGTTGTCGTGTGCTTAGCCCGATGCTTTCATACAAGCACAATGGGTAATCGCTGACCTTGCCTGAGATACCACCTCAAAGCTCATTACTGAATAATTAGGTGATCCTTAACCTTTCCACAAAGTTTGGGGGTTTTGGGAGCTTGGGGGGGTGTTTTTTGTGCTGATAACATGACTTATCCCAAGACTCAGCCTTGAATTTCAGGCACTGGGCTGTTCAAAACTCCATCTGTCCACTAAGTGAATGTCAATCCAATTTAAGCTTGCATATGTTTCCAAGGAAACCATCAGAGGCAATGGTGAGAAATGGACCATGGAGGGGCAGGGAAGCAAGTGCAACAGCAGCATTTTTACTTTTCAGGACTTAAACATGATTAAAACCTAGCTGTAATAACCCTATATAGAGCAGTGTTTAGAGTACTTAAAGGTCGAATAGTTCCTCTCGGAGGAGTCTGTGTGGTGTGTAAATGAAACATAGTCAATGTAAAAATAAAAAAAAGGGGGGGGAAGTGGCTTCAGGTGCTGCCCCCAAGATCTCATTCCAGCTCTTAGAGCTTTACACTTTCCCGTATGGATTATGGTTTTGTATAGTGCAGTCCTAATTTTCTTTCCTTCCTAGCAGGCTGGAAAACTCCGTATAAAAACCTGTCCAGCCCCTCAGCTGAACAAAGCAAGCTGTAAATGCTTTCTCTCTGTTCTACCCCAAGGAGTCTTTATATGTATACTTAGACCCCCCCAAAAAATATAAATTGAAAGTGTTTAGGTAAATTAAAGGTCAGTGTCCTGGTCATGTTAAAAGAGCAACAAAGCATCTTAGTGCTGCATGCTGGTGTATTTCTGCGCTGGTTTGGAGGGCGGTAGTAGCGATATGCATTGCCTGAGGAGCAGGAAAGCAGGTGACTATTTGGATATTTGCTTCTGATGGCTCAGACCAGCTGAAGGTGCTGCATTGTCCTGCGGGCTCATCTTTTACCCAAGGCGTGAGAATTTCCAGATACTTACTAGCTCAAGCACACTTAGCCTTTCAGAGATAGGAAAGGAAACCCATAAGGTTAGACTGAGCATAAGGCTGCGTAGGTTTGTTGGTGTTCATTACCTTTTGCAGACCCCGTCAGCGGGCTGAGTCGACTGTAGCAGAGAACCGACAGGACTCGTGGCATGCTCTGTGTCCGCGGGGCTCTGAGAAGCATCGCTCAGCCCTGCTAGCGCTCCCACACTGTGTGGCAAAGTTGTACGCCTGGTGGGAAGCAGCAGACCAGTCTGGAGACTCAAAGGCAGAATTTGCGCTTGGTTTCAGTTTAGAAGAAAGGAGGGTTTTTTCCCCATTTAGAGGAATTAATCTTTAATTGAGAGTTTAAATTCTGCAGAAGCCAGAATTGTAAGTCTGCCTTGCTTTCCAAGGAGAAGTGTGTTTCTGACTGTTAATACAGCCATTAAATAAAGTGTTTATCTTGGTTATTGAAATGAGTAGCAAGGTTCTCGCTTTGGAGCTCTAAAACGGGATATTATCTGTCATTTTAGTTTAAAGAATGCTGCTACCACGCTTGGGTTTAAAATGTTTTACTGTGACAAATAGTTGAAGCAGAAGCTGAAATTCTGGTATGTGGGGATATCCTGCATGGGTATGTTGTATCCTTGTGCATTGTAACTGCAATATGAGGCAGAAACTCCTCAGCTCAAAGCTCTTTGCAGCTGTTGTCCAGCATCAGATCCTCTTTGGATCAAATCTCCGGAGATTCGGACTGCCAGCGGCAAAACTGGCTCTGGGGAGGTGGGCGTCTGGGGCACGGGTGCTGGGAGTCGACCTTGGGGCTGAGACTACATGGTAGCACAGTTCTTCTGGCCGCGGAGGGTGGGCTTTGCAGGGCATACCTCCTTATCAGCTGTTTACCCTTCCGCGTCTGGGCGCAGCATGGGAAAGCAGAGCTTGCTGCAGCTTTCTTGTATCTCCCAGCAGCTCCTGGAAACTTTCTACCAGTTCTTCTGCTGTTTGACCGGTAGCTGCGAGCGTCTCCTGCTGCCACTTTGGCTCTGCTTCAGCTGGCAGCTCTTGCAGCTGCAGGCATCCCTCTCTGATCGCTTCTCTGGTCAGATTTACGATGGTCTAGCTTCAGATTTTGTCTGCTTGTACCCCAGCCCGCTGGAGTCTGTAGCTCTAAACTGTGGTCTTGTGCTGGTGATTTGCATGTATGAGGGCATTTTTCTCTTCCCTATGTGATGAAGATCTCAATGTTCAATCAATGTTCTCAAATCCTGTAGCTGACAATCAAGGGGTAATACTGATTATTTTTGCTTCTACATTTGTCGGTGCTAGGATTTCCTCAAAAGTTTTGCTCTTTTCTTTCTCGTTATGAATATATTCTCCTTGAAGCTGGAGTTAGAGGAAGCATGGGGGGTGTCTTCGAAATATCAGAGCACTCATTTGTGAAGAACAGCTTGCATAGCATTTGTAGGACTCTTGTCCCCAGTACTCAACATGCTTAGATGTTTTGAAGCCACAGCCTGACTTCAAGGGACCTTCCTGAAAATCCAGTTGGAGGCACCTGTGACTTTTCCATAGAACTAGGCTGAACTGTTTAAAAGCTTTGTGGTTCCCAAGAGGAAGTTGTAATTATGCTCCTTTGCCCGAGATCTGCTGTTGGTTTATCCTCTGGAGTTTGCACTGGCTTCGTGGTGACCTGCATGGATGTGAAAATGGAAGTCTTCAAAGACTGGATGCCGCTGGGTTCCCCTTGAGATGAGACGGTGCCTCTGCTTAGGGAGCAAATGTCTAAATGTGCCCCTCTTGGAGCCGCAGGTTTGCATGTGAAATGTCCAGGTATGAAGTCAGAGTAACTGTAGGTGAGATTTGCATTGAAGCTGGAAGCCGTATAATGAAACTGTCCTAGTCTCAAAGCAGATTGTAGCTCTTGGTGCTCAGGAGTTTATCTGCATCAGAAAATGCCTGTGCTTTATGTGAGCTGAACCGCTTCTGGTGGTTCTCGTGTAACGCGTGGCATGTAGTATGGCAGCGTGGTATAGAGTTACTGCAGCACTTGTTTGGGCTAACTAGCCTCTTTTTTTAGAGCAGTCTTATGGGAAGTGCTGTTAGCCTGAAATTGCAGTGCAAGGTGGATGTGGAAGTTGGGGAGAGAAGCAATGCTGAACATGCGTGCTCTTAAAAATAAATGGTGAAAATAGCAGTCAAGCTTTAAAGCGCCTTTGCTAGCTGTATGGTCCCCATTTATGTGTACCCGTGGCAGTAGCGGCTATAGAGAGGAACTTAGAGTGGTCGTAGTCAGCCCTGCTGTGGGGCAGGGGGTGAATTGTACCAAAACGTTGCTGACAGATGTTCTTCTAACCATTTTTTTAACATCAACTTCTTTAGGTAATCTCATGCTTTTTCTAGCCCAGCAGGAAGGAAAGATGTAGGAAAAGACTTCTAAATCTCCCTGCGTGCAGCTTAAGTCCTTTCCTTCTCCTCTCCTTCCCTAGAGAATGCTGTATCAGCATCTTCTTACATGTTATGAACTTTTTTCTCCGCCCTTTTTTTTAATTGCATGACGTAAGCCCCTACGCCCTCTCCTTGCTGGTCACCTCCAAGTCCTTCGCCCTTGCTGCTCCCTTGCTTGTCCAGTATTACGCACAGCACGGAAAGACGTGGGCCAGCTGGAGCCTGCTCCCATCTGGACTCCTTCCACGCTGCGCATGGGGTGTCTGACATGCAGCGCTCCTGGGCATCTACCCCAGGATGATGTTTGTTTTTTTCATGACAGTGGGACGTTGTTAACTCATCCAGCTTGTGCTCCTCAATAAACCTCAGCTGCCTTCTGCAGAGTGCCACCTTTCTGGCTGCTGCCCGTTTTGCATTTGTGCGACTGATGATTCCTGCCTGTCCGGTGTATAAGTTGTGTATTGGTCCCTGTTGGTGGCTCTTTAAATTGTTTTTTAAATGCTTGTCTGGTCCATCAAGATTGTATGTGGTCCATAGCTTGTCTTGTGATTTGCTTGCAGTCTCTCCAAGTATTACCTGCAGGTGAGTCTGTGACTTACTAGTAAAGTACTAAGTAACTTGCTAACAAAATATTGAATAGTCTAAGCCTGCCCCCGGGGAACGTGCTATGTCTGTTGTGTTTTGTCACTGAATCGTTAGGTTTGGGGAAAGGTCACATTTGAGTCTACCTTACGGTGGTTTTCTTTAGGTCATATATATCCCTCGCTGGCTCCTGGGGACTTCCCAGGAGAGAGCTGGACATACTAAGTGGTAGTAACCAGGCAGGTTCAATAGATGATTCCCAAATATTTCTCCTTGTAGACAACTGCCATTAGCAGGGTCTGCTCACGTGTCACTCGAGGTATGCTTTCTGCGTAAGGTCATGTGCTGCAGCCAAGGGAGCATAACCTCATAGGGCACCCATGGGACACGGGGCACCTTCTTCAACCAAAACCCCATGTAATTCCATCCAGAGCTCTTGGGATTGAGTAATTTATTCATTGTTCTTAATTGTTCCTGATTTTTTTTAAGTCTCTTTTTGCTTCCAGCTGTGTAAGATGCAACAAAATCTAAGCAGTACTTTGGTGTGATGTAGTTTAAATGGCTCACCTTATTGCAAACGTCTAATCACACCCATTGCTTTGAAAGCTAAGTGTGTTTAATCACTCCCTTTCTGAATGGCCAGATAGTGTCACGCATGTGTAGGTAGATAAATGCAAGTTAATGAGTGGATATAAACCAAATCACTCCCAGCGCAGGTCTGCAAATGCTGTCCAGTCTATTTAAAGGTGATATTTGTTGCCATGACTGATCAAACTTGGGGTGCAAGCAAATGTGTGTATTTAAATATACCTCTAATGATATGGGTAAAGGATGAAAGAGCTGGGCCAGCTTCTAATGGGAGTTAAATGGGCTCTTGTGGAAGCGGTGTTCCAGTGATTGGGCTTCTAGTTGTTGAAAGTGGCTGAATTGCCTGTGTTTGGCTTGTGGTTTCTGTTATTTTAATACCACTTAACACTTCTTGTATGGAGACATATAACAACATCCAACTGTCTTGCTTGAGAGTGTTCTCTCATCAGATTTCTGATGATAACATGATGTCAGCTGCTGGTCGCTAGAAATGCTCTTCTAGCTCTGCTTGGGACCTTTGGCAACGTGGGTGTTGAGTCCCTCTGCCTTCTTGGGCTTAAATTATCAAAATTACATTTGTGTAGGGGACAGTGATTCCTCTGTCTCGGCCAGAAGTGCGTGGCAGCCGTGGTGTTTGACGTGGTGAATGGTCCGTGCGTGGTGCTTGGGTTTCCGCAGCCCAACCCAGACCCCTAATAATTCTGGAAAGAGCCAGTGCTGGGCACTGAAAACCTTCAAGTGCTAATTGCTTAGTAATGAAAAGTGTAATTGCCAAGCAATTAACTTTAAGCACTTAGTGGCTGGTGGAGGTTCAGGCAGGTCTGATGAAGACATTAATAACTTTAGATTCCAGACTAAAATCTCATCCGTTTCCTGTACGAGTGCAACTGTGCCTTGGGACTTCCCGCACACTCCACGTTGACTCCCCGAGTCTGTAACTGCTTGCACCTTTCTACCCGCTGCCTTACCTGAGCGTGTATTCCTGTGCGCTAATCCCCTTAATGGAGAATCAATTAATAAGCTGCTTTTCAAAAAACAAAACAACAAAAAAACCCCATGTCTGAATTCAGTCATACAGGTGAATGTGTTAACACCACCTTAGGAATTAAGAAACATGTTCTCCTTTGAGAAATCAGAAGGTGTTGCAGCACCATTCAGTTGTGCTAAATTTTTTTTGGCTGACCTAATACATTAAACCAGTCGAGTTGTGAAATTTCAAGAGGAACTTTTTCACTTACCTCGTATCATTTGTAAATACTGTCCTTTTGCATTAAAAAGAGGGAGGAAAGGTTTTACAGTAAGTTTAGTTAGGATTGGCAGTTTACCTTGGTCATAACTGTGCTGCTAGAAGATGTGTGAATATACACCTATATGTGTGGTGTTGATTGCTACTGCATTTTGTGAAGGGAAAAAAAAATTGTATATGTATTTAAAATATTTTGTAGAGATGTTTTCAGGTGGGCTAGCTTCTTGAGGAAACCTATGTGGACACCTGATAATTTTTAGGAACTGGGATGGTAATGGGTGTCCTATAACTTTACCCTTCCCTGCTTGGAACTCCCAAGTTTCTAGACCTGCAGAAGTTCTGCCCAATTTGATGAGAATATCTTAAGCTTCAGCCATATCTGAATTTTTATTCCGTATGTTCAAATGCAGCAAAGTTGGCTTCAGATTTAAGCTCCACTTAGCGTTCAGTGTGGCGCTGTGGTTTATGAGACATACAGGGAAGGAGAGTGTTTGGTTACAGGGATTCTAGTGGGAATGCAAGAGTTCTGTAAAGTCTTTCTTCGAGTTGAATTCTGGATTGGGATTGAAGCTCTCATGAAAAACTGCTCAGCGTAAGTCCTCTTCCGTCACCTGTGTCCTCAGCTGGGGAAGTGTGTGGAGGATTTCATCACATTTCAAGTGATGGTAGGAAAGTGAGAATAAAGAAAGTCTATTTTCTATTGAAATGTCTGTTGCACTTTGAATATAAAGAGGAATAAAAACCTATAATGGCAGAAATTTGAAATCCCAGAAAGGTGGTCTGCTTTATGGACAACTTGCTTTGTATAGACCAAGCTGAGTTTGAAGTAATGTGATACTACTTTTAAAATTGCATAGAAACAATAGGTATTTCCAAATGAAAGACGATACTGTCTTAAGTACTTATTCTAGAACTGAAAATACATTCAGATTACAGTTTTAGTCTGAAGAGGTAGTTCTGGTCAATGTATTTCAGCTGGGGATGACTCAGAACACAGGAATCCTTGAAAATATTACATGAACTTATACATAACCTTTTTTTGCCTGCCTGGGGTTAAGGCTTCTGTAAATGTAAGTCGTGGTTATAAACATGCGTGTCTGTTAAACTTTAAAATCCAGTCTCTCTTCTGCACTCCTCTCGGAGATGATAACTGATAGAGTAGTACCTGGAGCTGCAATGCCAAGGATTCAGACACTGAGGTGGGGCGCTGTGTTATCAGTTTTGAGGGATGCTCTGAGGTGAGGAAGATAAGATGAAGATTATTTAAAGAAAAAAAAATTGTTCTTGAAGTTGCCTTTTGGGTCAGATTTTAGGATGGTTAATTAAATGTTATATTGAAGGAATGCCTTGCCCTTCCCTGAATTTCCTGCATTATTTTTTTCTCCCCTAAAGCAACTTCTGAGCTTGTTGAGTAGTAACATGTTGTCTTTGGATCTCAAGGGTGCTGTGCTGACAGCTTCTAGTTGAAAAGAGTTGAGAGTGATCGGAGACGTTTGTGGAGAGACACGTACCGGAGAGAGGAGAAGGGAAGTCCAGATCCAGAGGTAGGATGGCAGTGACAACTTCGCGAGATGGAGCAGAGCTGGCAGGGATGCACCTGCCCTTGAAATTCCCAAAGGCAGCCCAGTTGTGCAGATGCACGTGTAATACATGAAATCACGGCGCATCTTGAATTATTTAAACTGAGCAGCTTGGAGGAAGTTCCTAAAGCGCTTGTGGAAGAGTGTGGTTATAATATATAGAAGAGCTTTAATATTTACTATGGAAAAATCTTGCGCCTTGTTCTTCAAAATAAAGTCTTGGAAATAATTTGTTATTCCATTTTGTCCATGTAACCAGGAATGGTGCCAGAGCTATCTGAGCAAAGTGACATATGATTGATACTTTACCAGACTCAGCCTTCTGCCGTGAAGGAATTTAGTTTGTATTTTGCATATATGGAAAATCAGATGAGCAGGGCTTGGGTTTTTTTTAAACCTTGATTAACTTGATTGGCAAAGCTTGTGCTCCTTCTAAAAACATGACTGTCAAGGCTGTCCTGAAATATTTTTGACTTGGTTTTTCAAACTACTTATAGGCATCTTACAGGGCGTTGTTAACAGAGCTGTCACGTAGGCAGCTTTACGCGGAACCTATTTAAAGTTCTAATAGGCAATTCTTTGTAAGTGTGTGATATTTAGTATATCTAGAGTTATATGTGTAGTAGTAGTTGCTGCTGATGTTCTCTGGGTTATTTCAGAAGAATTGCAAAATCCGTGTAAACTTCAGCCTTCCCGTTTCTCAGGTGGTTCAGTGTGTGCACCTCCCTTCCTCTCCAGTGCTCGTCTTGCCTAATCTCTGTACTCTGCCTGTCTTCGTTAAAAGGAAACCTTAATGTCTGATTCACTGGGGAGTGATATAGCAAAGGCCAAGTGTCAAAGCGTCTCTTAAGTGTGAGTGCTTTTGTTCAAAGTTGTCAGCCTTGAGACAAGTTGAGCCTGATTTTTCACCCCCACTTCCACATACTCGTCTCCTGCGCTTGCAAATGGCAGAGATTTCCTTTGCCGTACCTGGGCTTTCGTTGCAGCAGTGTAGTTGGGTCCGGTTATCCATGGTTCTCACTTTTTTTTTTTCAGATTGGTTTTGAGAGGTGAGAAGCTGAGGGTGGGCTTTGCAGTGCAGGAATAATTATGGTGTTTGCATTGGCAAAGAAGTGGTTTCTGTTCGGGGAGGGGGTTGGCTTTCTGTGTGTATGCTTGTTTGCTTGTGTCTTTAATGACATGGTTGCATATTATTTTTCCCCAGAGCCCCTGAGCTGCTCAGTGTACAAACAGAATTTAGAGAATAACATCCAAAGCTGGTGGCTACTGGCCCCAAATTTTGGAGTGGCCATGGGTTCCTGCTGCTGCAGCTGAGAGGCTCTCTTGTGGGAAGCACAAGTGATGAATGCAGGATTAAAACGCTGTTCAGGAATTGCCATACACTCGATCACCCTGAAGACGTCTATTAGCTCAATGTTTTGTTCTCACCCTGGTGCATCCCTCTTTAACCTGTTGATAGGCAGAAGAAATATGTCCCCTCTGAGTGAGGGAAGATGGTCATTTTGTCCATCTCTGAGCAAACTAAGGGGGCAGAACAAAGTTCTGATCTCTGATTGCTTCCAATTTTTCATTGTTTGTAGTGGGTTTGGAGTTTTGGGGAGGCGAGCGTGGCTTTGCTTGTGGATGAGCATGGCTTTTGCATCTTTCTTCCAGAGAGCAAGTATGAAACCATGGCTGTGCTGTTGCCTCTTGAGCTCTAAACTCACCTGAACTGATTTCACAGGGTTGTTTGGCAAGGCTGTAAAGAACAGCAAAAGCATCAAAACTTTCTGCCGATGCGCAGAAGAACACTGCTTTATGTTCGGGTCACAAGCAGAAGGCTTGTGGCAACTACTGGGGGTGGAAATCTTGAGTTCTTACAGGCCATAGGAGGTGGTTTTTGCAAGTGTTGGTCATGGCTGTGCAAATAGGTGTTCAGTGAAGGCTTTGCATTCAGAAACTTGGTTTTATTTTAATGCAAATATGTGAACAGGCTGTGGCTACAAAGCTTGATCTGGTTTTGGTGACTGATGTTGGAGCTGCTGAGGTCACGTATTACTTCCCACGTTTATCTTTTTACTATGGCATTTACTGAATATTCAACCTAAGGGGCAGCCTTTCACTGAAAACGTAGCACAGTAATACGGCTTCTTAGCATCAGTAATGGGGAAAGGAAAGCTGGTGCCTTTCTGAAAAGGAATGTGCTTTTTCCAGGTGTTGCATTGGTCCCCCAAACAACGCACCTTGTCATCGATTTTGAGGAAACATCTTCCCGCTCCTCCCCCAAACTTGTACATCATTCTTTTCCACTGGTATTGGAAGAGCTGGCTTTTCTCAACTAGGTGCGAGTTGAATTAAGCAGTTTATTCCTAAGTCAAAAAACTTACTCAGCAAGTGAAGTTAGTTGAACAGTTCTTGACACAATCTCTTCTCCAAAAGCGTGTGCCTGCCTCTGCTGAAAGAGGTAAAAGTCTGAACGTAAACCTCCCTGTAGCTGTGGGCATACCTGTGCAGTGCAGCTGTTCAGCGTGAGCTCGCATGCTGCTGCTGGCTGGTAGCTGTGCGGCAGCATTAGCAATGGCAGGGGAGGTTCAGCAGATGCGAAATGCCTTCCCTGCCCGAGCAGCGTGCCTCTTTGGGCTTTCCAAATTGCTTTGGCCAGGGAATTTTGAATTCCACTTTCTGCATTTGAGACTTAAAAAGGGCCACTTTCCCCGGGGCTGGCAGACTCTATCGCGGTGCTGGTCATAAACGCTGCCTGCAGAGAGGGAGATCAGAGCCCGGGATTCAGGGAGCGCCTTCTGCCCAGGGCGCCGCGCCTGCTCCGGATGCTGAGAAGGCTCCTGTTTATTGGGCTCTCGTGTGTTGAGGTCAGGCTTCAGTGGTGCAGCAGGGACTTCTTTTTTCTTTTTTTTCCTTGTGAACACTGCTTGCTGGGGCTGTGGAGAGTGTGAGAACAGCTGGAGAAATTTAATTTTGGCTTCCCTGCAAAGCACTTCAGAGGACTGCCACTAGGCAAGATCTGAAACCAGATAATCAAGGCTAGGACAGGCCCTCCCAAGAAATCAGCTGGGGAACTTCTCTGCCGGGGCGTTAACAGGTCTAGCTCATGTTTATGCAAGTGGTCAGTATGCAAGTAGCGACTGCACCCCAGCGTGTTTGGTTCTCAGCTTGCCATCGCTTTCAGACAGGTACAGCACTTTTGTTTTTAAAGCATCGGATTATAATTGCAGTTGTTTGAGCACTGTAATTTATCACGGCCACACATGTTCTGCAACACTCTCAGCTATGTGGCTGGAGCACAGGCTTTCACAACAGTTATAATTACTGGTGTTGGACCAGGGAGTGGAGCAGAGCATAGTCCCATACAACTTCCAGAGATCCTCTCTTGGCTGTGCGAGAGTTGCCCCAGATCCCTTTTTCCAAGCCTTTTTGAAGCTAAGGAGGCATGGGTTGCATCCTCCGGTACAGTGTTCCAGTGGTTTTCAGGAGGTGCTGGCAAATGGTTAGGGTTGTGTTGATGAGAGAGAGAAACAAGCCTTTTCTGCAGTCTAATGAGCTCTGTATAAACAGTTTTCTCTGGAGCATGTGGATGATGGAGCTTTTGATGGGCCTCTGGAGAAAAATCAGGGCTGGACCCTGGGAAGACGAATTGCAGCCTGCAACAATTACAGTTTTTCTAAATGTTTGAGATTGAAACGATGCTTCCACTCGTGGGACTCGCACAGCATTTAGGTAATTCAGCCTGGGATACCTGACGCTTCCGTGATTTATCCAGATTTCCGAGAGCTCCTGGGAGGCTTCCTTCATGCAACACATTCCATACAGCACCGAGAATTATTCGGCTGTAAAAGCAGCAGGGAGGAAGGAGCCAATCCTCCAGGTACTTACAGTTATAGGGCTGTTGTCATGGCATAAGCTGTGCCAATTTAAATGGATATAACTTCAAGTAGACGGGGCTGAAAGTCGGCAAAATGAGAGAGGAAGATTCGTGTTGTCGTAACTCTTTGTACATTACTGAAGTACCAAATGGATTAGGAGCTTTAAAAGCTTTAAATTTGTGTGCTTTTGGCATCATCTCCTTGGAACAACTGCATCTCCGTAGTGAAGCTTTGGAAGGGAAATGGTGCTTGAACGGGTAGTCCCAGACTAGTTTCTTCTAATTTCACTTGCAATCAAGTGATAGAGAGGGAGAGACAGATGCTGCAGCTGCGTGATTACAGAAAATGCAGCTGTTAACACACTTGCTTATTTTCCTACTAATGAGGCATCAACTCTCTTCTGATTTTGCTGTTTGGGTAGTGGTTTCATTCTAGCAGAAAATTGGACTAGTGTTGTTTTTTTTTTTTTTTAATTTTTCTTTATTCTGATCTGGTTTGGGTTCAACAGCTGTCAAGACAGGCTTTCGGAACTAGTCCAGTTTGAGGAAAGAGGCAGCAATTCCAGCGAGCTTTAAAGTGCTTGGTGGGCTCTGGATGCTCCTGGTTAGCCTAAGCTGCTTTGTTGAACTTGTTTTGTTTCTGATAGTTATACCTAAATGTCTTCTCACCGTTAATCCAGTTCCTCAGCTGCAAGCAGTAAATGGGTGATTCTGGCTTAGGTATTTTCACTTTCAGTTCTTTGGATTATCTTGTGGTTTCTTGGAGACTTCTGGGCATAGTTAGTTTTTCTTCTTTGCTTTGTGAAGCAATACAAAGGTGGAAAGAGGATGAAGAGCCCTGACACTCTCCCTTCCCAGCTGAAATGAGGACAATACTTGCTGTAAGTAAACTCAGCATGACTCTGATTTTGAGGCATGATACACTTGACTGTCAAATGGTTTAGTTTTGAGTGGCATTCAAAAGCTCCACTTCTGTGTTATGCTGGGGGAAGAAAACGGATTGCTAGATCACAGGTAAGCCAGTAGTCTTAGCTGCTCTGTGCTTTTTGCTGAGAAGTCAATGAGCAGCAATATTCCTCTAGCAGTGCAATCCATGCAATACAAGGGATTTTGGAGGCATGGAAAGACTACTTGGTAGTCCAGCATGCTAAAGATGAATTTCATTCAGTAGAGCGATATCGTAAGACTGCTTGGTGCCTGTTGCTGGATGCGTGCTTGCCATGTGGATGAATTGTTGGTTTAGTAGGTTTTTTCTTCATGCCTGTCACAATACCTCTCCAAAACTGGCAGCGGCATCACTATAGCAGTCTTGTAGCAAGCCCTCCTTAGCACAAGGCTGGGGGTGGCTCTTTCTGCACCTGCGTATGACAAATGGAGAACAGAAAAATGCACGAAATTCTCCAGGCTGAGAGTGACTTCTGTGGAGATGTGAGAGGGTTTCTCCAAAAGAGATGTCGAGAAACAGATCTAAAATATTGCACTTGGCTTCTGTGGGATATGGAACCAGCTGTTGGTATCTTCTCCGCCTCCCCCCCGCCATCGGTCACGATGGTTTGTAAAAAAATTCACATTGCGTATGCCTCTGGAATAACAAGATTCATTATGGATGCTCAACTTGGTTGTTCCCACCTCCGTTAGAATATTATGGCAGAAAAAGGACTTGGGAGGATAAACAATGCTCCAGCTTCTACAAACCACTCTGTGGGTCATGGTGGTTGTTTTATCATGGTGATTCCCTGTGTAGAAACTGAACCTTTTTAACCACACTTTGTAACTGATCCACTCAAAATTGGTTTATTTCTACCGATAATATACTGATAATATTGAGCCAGTGCAGAGCAAATGGGAGTCAGTCGTGTGTTTGAAGACAAACAGAATTCACCTGACTTTGGATTTCAGGTTTCTAATGGGGTGTGATCTGGAAGAATGACCTTCTGTCCGTCTCCAGACTGAGTAGGTCGGGGAGAAACCTGGCTGATTTTTTTTGTTGTTGTTGTTCTTGTTTAGCCAAGGAATCCATCATGGAAATTTTTGAGAGAATAATGTTAACTTCTCCATTTGCTTTGGTTGTATTTGTGCATGTTGTCCTGTGTTTCTGCTATAAAGGTGGATTTCAGAGGGTTTACAGTCATGTGGAAGTGTTGCTGGACGGTGCTGGTGTTTTCCTTGCTGGCACTTAAAGGATGTGCTTGGCTATTATGCCAGAATGTGTGGGGTTGGCTTATTTTGTCTTTCCACAAATATCCATATATTTAGTTATTCACCTGTAAATAAGTGCTTCGTAGTATTAAAGCAGTTGACCTCTGAGTGTGGGAGAGAGAACTTAAGAGACCAGATGCCAAGAAGGAGATCTATGCAGACATAACCTCCTTTTATTAAAAAATAAGAAATTAAAAAAAAACTGGCTGTGATTGCTTGATTACTGTTGTGCCTAAGCACTTGTGCCAAAGGACTTGTGCATCTGAGACTCTTAAAATGGATTGCATTGAATCTTGGTGCTCTTCCCGCTTTAATGTGTTTTTGACTCGATATCTCTATTGTCAACTTTGCATGTTCCACTCAAGTGTTTCTCTTGACATTCCCGGTCGCAGCCTGTCAGCGGTGAAAGCTGGCTTAGAGTTTTAGCTGTAAACGTGTTACAACACAGCAAGACATTGCTACCTGTTCTGCACTGGCAGGCAAGTCTAGCATTTGGACTTTGGAGAGGGAGGTGGGTTTCTCAGTTCTAGAAAACGTATGTAGAAAAAAGGGAAGGGGAAAAAAATCAGTTTTAATTTCAGATATTGCTACTTTAAGCATTCCTATGCTTAGGTTCCAGAAAAGATACCTTATTTAAGCTATTGTTTGTCTTGGCATTCCTTATGGGGTCAAACAGGGAAGTTGGTCACTGTGCTGTTAATGACTCTCTACTTCACTGCTGGAAAAATCCCCTTCCTTCAATCTCTACCAGACTTTTTCTAACTCTAGAGCAGATGTGGCATGAACAAAGTCATGTCTCTAGTACTCAGTTTTTGATAGCTACTCTAACTCGTTTGAATACTAATGGACTATAAAGCCCCAGCAAGTGAAGGATGTGTGGCGAGTGGCCAGAAGGTCAAACTGCTGCTTGCGGAAGCTTGAGGAGAAAGAGGTGGCTGATGCTGGTTTTTAAGGCAAGCTACGGTGGTTTGTTTTGGGTTTTTCACCTCTCTGAGCACTTCTGCCAGAGGCTCAACAGAAAATAGGATGAGTTGCAAGGAAAGCACTGGTCCATATAGCCTGGGAAAAGTTATCCTCCCCCGGGCATGGTTATATAGGATGCCTGGTCTACCACTGCCAAACCCCGCTCTGCCCAATTTATTTTTTAAATTATAGTCCTCTTGCAAACTCCAGAGGTTGTGCGTGGTCGGTTTGGCCCCTTGTGCAAGAAGAATTCCAATCTGGGGGGAAATTGTCTGTCCGACTTGATAAGCATCCTCCTAATTTCCAGAACCTGTTTTTCTTATCAGAAAAACATGGATATACATAAATGCCTGTTCCCAACAGAGCACTCCTGTTTGGGCACCAGCCAAGGGAGTTATCCCATGTGTAACGGGGTGTAAGGGGTCAGTTACCCCAAAACATGTTGGGAAGAGTCTGACATCTAGAAAAGCAATAATGTGCAAACCACAGTGGCTCTCAATTCCTAAGTTTCTTTCAGTTAATGCATATATAAGCAAGTCAATTAAAACACGTTGGGCTTATTTCAAATAGATAATCTAATTATCAGCTTGATTAAACCATATCAAATGAACAGTTCTTGTAATTCGGTAGCTTTGTTCTAATCACTCCAAAAGCAGTAGTAGCTTTAATTAAGAGCCTCAAAAGTAGCAGACCAGTGTCGATTGTGTCAATTGAGGGGTGTTCCAGCAAATACCTGATTGCGGGGAAGATCAAGCTGCTCCTAGGTTGATGCTAATATGAAGACCGACTCTTTGGTGCCAGTCTGACTTATTTAATAAATACCATTAAACGCAAGCAATTTTCTGCTGTTTCCAATGCTCAGATATAGGCTTAATTAAATATATTCCAATATCACTCAATTAGGCTGACTTTTTTTAATGTTTATAAGTTAGTATCACCTACCTTTCTTAGCGTTAGACCCTCAGCTTCTTATGTGAATGTGTGCTCCTTCAGACTGCAAAATTGCTTAATTCCTCAAATACCTACACGAGCCTGCTGCAGGTCACTTGCTGAAGTTGAAATGCAAGAGTACAAGGATGTGGCAAAAATGGAACAGGAAAACTAAAAATCGGGTTTAGTTTGCTGGATAACTCAGGAAGCCAACGCATGGCTGAAGGGGCTCTCCGGACGGTGCTGTTCCTCTCGTATTGCTTGCTTACTAAATGGCCTCCAAGTATGTAGTAGTAAGCTCCTGCTCATGGCGTGGCCAGAAAGCCTGGGATGTACTCATTGCATGACTGCAGGTGAGCAGCCAGCCTCTGCTACTGATGCTTTGGCTGTAGGCAATTGGCACTTGTCTCCGTTTCTTCTCGGTTTGATGCTTCTTCCCCACCTTTCCATGGAGACCTCTTGTGATGTATTGCTTGGAGGGAGCCATCCTCCTCCTGAGGCTGGTATGCCTTGTGCGTTCCTTCTTACGGTAAATCAGAGCAGGACCGTTTCCGTGGTGTTCTGCCTGGCTGGGAAGGTCCAGACGTGCTGAAGCTGTCCAGTCTGCCAGCAGCTTCGTTAGGGTGCTGGGTGTTGGTTTGCTCAGCCGTGCCTTCAGCGAGGCAGTTCCTCTCCCGGGTGCAGATTCTTTTTGTATTTTAGTAATTTGTGTTGGTTTTGAACAGTGACTTGACATAGCATCTAGATGAAAAGTCAGGAATGATATACAGATGAGTAGTTCTCTTCCCTCCCATAAACATATTTTTAGGACCTCTCTGCTGAACATGATGATTTGGTTGTTTAATGTCCGCAAAGTTTATAAAATACAACTCTGGGGAGCAACAACAGCAGTGAGTAGCCAGGTTCTAACCTGCATAGGGATTTGCATGTATTTAATTTAATAATGTTGGCAGATCTCTGCTTAATAGACTGAATTTACTTTTCACGTGAGTAGGTGGACTTTTTGTTTTTCTTTTGTCTAATTGTTTCAGAAAACGACAATGAAACAGCCTGCCTGTATCAACACGCAAACAGTCAAATACCTGGGATTTATTTCTGCTGTATGCCCTGGACCAGCATTCAGATCAGCTTTAGTAGATCTGATGAGAATTTGTAACGTGTTAGAAACAGCGTCGGTGTAACAGGGAACGGACTGGGACTGGGAGCTGGGTGAAACAGCTTTCTGGCCGTACCCTGGTTTTCCCAGCTCCTGTGGCATTTGCCGTCACCGCCTTGCTTTTAATTACTATCATGTTCTATGGCTTAATACTAAACCACATCTCATTGCATCCTGTCTCTTAATTGGCTTAACTGGCCATCACCCAAAAAGACTCTACTGTGTATAGAAACAAGCTTCCCCAAATATTTCCTAATTGACAGTTGGTGCTTTGTGAGAAGATGAGTCCCTCTGAGCGATATTAATAGATGTTTTCTTCTATTCGTTCTCAGGATTGGACATTGATCCTATGACGCATGCCCGGAAGAAACAACTTTTCCTTCTGAAACATCCAGCTGGTTCTGCTGGCCAAGCTTCATCACCAACCGGCAGCAGGAGGATGGACAGGACCGAGGCAGAGTGTGGCGAGCAGAGAGATGGAGATGCCACCGAGGCTTCGAACTGTCCGAGTGGGTTTGTGGGGACAAACAAAAGCAAGAATTTGCATGAAGTGCGAAAGACGTACCCGCTGCGGAGACGTCTGCTTCCCTCAGTGAACAAAAAGACCTGCAAAGTGCTCCTCACCAGGCTGGAGGATGTGGCTGGATCTCTGTCGAAACAGACCCAGAGCTGTAAAAAAAAGGACCTCCCCAGCTGGATGGAGGGTTTGGGACCTGCTTTGTTCTCTGAACAAGTTCAGCCTGTGGGAGCAGGGAAGAGTGATTCATCTGGGGAAAAGTGCACAACAACTTATCCAGGGACAGAGCAAGACCTTGATACTGCTCCTTCAGAGCCCAGGAAACGCAGGCTGGCCTCGCTGAACGCAGAGGCAGTGAACAATCTGCTTTTTGAACGGGATGATGGCTTGTTATCCAGCAGGCGTTTTCGGAGAGACTCTGTTAAAGCTGGTGGAGACTGTACCATTAAGAGCTTGCATTGCAAAGCTGGTGACAACTGGCCTGCGTTGGAAAAAACAGCTGTGAAAACAAGTAAAGGAAAAAACCGGCATGAGCCCAGTCAGAAATGCAATAGCTGTGACCATTCACTGGATGAGGTCTTTGATGATGGGACAAAGAGGGAGGATGGTGCCATCTCCTATCATCCCACCCCAAAGAGACTGGCCAGCCTGAATGCGGTGGCCTTTCTGAAGCTGACCCATGAGAAAGACCAACCCCTGAAGCAGAGGAGTAAATCGGACGGAGAGGGCAAGTCCGAGAACCACTGTTCAAAATCTACGCTCAAATGGGCCAAAGCCGGTAGGAAGAATTGTGTCAAATCCAAGAAGGAAATGGCTAGCTTAAAAATGGAAGGTCAGCATGGCTGGCAACGACTCGCTCTGGGCGCTTTTGGGAAAGGAGAGCAGCGGGACTCCTCTAGGCTCTACGGGGTGACAGAGCCCGTCCCTTACGAGTCGCTGTCTAGCTCCTATGCTAGCACAGAGGGTTTCTACCACAGACTGCCTTTGCTTATGGGTGGACAAGCTTCCATGAAGCCGGAGTATGGAAGACCCGGAGAGAAATCCCCGACCCCCAAACAGGAATTTCATCAGCCTTCCTTTCCCGTGCAGCAGTTCCCTCCCTTGCCTGTGCCCGGAAATCACACGGATTGTGGATGTCTCTACGAATCCTCGGATCTGACTCCATTGAACGGGTTTTACGTTTATTATGGCCAAAGTGGATACAGTGGCTACTCTCACTGCTCCGTTTACCCCAAGGACGAGCTTTCACAATCTGCTACCTGCGAGGGGCTCTTGGTATCGCCCGGTTCCTTGCCATCAGGTGCTCATTTCCAGCCACTCCACTGGTGTAACTCTCCGTACTGTTGTGGAGAAGGAACGGCAATTAACAGTTACAGCGTCTGCGGAGTCGTGCACGTGCCAGAGGGCAGGATTAGCAGCGTGCATGCAGGACGGAACAGCTACCCCTACAAAATGCCTTTTGCAGCAGGTAAGGTGCAAAGTGCAAGCAAATCTCGTTCGGTGTTCCTAGGAGAAGAGGGCTGGTTCGGCGCGGTGGCTAATGAAGGTATCTCGTTGCCAGGAGGCAAGCTCCCTCTGTGCGTGGTGCGTCTGAGCTTTGGCAGCCGAACTGTGGCTCAGAAAGAATCCGTGTTTCACCTCCCCTTCCCCAATTTTTAGCCCTGAGGGTTTTTCCCACTGAAAGGTCTTATTGGTGTGGAAAGCATAGAATCGGTGAAAGGATTTGGGCAGTGAGAAGGTGACTCATGACTTGTCATGCTGGAGCTAACCGCTTAGCTTTGATCTGTGTAAAATGAGTGTTTTTTAGTTGCTACACGCTCTGCAAGGCTTCTCGCCATTCTGCTGTGCCGCTCTGAGCGGAGGGTCTCGAGCACATTGGGCTGAGTTACTCCTCCGCTCCCAAAAGCTCGCTCTCGGGACTGAAGCATCCTTGCAGAGCAGAGCGATGTGAAGAAGCAGGCATTGCCTCGGCCATTAGACTCTTACTGGTGCAAGCTGTATGGGGGATGCCGTCTTTTAAGATTTTATAGATCAGATCTGGCAGGGCTGTGTAGCAATTCAGTTCGAGTCTACGGTTTGGACAGATGCTTGAATTTCACTGGGGTGCTATAAGTGCCAGGTATGCTGTTCGTTTGGTGAGTAGTGGTCCCATCTTTGCTCTTAAACAATGTCTGAAAATGAGAACAGGTGACGGTGTAAGAGGTGATGTAGTTATTTGCCTGGCTCTCTTCTGTCCCCTGGCTGTTTTTCACACTTTGTCCTCCAATGTGCTTTATCTTGGAGCTTTGCCTTTGCTATTGAAAAATATCTTTTGAAATATTTAAAAGTGGATTGTTGTGTGGGAGTTATCAGACACCAGTACTTTGTATAAAAGCCATCCTGCTAGACAGCGCTGCTGTTTGCAAATGGCGTGGTCTATAGATGAGGCTGCTTCTTCAGCTGTTGGGAGCGTTAACATCGGTCTTTCAGGTACCCACGTGTTTGAGTTAAAAGGAGGCATGACTTACCCACTTAAAACAGATTTCCAGGTAGGTTGATGGAGTTTTGGTTCAGTGCTCGGTTTGTCATCTTCCGTTGTAGGAAGCTGCTGAAACTCAGGAGCGTTTGGTTGAAGTATAATTTCCGTTTTCCCTAAATATCCCCGCTGTCATGGTGCCGCTTCCTACGGTAGCAGCTAGACAGTGTTCGTTAGTGGCTTCAATGCTCTTTAAAGTTGACTGCTTGCAAGACACTAGCTGAGCAATGTGTTCTTGTCTGACAGTTTTCTGTGTAGTGCCCTGAGGTCATGTCAGTCTACTTTGTTCCTGAAGTTTTGCATGCCAGTGCCTCTAACTTTGTGGAACCAGAAGGATGCAGGTGGTGCAAACAGAGTATTTTTTGGAGTTCAGCCCACCCTGTGAACTTGGTAATTTCTCATGGTGCTGGCAGGGGCAGCAGTGGTTCCAGGGGCATGTATTTACTAGCGGTGTGTCACCCCACTGCTAAGATCTTTCTCGGTGTAGGTTTGTAAGTGGCAAGATAATTTCTTTTTCTAGCACATTTTTTGGATGCGGTGCATTCTGGGTTAAAGCTGACTGTGGGTATAAATGCTTCACTGATTCCGATTTCCTTCCTGTGAGCAACTTTGATTTAAAAGCCTACAACATCAGAATAATTCAGACTTTGTTTTGTGAATTGAAGTGTATAAGGAGGTCTCCCAGAATATTAACCGGGACTTATGCTTAGGAGTTGATTTTTATATGTGTGTGCACCTCTGAAATCTCATCCTTCCCTAGAGTGGGTTATTTTAGTGAATTAGAGGAGTACTTTGGTTGGAAGCAACAGGCTCCCGTCTGAGAGCACTGGTACGAGGGGATCCAGCTTATGTGTTGCATGCCTTGTGTTATATCTGTCTTACTTGGCGTGTTCGAGATGTTCCTACGGAAATACCAGTGTCTGATTGGTACAAATCAAGGGATCAGGCTGTAATCTTGGGCAGTCGTGGCCTGCCATACGTGGGGGAGAGGCATTGCTTTCCCCGTCCCGCGGATGGTTTGCAGCACACAGCGTGAAAGCAGGGTGGCGGGGGTGAGATCGGACAGGCTGCGAGGGGTGCTTTAGCCCCAGCAGCGGTGGAGGGGCTGGAAGTGTGTGCCACCGAGGAAGGAGTCCTGGGGGTGCCAGCAAGGCCGGGTCTGTGCGACTTTCCTGAAGTTTAGTAGGTACTTTTGTGAAGCTTCATCCTGCTTTAGTTCAAGCTTGAAAACTGCTTTTGTAAGCAAAATACTCAAGAGGTGATTCACTGCTCTATGGGTCCTTGCCTGCCAAGGCCAGGCAGGATACCTGAACTCACATCCTGACGTCTTGGCTCGCTGAGGGAGTTGCTGCGGCATTTGCTGCTCAGGGTCAGCAAAGTCTACGATGGTCCATAGCAGCCCTGACGCTTGCAGTTCAGCAGTGGCTTTGTTGCAGCCCTCTAAGAGAGGGTCAAGCGGGAGACAGGAGGCAATAATTTCCTGTTACTGCGAGGGGATCTCAGCAGTTACTCAGCTGGAGCTTGGTGACTTCAGATGTTTTTTCACTTCTAGATTTTTTTTTTTGCAGCTCTGCAGCCGTGCAATCCCACAGATCTGCTAGGACATGCTCCAGTCTGGAGGCATCTCCTGGAGGTTGCCTGAAGCTGCCCTTTTTGTCACCCCAAAAAGCATGCTTTCTGATTTAGGAAATAGGGGTGCATTGTATATTGGTCTGGAAGCTTTCTTCCTGCTGATGGTAGGTAATTCAAACCTGACTTGCTCTTCTGTTGGACATGTTGGCCTGGGTTGAGGGCTTGTTTTGTGACTCCTGGAGCAGTGTGAGGTGTTCTGGGATGCTTTTGAGAGGCAGCGTCAGCCAACTTACTAACCTGTTGTGGTTAATGCATCTGCTTTAGGGACATGGTTTTGCTGAAGGCAGCAGTGTGCATCATCTTACATAGTTTTGTTCCACGTTGTTTCATATTTCTGGAGTTAATTCGGGGAATCTTCTCAATTTTCCCTGATTAGTAGAATTTGGCTTTTTGAAAGACGCTGGCTTCTTCTGCTAGTGTATCCTTCTCATCGTTTTGATAAGCCTTTTATTTCTTTTATACATATTGACAGGCTGGAACTACATTGGACACTGGCCAGCCCTGTGTGTATTACTGGCTGGCATTACTTCGGGGGATTTCAGAAGGGTTTGTTGTAGTGCAGTGTCATCGGCAGCAACATATTGGAGCATCGCAGGCTTAGAAGTATCTTTGCTTTTAGAATCCAGTGACAGTGCAAAATGAAATTGCAATGTGAAGAGTCTTTACTGCTATAATGCAATAAAGGGAGTTTCAGGGGAAAATGGTGGTAGTTTGGGACAGTCTTGATTGTGTAGTCGTCTTATATTTCAAATGAGATACATGCCTCTCTTCTTCCCTTCTGTTAGAAGGCTGCAAGTCTCTGGACCAGCTGAACCTCACAATCCCTGTGGCAGGGCACCCTGCGTCACCTGCCCACCCGCTCTCAGGATGTCCTGTACCCAGCGTGCCACCAGCTGCAGAACCCGTTCCTCATCTGCAGACCCCCAACTCTGACCCTCAGACCATGGCCCGAGAATGTCCACAGAGCTCAAAGCCTCCCAGCGGCTCCAAATCCGGTCTGCGAAATACCACGGGCTGTCTCCACGCCTCTGACAGCAAAGCAGCGGGAGGTCATTCCCATCCAAAGCAGCAACGCATCAGCAGGCGGAGAGCTACCAATGGCTGGATACCCGTTGGCACAGCCTGCGAGAAGGCCGTCTACGTTGTGGTAGGTGTCTGTGGAGTGCTGGGTTTTGTGTGTGTACGGCTATACCCGTTTGTGCATCTTCAGGGGACTAAGATCATGAAGGCTTGAGAGCGTTTTGGGTCTTGCTTCCAGGCGGAGGTGGTCACTAGATGCCATCTAGAACCTTCTTGGACACGCAAATAGTGCCTTTTGGCTGGGCTTCAAGGCTGAGCTGCTCTTGGCTTTGTTTTTCTTGTGTGCCCTGGTATTACCTTGCACAGCACGACAGGCGGTTTGGAAAGGAAGGAAAACCTGCTACTCCTGTGCTAGCGTCAGCTGAAACGCCATGATGATAAATGCTTCTGGCTTTGGCATTTGCAAGGGTGGCACCTGTTGTACCTGTGAGTCCATCCTACAGAGAGATCGTCCTCCAGCTTCTTCCTCCTGGGTTAGGGCAAACCTGTTCGAGAAAATGAGGGAGGCTTTAGCCTTGTTACAAGGAGCGGTTGTCTAAAGGTAGCTCTCGTAAGGTGGTTGTTCTCACTGATGGTGTCTGTAGCCCAGCAGGGATCTCCCAGAGAGCACAGAGGACTGAGACAGTATCCTGGCTCCCAGATGGAATTTTTCTAGCACCCAATATCCTTCTTCTTGTAACTTATCTGGTGGCATGCCCAGTCACTCCTTCAAGGATTTCTTGTCTGTACTTTCCCATTTGTTGTGTTCAGGGGCAGAGACTGGCTCCTGCAAGACGGGAGATTTCCTGCCAGAAAATTGAATTAACTACAGTAAAGTGCACTTCAGTTGAGAGAGAAGGCAATATCCTTCATGTTATTAAAACATAAGAGCTGTGGACTTGAAATCTGGACCCACATGCTGTCTGGGAAGGTGGGACAAGGCATGGAACCGCATGCAGTAAATGTCAGCAGCAAGAGGAGCTGTGGTCCAAGCGGACTCGTCTGTGCTGCTGCTTGGTGCAGTGATACAACCTCGAGCTGCTGAGAGCACCATCCAGGACAGGTTTTGTAGCTTCAGCTCTCAGGGCTGCGTACAGGTACCAAGGGCTGTGCAAGGATGAAGCCTGTGAAAGCCAGAGACGGGCCTCTTGCATCTGTTGCTCAGACTTTGACACTTCGAAAGGAGCAGCGCACCGTTAATCTCCTTAAGTCCTGGCGCATAATGCTTCCGATTTTGCCTGGGCGATCTGGCAGGAGGTTAAACCTGTCCTGCTCGGGCATTCTGTAATGAGTTTTCAGAGCTAAAATAAAGCAAAAACTCCAGTTTGCAGTCCAAAAAGTGATCATTTTGTAATGTTAGAGGGTACAAAGGAAATGTTAGCAATCTCGTTAAGGAAAGCTTTATGCCACAGCCTCCCTCCCACTCCCTGCCCTATTCATGTGAAATATTTCATATTTTATTTGTTTTCTTACAATGTTTGTATCAGAGAAATGCATAGCATTCAAAATATGCCTAGTTTTCTGCGCCTTTGAATATGAAGGAAATGCACACCTACAGGTAGGCAGATAAAATGGTAATTTTTCTGAAGGTTGTTTCTTTGCATGCAGAATAGAAAGAGCAATTGGTTTTTAATTTGAAATAAGGGTATTAAGTTCAGAAATGTAAGCTTTTGTGAGACTTGCTGTCCTGCTCCTTACTGCCAGCACTACATAGGAGAAATAGTTGTGTTTTGCTTTATTTGGAAACGCAGGCCACGCACGGCCTGCAAGCACTGGGATGCTCTTCCTCAGTGAACTTTCTTTAGCTATGAATGCCTTACCCATAGAAAAAGTAATTCGTTTGACCTGATCTTTGTTGTTATAAACCAACCTGGTGGGAATAGAGATGCCACGAGTGGTCTTACGCCGTATCACTTCTCTCGGAGGTCTGTTGGAGTGGAAGCACTTAGCTCCTGACTAGGCTTAGGCAAGTTTTTAATTCGCAGCAGGACCAAAGGAGTCTTGGATTGAGGTAACAAACAACAAACTAACCATTTGTCTGTACGCTCAGGTTGCTTTATTTTTTGTGTGTGTTCTAATGGTATAGAATGAACCAGAGCCAGCTGTTCGCAAGAGCTATCAAGCTGTGGAGAGAGATGGGGAGGTTATCCGGGTACGAGATACTGTCCTCTTGAAATCAGGACCCCGGAAGAAATCCATGCCATACGTTGCGAAGATATCGGCACTGTGGGAAGACCCCAAAACAGGTACCCAGGAGCTGCTGTTTACTCAAATGCTCTATCCAACATCTGGGCTGGGAGTTGGTGTGGAGCACGGGCTTATCTGCAGAAGCTCTTGATGGGACCCGAGTAGAGGTGGTGATGAGAGTAGTGTGGTTTTGATGTTAAGGTCCTGTGTCTGACTAGCGATACGGGAGCCGAGGAAGCTGTGCCAAATGTTGTAAAGGACAGGTCTTGCTTAAAAGTAAAGAGAAAAAAAAAGTTATGTGTAAAAGGAGTGATCACAGTGTGGTGAGGCCCATCTTGGTCATGTCATCCAGCTACAGCCGTTCTGGCTTTAACCTGGGAGTTAGTGCTGCAAGTACCGAGCTTCGGATGAGCATCTTTTCCAGCTTGTGGTCTGAATGGATACTTTTTTCAGAGGGAAATGTTTGATTTTTGTATCTTTTTTTTTTGTGCCTAACTGACCTTTGTGATGATGTAGCACAAGTAGAAGGGGGTTAAGGTGTAGGGAATAGCAACGTGACCAGCTTCATACAGCTTCTCGCTGTAACAAAAGGACACCTAGTTCAGCATGAAATATTTATCACAGCAGAGCTGCCTCTACGTGAGCGCTATGGGAATGAAAGGGATGAAGCAGGAGGAGGAGGCTGGATATTAGTGGGAAAACACTATGAGAAAACTGAGGCTTGACATGTTTTAATAAATCTTCTTGCAGGGGAGCTGATGATGAGCCTCCTGTGGTATTACAGACCGGAGCACACTCAGGGCGGCCGCAATCCCAGTATGCACCAGGTGAGCCATCCGAATGCGAAACTCGGGGCGAGGGTATCCTGGCGTCTCTGTGTTTCTGCAGGAAGGGGGGATTAGCCTGAGTATCTCCCCACATTCCTGGGTGGGCTCAAACTCAGGGGGCTGAGCTTCTGTTTTGAGTAAAATGGAGCTGTCTCTTGGCTGTGGTGCAGCTGTTGCCAGATGCGTTGAGTGGTGGTGTCCTACATATGGGCTTTTCCCCAATTTATTGCCATGTGTAGAAACTCTGGGCTGTAACAGAAGCTGCTGCGTTCTTTACATGGCCACCTTTGTCAAGTTTTAATGTTTCTCCCAGAGAGAAAATCTTGCGCATTAAGTGAAAAGTTGTTTTGACTGCTATCTTAGGAGTAAGGAAGAGTGAGTTTATACTGAATCAAGATCAAATGCCTTTCCAAAAAGGGTATTTTAATTCACCCAGAAATGCAGAGCTCAGTGCAAAAGCTCCTGCTGCAATTCTGCAGGACATTGGAGTACCTATATCATGTGCTGCTTTTTTATCATAAATCCCTTAATCTGCTTCTTAAACTCCAAAAACCTCTTCGTTTTGTGCAGAAACGTGGATGTTTCATCCTTCCCCTGTATAGATTTATGATGAGAATTAAAGACTGACTTGAGGATGTTGTGCCAGTATAATAGAGTTCGCTTTTTAAAAGGAAAAACGTGTGAATCATTATGACTTCACGCCTTGCTCTGCTTTGCATGGGCTTGTGTTGGGTGACAGAACAAGCTGTTTTAAAACAGGGAATGGAGAATTTACTGCTGTTTTCAGCCCACCAAAATTCTTGGTGCCTTTTTCCTTTTTTTACTTTTTTAAATAAAAGGGGAGGGAGGGGGTGAGAGCAGGACTGGGGAGCAGCCGGGGAATTGTACCTGCCTGACTTGCAGGGCACAGGTGAGTTTCTAAACCAAAATGTGGTACCTCATAGTTTTCTGGTCCATAAAGGAAGCATGACTGTATCCAGTTGCATTTTAGTGCAGAGAGAGCACCAGTAGTCTGGCCAGGAGAAATTAAGCCAGTTTTTTGCACACCTGCTTAATTACACAAGACTTGAAATGAGAGTGCCATTTGGGCTGAGTAGCTGGGATGGGCTTGCCAAAGATGACTCAGATAGCTTTGATTTAAGGAGTAGACCAAAACCCCAATGTGCAGAAGCAAGGTGTGGCATTTTCAATTTCCCTGATTAAGCATGTCCCCGAACGGTGACCCTTTTGTGAGTCTTTCCTTCCAGCCTCCTTCCTCAGGGCTGTGAGCAGAAACAAAGCCTGCAGGTAATGCTTCCAGACTTGCGCAGAGCATCCTTATTCCCAGAGATCATCTTTGCTGATCTAACCACACCTGAAATTCTTTCAAATGGCTCCATCTGGGTTGCCCTCCATCTAACCAATCCTGCCTGCTGCAGAGCCAAGTTTCCTAAATTACCCTGGGAAAAAAGGCTATTGCTACTTCCCTCACTAAACCAGCCTTTTTAATTGAATTGGGATGAGGAAAGGGTTGGAAAAGAAGGGATTCCTTTAGCTTTGATGTAGAGATGGATTAGAAGGACTGGTCGTGTGTCAAAGGGTAGTAGTAAAGACAGCAAAATGCTGTTAAACCTCCATTTCAATTCTTAGCTGTACAAATGAATTGGAAGGGTTTCCAGCACAGGAAAGGGAAAATGAATGAAGAACATCCCTAGAAGCTCGGAGCAATGTGTGGGTGGAGAGTGCTCCGACCTCCTGCCTGCAGGAGCATTGCTCACTGGGTTTTTCTGGATCTGGTCTGAAGGCTCTTCCATGTGCAGTCTGTGCACAAAGTCAGATTTTGGATAAGCTGGAGCAAAGGCACCTCTTGCAGGGGTTTTTCTCTTTCTGAGCCTCTGCAGTACCTCCCCTGATGGACTCAGCCTTCCTCCCTCTTACCTGTCTCATTGTCATTCCCAGGCATCGCAGTAGCGCTTTCAAAATGCTGCTTTATTTTTTCCAGTGCAGCGTTGCAAAAGCTCATCTCCTGGGACACTTCTCAGCGGTGGCCACAAGCTGTCTGTCATCCCCAGGAGGAAAGAGGAGGCTGAGTGGTGTAGCTGGTAGCGGCCTTGCTGCTGAAGCGCGTTTGTAACGTTGGCAGTATGTCTGGGATTTGGACACTTGGCCTCACAAAGTGTGCTGGGCAGTGTTAAATGATGGGAGAACTCTTAATGCTTTGCTCACGTGTTGCTGGATAGAATTTGGGTGCACACTATAAATAGGTCTCAAAACACCTGGAAGGTGTCTGGATTATGTGAAATACTGGCTCTAAAGAGTATCTGCTGTGAGCATGCTTTGATAGACTCCCCTTTAAGGTGATGGGTGAAGGTGTGGAGCTGGCCCTACCTCCCTGAGGCTCCTTGCCAGCTGGGTGACCTCTTCCTCCCTTCTCTTGCAGAATGAGATCTTTGCATCCCGGCATCAGGACGAAAACAGTGTTGCCTGCATAGAGGAGAAATGCTACGTGCTGACCTTTGCAGAGTACTGCAGGTAGGTGGTGCTCTTAACTTGCTGCTGTTCCTGAGACCTTCATCTGTCTCCAGCTCTTGTCACTCTTTCCATTTCCACCCATCACTCAGCAGAACTCTTCCAGCCCTACAGACTTTGGTCTGGCTGGAGCTGGATGAATTACACTCACTCTGCGTACAAGTTCGGTACTGCAGTCTGAGTGCTTCTTCCACTGCAGATTCATTACGTGTCTGTTCTGTGTAATATATATGCGTAAGGGGCTCACAAATTTTGTGCTTGTATGACCTTGGTACCACAGCACGTGGACATCAGTGGAGGACAGTGCAGGAAAACCCATAACTTGGAGCTAAAAACTAAGCAAGGCAGGAAATCATCCTATATATCTATCCCCTATGGTACGCAGGTGCCATGATAGCCAGAAAGCCTGCTGAGATAGTTTTGTCAGTGTTGCTACTAGACGCTAGCATGCGCTCGCAGATCTGGGTGTTTTGGCAGCGCATCACTCGGTAGGGACTAAGGCTTTTACTGTTAAGCTCTTGCTGATGGAATGGAAACTTTGTCAGTAAGAACTTCCGAGCATCCATATTCAAGACTGCCATCCTTTAATGGATGGATGCACAGGGCAGAGTGAAAACAGGGGTTGAATGGACACACGAATCCATAATGCAAAATAGTGCTTTAAATCTCTTCAGTTTTGCTGGGCGCATCTTGTTGACTGTGCAGTCTTACCACAGAGGGGATGTTTAAGCCCTGATGCACTCTTCTTGGTCCTCCTGCTTCTAGCCTAGGGCTCTGCTGTTTGAATTTCTAAAAACAAACTGTTTTACAAACTCTTTATAAGCTGAATTTTGCTCTTTCTTTTGAAAACTCAAAAAAAAAAACAAAACCAAAAAATACCCCACCAAACCCAAACAACAACAACAAAACAAAACAAAAAAACTCCAACCAAAACCAACCAACCAAAAAAAACCCCTAAGTTTTGGATCCAAACAGCTCATTTCCTTTCTAACAGCCCAGTCCTCTAGAATAGGTATTGGCAGGAATTTTTTCATGCTGTTGCGGGTAAGGTCACCTTCGAGAGATGTTCCTGAAGGCATCCTGAATTCTTCGTTTGCCTAAACAACAGCCTGATGCATAAGCCTTTTCTGAGGCTAATTAACAAAAAACGAGGCCAAAGTAGGAACAGCAAGGTGGAGTAATTGCAGTCATCTTTTGCACTCTGCAGCATCCGCCAGTATAGAAATATAAACCGTTGTGCTGCTTCCTACAGTTCGGGGTGGGATCAGAATCAATAGCTACTTCACATCGTCCTCTTGAGCAAAGCCGAATTCTGCTCCGCGCTCCTCCCCTTCCCTTCCACCCCTTATCCTTGGGCGGCCACGGTTGTGGCTTACGGCAAGACAGACCGGCACAAACCGTGGAAGATGAAACGAGTTTGTGCTAACTCTTCCGATGTAATTGCGTTGCAGATTTTGTGCCTTGGCAAAGCGTCGAGTCGAAGGGATCCCAGGCAGGAAAACCATGATGGTTCCTCCCTCGGAAGAGTACTCCACACCTCTGCACCGCAAGGTGCCCGAGGACACTGACCCCGAGCTGGTTTTCCTCTGTCGTCACGTCTATGACTTCAGACACGGGCGCATCTTGAAGAACCCGCAGTAGCACCGTTCTTCAGTCGGACCGCGGTGAGGGTGAGCGGCCGGAGAGCCGGCGGCAGGCTGACGGTCTGGGACATCTGTGCACTCTCGACGACTTACCTTGTGCTGCTTGCAGACGAGAGCGCCCAGCGCTCTTTCCTCGGACTGAAAAGCATGCGCAGGAGCAGATCCCTGTGGAGGAAGGCAGCAGTTGAAAGCACAGCACTTCATTAAAAGCATAAATGAAAATATATACGTATAAAATAAATATATGTATATAGATATAGGTACTTGCATATGTAAATCTATATCTATATACGTATCTAGAGATGCATATATTGGGAGGGGTTTGCAGGGGATAAAAGCCAGTAAACTGAATCCAGAGCCATCGCTGGTGGGAATGGTGGAAGGGTGCAGGAGGGATGCTTTGGTGCGTTGTATGAGTCAAGCTGTGACAGTTCTGTGGTTTTCGTGCCCTGATGTGAAGTGTGAGGACTGAGACCAGTTCCTTGGCAGAGCACAGGAGAGTCTCCCTTGTCCCGCAGGACAGACTGCGAGGATTCCCGGTGGGTGAGAGCTTCTTCAAAATACAGCCGTTGCTTTGGAAGCTACCTGGATGCAGAGTGGCCTTTGTGTTGTGCTTGAATAGGTTTTGCTCTGTCGGGGAAGAGGTGACCCCTGTTCTCCCTCATCTTTCTCTTCCCTCACCTCGCTGTTCTGTGATTCACCGCCTGGACTGGGGCTTGGCAGCCAGGCTTGGGAATCGGCTCCATCGCGGAGCAGAGGGAGCCAGCAGGACCACAGGCTTTCCATCCCAGTGTGGTGTTACGGAGAGCTGTGCGTCTGTCGCAGGAGCCCTGACCTTGCCCCAAAGGATCTCCTGCCCCATAAAGCACAGTGCAGCAGGCGTGGTCACTCTGAAGCTGGGAGGACACGAAGTGGGCTCCACTAGTGAGAACCGTGTTTTCTCTTCTCTTCCGAGTATTGCTCTTCCTCTAATAGCTTAGGGGGCCGTAGCAATAGAAGTGGGTTTACTCTTTCTTCCCAGTTTGTTTTCCTGTAATGTCGTTTACAGTCCCTGTTTAACCCCAGACGTCTCCAGTGTGAAGAAGCTAGAGGCTGGAGGGTGAAATGGCAAACCCTTTTCTTGAGTGTTTTTGGCTTTTTTAAATTTTAACCCCCCTCCCCTTATGTGACTGTCCCGACCCTGGGCGTACTGTTGAAGCCATCAACCTTGCAGCCTGCCCCACTCCAAACTCATCCAGGCATCCGAGCGAGCTCACCAAAGTGGCTTTGTGGCTCCCGAAAGGAACTGAGCATTGGGAAGGGTTCGCATTGACAAATGCGACCCGAGCCCCGCAGAAATTGCCTCTTGCCTTACATGTATAGATCCTAGATAGACGTTAGTTTGTCTTAACGCAAACTGTTGGAGTTCGTTCTAAAGCAAACCAAAGGACAGCGTAACAGTCCGTTGAGTCACTCACACCAAGCTGGGAGTCCATTTCTAGATTGCACTAACGTAAAGAAGGAGAATCAACACCGTCTTGGCCCACATTCCTGCTGGCTGGAGTCGCTCATTGAAACTAGGGATCTGCATTTTTCCGGTCTTTTGGGGCTTCTGAACTCGTGTTAAATGGTGGAAGTGTTCATTCTGCTTTAGTGTTGTCCTGTCAGTGGAAGTAGCACTGCCTGTACTCCCCGCGGCTGCCGGCACGGCAGGAACGAGGGCTTATTGGCCAGCTCCGACGGCTGCACGCCTGCCTGGCCTGGAGAGAAAACCCCACACATCAAGTCTGTTATGTGGAAATAGTTTGTTAACACAGGAGTTCTCCAGAGATCTGCTCTACATACCAAAGAGGGGAACGTGTCCAGAAGACGATGACTGTAGAGGAGATGGCAAGCTCTGGCACCTGCCACAGTGGGCGAGCAGGGCACACGTCTCCCAGCTGTCGGCGGACGATTCCTGCTCAGTGTTGCAGAGGGTGCTGGAGAAGCCCTGTTTATTCTTGCCTGCGTCGCCCGGGGGAGAACACCCAGCTCCAGCGGGTTTGATCCTAGGTGTGCAAGCAAGAATTTGCGGGTGAAGCGTCTTATCTCATTTATACCTCAAGATACTGTTAGTGTCAAAGTAATTGCTCAGATTTCTCCTTAACAATTAACTTGGGCACTGGTGGTCTCTTGGAACGATGCGGTTGGGCGGTGGTGCTGTATCAGGGTGGGAGTCGGGAGCGCTGCTGGGGCTCTCGGATGAAGGTGCCACGGGGGTGCAGGGAGGTGTTGGAGAAAGTGACGCTTTCTCTGATGCTTTCTCCGGTGCTACTGGGAGAGGCTGTTGAGTGGCTCCCCTCCTCAGCAGGGAGGGAGGATGCTGGGGAAGCGGAGCTGCTCCTGCCCATCGCAAGAGAGGGGGTCGTGGCCGCCCAGCGCGGCGGAGCAGAGCGGGAGGGGAACGGAGCAGCTACCCCCCGGGGCCGTGGCGCAGGATGGCGGCGTGGAAGGTGACGGGAAGCCCTAAATGCACACGCTTGACTCGGTAGGGACCCCTTTGACACCCAGCCTGAAGCAGGCACGCTGCCTGCGGCCGCCTTCCTCTCGCAAAAGTGCCATCAGATGCAGGATGCTTCAAGACCCACCTGCCGGGCAACCCCTGAGCATTGCTGCACGGTCAGGGAGGGGTTTGAAAGCCAGCCTTGGAAACCACAGTAACTCGCTGAAACTCCTCCTGACCCCTCTCCCCCCTGCTCCCACCTCTGTCCTGGCTCCTCTCCAGGCAGAAGAGAAATTGTACTTGCCCTGGGTCTGGAACGGGCTCTGGCCCGTGTCTGGAGAGGACAAATCCTGACTCTTCTCATGTTAGAATTTGCTTCAGGCCAAGAACATTGTTCGAGATTCACGTGGTTGCTTATGCTGTTGTGCAAACAGCATGTAAATGAATTGAAATGTCTTATCCATAATGAAAATATTTCATGCTTTTTTAATCTATTAGATATGGAAATATTTTTTGAAACTGAAAATGCAGTCGGTAGAATTTAAATTGAAACGTAATACATGTAAAATATATTTTAGTTGATAATTTTGTAAAATGCACTTTTTTGTGTCTCTTCCCCGGTTTCCCAGATCTGTATTTCAGTGTTTACAGATGGAATGAGAACATTCCCTATACCCTCTTCTGTGAGAAAGATATATTAGAAGTAATTCTTAAAAAATAAATTTGAAAAATCGTATTGATTTAGAAAACAAACCAGTGCTGCGCTGTTCTTCTCTTCCTTGCCTGAACTTCCCACTCGGACCCAGTGGGGTGCAGGAGTTAGAAGTGTTTGGAAGGTGCCAGTGTGGGAGCAGGCTTGGGTGCTCGGGGTCTTGGGGTGAGCGGTCTGGACGCAGCCCAGAGGTGAGATGCTGTGGGGTTTCCCAGTGGAAATGGAGCACTGGAAGGAGAATCGGCTGGGGGCTGACTTATTTTTTTCCAATCTGCTCTTGACAGCTGCTGTCATAGGAACGTTTAGGTCTCCCTTTAGGTGGGAAGGTGTTGGTGGCAAAGCTTGTCTCTGCAAGGCTTTGTGTATCAGCCCGTGCTTTAGGAAGGAAGCATTTTGAAATGTTGCTTTTGGAAAAGCATCCCATGGGAGCGCTGTCTCTGGAAGCCAGCCGACAGCTCGCTTGGTGGCATCGCCGTCAGCTTCTGCCGTCAGAGTGTCCCGGCCCGTGGCGCCGAGCGCTACACACACACCGAGGACGGGTCCGACAGCCGTGCAGCGTACACGGACATCCCAAAAAGGCAGGGAGGAGCCCAAGTGGGGGCAAGAGCGGAGAGGAATAAAATAACCTGCTTGAAATCGTGCAGCAGGGTCAGCGTCTCTGAGGAATGGGAGCTGGGCTGCCCGATGGAACGTCTGCATCTGCACGCAGGTGAGAGCTGTCTGCAGGTGCTGAGCCCGGGGCGCTTACAGCGAGCGGTATGTCTTGGGGTGCAAGGCCAAAGCCGCTGGTGCGTGCAAGAGGTGTGCAAAAGGATTACAAGTGCTCTTGCACACTTGTCCTCGGTGAGAACGGCTTTCCTGGTCCCTGGATGGTGGCACGGCTGTTTCCCACGCAGTCCCTAGCAGTTGCTCTCTGGAGCTGTCTCGCAGGCTCTGCACTACTGCTCCATGAGCAAACAGGCTTTTTCAAGGTCTCCTTCGTGGTGCTGAGTGAATGCGGACAGTTCACCACCCGCAAGGGAATCTCTCCTCTTAACAATAAAACAACTCCTGTAAAGCTCCCCGCGTGTCAGAACTGTCTGGTCCAGCCTTGCTCCCTTGGCTGCCGTTCACGTTGTGTTTTGACCGCCTTATCTGTTTTCTGCAGCGCTAACCGAACGCTTAACGATTTCTGGCTGCCTCCCAGTTTCCAGGAAAGGCTCCTCGTAGGCTTTCATGATTTTCGCTCCCTGTTGAGACGGTGTTTGCCTCTTCCCGGGGCTGCGGCCCCTCTTCTGGTGTTGCCTGTGCCCGTGCTGGGGGTGCTCGGCAGGGGCAGGGAAGGCTCCTGTTGCAGGCTGCCCTGCTGGGGAATCGGGGAATTCACCCCGAAACCGCGGTGGCCTCGGTAAGGGCTCGGCGCCCTTCCTGCGAGCAGGCTGCGCTGAGCGTCGCACGCGGGTGGGCACCGAGGGGCGGGGAGGCGACGAGGTCTGGTTCTTGGCTGGGCGGCTGGCCCTTCAGTTGGCTATTTCTATAAATAATGCCGTGTATTAATTGGAGCTGGACCCTTGCACGGGGAGGGAGAGAATGAGTTCTGGGAACAAAATGAGCAGGAGAAAAAGTAACGTCTGTTACTGACACTGAATTAGTTCCTAATTATAGAGAGGGGAGCGAGTGGCAAGCGTGGTTTGTGGGATGAAGGCAGATGGGCTGGGCACGGTAAGCGCGTCCTTAACCCCCGCCGCGGATCCCAGGCTGTCGTCTCGTCGGCATGGGGAGCGGTGCAGCAGCAGAACTGGGTTTTGCAGCATCTTTCGCTCCCGGGTCACCTTGAACAGGAGATTTTGGGATTGTCCCGTCAGGGGAGCTGGGACCACTGCTCCCACGCTGCTTTAATCGCTGTCCCCTTGCAGCCCTGCCAGCATCGTAGCCTGTTCTCAAGTTCCTGGTTGGACGACTTCATGGGATTAGGGTTTTTGCTAGAGGATCCCTGCCTTCTGCTTTCTGCGCCCATCACATTTAATGAGGAGCCTTCTTACAGCACAGCTCCTCGCAGGGAACTGCCGGCAGGTTAGGCACAAACCTGGAGAAGCGGATGAAAACGAGAGATTTCAGGCTGAAAAAGGAAACGGTCTTGATAATGAAGTGCGTTAAGCTGTGAATTATCTTCCCAAAGGGAATAAGGAGCTTGTCCTGTGACACTTAAATTTGCAAGCCGGCGTGGGGTCAGCGGGCGTGATATTCCTGACCCCATGGCCTTGGATTTTTGCTGAAGAACCAATTTGAAATCTTCCAGTTGTATTTAATGCGACTCGGTTGCCCAGAGGCATCAGTGGCGTAGGCGCCAGAAATGGAGCGGAAACCTGCGCCCGGTGCGTGCCCCACCGCGCTTTGCCGGGCGGGGACAGCCCCTTGTAGGGGTCAAGCAAGAAGGGAACTGAGAAAAGGCTTTTCTGTCCCAGCTCTTCCCGCGTGGCGAGCCGTCGTCAAAAGGATAATCTGTGGCGGACTGAAAAGTTGGGATTAATGTCAGACAAAATTGGATTTACTGTTGAAATCTGCTACCCGAGGGAGCTGCGCTGGGTTGTATCCAGCTCTCCTGGACCCGACGTTCAACGAACTCCCGCTCTTGTGCTGTGTCTGATGCTGCCAGGGACTTTCTGCTGCCACGTTGGTGGAGTCCCGCTGGCCACAGGGTCGTCCGTGGAGGTGACGCCGGGCAGAGCGCTGTGAAGCAGAGGGGTGTATTGCCCCTGAGCCCCGCGCTGCTTTGGCCAGCTGAGGGTCTCGTGGTGGCTCCGCATCTGGTTTTGATGACCCAGCGGTGATTAAGGTAACTGGTAGAGCCAACCTGCTGCGTCGCATCTCCCCTCACTTCCACGTGCGATGTCTGGAGCTGATGGAGCATCGCCAGCCTTGCGGGAATTGCGGGGGGAAGGTGGCAGTTGGGGCGCTGGGCAGGAGCGGTCGGGCTGCGGGCACCTGCAGAGGCCTCGGATAAGGTTTGGGCACTGGGACAAGCACACTGGGTGGGTGGGAGATGTTCAAAAGCGCATCCTGCGCTTTGGGAATTCAGTCCTTTCAGGAGCACGGGACGGTTTGTCCGCATTATTGCTGCGGTTTCCTGCAGCCTCAGGGATGCTGGTGCCGCTCTCGTTCCGTGGCTTGACGCTTCGTTTTGGAGTAGCTCCCTTCGCCAGGGAAGATGCCAGCTGGGCTCCTGGCACGTGCCGCTGCGGGGGTTCCCGGGGGGTTCCACCACGCGCCTCGCTCCCCACGTCTCCCAGCCCAGCAGACCCAAAGCGGCGTTCAGGACTTGCTCCGGCTGCCGAAGTGTCTTTCCACCCGGAGCAAAAGCCACCAGCTCCTGGTTACGTTTAACTGCTGCTTTAATGCCGCTAATTATAACTGACTGTGATTGTGCCAAAATTCATCCCCGCCAAGAGACGGGAGCAATTTGGACTGTCACATTAACGTGACGGAGCACTCAGTCACTCTCCCAGCTCGGTCCCTTTAAAGCGGCTGCTGATAAATGAGCTGTGCCGGAGCAGCGCCTGTGCCTGCGCGAGGTTTGCCCGCCGGTGGCAGGATCAGCCCCGGCAGAGCTGGTGCCGCCCGGGGAGAAGGGAGGCGCGTCCCCATTGTCACCTGCCGTCCCCAGGGACCTGAAGCGTGGGCGATTCCCCGTTTTGACTGTGCCCTTCTCATCCCGTCGATAGAGGAAAAAGGCTTGGCCCACCGAGTTGGGGGATTTGGGGGAAGATAACAGAGCAAACGCTCTCTAGTCCCTGCGTGCCGACGCTGGCTCCGCCACCGCGAGGCAAGCGCTGCTCTGAGCGCTTCAGCTGCGGTCCAGCAGCAAGAGCGAGACACCAGCTCCGCTCGCCGCAGGCTCCGTCTGATGGGAAAGCATCCGCAGCCTCTCAAAGCCACTTTTTGTATTGCTCCCGTGCTGGCTGTGTCATTTGAAGCTGAATAAAATTGAGGTTAAGCTTTTAATGTTCGTCTCTGGCTGCTGCTTCTGCTGGTTGCTGCGTCCCTCTGCCTGCGCTGCTGGCACCGGAGGCTAGAACGTTTCCTTGCTGTGGCCTCGGGGTCCGGGAGCAGCAGAAAGCCGCAGGTCACCCTGCACAGCGCCGTTCTTCCTGAAACACCAAGACGTACGTTCCCGGAGGCCGCCTCCTGCGATAAAAGCCATCAGCAGAAAGGTAATTCCCATCCGGCCCCGGGAGGGAGCTGCGCTGGGAGCTGCCTGGCGGGCAGCGGCGGGGGCCGTGCCGCTCCAGCGCCTGCGCGCCCCAGGAATTCCGCTAAGTCGCCCCTTCGTACGCGAATTCTCCCTGTGGCGCCGGGAGGGTGTTGAACCGCAGGGCTGACGGTGCCTTCCTCCGAACGCCAGCCGAAACGGGGGCCGAGAGCTCTGCAGGGCCCTCGCTTTAAACCCGCCCTGCAAAGCTCCGGGGCTGGCCACCGGCAACGGCGAGGGCAAGGGCCACCACACCGCTCGCCAGGACGCAGGGCTGCTGGGCAGCACGACAGAATTGAGGACCGTTGTCGAGAAAAAGGAGCCCAAAATCAGGGGACGGAGGAGAAATGAGGCTAGCACTGCCTGCCTCGCCAGGAAACGCATACCTCCCGTATCCGTACCTTCGATACGGGACGGGACCCGCAAGCCTTTGCAAAGGAAACCCCGGCGCGATGCGACGACGCTGCTGCCCCCGGTACCGGCCTCGGGGAGGTAATTAATAACGGGAAATGCTGTAATGGCGGTATTTGAAGTGGGACGATGTACTGGTGTACGAAGCCGAGTGCCTCCCGTGGAAGCGAGGGGCGCGTCTGCGTGACTTGTTGCTATAGAGATGAGATGGCTTTTCCGTCAGAGCCTCCAGTGAGAGCAGTTAATCCATTTTTAAGAGGAAAGGATATTTAATAAAGGAAACAATTTAAACTGGATTTACAAGATACGCTGAATGGAAGCACCATTTATTCTGTGGCTTCGTATTTAATTTTAATATCTCTATAAACCTCTCCAGAGTGTTCTGCAAAAACAAGCCGGAGTTGGAGCGGGTTCGACCGCCCAATAATTCTTAAAAGCAAATCAATTTAACAATGCCGACAAAAGCCTGCATCTCGGTGAATATTTTTCCGCTCTCCATGGCGGCAGGAGCGCTGGGATATGTGTATTAGAAAACAGACAAACAAACTGTTCTAATGGAGAGGTATTTCCGAAAGGATATCGAGCAAAAGCTGGGCAAAACAGGGTTGGGAGTGCCCGGTTTCAGTGGCAACTGGTGCCTACGTCCCTTCAAACTTTGTCCCCTGTTAGTTGGGCGAGATTTCGGAGGAGGTTTACGATGAAGCAAGAAAGCAAATGAGATGATGCTTTGCGGCCGTCCCGGGCCGTGCCTTCCCCAGGGTCTCTGCAAATCCCCGTGCAAGGGCTGCCAGCACCTCCCCGCCGCTGCCCGGGTTTCGGCTCCTGTCAAACCCTGCCGAGCAGGAGGGGGTTTTGTGCTCTTCGTCTGCTGATTTGTGGTTACCCAACAGGGTAACACGTGCGTGCGGTGCTCAACAAGCGAGCCAGGAACGCCGGGCTGAAGTAGCTGCTGCCTGGGTCCCAGCCGACTCTCGGGTAAAATTAATTTGTTCTTTTGGATGTCAGGGACGTGTGTCACAAGCCCTGGCGCGGGTGATGCGGTGCTTTTCTGCGTAGCCTTCGCAGCAAGCTGGCAGGGCAAAGCCGAAAAGAAATGGCCCCTGTGCAAACACCTATTAAACACCGGCCGGTTTGTTAGAAGGAGTTTTCTTCGTTGCTCTGAGTATTCTCTGCACCCATAAATAATATGGTTCATAATATAACAATTTCATCAATAATCCAGCTTTTTTTCATAGCCGTGCTCACCACTATTCCCATGCTGCTGTTAGAGCGAGGATCCGGGATGAGGGCAGGCACCCGCACGGAGAGGCCCGTAGAAAGCCGGGACGGGGACGGCAGATCTGGGGATGGCGGCACCTGGCAGCGTTTAGCGCTTGATAAATGAAGGGCTTACAGAAACTCGGCAGGATTTCCCGCTGGGAAGCGGTCTGTGACTCTTCCCAGAGCGTTACTGCTTCACGCACCGGGAATGTCGTGGTCTCGAAAGCAGCAAGTGCTCTGGGAAGAGCTGGTAAGAAAACTCTGCTCCCTTCCCCGCCAGAAGGTAAATTCCCCCTGCTCCTTAATGCCGCGGCTCGGGGCACAAGAGCAAATCCTCGGGGTTTTCCCCTGTCCCTTGAACACACTGATTTTTGTTTCTTTTTAATACGTAGGGACTGAACGGCACAAAGCCAGCTACGGTTCCTGCTCTGTTAGAAGCAGGAGACGTCTTGGCAGCTGGAGCCCCGGCTGAAAAAGCAGAGCGCGGCGTCCTCTGCCACCTCAGCGAGAGCGGCGGCGGGGGCGTTCAGGAGCGGCGGTTGCGCTTTCAGATGCCCCCTTGCCTTTACTTACGACCTTTTTTCCCTCTTTTTTCTCATACGTGCAGATGTGCCCCCCCCGGGCAGGGGAACCGGCCACCCTCTGCTATCAACGGGGCCGAGGATATTAATTTCTCAAGGAGGGGACTCTAAATCGCTCAGAGCGAGGGGGATTTAGCGATTAAATGTTTTTCCTCTGTCGCAGGCAGGGGAATGTTTCTCCATTACCAAGCACAGCCCCTCCGTGGCGCAGCCGAAGTGCGGCGAAGAAGTAGGATGAATTCATACCACGCTGTATAATTACAGTCTATAAAAAGGGAATTATATGGCATATTAGTGCCATTTATTTTACCGTATTAGCCATTTTCAAGCACGCAAACAAGCATGGTTGGGTTTTGTTCTCGCCTCCCTGCGAGATGAAAGCTGGGATACCCTGTGGGAATTGATTTCCCAAAGGGATCTCCCTGTCTCGGGAACACCGGGAGTCGCTTTAATGTCGCAGATGTGTGTGGGTCTGGAAATTGGGATCCAGGAAAGCAGCAGGGCTTGCTGGCGTGCCCGCCCCACTTCTAGGGACTTCATCCAGCAACGAGAAGAGACCGCTGCTCCCAATTTTGATTTTTTTTTTTTCCTG
The DNA here is from genome assembly GCF_964195595.1 of Calonectris borealis. Classification (NCBI taxonomy): domain Eukaryota; kingdom Metazoa; phylum Chordata; class Aves; order Procellariiformes; family Procellariidae; genus Calonectris; species Calonectris borealis. The sequence continues at coordinate 21,015,990 of NC_134325.1, forward strand.
ATATTTGAGAAAGTTTACTTGTAACTTAAATTTCCTCCTTTGCAAGGGGTGTCATTAGAAATTGTGACCTAAGGGGGATGATAGTGGGCCTGGCGGGAGAATAATCCGCTTTTCCGCTACCTTAGGTCCTGGCGGCGGTGAGGATTTCTCATCCCAAAGCAACCGGCGGGGCCGAGCGGGGCCGCGGCGCTGGGAGCTGGCTCTGCCCCGCTGTCCCGGCGGGGCCTGGGAGGACCATTGCGCTGGGCAGCTGTGGGTGTAATGGCCTAACAAACCTGGGCGAGAGGGTCTCTTTCTTACAGGGTCACAACTGCAGTCCTTAATAATCTAGTGGGAGAATTGCCACACCTGGGTCAGATTCCCAAGTAGTTTTCTGCTAAAATCTGGAAAGGATGCAACATTATTTGTAGATGGGGGAAAAAATCCCTTTCCAGTGCTTTTCTGCAGAAGGACTCATTCCTCCGCAGCAAGGAAGCAAGAGGAGGCAGATTTACTTATTTATTTTATTCATCTTGATGTTTATTTTAAATAAATCCTGTTGGGACAGACGTCAGACTGGAATTCTTGCTGGAGTCGCTTCCATTACTTGATCTAATTAACAGTGGCGCATGTTTTATAATAATTCATTTTTCATGAGGGATGGAATTTGCTTACTCTTTTCTGTTTCCCTTTACCTAGATCCTGAGTTTCCTCCCTAATTTTCTTCTCATTTTCAGAACGACCTTTATGCTGATACATTTAAGGCTTGAAAACATTGGAAACATCTTTCCAAATATGTATTTATAGAAACCTTGAGATTAATCATACATGTCTATTCATTTAAAAACAAACCCCACAGAAGTCAACCTTTGCTTGCAGCATCTCGTTTTGGATCTAGACTTGCCCACTCTCCCTTTCCAGGGCAGCGGTTTCTGTTTGACCCTGGGTGACAGCAGCGGGGACCCCGCCAGCAGACGGAGGACGTAACCGCGATGCCGCAGCCCCCGGGCAGCCCGGGGCTTACTCGGTCCTCCAGGTCCGGCTGTACAGATCGCTGCGGTGGAGACGGGGATCTGCATTGCGAATATCCAGCTGTGGCTGCCATCTGGTGCTGGTTTTCCTCTTCACTTCAACTGCAGCCCTCCCCGTCACCCCAAATAATACCTGTAACGCACCTACGGTGTGTGCAGTCTCGGGGTTTATTTCAGCAAGTGCACTTCTGGCCTGGCTGATGCTGATCATTGTCCAAGCGCTTGGTAAAGCGCTGATTAATCAGCAGCGTGCGGCTGGAAGGAGATAACCCGTGTCTGCACGGCACGCAGAGACCTGCCCGCTGCAGGAGGAGCGCAGCGCGCCCTTAGCCAGCCTTCCCCGCACGAGCGAGGACCCCCCGACTGTTTCGTGGCAGGTACCCACCGAGACCTGCCCAGCTCGCTCCTCCCTGCCCGTCCCAGGCAACCCCCTGCGCGTCCTGGGGCGCAACGGGGGAACGGATCCATTTGTTTCCTCGCCCAGAGCAGCCCTTCCCCACGTGCAAAGCCTGGGCCCGAGAGGAGGCACGTCTGAGCGGCCAGCAAGTGCTGCTTGCCGGGGCCTCCGTATGGAAGGGCGCCTGGGCGGGGGATTGATTTGGGTGGATACCCAAGAGCAGAAGCAAACGTGCCGGTGACCCTGTGAGTCAACAGCATTAAGAAACGCTGCATTTAATGGAAACGAGTCTGGGTGAAACAGGTAGGCTGGGGGCTCATTCTGGTTTTTCCCTTTGCTTTTCAGGCAGCTGAACGGGCTCCGGCACGGGCAGCGTCCTCCCGCTGCGCTCGGGGGTCGTTCGCCGGCCGGCGATGGCTCCCATCAGGTAATGGCTCCTCTTCGAAGGCTCGGCTGGGGTGACGAAAGGTTGCGAGGGGACGGTTGAATGACAGGCGTGGTGCCCTGCCGGGACAGCACGACTGTTCTGGAGTCTGCCAGCCTGGACTCCACGCAGGTGGCACAACTTCTCCAGGCAATGCCCTCTGGTGCTTGGCTGTCCTCTCGAGGACAAGTTCCTCCTTATTTCCAGCCTGAGCCTCTCTCTTCCACCCGTTATCTTTCATATTCCAGCATCCATCCACCGCCAGTCTCCAACCTCCCCCTCGAACAGATTTCCTGGGGCAAAGCATGTAGTTCGCAGGCTATTTATTGCTCTTGACGCATGGAAGGATATTGCAAATCTAAACAGGGCTGAGTCAAATGGGTAATTATCAGTCCCTTTCCACACACCATTTTTTTTTGCCTTGTGACGATGATTTCTGGTGTCAGAGATGAGATGCTGCAGGTTTTGGAGGCGTTGGAGCAGATTCAGTCCTAATTCTGCTGCCTGTGAAATTCAGCAAAAACATTAGTTGGACAAATTCAAGCAACAAACACCAAAAAACTTGCTGATGCTGCGGAGAGGTCATGCTGGCAGCGCAGCCAGGGCATGGTACGGTGCCCTGGTATCCGTCCGTTTTGCTGGAAAGAAGTTACTATTTCTTATCCTGATGATTGATTTTGTTTTATTAAGGAATGTAAAGAATTTATTTCTGCTCAGAGATATCAGACCCAGAAAAGCATTATTAGGGGCCGTGTAGTATTGCCCTTCCGTAACAGATATTTCTGCCTCTTAGTCGAGGCTTGGGAGGAATACTCGTAATGAAGGAGGAGTATTTCTAACCATCTATCACACTTGCATCAGTGAGAACAACGTGTTTTCGTGAGACTGTCAACCCTTCTGAAATTATTTTCCTACTGGAAACGATGTCTTGTCTAGCACACTTATACTGGATCGCTAATCCAGTCCAGTCAACTATTTGGGACGTGGCAAAGCATAAACCCTGCAGCAATTTCCACTTCCAGCGATCGGTCCCGGCACCGCAGCATCCCTGCCACGCGCGGGAAGCCGGTTACTGCCACCGCCCGCACAGATCACTGCGACTACGCTGGACGTTCCACGTCGTTTAAGCGTGCGAGGGGATAACGAGGCTGGTGGTGATCCCCAGAAAGGACCTGCGGGACTCACCGCTTCATTACAGCCCCGCAAGAGCCATTTGGGAGCCTCAGGCAACTGCTTGTTGTGAAGAGCAGCAGATACACCTAGAATGAGTTAAGAGACTTGGAGACTCTCCTGCAACACAGGTTTCATAGCTGCGTTGGACTTAACGCGTGCTTAGATTGAAAACTGATGGTAAAACCACAGCTGGCTGCCGACACCAGTGATGTTTGTGGGCGAATCCAGTAGCCAGAGGTAGCCCTGGTCTGAAAGGGTTGAAGGGGATTAGAGATCGGTCAGTGGGTTTGTGGAGGATAAAGCATAGAAAGAGGGAATTGTGGTTGTTACTGACTCTTAAATTGAATGTGCTCAGCCTGGGAATGGTTTCTGCACATTGACCTGGTCTTTTTGGGAAGACCTGGGAGCAGCTGCCCGTGGCAGCACCAGGGAAGCTCTGGCTGTCGGAGACGCGGTTACCGAACGCCGGCCCTGCTGTGCTGGCGCCTGCGGGATTTCTGAACTTTCTCTGACCTCCTGCCCAGCTGGAGCATATTTGAGTGTGCAACGCTGGCTCCTATATGGTGTGCGCAGCCCCCGGGGGGGATGTATAGCCGTGCAGCTCCTGCCAGCCGTGCTGGCTGCCTTCCCCGCAGGCTCTGGGCAGCCTCCGCGTCTTGTCCTGCAGGCTTGCTGCCCTTGCGATCCCCAGGGAGCTGGACAAGCTCCTCTTCTCCTCCCATGCGTCAGCATCCCACCTCTGTGCCGGGAAGCCGGGCAAAGCCAAGGTGGGACGAGCTGTTATGGCTTCTACTGACCATGTAGGTGCGTGGCGGTTTTCCTTGCATGGAGGAACTAAAAAAAAGGCTCAGTTCAAAAGCAATTTCATAGTTATGCACAACAGAGCAGGGGAAAAAAGGAACTAAGCTCAGTGTAAGGTCTTTGCAAGTTCAGCCAGCTGCATGTCAATTAATTTGCAGTTGCAAGATAAGCAGATTCTTCAGCACTGCATTTTCCGTGAAAATAGTGATTTTTGTTATGAGATGGACCGAGCCTGTCATAATCTCCTCTGAATCATTTAGCATATTCATCCAGCATGTTTGACTTTGTTTAAAAAGACTTTTTTCCCCTGGAGATAAGAAGCTGTGCCTTACATAGTGAGCTGATTGTGAAATGGCTTCTATGCTTATCCACTTGGCTAAGAGGCTTTTTTATACTGAATTACTGGGTAATCTCTGGACATGCAGCCACAACATCAGATCTCTTCTTCCTTCCCTTGCTTGTCTCACTGTTTGATCTGGAGCTGCTCAAATCTGTCCAAGGGGTCTCATTTGCCGATGTTAGGAGTCACTGTCATAGAACCATTAAGGTTGGAAAAGACCTCCCAGATCGAGTCCAACGGTCAACCCAACACCACCATGCCCACTAAACCATCCTGTTGCTTGTTTGGAAAGTTGGCATCGGCTCAAACTCTTGTTCTTTAAAGAAACCTCCTTTCTCTTGCTAAGCTGTTCAAGGGGCCTCATGCATTCTTCCTTTTTGCAGTTTCTCAGACCAAAATAAATATCTGATCTTACCCAAATGGCCAGCAGAGCCTTGCTAGGGCACGTGGCAGTGCTTGTGATGACAATCGGGGCCCAACCTCACTCTGAGCGGGAGGGACGGGGGTGCCCTCAGTCTTTCTCTCCACCCCCTCTAGGAACTGGCACTTTCCTTATCAGACCACCGTTCCTGATAGCCAAGGCTGAGTTCTGCAGCCTGCTTTAAACCCGAGTGTGACCCGCATAAATGATGCTGGGAGAGTAGCTCAGTGTAATGCGTATAATATTATAATGCATATAATAGTAATGCATTTTAATGTTGCTTTTCTGCTCCTGTGAGTTAGCGGTGAGGAAAAGGCCTAGAGGATTATTTGACACCAGCTGGTGAGTGGAGGTCCTGCTGCTGCTGCTACGGTGCTCTTAAGGCAAAGGCTGGGGTTTGAAAGCATCTTGAAAAGTTCTGCGAGTTACAAAAATCCTCCTTATATACCTGCAAGAAGTAATTGCTGCTACACCCCCAGGAAGATGAGGATCGCTCCGAGATCTGGCAAAGCATCTCCACAGGCAGGGCTGCGCAGGGTTCCCTTGTCCCATGGAGCTGCGTATGCCCATGGGATGCAAACAATTTACTGTGACTTAGGGTTGGTGAATGGGTCTCTCTTTTCTGCACCATTTATAGGGACTTTAGGATTCCTGTGGATAAAAGGTGTGTTTTAAGTGCAGGCCATGATTTACCCATATATAGTAATGACAGCTGGGTTTGGTTAATCTATTGGGCATGCTGCAAAGCCTGCCTGTTTTCCCAGGCACTTGCAGTGGGGGTGGATGGAGAACGTTGCTCTGTGCAGAGTTACAAGTGCTGCTGGTGTGGGGAACAAACAGCAACGTGCACTGTCCAAGTGACAGGAGGCATGGATTTTACAGCTGCTGTGGGTCTCTTTAAATGTGGAAAAGCAAAGGGACGGACTCCTAGATTTTACATCTGAGTAAGTTGGTACACTTTATTTCAGGCCATGTCGAAGGTGGTTTATTAACACAGTGCTCTACGTGCTCTGGCAAGCTCCAGTGATAACATCAGTTCGCTGTGGCTAGTCGTTACGCGCCAGTCTGGGCCAGGCGGCCGGATGATGACTGCTGCAGAAATACTTACCTGCAGCAGGGAAACAAGCATCAAAGTTTGTCCAGAGTGCACCAGCACCACGTGTCAGCAGATCAGTTAGATGGAACGGCACATCTGCAAGCCTCTTCCTTCCCAGGCTCGCGGTTTCTCGTTAGGATCAGCGAGACGCCCGCAGATGCTGTCATCACCGGGCCTCCTGTTTCCACACGCCTCTCCTGCGCGGTTCCTGTCATTGGGGCAGAGCCAGAACACGGTTTTACTCAGCCAAAACAAGGGGGGGTTGCCTTTGGCTATTCGGGATAAAGCGACAAAGGTAAATGGTGGGGTTTGAAAGCACCTTGAAAAGGACTGTGAATTATAAAAATCCTCCTCGTATACCTGTAAGAAAGAACTAAACACTTCCATCACTTGTGGTTTGTAGAATAAACGTGTAGGCAAACCACAGTAGCCTAAGGTTGGGTTTCCTCAGTGACACTTTATTTTCTAAATGTACCTTTTCTGAAGAAATGGGTCTCTGTGAAATATATTCCTGTAGTTTTGCGTGCTGTGAACATGAGGCTTCTTTTAACTGCCTTGAAAATCACATTAATTAACATCCAGAGTGAGCACTAGGCAGGTTCAGTATAACCACAGTTAATTTTCCTCAGTGACGTGGGGTTTAGCCTTGCAAATGAACAAAACAGCCCCCTGAACCGTGTATTTGCTTGGCTGTGTTGTTTCTATAGAGACTTTGCATCCTACCAGCTACCTGTGCTATTCAGAGTACCCGTGTATACCTAGGAGAAAAATAAACCCACTGACATTGTGGGCAGTCTTCTACTTCTAGCAGTCTGGAATATATTTTCAGAACCACTCTGTTATCATCTATAACTACTCTAGACCTATAGATATTACGGGTGAATAGAAACAGAAGTGGTGCCAGACTAACATGCCTTCTAAGAAATAAAAAATTCCCTTGGCTGCTTTGGCACTAGTATTAGTGCCTGTACTAGAGTTTACTGTAATCGTCTTCTCTAAGACAAGGGCTTTCCAAGGAGGCCTGATTCTCATCTCGGTGCCACGGATTATATACATTGGTGCAGCTTCAGTTTACGCTGGTGTTGAGATCAAGATCAGCTCCTTGGCCCTGCCCTCTGAAATCAGAGCAGAAATCTGATAACGCTACAGAGTGTGCAGATTTACAGCTGTGCTGCTGGTGGCGGAGTAGAATATAGCATCTCCTCCTAGAGCTAATGCTATATTTACATCAAAATAAAACTGTAAAATGTAAAATAATCTAGCTTCAGGCTCTTGCACTTCACTACAAATGCTTTGTCTGCCTTGGCTGACAAAATGCTCTTGGCTTTTGATCAAAGAGAACTAAGTGGAAGCTGTTTTTCTCTTGATGTTAAGAAAGCTTTTGACAGGGAGAGTCACTGCAAGACTAGTTGAGACGCACAAGCCCTGTGGTAGGCTTGAAAACGCGTTGAAGAAAAACACGCGGAACAATGCCCGTATGAAATGATTTCTGCTCCGGAAAGGGCTGCCTGTAGAAATGGCATCCTTATGGCTGGCTTAATGCCACGGGCTTTCAGGCTGCCTACCTGGCGCTAACCGCAAGCTGCTGGTTCCAGCTTGTCGCTACTTGGACTGGTCAAAGCCGCGGCGTCGAGCGGTTTGCCGTAAGCAGGGGTGGCCTGAGGAGAACATCAGCTGGAGCAATTCGAAGGCGGTGGCTTGGGGGAAACATCTCGAAGTTTCAGAAATCTTCTCCTTTGGCTTTCAGGGGGTGGCGCAGCCGGCCCCGGCCCCGGCTGGGCGCAGCTCTGTGCTCGGCTCGCCAGGAGACCCGCGCCTCCTTCTCCGGGCTGCGGAAGCTGCGCGTAGCAAGCGTGGACGGCGCCTCGTTAAGGCCGCTTTGGCCTCGCACGGCAAAAAGCTCCACAGCCTTTCAGTTGACGCCTGTACCGCTGCACGTAGCCACAGACCCGGGGAGCAACGGGCTTGAAACTGTGCTGCGAGCAGCAGCCTGTAACTGAGAGCAAACCCCGAGGGTTTCATTTTAAGTCACATTTAAAACGTGTTTCGGGGAGAGGGGAGCGTGGGGCGTTACAGCGATGCCTGTGCCTGACTGACACGGTTAAACGGGCGGCTGGTCGCCCCTCCGGCTGCCGCGGCGCTGACTGGAAACCCCGCGCCTCGCTCCCGCTCACGAAGCCGCCCGAGGGGGCCGGGCCCCGGGCGAGGCGGGGGACGCTCCCTTCCCTCCCTTCCCTCCCCTTCCCCGTGAGGGAGGCGAGCGGCGGGGCGGGGCCGCCGCGAAATGGCCGCCGCCTCCGCCGGCCCGCGGCCCGCCCTCCGCGGCCGTCACTGCCGGCCGCCGCCCCGCCGTGCTCCCGTTCCTCAGGGCGCGGGGGGCCGCCAGCCAGACCTTCCCTCTGCATTCCCGGCATGCGGCGCGGCCGCTGAGGTGGTGGCGGCCCGACCCCTGCGAGGCCATGTTTCCCCGTCCCCCCTTCCCGGGGGAGGTGAGGCGGGCGGCCGCCGCGGGCCGCAGCCGCTCCCGCCCGCGGGGCGCCGGCGGCGGCACCGTGCTGCTGCCCTCCATGCTGATGTTCGGCGTGATCCTGGCCTCCAGCGGCCTGCTCCTCATGATCGAGAAGGGCATCTTGGCCGAGGTGAAGCCGCCGCCGCTGCACCCGGCGGCGGGGGAGCTCTCCCGGCGGGGCGGCGGTGGCGGTGAGGCGGCCCCCGGCGACCTGGACTACGAGGTGCTGCAGGACATCCGCAACCGCACCATCCGCGCCGTCTGCGGGCAGCGGGCCATGCCCCGCAGCGTCTGGGAGCTGCCGGCCGGCCAGCGGCGGACAGTCCTCCGGCACCTCCTGGTCAGCGACAAGTACCGCTTCCTGTACTGCTACGTGCCCAAGGTGGCCTGCTCCAACTGGAAGCGCATCCTGAAGGTGCTGGACGGGGCGCTGGAGAGCGTCGACGTCAAGCTGAAGATGGACCACAAGAGCGACCTGGTGTTCCTGGGGGACATGAAGCCGGACGAGATCAACTACCGCCTGAAGAACTACTACAAGTTCATCTTCGTGCGAAACCCCATGGAGAGGCTGCTGTCGGCCTACAGGAATAAATTTGGGGAGATCAAGGAGTACCAGCAGAGGTATGGGGTGGAGATCGTCAGGCGGTATCGGAAGAATGGGGGGAATTCGGTGGGCGACGACGTGACCTTCTCTGAGTTTCTCCGGTACCTGCTGGACGAGGAGGTGGAGAGGATGAACGAGCACTGGATGCCCATCTACAACCTGTGCCAGCCCTGCGCCGTGAGGTACGACTTCATCGGCTCCTACGAGCGGCTGAACGCGGATGCCAGCTATGTCCTCGAGCAAGTCCAGTCACCCTCCTTCGTCCGCTTCCCCGAACGGCAGTCGTGGTACAAGCCCATGACGGCAGAAACACTCCGTTACTACCTGTGCAACACCCAACGCCGACTGATAAAAGAGCTGTTACCAAAATACATCCTGGATTTCTCCCTCTTTGGCTACCCCCTTCCCAACATAACCAGCGAATTCTGCAGGCAATGAGTTGTTCATTTTGGGATCTGGTGTAAATTTTGCCTGCGCTGCAAGGATTTGCTAATGCAGCTGGTGCTGCGAATAACACATTGCTGCAGGGCCTGTGAAACACATTCTTCTATGCATTATTCCTAATTTTATACTTTTCAAACACTGTTTATATAAAATACTGTATATTGCCTTTGCTACTGGAATACTTTTTGTATTGTTCTGATTTTAATGTGTACATACACCGCTGACTTGAGCACAGTAGCTTTTGTATATCTATTTTGCTTTAAATTCTTATGACACGGAAAACATCTGTAAGGAAATTGAGAAATTGATACATTTTAAGTATTTTTCCCTCCTTTTTTGTGTTTAGTACTAAATAGTACGTGGCTGAATTGCAATCATAACTTGAAGCATCCGTGGCTGTGCATGGGGTCATGCTGGAGCACCTCAAAGCGCGTGGCCGTGGCTAAGCCACGGCAGAGCGGGTGCGGCCCTGGAGGGACTGCGGCAAGGCCGTGCTGGAGCAGGGTCACCCCTGAAGGGACTGGGGCTGTGGGTCAGGCCCCGCTGGAGCAGGTCTATCTCTGAAGGCGTTGTGGCCCATGGAGAAGGCTACGCTGGAGCTGGTGCACCTCAGAGCCGCTCTGGCTGTGGGTAAGGCTGTGCCGCAGCAGGTATGGCCCTGGAGAGACTGTGGCTCGGAGGTAAGGCTCCACTTGGAGCAGGTACGCCCGAAGGGACTGCGGTCTGTGGGTGAGTCCGAGCCGGAGCAGGGGCAAGGGGAGGAGTTCATTGCAACGTTAAACCCGATGGCCTGGTCCAAAGGGACCAGGGCTGGAGTTTGTAATGGAAATACCTTTAAATTGCTGTAACCCAGGATTTGAGTTGCATCTTATGGGAATTACTGTAGCAGGAACCACCCGAACCCACGGAGGAGAAGCCTCACAAGAAGCAGCGCCAGTGCAGCAGTGACCCGACCCGAGCTGGCTTCGGTGCCCAGAAACTCCACACAACACACCACCGCTCCTGACCGGGGTGAGCACCGTAACAGATGGAGCCCAAAGTCATGGACTGGACGAACTCAGTAGACGTTCTGTGGGCATTTCTGGACATTTTACGGGCACTTTACAGGGGCGGTCCATAGACTAAGGGAATGATATCTGTGTATTCTATCAGAGGATGGGAAGGGGGTGGTGGGTAACGAGGATGTATTGGATAGCGTGGGACCTGAGCATGACGTAAGTGTATGGAATAAGGGGTGGAGAATGTGCTGGTAGAGTTAATTTTCTTCATCACTGCTCATATGGGCTGTTTTGGATCTGTGCTGGAAACAGTGTTGATAACATGGGGACGTTTTCGTTCCTGCTGAGCAGCGCTGACACAGGGTCAAGGCCTTTTCTGGTCCTCACCCACCCCACCAGCGAGCAGGCTGGGGGGGCACAGGGAGTTGGGAGGGGACACGGCTGGGACAGCTGACCCCAACTGACCAAAGGATATCCCATACCATATGGCGGCGTGCTCAGCATATAGAGCTGGGGGAAGAAGGAGGAAGTGGGGGACGTTCGGAGTGATGGCGTTTGTCTTCCCCAGTCACCGTTAGGCGTGATGGAGCCCTGCTGTCCTGGGGATGGCTGAACACCTGCCTGCCGGTGGGAAGTGGTGAATGAATCCCTTGTTCTGCTTTGCTGCGTGTGTGGCTTTTGCTTTACCTGTTAAATGGCCTTTATCTCAGCCCACGAGTTTTCTCACTTTTACCCTTCTGGTTCTCCCCCCCATCCCACCGGAGGGGAGTGAGCGAGCGGCTGGGTGGGGCTGAGTTGCCGGCTGGGGTTAAACCGCAACAGGGTTGATGCGCTAATAACAATATATTGTTTGATGCGCTAAAAATTAGCACTGTTAAAACTGGTCCTGTATTAGACAGGAGGTAGTTTTCTGGGTATGAGTGGAAGAAAAGGCTTTTATAAACTAGGCCCTATTTATCCTTTATTTTCTCATCTGTAATGGCGGTTAAATGAGGCTGGTCTTTTTTTCTGTGGCAGTAGTACCTCTGCTTTTTATTATTATTATTAATTATTATTATTAACCATTGAAATAAAACTAGTGATAATATTCACTTTTGTGTGATTTTAATATTTGAAAGTACCAGCTATTTACCCAGCATAACGTATCAGCTGCAATATCAAGCCATAACAATTTGCTCTTTTCCTCTCTTTGAATTAAAGCAATACAGACTTCTGTAGATAGGATGAAAAACTGTCCTGGTTCTTAGGACAGAAAGCAACAAAAGAGCGGCAGCGTGCCGGCTCACGGCCTCGGTGGTGTCTGCGTGCCCACGTGCGTGCAAACCGCCGTGGAACAATACTTTCTCTGGCCGTGTTTGAAACAATGGCAATTTGAGGATTAGTTCTCCCTTCTCTTACAGATGTGCACACCAGTTTTGTGGCTACTTGTATTTAATTATGGCTGTTAAATTGGGAGACAATGTAGAATGGTTGTTCCTGGGACGCTCTGTCCTCGTTTCTAATAAAGTTTTTATGTGAATTAGTCTGTTGCTTAGTGCTTTTCCTTCGATGTTAGTGTTTACTTGCATTCTTGGAGAGGCCTTCTGCCCCTCGTGCTAAGCCATAGCGTAGAAGTATGACAAATAGGCCTTGAATAATTCGTGTTTTAAGTGCCAGAGCACCAGTAATAAGTGGAGAAAGAGTCACATCGGAGCCAAACGAGATGGTTACGCGACACGGGCAATTGGACGAAAAGCAGCAGCCAGCAGCAGAATAGGCGCTGAGTTGCTGTGGGGTTGATACAAAGCAGTAGGGATGGATTATAGGTACTGCAGGGAGCTGGTGGTTTCCTGGGATTAATCTCTCAAAAAGGGGGAAGGAAAATTGCGGTGTTTTCTTTAGGATTTGTGAAATTGTCTGAAAGAAGGGCATGGAGCTACATCCAAGCAAACTCAAAGCGGTGGGATGAAAAATCCTGCCTAGGGCATGACTTAATAACTTAATAGATTTACTGTATCTATAAACTCTCCCGGCGAAATCTCCGTCTCTCTCTGTTGAAGTCGATAGCCAAGCACAGTTTGAGCTGAGCGATTTTTGCCTTTGATAATGGACCGTGGCTGGGCGTGAGAGCAACGGCTGGTGTGCTCACGGACCTCAGCTCCTGGCTGCAGCCTCGCCCCTGCATCCACCTGCCCTGTGCCAAAAATGGGCTAGAAACTGGCTCCGCTCTCCTTGTGCCCGGTCTGAAACCTGCAAAATTCCTGCCTGTCCCCAGCAATTGGGGTGACAACGCAGGAACATTTGGTGCCTGGTGCTGGAAGAGCTGGAGATCTGTCTTGTTCTCCAGCCCAAGGCACCAGATACCAGCTGGGAATCTGGTTCTGCCTTGTAAAACAGATGCCGGTGGTGGGGTGGTCCGAGTTTTAATTAAGCCTGACCTTCAGGTCTCTCTAACTAGGAATTAGCCGGTTAGGCTTTACTATCTTTGTCTGCTTCTGTGAAGCTGAGGGAACATTTCCTGCTTGTTTAGCGATTGGGTTTTTAATTAAATGTTTATTTCTCAGTAGTTTTAATGGTTTGTGCCGCTTGTTTGTTTATCTGCTGCAGCTTCTGTTCTCTGCATTAGATTTTTTGCGTCTTGTCTCCTTCATCTAATTTATTGCATGCAGAAAGATTTTGCTTTTCTTTGACTGTCTCTTACTCTTTACTGGATATCATGGATCACCTTTTTCTCTTTAAATAAAAGCAAATGGCCTCCCACTGCCTCGTACCCTCCCGTAAGGAGGGTTTTAATGCAGGCAAAACCTGCAAAACCTCGTAGCTTGGGCAGAAGTTTGTCCCACACCTGGCAAAAACGTGTGGAGTGTGGAAAAGCCTCCCAAAAGCTGAAGCGGGGGGCATTTTGCCACGTACCTCTAAACCTTATTTCTCTTACTTGAGCGAGGTTTTGGACTATCTTTGGTTTTCTTATCTCTTTGCTGCAAGTCAGCAAATATGAAAAATCAATTAGGTTTCCATTAGCAGTACTTCATTTTATCCATGGCCAATAACACAATTTCCTGAGAAAGCTTTTGGCCAAGTAGGAAGGAAAAAAAGTAATCTCCCTCAGCAGCTGTATCATTTCTTTCTTTTGTCAGGTGTTTCTCCGGTGTGGAATAAATCAGGAGCAAATTCCACAGCTGACAGCAACCGCTGGAGGTGAGAGACGCCGAGCAGGGTCCAGCCCTCCTCTGCGGGGAAAGGGGTAACGCCTGTGGAAGCAGGGAGGAGGGGGTTTCACAGCAGCTCAAGTACAAATGTGGAGGAAACCATAAAGTTATAAACTCTTTTGGTTTCATCAAACTGTTTAACATTTCTGCTTTCTGATCCGTTCCAGTTTGGCAGCTCCTTTTTCCACCTTTCCGTCTCCACGCTTGCAGTCACCCTGCAGAATAAAAAGGTGATCTTTTCTCTTTTGAATTGTTATATTTTACCAAGCCTCAACACTGTACTGAATGCCCCAAACTTCCCCACGTAAACAGCTTGAGGTTTTGGCGTTGGGGTTTTGTCACTGCATTTCCCTCACCTACTTTTTCTAATTTCGTGTCGGTAAGTCCTAGCCCTGACCCTGCCGTTCTCACGTTTTCCCTGTGGAAGCATGCCTGGATATGTGGAGACACTCCAGCGGTTTAATTCCACCTCGTTACATGGAGAACTTCTGATTCCCTCTACATTACCAGGATGTTATTTTATTTTAATTTGTCATTAGTCCCTTCTTAGCCTGCTTACCTAAAACCAACCAAACAAAAAAGAGGCATTTGACGTGCTCCTGAATTTTGCCCTTTATGTGCCTGTGTTTTTTCCTCCTTCCCTGCTAACTCTTGGACCTGCTAATCCATTTCCACCAAAGTGGAGAGGAGAATTCATTTTCCTGCATCCTTTCATTGCTCACAGCTCTCGTGCTTTTAACGCGGTGTTGCAGAAAGGGATCGAGTGCGTTCCTCTCGTTGGGTGAGTGCTGGTGGCGATTCCTCTCCCCTTGGATGGGCGCCTGCACAACGTCCAGCGCCGCGTGCGCTTCCCCGCTGTGACGTGGAGCGGTGCTTTTTGCTCGGAGGACCCTTTGCTGCCACAGATGCTGAAACTGTCCTCTGCTAGTATTTTTCTACCAGAGAAGAAACCGGCCCTTTCCACCTCACGGCCATTTGCATCGCCCCGAGGTGACTAAGGCTCCTTAACAGTTGATTTTGTCCTAGTGCTTGGCTGCTAATTGCAGGGAAACTTCCAAGGCGTTTTACAGCTGCTTTAACCCCTTCTTTCGGAAGTGCAGAGATCAGAGAAGGCAACGGATGAAGAGTCTGGCAGGGAAAAATCTTTCCCGTAAGGTCAAGTTCCCCAAGTTCCCGTTGCCAAATACCTGGCCCGTGACGTGGTTCATTTGCAGGTAGAGTCACACTTGGCACGTTCAGTCCTGGCAACAGTTGTGCCAAACTCCAGGCAGGAATACATTTCTATAGTGGTTTATATTATTATGTATATTGGGAGGAATACATAGATTTAACAATGTGAGGTTTTGTGCTGGAGAGAGGACAGGGGCATAAAATCCTTTTTCTCAGGGATTTAATGATCCAGCATCAGGAGATAACTGTCCATCACCGCGCGGGGTTCTGTCTCCCTCCCTGTCCTGTGTCCCTGGGTCTGTCCGGTTCCCTGACATCTCTTTTTGCTGAGAGGAAAGAAGACCCAACAGCAAGCAGGCAACGTTTTCCAAAGCCAGTTGCCAGCTTCCTAAGTTGTTGTAACTCACCCTTACAGGATGCAATCATAAAGAATTCCCTATGTATACAGGCATGCATTTGTGCCGTGCTAATTTCTATGATATCTCTCTGCTTTAGAAGTTCATTAGTCAGATGGTTTGTCTACATACAAACATAAACTGGCGTATTCTTGCCCTGCATGAAGAACTAAAAATAGGCAATTGCAACCTGTTATGGTTTGGTTTTTTTTTACTTCATTTCCTGGGTTATTTCTCATAGTTCATCCGTCATACCTGAGACTGATTTACTTGCTCCTGGAAAGGTCTGGCTAAGGTGATCCTCCTGTGAAATGAGGCTCGTGCATTCAGTTGCTTAATGACCAACGGAAAAGACCTCGATTTCTGCAGAGCTGGGAGTACTGTAGCTCTGAGCACTTCCATCAGGAATGACCTCTGGCATGCGGGAAAACCTCTGCATGGGGGAGGGAAGGTCCCCATTTCCCAGTGGTTAACCAGCCTGTAGGGCGTTTTCTGAGAGGCGTGGGAAATCAATCCCTGTTCTGTCTCCGTATTGTTTAAATAATTGCATCAAACATGTTTAATACCTTCAGCATTGTGCTTGGACTACAACAGTGGAGAAGAGGAGAGCCATTTGATTTTTGGCATCCAGAGCTGCTGGTTTGGCTTCCCCTTGGGGAAGGGAGCGGGCCAGGTCAGGATCCGTTGCTGTTTCAAAAATCTCGTTTCACGTGACATCTTGTTTGCCGGTTCCAGTGTTGTTATGCCTGCAAAGCCTCATTTCAGCGTACCTAAAACCCAAGCGGTCGGCGTTCTGCAGTGCAACGCTGGGAATGGGTACTGAAGCTCAGTGGTTTCAGAGCATGCAGAAATGACTTTAACCCGCATGATCTGGGAGGGTGCATCAGCCAGCGGCAGCAGAGCCAGCTCTGGTGACAAGGAGCTCTCGCTGAGTTGGACCAAAACTTAGCCAAAACCCCATGGCCAAGGACCGAGGGGTAAATAGAGTTTGTAAAATCTTTTGAAAGCCTTGACCTAAGGCACTATAAAAATGCAACGAGCTATTAAAACAAAACCGTAGCTTTCCCCTTATCTGGTTCACACAGACAAAATGCTCAACCCTCTGCGTAACGGGGTGTGCATGAGCGGTCTGATTTTTTTTTTTTATCCTGCAGTGGTAAGGAAGTTTATCTTGGTTTTTTGGGCAGAGTTTATTTGTGGATGAAGCCAAATCAATACCAGCTTGCTTTCCTAAGAACTTTTTATAAAAAAGATCGAAGGAAATAGGGGCATGAACCTCTCAGATGTAATGTTAATCAGTGATAGAGCTCGCGGTACAGCAAGGAGTAGTCTCCTGGGATGGATGGGATGAAGGTCCCAGATGTCCTCCAGGTAGGACATATCCCTCTGCAGACACGTTTAGGTCTGGATTCCCCTCCTGTAGCTCCCAGGTAGAGGCTGAGTGGTCCTGGATCCCTCTGCCTAGTGCAGGAGCAGGGGGCTCCAAGGGCTGGATTGCACCCGAAGATGCCCCTCCCTAGCAGATGAGGGTGTGGGTTGGGGCGGTATCTGCGTTCCCTCTCCTTGCTCACAGCCTGGCTCATTTCTTCAATATCTTCTGCAGATCAACCTCGCCGTACAACCCAAGACTGAAGTCCTGACCTCCCTGGTGTCAAACAAGGCTTTCCCCAATGAATCTGGTGGGACAGGATTTTGGTGTGAATCCCATCAGTGCGTTTGGTTTGCCCAGAGTGTATCTACCCTTTCTACTGTTTTCTTTCTACAGGTGGATGTAAAAATTTTACTGCAGGTCTGCTTTTGTGTGCAAGGCTTAGATAGTGTCTGCATGCAACAGCAAGATGGAAATCTGGAGAAAACCACAGTGATTATTTGTGTGCTTCAGGCATGACTTTGCTCTTTAACAGAGCTGCTTCCCGTGCTCCCTGTTGGTGAAAACGCACCCGAAAAGGCTGGTCCTGTGTCCAGGGGATGTCCACCCTTGAAATGAAGTGGACACCCCCGCCGGGTTTTTCGGTTAACTCATGCAGAGCATGCCCTGCCTTGCCCTCTTGCAATGCAGGACCGAAGGGTGGCAAAGCAGCTAAAGAGAAGAGTGTTGAGTTAAAAAGGCGCTGGGACGGCACGCCGACGTCGGACTGCTGTTGTCTCAAAGCCCAGGCATCTTCCCTGTTCTGCTTTTCCTGAGATTGGGGTGCTTAGGGGAAAAAGCGAGCGAGCTGGAGACGGATTGGGAAGGTCGGCTGGAGCTGACACAAGTGCCTGGCGGGGCAGCCCGCGAACGCCTCCGGGCCGGAGCGGGGGTTTCCTCGCGGCTCAGCGTGCACACACGCAGCCGCGTGAGTCATGGAAGGGTTTATTCAGTGAAGGGGGCAAAAATACATTCATCGAGTGAAAACATCACAGAGGCTTTTAGAGCCCTTTTGTGGGTAATGATACCAGCAAAGATTTGCCAAGACGGCGGGGCTCCGACATCGCCGTCAGACCCACAAAGGTCCCGGAAAAGGACAGCGAAGCCATTGTCGAAGGCATTATAAAAGGTTGTGGGGAAGGGTGGCTATTCAAAGCTCTCCTTTTGGAAGTCTGCATTTCCTGGGTCTTTTTATTCTTTGCGGGATTGCAGTTTAAAAGACGCGTCATCTAATCGCCCGGGCTGGCAGCGAGGCGGGTAGCACGGACCGGAGCCCCCGCGCTGGAGCTGGGGAAGCCACGCGATGCTCGGAGCAGAACTGGTTTTCATGATCGCCCTCAGGTTCTTAATGGGATTTTATGGAAGAGATTGAAGTTTCTTTGGCCACCAGGAGACGGCTTCCTTTTGGGATGCCCTGGAAAGGCTGCGTTTGCAGCTGCCAGCCCGCTTCCTTGTCCCCCCATTGCCATCCAGGTTGTCTCCAGTCCCGGTTCTGTCCTGATTTGTGTTGGGAGGTGACAGGAAAAGGGTTCAATGAGGAGAGGTCGGCACAAAGGGCTGCTGCTGGCTCTAGGCTGCCGCAGAAGTAAGCGGTAACAAAACAAGTCAATGCACGAGCACAAAATGCTTCTTGCTTAGTTTGCTACTTTTTCTAATGAACAGCCAAATTATTTCACAGGAGGTTGACTTTGATGAAGTTAGTTGTCTTCTGGGAGAAGAAATACCCATCTTGCCCTCGGAAGCAGGGCAAAGCTGTTTTGGGTGAGACCTCTGGGGCAAAAATTAGGGATGAGGCCAGTGGATCCTCTAGGCTGAGATTTTGGAGGGGCTTATAAGACTTCCATGACTCCGATTTGCAAACGAGCCAGGGATGGGCTGGTGTCCCTATATCCCAGCAGGGAGCTAGGGAAGGCAGGATGCCAAACTTGCACAAAATATTTACCACTTCGCAGCAGTGGCAGCCCCGTGCCCTGGTAGATGGGCAGAAGATGAGCCCCGTCCCCTCGGGCTGGGGTTTTGCTGCACCAAGTGCTCAGCAGCAGTGCTGGCATCTTGGGCATCTTTTCCCGGTGTGGTGATACCCAAGCCTCTTCGTAGCACGTTTCAGACATTAATTTTAGGCTTGTCAAGAGCTGAGATACAACGTGATGGAAGCTGATGCTTCTTGCGAGCAGGAGACCGAGGCCAGAGGACCTCTTTGGCCTAGGAAGGGGCTGGGGGGCTAGGAGGCATCAAGCGTGTTCCCAAGAGACCCCAGGGTGGTTTTGACAGAACCAGATCAAAGCTCCCATTGAAGCAAAGAAATATCTTGTCATTAAGGAGAGGGAAATCTCATTCAGGCCCATGCCAGCTGGGCTTGGCATTGTCCGAGTGCCCCAACGCACGTCGTGGCTTCCAGCGCCAGAAGTGTCACTGGATGAGGCTCTTTCACGCGGCGTAAACCAAGCAAAGGAGGAAGGGTTGGATGAAAAGCAACGTGCCCAAGCGATGCCCCCCCCACCCCTCAGCTATTATTGCGGCTATTTTGCATTTGAATGAGAGCTTTCTCCTTTTGCAGCCCACTTCCTTCTGGGGCCTGGATCGGCAAATGGAGTTGTTAAAAATCTCCAGTCTTGAGACCTGACAAAAGATGGTTGCTATGGAAATAATGGAAGTTGCTTCGTGAGCGAAATATCTTCAGGCCCAGAGCCAGCGGGAAGGAGGAGGCGACACCTTGTCGGTCACGCAACTTCTGCGGGAGCCCACGTGCCTCCACGCGATTTTCCTCAGGTACCCTTATTCTTGGCGATTTGTCCTTTGGCTCAAAAGAGCTACAAATGGAGAAACTGGAAATATCAACTGGATGGAAAGGGCTTGTACGAACCTCATCTGCTCTTTGTCCAGCACTAGTGCCACCAGATTAAGCAGAGTTGCCCTGCGTGCAGATTTATTCCTCTGTGTAGGGTTTGAACACTTGAGTTATTCAAAAGTAGTCCTCTTCAGGTTAATGAAAACTCTGTCCAGCGATACTCCCATTCATTGAGAAATTATATGAAGAAATTGGAAAATGAGGACAGATTCATGGCTAAAACTCTGGCCTGCCGTTGTTCGGTGTCCACCCATGGAGTTTGGCAGTAGCCCAGGCCATGAGGTGTTGACCTTGCTTTCTCATTGCATCAGTGCAATGCTTAAAAATAGGCAATGAGCTCAACAGAGGAAACCAAATATCTATCTTGTCTCTGGGAGCAACTATCCAAGAAAATCACACGTGCTAAAATCAGTTCAAGTGCTAGGATTTCCCAGAGCAACCACTGGGTGCTCAGAAAACTGGATGATAGACCGTGGGTCCGAGGGTGGCAGACGTGGGCTTCCCATTCACAGCAGCATTTACCCGTATATTTGTAGGGATTTGGAGTCAAGGTGAAAGAATTCTGGATTTTAGGATTGTGTATCTTAGAGGGAGCTTGGTCTTCCCCAGGTGGTATCGGGCAAGAAATTATAATCCTGGTTTCAAGGGAGGTGGAAATTTGGGATCAGATGGTGATGTGCAGCTCCTAGACCAGACCTCAGAGAACTGCATTTTGATCCGATGACTTCATCGTTCAGAACCAGCACATTTGCATCAAGGCTAAATTAACTGCAAGCGTCAGGTTATGGCAGCTTGGAAAACTGGGAATGTGCCGTTGCCAACACGCAAAGAGAAGGGTCGGGTGGCTCTGGGATTCGTAGTGTGCTTATGGATGGTTTTACTACATCAGCGCTCAAATGTGTGACATTAGGGAGGAAAAAAGATACTACCTGGTGCCCCCGATCCCTCGTAACCCCCCACACAAGGAATTAGAGCGTTTGGCTTTGCCACAGGTAATTGCAAGGCAGCCCAAAAACATGTCTGTGGGGATGTGGCTTTGAGGGACATGACTCCAGCTGGGACGTTTAGTTGGAAGGATCGCATCTTTCCACGGCCTCGTGGGGATCAAGGATGGAGAAAGGCTCTCGCATCCCCTGGGACGCGTTTCCCGCAGGTGGGGGGGGGGGCGGGAATCAGGGCTCCGGCTCTGACGAAAACGCAGGGTGTGGGATCTGCCTGTGGAAGAGACCTACTTTTTCTCATTTCAGCAGATACGACCCCTGCACACACATGGAAGAGATTTGAGAGCAAAGATGTCATTTTTACGACCTGAACGGAGTCCCAGTTTTGCAGAACGAAAACGATCGTGTCAGGGTCTCCGGGCACGGCTCCAACCCAAAGCACGGTCTGCTCTCCCTCGATGGGAATTACCGTCGCCCCACACTTCCCAGCAGGAGTTATCATCAGCTACGGTGAAGTAGGACGTGTTGCTACAGCTTCCTCTCAACGACAGGCTGATAAAGCGGTTAAAGAAAAGAAAATATCCCTGAATAACTGGTGGGAGGAGAGGGAGAACAAGCATCGTGTTGCAAATCTGCTTTCCTGTGCTTTTCCATCAGCATCCCGCGGCCGGTTGCTCCCAGTTCTTCTCCACGTTGTGTACGAAAAAAGCAAACGGGACCCTCAGGGGACTCTGTCATCACGTCCCCGGCACCCAGGGGTGCCCCGCGATCCTGCCCGGGGTATTTAGTAGTGCCCCGGGAAGCATTTTGTAGGGGCAATCCCCTGTGAAGGGTGGGAGAAGCTCTGCCGACCTCCTTAACTCCTGGACTTTCCCATCTCCTCAGTGCACGTTGTAAGAATAGGCAGGAGGGTGATTTTTTCCATCCCTCCAAACGTCCTCGGCGCTGCCAGCGCATGCTTTGTATTAGAGCCCCATTCAGCAAATGACTTCAGTATGCGCCCGTGGCGTCACAGGCTGTTAAAAAGAATAATAGAGAAGCAACCGTGGGAAAAGAGCTGTAATGCTTTCGAGGCTCCCGGTGAGATTGCAGCCCGGCGGAGTGCCTGCAGCCGGGGCCTTTTGCTGCACCAAACAGCTCGGTTTTGTCCCCTTTCTCGTTGCAACGGGGGCAGGACCGCAGAGCCCCCGAGGCGCTCGGCTGCGGCCCTGCTCGGTGGGGATGCTTTGCATGCTTCGATGCTGCAGCCCCGGGTTGCAGCACAGGGACATCCATCTCTGCTCAGCGCAGGGCAACTCCTGCCGAGAGCTGGGCTGAACCAGCCCAAGAGCTCCCTGCGGGCTCCCAGACCCTGCCTTTCTCCCGAAAATAAAGCCCATAAATTATTGCAGATCGAGCCCAGCATCCAGCACGTCCGTCCGTTGCTGTTGGCTTTTTATGCTTCATCATCGGCCGCTGGCAAGCGCTGCCTGCGCCGGCGCTTTGGTGATGCACGAGCCAAAAAACCTCTATTTGCCCTTAAACTGCAAGCCAGCCCTGCAGAGCTTGTCAGTCGGCCCTCGCTGACGGGAGCTCTGCGAAGCTGGGACAGCACCCAAAGTTTTCACAAATAGTTTTGCCAGAGCGTTAGCAGCAATTTAAGGTGGCCTGGGTTATTTCGGCTGTAAATCAGGTCTGTTCCAGCGCGGCCGCGGGAAGGCACGGCGTTATGACACCCAGCATTTATGCGTGTGTTTTGACTGCAGTCTAATCAGGAAAACAAAAAAGTTAATGCAGATACCAGAAAAAGTATTTGACAAATAAAGCGAAACAATGCTCGGAGCTATTTGCGTCTGATTAAATGCGTGCTTTAAATTAAATTAAATGCGCTCCGAAGTACACACAGGAAACCTCGCTGTGCTACGAGAGAGACTAAAAGTAAAGCACCGGCGGGGTTTATCCACAAGCTGCGGAGCTCTTTGGCGAGGACCGACGACCAGCGTGCGGAACCGCGCCTTCCAGCGGCCCTCGGCAGCCGTGCAGCACCGCGGCGGCGCTGGACCGCTTTGGTAAGTGGTATTTGCTGATGGGCGCTTGGGCAATGGAAGAAATGGGAAACGACAGGATGCTTTGGGGCTCAAATGCATCCTTCGGCTCTCCTAGAAGTGCTGGGGGTGTATTGCCCCCCAACACGTAGGGGTTGGCGGCTTGGAAATACGCTCACAGCAACCAGGAAAATCACGTTCATTGCTGTGTCTCTGTTGGGGAGCATCAGGGGAGGAGGAAAATAGGGATGCTACAACCAGCAGCAATACAGACACATGATGCCAACCCTGCTGAAGCTGCGGCCGTTTAATAGACTTTTAAGACGCCTGAATAATAGTGAGGAGTAAAGGATAAATAGCTAAAGAGCACGGCTGGGTAGGGGCTCTGCTTTTCTGACAGCAAGGGAGCAGAACGGAGGCAATTCAGGCTGGTTTGCAAAACAGCAGCTAAGCCGGGGAAGGGGCCAGGTGGGAGGAAAACGGTGAAAGCTTGACATTTAAAACTTGAAAACATAATAAATGCACCTAAATATCCGGATCCCCATGCTCCTCGCTCGTCCCACCGCCTCCTTCCCGCTTCCCGGCGCTCATTAGCAAGTCCAAGTGGGTCTTAAGCTGATCAGAGCCCCGCGAGCCTGGCCCGCGGGGAGAACGAAGCTGTTCTGTTTGACCGCAGGGCTGCGGGCGTTTCGGGTCCTCAGGCTTTAACGAAGCTCGCGGCGACCGTTGATGGCGAGGAGGGGGGGTGCTGGGCGGCAGCGCGAACACGGGTTCACGGACAAGCCCCTTCTCCCGGGCGCGGTTTTGTGGCCCTTCCCCGCTGCAGGCTCACGGGAGCGCGGCGCTGCCGGGCGGCTGCCGCTCCCACGCAACGGAGCCCGGCGGGAGCTGGGACCGGCTCTGGCCGCAAATTCCCGGCGCTGACCGGACGATGCTGCACAAAGTCTCTGCAAAGCACCCCGTCCGCCCCGGGCGCTCAGCACCGCGCCAGATGCTGCCCCAAAGCAGCTCTGCAGAAATCCACCATGATCTCGGAAACTTCAGACAATTCCTTAAAATAATTTATCAAAAAAAAAAAAGTCTTGCAATAGCAAGAACGAGCCCTGCATCTTACTTTAATGGATCTTTGAATCGTTGCAAGCAGCGTTCGGAGTGGTTTTGGGCACCCGCTCTTCCCTCCAGCAGCTGCCTTGGCAGAGATGCGGCGTGGTCCCCGCGGCCCCATCCTGTGTTTTCGTGTCCCTCCTGTCCCCGCGCTGGGCTGGGACGCTCCTGTGACAGGGCGCGACGTTCCCCAATTGAGTCGCGCCGGAGGAGCTCTTCTCAGTCCGGAAATTCGGCACCGAGCGGCTTTCTGACGGCTTTGTGCCGGTGTAACTCCTGCAGCCGAGCTGCTGCAGCAGCTCTTCGAGAGCAGAGCAGCCTCCCGAACTCTGAAATTACAGTCGGACTTACCTGCTTTCTTTTTTTTCTTTTCTTGTTTTTTCTTTCTTTCCTTTTTTTTTCTTTTTTCCTTTCCTTTTTTCTTTCCTTCTTTTCTTTCCTTCTTTTCTTTCTTTTTTCTTTCTTTCCTTTTTTCTTTCTTTTTTCCTTTCCTTTTTTCTTTTCTTCTTTTCTTTCCTTCTTTTCTTTCTTTTTTCTTTCTTTTTTCTTTTTTCTTTCTTTCTTTTTTCTCTCTTTCTTTTTTCTTCTTCCTTTTTTCCTTTCTTTTTTTTTTTAACCAGCAAAAATCATATCGCTCACTGCTGGAGGCCAAACCTCCCCTCCTGCTTCACAATACGAAGCTCTTCACCCTGAAGCCATTTTGCAACCCGCTTTCTGCGACTCAGGGAGCTGCCCAGCTCCGGGGTTGCTTTTTCCCGATTTAAGCTCAGCCCCCCCACTCCCCAGCGGAATCGCCCCCCGCGGGCCCCTCTCCCTGCAGCGTCCGAGCTGCCCCACCGCGCCCCGCGGGACGCCGGCCAGAGGCGCGGGGCCGGTGGGAGCCGGGACGCGGAGGTGGCGAGCGGGAGCCGCGCCCGACGCTGCAGAAACCGCCGTCGGGAGAGCTGCAGCGGGGCCAGCCCCTCGCCTGCGGTTTGCTCGGGAAGCGAGAGGGGAACCGGGGGATATTTTAAGGCCGCTGTCTGCTCGGAAACGCCCCGCTGCCGCCGTCCCACCGTCGTGCCCCCGCAAGCCTGCTCTTTTCTGACTTTTGTCGCGGGTATTTTGGAGGCGATGGCGAAGGCGTGAAGCGCCGCGTTGCTGGTGGCATAAACCACTTGTGTGCGATGGGTCCTGCGACCGCAGACGCCCTGCGTCCAGCCCTGGCTGCTGCAAGACCTGCGCAGTCACCGCGGGTCTCACCAGGGCCACTGCGTATCGTACCAGGTCATTGCCAGCGCCGCTGCCTGTTTTGCCAGATCATCGCATGTTTTAGCAGGTCACCGCGTGCTTCACCAGGGTCACGGCGTGTTTTTCGGGGGCTGCTGTATGTTTTACCAGGGCTATTGCATGTTTTGCCAGAGTTGCTGCATGTTCTGTCAAAGGCATTGCATGTTTTGCCAGGGCTGCTGCGTGTTTTACCAGGTTGCTGCGTATTTTCCTGGGGCTGCTGCATGTTTTATCAAGGTTATCGCGTGTCTTGCCGAAGTTGTTGCATGTTTTCCTGGGTCGGTGCATGTTTTCCCGTGTTGGTGCATGTTTTCCCAGGGCTGCTGCATGTTTTACTGGGGTTGCTGTGTGTTTTACCAGGCTGCTGCATGTCTTGCTGGGATCACTGCATATTTGCTGGGGCCGCTGCATGTTTTATCAGGGTTATTGCATGTCTTGCCAGAGCTGCTACATGCTATACCAGGGCTCTTGCACGTTTTACTGGGATTGCTTTGTGTTTTACCATGTTGCTGCATGTTTTTACTGGGATCACTGCATATTTTACTGGGGCTGCCACATGTTTTAGCAGAGTTATTGCACGTTTTGCAAAAGCCACAGCATGTTTTACCAAGCTGCTGCATATTTTACTGGGATCACTTCTTATTTTGCTGGGGCTGCTGCATATTTTACCCAGGGTTATTGCATGTCTTGCCAGAGCCGCTATGCATTTACTGCATGGCACTGGGCTTGCTTCACGTTTTACCAGCCCACTGCATGCTTTGCCAGGTTTGCTGCATGTTTTAGCAGGACCTCTGCAGATTTTTCTAGGGTCTCCGCACATTTTACCAGATCGCTGCATTTTTCTTTTACCTTCCCACTGCAAGTTTTGCCGAGTTGCTACTTGTTTTCCCAGGTCGGTGCATTTTTCCCGGGCCGTTTCCCGCGGATGCTGCGCACAGCATCCCTGCAGCCTCTCTGATCTCCCGGGGCTCGGATCCTCCTGGCTGCAAATGTGTTTAAAGCAAACGATCCCCTCCCGTTGGCTCCGCGTTGCGAACGTGAGGCTGTGTTAGAGCATTATTTTTTCCGAGGGGGAGCGGGGCGCGCAGCCTCGGCGGGGGGCTCTGCCAGCTGCTCCCACCGATACACGCGCAGCCCCGGAGGGCTCGGCAAAACTTCCCAGCCCGCAGGGATTGCTGGCAGGAAGCAATCTGGCAGAAAACATGTTTAGAGGAGACTAATGTCTCGGAGCCACTGAACCATTTAATTGCCAATAAATACAGCCCACGTGTAAATAATTACGGAGACCCAGAAACTGTGTTGTCTTCGGTGAAAGGAAGGAGCTGGCAGCCTGAAAACTCCCAGTGGCAAGTGTATAAATGAAGATTTCTTGTTAATACGGAGCATCAGTAAACCTGCCCGGATACCTCCCGGCGTTGCCTCGGGCTCGGGGTGGCCCGGGAGGGTGATGATCCCTGCCGGGGTGAGAAGGGCCAGGCTGTGCCCTTGGCTGAGTTTCAGGGTAAATCTTAAAAATCCATCCTTTTGCCAGACCCCGCTTTGTCCAGGCCCTTGTTGCAACCCACCGTGATTATTGCAGTACCCTTTTTTGCTGTGTTTTTGGGGATAAAGAGCTGCAAGGATCTTAGTCCAAAACTTTGGACCTTTATCAGCATCACGTACACGCTGGCAGCAGATGCAGACTTTCTCTTCAGAGCCCTGGTAAAACCTGCAGCGGCCCTTCACCCCCCTGCAGAAATACCGATGTCCCCGTCACCCGCTTCTCTCACGCTGCTATCACGTTTCTCTTTCAAATCCTCCTTTTTCAGGACATTTAAGAAAATACTACCAGCGCTGGGCTTGCTGGTGAGCTGACCCACCGCCTGGCACGTCCATGCTGCTTTTGCATCCCTCTTATTCATCTTCTAGTTTAAATTTGCCCTGCTTGGGGCTGGATGCAAGCAAACAAGCTGAATTTTGGCAAGTTTGGGGGCTAGATGCTTTTTTTGCTCGTCTGTGTGTATCAGGACAGGCCCGTAAGTGTTGCCCCTGCTCTGTGCCAGGGTCTCCGCCCGTGTTACCAGCCTCGTGCACCCGGGGGCATCTCCATCCGCCAACGTCAGCCCGGAGCGTGGTTTCGTCAGACTTCACAGCCCGAAAACGCACCGGGACTGTCCAGGCACCTCCCCCAGTCGGTGGCATCTCATGCACTCGAGTCCACATGGCCAGGCTTCCATCAGCTTTATTAAGGGCATCCCTCCGTCCCATTGATTTCCCAATTTCAGGCACACCAGAGGTTAGGAGGGATATTTGCAGCTGGATTGTATTTTTTTTTGGTCAGCAGTGGGAATTGGCAGAGCTGCCAAATTCTCGTCCAGGTTTTAGTCTCAGATCTGAGGTCCGCATGGCAGCGGGGCTCCGCACCCCAAGTGCTGACCTGATCTTGTCCTCCCCAGTCTGTCACAACTCACCAAACGCTCCGCTGCGGGGGGTGGGAGGTTTTTCCGACCTGTGACTGCGGTAAGGCGGGGAGTTGCATCCACCGCTGAGCAAGAGGTTCACAAAGTTAGCAGTCTCGGGGGCTTCCTGGGGCTCCTGGTCCGTGGGGATGTTTGCAGGATCAGGCTCGGTACCCCGAGGGTGTGTGGGGGATGGGGATGTGCCACGTTTGCAGCAGCGAAGCTCTCACCCGTGTGAAAACATCCCAGGAGTGGGACCGGAGTTTTGCACACACAAAGTCTTTGTATTTTCTGGAATATCAGGTCTTCTTTAAAGGTTTTCCTTTAAAGCAGCCTTATGTTTTGTGAATTTAATTTCGGTTGAATACGTGATGATGCAGAGCTTTTTCTCCGTCAGCCACTTCATCCTTATCTCTTCCATTGGGCTCTGGTCTCGTTTATCACGTAGCTCCAATTTCCTTTTATTCTGGCACTGGAGCTCACAGGAGAACACTGGCACGTTGCTGGCTGAAGAGCAGCTAGTGAGGAGTCACCATCCACCACCTAAAATTCGCCCTTGGACCTATTTGTGTTCAGTAGATAAGCAATGTCTTGTACATCTGCTAAAAAAATACCCCAAAACCACATCGGCTTATTCATGCTGCAACTTTGCGTGCAAGGAGCGGGGCTTAAAAGCAGTTTGCAGCAAGTTGGTGGGGTAACTGGGAAGGCTGGGGCCGATGCTGGGAGGCAACACAGCTCTCTGCATCTGCCTGAGCGGGGGGATGGAAATCAGAGACCTGGGGCAGGGAAACGGCGGATTTTGGAGAGCTGAGCTTCACCCTGGCTCTGCCCCCGGCGCGTCTCCACCGCGGGGACGCCTCTTAGTTTTAGGTGCCTGCTCCACCCGCCGTCATCCTCGCTGCTGCACCGGAGGTTTGCGGGGAAGCGGGGACTATCCCTCCCAGAACGGGAATGGATTTCGCTGAATTTTACAGTATTACCAGGGATGGGTACAGCTGAACGGGCTCTCCATGGTCTTTTTATGGCCAAGAGAAGAAGTAGGCACCTCCAGAGCACAACATCTGGACAGGTTTAGACACCCAGAGCTGAGCCTGTTTCCAACCAGGTATGTGAAAGCTCAGAGCCACGCACCTATGCCAGAGAGGCCGAATTTTGGAGGGGGATATCTCAGGCTGTGTAAGTGCAAGGTCTGTGGCGTAGTTGTTGCCGTGTAACGGGGCCAGGGCTCGGAGCAGCGCTGGAAGACCTCCGCCCCGCTGCGTTTTGCCCCTGACGTTGCCCTGGCGCCGTTCTTGGACAGGGAGGGGTGTCCAGGAAAGAGCCCCCCGCTGCCACCTCCGAGGGAGCCGCGTCGGTCCAGCGGTTGGCTTTCCCGCGGGTTGATGGGTTCCCATAGCAACGGAGCGCCGCTCGCCGCCGCTTGTACCTTTATGACTATACAAGAACGCTCACATGTTCTGAAATTCGTGCCGGTCACCCTGCATGCTGCGGTGCCGCTTGCCTGGCGACAACATGATTATACTAATCAGCAGCCAGTACATTGGCTGAAGCAAACGAGAGGCTGAAGCAATTACCCCCTGCCTGGGACCCCGCGCTGTAGGAGCCCATGGAGGGGTGTCTGCCCAACTGCGGGAGGATCACCCCAGGTTCATTGCTGCAGAGACGGCAAACCAGGGGCTGCAGGACAACCCCGTCCCTGCTGCAGTAAATGCCTGGGTCTTATTTATCACCCCGAAAAGGTGGATATTAAAATGCAGTAGAAGTGATGCTTTGGTTGTGGGATTTTGGGGGGGGTCTCCCAGCCCTGCTCCATCCTTGGCTCGTGGGAGAGCCCCGGGCGGTGGCACCGAGCTGGGAGTGCGCTGGGCGATGTGGCTGTAGGTTTGGGGGACAAGGCACCCCACCTCTTGTCGCCAGCTTGGGGAAAAATGTAGAATTAAGTATGGCAAATGCCAGATTTTTCTCAGAGAGGACGTGGTGAGCATGGAGCATAATTAAGGAGCTTCTTGCCATCTGCTACAGGAGCTGAATGAAGGGTAAACTAACCGAATGAAAAGTAAACTGGGGTTTAAGAAATCTTCATTAATTTGCTGCAGCAAGAGCTTGCTATGCTTAAAGAAATTAAAATGTGAGCTCTCAAAATCATCTTGCAGCGAGCTGAGGAGGAGATACCGGGGGAATACGTAATGAGACGGAAGCGGGTACAGTCATAAATCAGCTGTGGCTCTTTCAACAATTCACCACTGCTAAAGCATCCAGCGGTTCCTGGGGAGGTAACACCATGCGGAGATCTCCAGTTTGCCTGATCCGGCGAGATCCTGGGCATTTCCCCGCTGCCCTTTCTGTGTTGCGGAGGGAAAGGGGGATGCAGCTGGTCCAAGCTGAGCAATAAAAGAAGCGGTCACGTCTGGCAGCGGGCGCGGACCACGAGCCCGCTGGAAGTTGCCAGCTGCCGAGGTGCCAGCAGTGTTTTCGGTCCTGGCCCTCAGGGGGTTCATCATCACAGGCTCAGAGCTTTGAGTTAAGCAAAATGATTTGTTTGAGTTAAGCAAAATAATTATCCTAGCTCTTTGGAAACCAGGCTTTTAAGCCTCGGCAGAGGCAGCGGGGTGAGGAGGAGCACGGGCTGGAGGGAGCCCGTTTCGCAAGGCAGCAGCAGAAGTTCAAGGAGTAGAAATAGGCTATTCCATATGTTATTTCATAGGTTACAGAACCAAGGTGAGTATTTGGATGCTGTGGTGCTGGATAGGTGTTTTGCCAGCAGACGAGAGGTTGAGTTTCAGAGGTGATTATCCAGAAGCCCCGCGTGAGCCTGCGAGGGCTGAGCCTCCGGGCTGCGACGGTGCCCAAGGCGCTTCCCACGCCCTAACTTCAGCAGGCGAAATAGCGAGGAAAGAGAAGGCGGTGGTAAAACGGCTCGTGGTTAGAAGGCTGCTCTGTGGTACCTTTTGCATGGCACCGTTTTTGTTCTCCTTAAGGTGTAAGAGACGTTGAGCGCGTTTTACACAAGCTGCATTTTTAGCGTTGGCGTGGCGAGTCTCCGTGCAGCACCAGCTCTCCCCTTCTGCCACCCAACTCGCGGCTGTCAGAAAAAGCAATAGTTCATCTTTGTCAGCTCCTTAACCCCATTTCTTTAAAAAAAAAAGAGTATGGTGTGGGGTCGGCCACCGCTGGCTCCGCCGCGTCCTTCGGGAGCGGTGGGGGAGGAGGCCGGGGGCTGAAGGGATGCAGAGGTGCCAGAGGGTCTTGCGGTAGCAGCAAGAGAAGCCATTGCAGATTTAATGAGTTGCTTTGAGCCAGCCCTTCTTCTGGGGAGAGATTTTCTTTTAATCGCTCCTGAAGTTACCGTTTGTTCGAAGGCAGCTTTTAATGTTTCATGAAGCAGAAGGAGGAGGACTCTATGAGACGGTGGGAAGCTGACCTCAGGCGCTGCACAAACAACGTTAATGGTTGGTAGAAAAAAATCCATTTAACCGAAACGGCTGAGCTCTCTCTGGAGAACAGGCTCCCCTTCCTCGGATAGCGGCTCGCTGGGAGAAACCCCGGGCTTTCAGGAGATGGACTCTGGAGGACGCCAAGAGCTTTGCACTATGTGCGTGCTACAAAGCACGTCTCTGCTACAAATCCCTTTGGGTGGAAATGCCAGGTTTGTCATTATAAGCTGCCATCGAACCATTTGGTAACATGGTACCGGCAGGTCAGCGTTACGGGGTGCCGTTAAGGCAGCCTTCACGGATCTAGTGCATTGCGCTAAGTGCTAAGGATTCATCTACTCGGGAAAGCCAAACCGCTTTTGGTGGATTCGATGTGCTGTATGCGCATATACTGCTTAGAAAAACTTTTTTTTCTTCCCTGGGAAATGCTTCTTGCAATAGAGCTTCACTAAGCTAAGCACTGCCGGAGCTCGTAGGACCTCTTTTTTTAAGAGGCAGTATCTCTGTACCACTAGCCATCTTTCATACCTAAAAAATGTCTTTGTAGCAATTAAACCTCCTAATCTAGTCTGAATAGTACTGGAGGAACAGCTTCAGAAGGGGTCTGCTACTTGATAAAGATGCATGAAAGGATGGGTTTGAAAGAAAGAGTGGGTAAGAGAGGCTCAGACTAGGACCCCCCCAAAAAAACCCAGCAGGAGTGAAGATGCGTCAGGGCTTGGGGTCGGCCGCCCAAGAGGCTGGAGGCGCTCCCGCTGACGCGGTGATGGATATCCTTGTGATGCTAAAACCCTTGCCGTGGCACCGCCACCGGTGCGGCCGCAGCACTCGCCCGTCCGGGGGTGCCCGAGCAGTTTTACAAACCACAGCGACCTCCTGCCCCCGGCCCGGCCCGCAGCCCCGCCAGGCCGCGGCAAACCCGCCGCGAGAGCCACTCAGCTGCCTTAGTTAAGAAATACTGAAATACGGAGCCCAGGGTAACTGTTTGTTTTGCTCGGTCCTCGGAGTACAATAGAAAACTCTCAGCAATAAATGAAAATAGCGATGCTTAATGAGCGGAGCACTGCGCTCCTGCTTCTTGGCCACCGAACCGCACGCTGTGGCGTGTTCGCACGAACCACCTTTTGCCAAAACCAGACTTGCCAACGGTTTCCATCAGGTCCCCTGGACAAAAGAAGGCAGGAGGTGGTGTCGTTAAAGTGAAAACGTTTCCCTGCTGCTCTGCCCCATTATCTGTTCAGCTTCCACATGGTCTGGGGGAAAAAAATCCCGTAAATTCCTACTTTGAGGTTGCCTGGATAACAACTGGGAACTTTCTTGCCTTTGTCAGATTGGCTTCAGACCCATGAACCAGGGCAAACCAGAAGGGAAAACCCCTCTTTTTTCCCCTTTCCCTGGTGGATGCTTTGGCCAAACTCTTCCTCCTTCACTGGCTCCATGCCGCAGAGCCCTGTGCCCCTCTCCCCGCTCCAGCCGAGCGGCTGTGTCTCTGCAGGAAGGTAAACGAGGCAATAACTGCTTCGCCGACGTCGAATATTTAAAGTTCGTCTTTCCGATTCCTCTCTAAGGGGATTGCCCTCTGACCGCTCCCTGCAGCAGCCTCTCGGCCAAAGCTCACGCTGCCAGTGCCTCCCCAATGCCACCACCTCTCCCACCGGGCTTCACCCGAGCACCGTGGGTCACCACCCGTCCCCATCCACAGCCCCTCCGCCCACCACCAAGAGCACGGAGCACGCAGGAAGACACACGGCTCTTGTTGCCCAGAAATAGGCATCTTCTAAAGCTGTTGGAACACTTTAAGCTCTTATTTTCACAGCCCAAGGCCATGTGGGATGGTCTTTCCACTGCAGGGAGATGCACCGTTGCCTTTTGGCTGTCCTGGAGCCAGCCTTTTTGCAGACCACCCCTTCGTTTTGGAGCTGAGCGGTGATTTAGTCAAGTCTCCCCTCTCTTAGGTGTATCTATAACTTATTCTGGAGGCAGTTTGACTTTCTCCTCCCGAACTCTTGGAAATCTAAGATGCCTTTGGCCGAGCCCCAGCAGGTCTCTTTTCTCCTCAGCCGAGCCATTAGCACATTATTAACCCAGCCAGGGACGAAACACTCACTTCACGCAGCGTGAAGCCTTTTTGTCTGTTGAAGGGTACAAACCACATGGAAACACAGAAGGCGATAACCATATTTCTTCCTGCAAATTTCCACATGAGGTGAATAAATCCAGTTCCTTGCTAGATCTTGACGGAGACGGGATGGATCGGTTATGAACTGCCATAGGAGATGCTGGATTTGGAGCACCTGGTTTCTGAGCATCTCTTGGAGGTCCCTCTGGGCCAGAAACGCGGAAATAGCTGGGCGTTGAGATTTGTCTGTGATGGCAGTTGGTCGTCCCCGCATTACTCCGCATGCTCACATGGCAGGTGTTGCCTACCCCGCGTTTTCCTGCGTCCCCTTCCCTCCCCAGGCTTTAGCTCCGTCTGAAATCCCAATTGCTTCCGAAGCTTTGCTGGATTACGGGGTACCAGTGGGAGATGCTATTGTGGTTCAGTTTGTCAGGATTTCAGACGCAGCGCTGGCCCTTTCACAGCTCTCCCTGTCAATGCAAGATATTGGCTTGCTGCCGAAAAGATGACACTGCTAATATTGATGGGGAAAAATGAGGTTTGAGGTAGGGGACGAAGATGCGTTAGCATCGATTTGCTAAGTGCGTTGCTCGGTCTGCAACTTGTTTCTTGTCACCCTGCGGTGACCAAGGGAGTAAGGAGCTGGGTTGTGCAGTGACAGCATGATCTGATATCTAACAGACACTACATTAGTGGTTCCCAAGGGAAAAGCTGTGACTCCAAGGAGCACCAGGGCAGCTACAGATGATGGGGGCAATCGCTGACCTAGTGCCTGCTGAGCACGTTCATCCCTCTGCATCCCTCGTCTGCAGCCGTACGCTGCGTAACAGCATCTCCTCAAAGGCTTCATAATTCCATTAACCGAGAGCTCGTGCCTGGAGGGGGCAGAGAGAGGAGCAGGGCCGGTGGGTGGGGGGCGCAACCCAGCTGTGTGTGTTTGGGGGCTGGCAGCGAGCCCAGCAGCTCGCCCAGCAGCTGCCTGCAGGAGGAGGCGCGCGGTGCTGAGCAGCTGGAAGGAGCTGGAGCTGGCGGCGGTGGGTACGGCAGTCCTCCTGCGGCTGACCCAGCCAGCCCCACCAAACAGAATGACTCATTTTTCCCCGGGGAAAATCACTTCTTATTTCTGGAGGAGCGGGAGCACTCCAGGCTGCCAAGCCCCACAGGGTCTGGCAGGGAGCGAATTGCTGGAAGAGGAGCTCTGACAGCGTGAGATGGTTCAGAGCCAATTTGGCTGATGGTGCCAGCTGAGCAGAAATGGGGCCAACTGGCTTCTTTGGGGGTGATCTCCTGGCAACTCCGGCCCTTTTACTGCCTGAGCCTCTTGCTTAGGACCCTCACAACCCTTAGAAACTGGGGACTGTAAAGAGAAGCCAAGTGTTACTGTTTATGTATGACTCTTCCCTCTTCACCTGTACTAGCTGGGGAGAAACGACTCCAAGAAGCAAGTGCCGGTGGCCGAGGAGCGAGCGTCCTGGCCGGCATTGCTGGTGGAGCGAAGGCAGGACCTGAGGCTGTGACCTCCCCAGGTCAGGGTTAAGACATGCAAGGCCACAGAGGTTCATTTCTGGCAGAGCAAAATGACACATTCAAGCCTAAATGACGAGGAAACAGCCTTTCTTGTCCCGTGGAGCCCCAGTGAGAAGCCATCGCTGTGATGGACCCTTTCCTGGACCTCTCCCACCTGTGGGCTCCTCAAGGCTCTCCATGGCCCTGCTGCTATCCCGAAGGGGATACTCCCCCAAAATCAGTGTGTGGGGACCTGCCAAAGCAGTTTGTGCCTCCCAAAAATTAGGAGGAGGGACCAGCACAGTTCAACCTGCTGACTGTATTGGGGAACACCAGCAAGTTGCTCGGACCAGACCACCGCTTGTGAAGGTCAACTGCGTGCATCCTTGTCTATCCAGCATGCACAGAAAGTGATTCATCTTTAGAAAGAAGCCATTACTCCTTATTTCTGCAGAAATTGCTCGTCTCAGCTATTCCCAGGGGCTCCGGGAGCACGCAAACCTCTGGGAGCCTGCCAGCACCGTGATGATTTGCACCCGGACAGGAGCTCTCTCATTCCCTCCGTAGAGGGAGATATGTATTTCCCTTCTGCTGCTGCTCATCTGGGCTATCTTTTTTATTTCAAAATAGTTAAGTTTGTGAACAAAGAAGAGACCCTTGGAAAGGTGACTGGGGAGAAGAGCTGCCTTTCTGCCAGGGAAAAAAATCATTACCGGAGGCCTGAGCTGAAGTAGCTGTGTTTTTAGCCAAAAGAAGTGAAAATAAGCCTCGTTTACTCATATACATGTTGCATATCTACCTCTTTCGCTTGAACCGAGACCTGAGAAGAAAGAGATGGGCACAGTTTGTACGGCCCATGAAACACAGAAATGCGAAAGCTATTTTGCAAGACCTGTCCAGGAAATCAGAAATGAAGGGATCCCTGGCTAGGGTCATAATATTACTCTTAATAAACCAGGAAACATTAATAAAATAAAATAAATCAACATTGCCTAAGTATTTTCCAGCCAAGTTCTTTCACGAACAAAATTCGTCTAATGATCCCGGTTCAGCTGCGGAGGTTCTCTTTTATCGGCTGTTTTGTCAACTGCAATCGCATTCATCACTGGTGACATCAAGACAAAACAAACATAGCGAGGGGGGCTAAAACCAGTGGAAAATTACCAGGCTAATTTTGTTTGCTGTGCCTGATTGGAAGACAAAGGAGGAAATTTCCAAGAGGTGATTCAGTACACATGAAAAAAATCAGTGATCCTTCATGTACAGTTATAGCTAATGCTACATCTCAATTTATTCTGAAAGGCAGGACAAAGGATTTCATCATTTGCAGCTGTGGGAGAAATCTGAATGGTAATCAAATAATGGTAATAATACCTTGCATGTATGTAAGCTCTTTCAAACGATAATCTCTCGAGTGTTTTCTAAAGAACGGCACCGTAATAAATAATATTATCTTCCTCTTAGCGCTATAGACATCTAAACAGCTAAGGCTAAATAGCTTGGGCCCTTGCTGCTGTCAGATGCCTCTGTAGGTTTGTCTCTAATATTTTCCCTTTTGGAGGTCTCTGGGAAGAAGAACCTGTTGGCAGTACCTTCCACGTAAGAAAGTTTTCCAAGTTTCTTAACAGCCCAAGGCAGAGAGAGATGAGAAATGAGTGGGTTTGAGGAGGCTGTGGAGGCTCTTCCATGGTTGCTCTTCCACGGGTTGTTGCTCTTCCAAGCCAGACGCCAAGACATCCCTGCCTGAAGCTGATGCGGGGGGCTGCGTTGGAGAAAAAGGGTTGTGATTCGGGAGGGTGGTCCTTGGAGTTCCCTCAGACAATTCAGTCTGGGACGCCTCAGCATCCTGGGTACCTGAGGGTAAGGAAGAAGCCACCAAGTCACCAGAAGTGGGGGGAGGTTGGAGGGTGGGCATGGAGGACAAGAACAGACTAGCTCGAAACAGGCAGGCTCAAGTCACATACCTGAAGTATTATAATCAATTTAAGGACGATCGTGCGAGCAAAAAGAAGACGGCAATCCACCTAAATGCAGTATTACCGTTTCCAAGTCAATGACAACTCAAAATAGATGATCTGCAATGCTCCTGGGCCATGTTCTAGCAGATGGGAGAGCTACAGGCCACCAAATCTCATTAGAGAAGAGGATCATGAGGTCTTTAAATATCTATCTACAATAGAAATTAACTGTAGCTGAGACACATGCAGTTGAGAATTGATGGGGCATTTGCAATGTGCAAAGCCCCCCAACCCGGAGGTCTTTATCAGTTTTACCAGATCGACTGATAAAACATTTAAGCAGGATGCGAATTGCAGGGCGCGCTGCTTACGAAGGTCATACCATGCGTTCAAGACTCTCATGCTCGTTAAAAAAAGCCTTTAGCTGTCTAACTTTTGGCTAATGTAGTGCTTCTTCAGCTCCTGGCACAGGCTGTCAGAAGGCTATTTGGGGGTTGTTGCTGCGACCGAGAGCAGTACCAAGCTGGCAAGAGCCCTGGGT
Source organism: Calonectris borealis (assembly GCF_964195595.1). Taxonomy (NCBI): domain Eukaryota; kingdom Metazoa; phylum Chordata; class Aves; order Procellariiformes; family Procellariidae; genus Calonectris; species Calonectris borealis. The sequence goes on from NC_134325.1 coordinate 21,052,553, forward strand.
TATCAACCGTATTTCAACCGACAAGAGAGTTTGCAGGGAGGAAACGTGCTTAGGCAGAACATTCGGCAAAAGTCTTAATAACCGAGGATGGTTCAACAAAATTATCCCTTTTATATCCACCGGTTTCTGGTAGCAAGAGCTAACAGTATCTTCTTGAGGAAAGCTCTGCAGAATCAGCCTTCAAACATGTTTTCATCACCCGTTTAGCTAATTTGCTTCCATTAAGTAAACAAATGATGTTCTTTATATATCCAGTTTCTTTGAATCCGAGACTGTGGCTACGGGACTTCTGGAGTGGTTCTGAATTTATTCTCAGAAGACGCTCGGGTTTTAGCTCACCCTCACAAAACAGTATTTTCCCATTTTCTGCACCTAATTTGGGGAGATGAGCAAAACATCTCAGCGGGGGGGCCTGGGGGTGGGGATTTGTTCTCCTGGTGCTCAATAATTGCAAATTCTAGTCTAGTCTGGAAACGCGGAAGAGGAAACCTCATACTCTTTGTAAAGAGAGTTCTCCAGGATTGATATATGTATTTTTTAAATGGCCCGCAGACGCGTACGTTGTTTCACATTATGGGAATGAAGGGGTGGCGGGTCTCCTCTTTCAAAGCCTTCCACCTCATCGCATTAATGCCTCTGAGCCAGAGTCAGGGGAAAAATGGCCAAGAAGAGCTATTTAGGGCAATTTAAGGGGTTTTAATTAAGAGTGAAGTAATAGAGCTTGTGATGGGAGGAAATGAAGAGGGAAGGATCGACACTGGATAACAGCCCGTGATTTCCTCCGGTGCCGTTGGTCCGAAGGAGGACTAATAGCCCAAGGCAAGTAGTAAAGACGCCGTCCTCTAGCTCAATTAGCGCCAAGTGGGAGAAAATAGTAGGTAGCGTGGGCAAACCCTGCGCGAGGAAGGGCCGGGATCCTGCCCCTACTCCTGCCATTCTCTGGACTCAGAGATACAAACCTGTCTCTGCTGCCCGTTCATAGCTATAGATTTTTTATAAAAGACAGAATCTGTGAACTCTGCCCATTCGGTAAATGTCTCTCAAATAACCTTGAATTTAGAAGAAGCTTGGTTTGACTTTGCAACTACAGGGATTTTTATCAGTCGGTGAAATTAATAAGAAAAGAAGAGGAACCTGCCGAAGAGGGACCTCTTCTTTTCATTTTATTTGTCTGATCTCGAACAAACAGTGCGATGTTATTTTCCTGTAAGAAACTTGCAGGGAATTGGCCTGCATTTCTCAGCAGCCTTTGGGAAGAAATGGGTTTGCATCTCTGGCCACATCCTCGTCCCCTGAAGATGAAGGTGAACAGTGCATGGAATGGCAAACTTTGTCTGGTTTCCAAAAAACACAAAAATGTTGACCCTTCTTTACGCTCAAGACCTGCCGGCGTGGCCATGGCCATCACACCATTTCTGGGTGAAAGAACATGATCGAGCAGGTTTTGTGTTCCGATTCTTTTCCTTGCTCGCAGTGGGTGAATCCGTCACGCTCATGGGGGACAAGACCGTGCGAGGACGGGCTGTCACCCCTTTGGGGACACCACGGACGTGGGGATGAGCTTCGCATCGCGGCAGCCACCCATGATCCTGTGGGCTTCATTAACCCCCCGGATCTTAAATGAGACCTTGAGCAGACCAAGTTTGGTCCATAGACCTGCACATGGCTAAAAAAGCATCATTCCCAGCTCCCCGCTCCCACAAAGCCCACTCCGTACGAAATCCCCCTTCCTCCCGGGATTTTGCAGGTCTTTCCCCACTACAACCAGAACCTGCGTCTTCTGTCCTTGCTGCTCTTGTCCTTTTTGTGTTTCTTTTGTTTTGTGTTCAAGGGAAAAATAATTGAAACTGTTGGGAACAGCAGCAGCCCCAGCCTGTCCCAGCTGCATCTCTGTTTCTTTCCAGCTGGGTAATTGTTAAAGAGTAATAGTTAAATAAGGGCTGACGCCGGAGTGAATTCCTTATTTAAGACTTTACATCGCAAATGCTCAGACTCTGTGGTTTGTCTTCTCTGCAGCTTTAGCCAATGGTCAGAAAGATTTTGGTTTGGCTCTTGTTTGCCGTGAGACTAAGCCGGAGGAGAGCCTGGCTCGTAAAGCCCCGAGCGGTGTTAAATACTGCGCACCGATGATGTTCTCCAGACCGCCTCATCCCACGGGGGGGATGCAATCCATATGAAGTCCGGAAAAGCCTCCTCCTGCCTCGAAACAACAGCAAGAGCAGGGAAGCGTCCATCTGGCGATGGATGCTCCAACCTCCTTCACCCCGAGGTGACTTTGACTTGGAGGATCTGTTACGGCTTTGGGGTGCAGGTCCCCCAGCCCCAGCAGGACCCGAAACTTGTCCCCAGCTTCTTCACTCGCTCATCTTGAAAGCAGAAAGATAAAAATCCCCTATCAGCAGGCATGCCCGGGCTTTGCTAGCAAGATCTTGGCATCGGGAGAAGGGGGCGGCAGGCAGAGCGTGCTGCAAGCCCAGGCTGGGCACGGGGGAGAAGATCCTCCCCCACCATTCCCACGGCACTTAATGCGGCAGAAAGGTCGCCGAAAGGTTTAGCTCGACTCGTAGGATAAGTGAAATGGGGATTTGGGGATTTCTGTCCGGCGTTCCGCACGAGGAAAGCCTCCTCCGGGCAGTTCCCAAAGCCCGGCCAGGCGGAGTGAGTTGTGGTGGGGAAGGAGAGCCCTGTGCCGCCCTTCCCTCTCTCCTGGGGACGTTCACCTGGCACGGAAAATTGTTCCTACTGCGGACAAGTCTCTATTTATTATTTTTTTTTAAGCTGAGCCCCGGCTGAAGGAAGCCTCCCAGAGATGTGTGCGATACGTGGATGCTTTGATTCCCCTCTGGGGCGGGTGGAGGCGGGGATGGGCTCCTCTAGGTGGGAGGGGAGGTCCCAGAAGACCTGTAGGCACCAGGAGGGGATCAGGATCTCCAACCCTGCGATTTGAAAGGAAAGAGGCAGGACAAAGCTGAATTGGGGAAGGGGAAGGGAAAAGACACCCTGGTCCTCTACCCAAGGGAACTTCCCAGGGCACCCAAGCCCCCACGGAGCCCCCTGAGCACCCCCTCTGAGCACCCCACCGGTGCCCCACACCTTCTCAATATTGAACCATTTGGATATTTCAAATCCAAACCCCGTGCAAGCTGCATAATACACTGAATAGTCTGAATACCCATTGCAAGGTTGGATCGATACACCCCTGGCAGCTTTAGCTCCCTTTTGCAGCAGCACTGTCTTTTTTTTTTATAGTTATTCACTTTTCCACATTTTTAAGGATTTGTGTGGTTTTTCCGTGTAGGCTTTGAGCCTGATTTTGCCTTGTGTAGCAGAAAGCTTTCAAGCCACATGGCAAGATATAATAAGGCGCACAATGGAATATAGATGCAAGGAGCTCCACTTTTGTGTTTAAAACAGGAGTCAGAAAATAGAAGAGGAAAAGGCACGTTTGCATTCCTCTTTGTGCTGTTTGGCTACAGAGCACAGCTAGAAAAAATTCTCATGTACTTGGGCTTTACTTTTGCTATTGATTCATAGGCAGCAGTTGCACTTGGCAGAGAAACCGCCACTGCCGCGTCGCTACAAGCTCGGCTTTGCAAAGCAGCGGAGAGCGCCCGGAGAGGTGGGCTGGGCAGAGGATCGCCTGCCCGTCCTCTCCCAGCGCTGGCTCTGTGCTGCCTCTCTCCCAAGGAATCGCTGCCCCGGGTCTGAGATCAGAGCTGCCGCAAGCAGGCGGCCCCGGCGTGGCTTGAGAGAGGCGAAACCATGGAGAAGAAACATGGTTAGTTTGAAATACGTTAGTTTTAAAAAGCAATCACGAGCACTTTGCTGATTCCTACCCGACTCCCCCTCGTTAGAGGCTTCCTCCGTGCTTAACAGCAGGACTGCAGCTCGCTTGGGAACACGAGCCCCGCGTGACTGAAAGGGACTGGGCGACTTAAACACTTTTGCTTATCTTTTGTCTGAGCTAATTCAAGGCAGAAATTATCACACCAAGCAAGAGCCGTTCGGTGCCAGCCATCGGCAGCTCGTGTTGGCCGTGTCCGGCGCTCGCTTGAGAAATTCCCGCTGGGTTTTGGCAGCAGGGTGCCTTTGCCAGCACTTAGTCCCAGATTAAGCGGGGACTTGCCAGCCAGGTCCATTTTCCTGCTGAAGCTGCAAGAGGCTGAAATGCTTTTAATACCTCCAGGCAATTTTGCGCCTTCCCAGTGCCTCTGTCAAAATGCGAAATGGAGAAAAAGCTCTGTTTTGCCCAGGCTCGTGGAAGATGGGATGGCGGTTCCCATCCTTAGACACTCAGAGCTCCTCTTGGTGCCGCAGAGCACCGGAGACTTTAAAGCGGTGCTGGCTGCGGAGGAATCGTCTGGAATCTGCCCTATTGAACAGGAAACCCCCATAGCTCAACCCTGAAAAAATCCAGCTTACATATACCAGCATTCAAAAGTGGCTTTTAAACTTCATTGCCATTTTCTTTGCTAGGTTTTTGTGTTGCCTGCTGACATTCTGGTATCGGTTTGGTTTTTATGCCACTAATGGGCAACTTTACTGCATGAGAATATGCCCCGAGATTTGGAGTCGTGCCTTTTCCTGCAACGCTGGCACTTCTGCCCTCGCCTTGCAGCTTCTGCGATTCGCTCCGGCTCGCTGCCGCCGCGGGCAACTTCCCCAGCTCGTGCCTGAGCCTTGCTTTCCTGGAGGGGGAGGTGGACGTTGGCACCGCCCGTCCGTTCTTGCAAGGCAAGGCTGCGAGGTGCCCACAGCCGCTGCTGGCAGCTTTTGGAAAGGGAGCCCTGGGCCGGCGTGGCAGCGGCAGGGGCAGGAGAGCAGCGAGCCTGAGCGGGGGACGATGTTTTGGGGGTTTCTGGCTCAGCTGAGCGTGCAAGGACCTTGCAAAAGTGAGAGGCAGATTTGCTAGCAAACGTGAGGGGCGAGGGCTGGAGGGGAAGCCGTGGGGCTGCGAGGCCACTCCTGCCCGCGCACAGCGCTGCGGCAGACGAGGCCACGAAGGCGCGCGGTGCCCCGTGACGACGCCCGGCCGCGCGCGCTCAGGGGGAGCCCCCAGCCCGGGCAGGGCTGAACGGGCAGCGAGGAGGCAGCGGCTGAGGGGCTGCCCTCGCCTGGGAGACCCGTTACGTGCTGTTGCAGGTTTCAGACAGATACGGGGTATTTGTAGCGCTGTAGCGAGAAATCAAAGTGAATGAAAGCACGTCTTGAGTCATTACCTTGTTAAAAACAAATGCATGTCCAACGTCTTCTCTCCAGCCAGAGCTGCCGCTTTGCAGAGCTCTCCCAAAACCCGAGCCAGCCTCGTTTCTCCAGCCCTGATCTCAGGCTGACCCCCAAGGATCTCCACCACCAGTGACAGCGACAGAGATAAACATGTCCAAATCGATGGGCTTCCTGGGATGTGATTAAGCTGCAGCCAAGGATAGCTTATTTTTGTTGGATTCAAATCAATACAAACACACAGCCCGAGCTTTTGAAGCCTTTATTAGAGGACAAGCAGTGCACCTTCTGCCTGCTTTGCTCCTCCGGAGGAGCGCCCCAGCCTCTGCCCGAGCACAGCCCTGCGCGGCCACGAGAAAGCTGCGAGAAGCAGAGTTAGCTGCTTTGCGGGTACGCAACGGAGGTCACAGTATCCACGTCACTTTGCATTTGATGGGTCCCCGCTGCCGCCGGTTGCACCACAGAAGATAACGTGGTCCTTCTAGGACCACTGTAAAGGTCTCAGCAGGAAGGCGAGCGGGCAGCAGCTGGTGCCCGGGCATAACGAGAGCGGACTAGGGATCCTGTTAGGGACCGACCAGCTGTGTTTGCACCGGAGGATGCCAAGCTGATCCCTGAAAGCATGAGTGATGGTCAACACCATGGAGAGCTTTCATGCGGTGATGAGGACATGCCACTCAGGGGCTTAAGGTCTTGTCCCTGGGCATGACAAGCAGTGGGAGATATGTGGCTCGGCGCCACGGAGCACAGCAGCAGATGGTGAACCAAAGGCATGGCCTCGGGTGGCCAGCAGCTGTTGTGACCCTGAGACTCGGTGCTTATGGTGACGCCGGTGCCTGTGGGCTGTCCCCAAAGGCTCCTCCTGGGAGATCAAGAGGTTAAAATCGAGTTGGGCATCTGGGTGCAGAGAGTTGGTGCCCTCTTGGTGTGCCGCTTGCATGGACCCGCCTGATGGGCCACAGATGCACCAGGCATCTAGGGACACCAAGCAGCGTCTGACAAGCAAACCCACCCTTTTTCTAGCAGTTGGGTTAGAGCAGCCCGTTGGCAGGATTCCTACCTCCACCCAAGCAGCTTGAACATGGACGTGTACAATCTTAAACTACTCTGAGGGTGGAGATTGAGACACCTTCCCCAGCAAACACATCACCTGAGATCTTTCTGGGTGCCCCATCCCCTTGAGTCCTACTCAGCTACGAAGAACAGCCGTAATTTCACTGACGTGCCCGGCTATGTCTGCCTTGTTCGGCTGCACGTAGGCAGCTGGAGAAATCGGGACCCTCAGAGGTGGCTTCTTCAGAAAGTCAAGCAGGTTATGAAAGTCGCCCCCGTTCAAAACAAGCCATCTGCTTTTGGTGGCCACGTGCTCCCACATGGTCTCCCACTGAAGAATGCACATTTCTGAATGTATATTGTCCTTTCACCAATTAACCGCAATTTAAAAGAAAAAATGCACAGCAATTTAACTGCTACCTGTGAGAGCTGGTGTTCTTCCAGAGGCAGAAAATGCTATCTGTTGCTTAGGAACAATCTTTATCCTACAAAATGAAGACGTACACTCTCCAAAGAGTTTTTTTAAATGCACCCGATGTGTGTTTGTCTTGCTTAGAAGCTGACCCACCTCCTAAATAAACCGTGGGGAGAAGTCTTTGTGCTCCAAATAGAGTGCCGGCCGCCTGCTACACCCAGCCATGAGTCGAGATGCAGGGTATATGCCCCATGCCCAGCCATGGTGTGGGATACAGAGTATAGGCTCTACACCCAACCACGATTCAAGATATAGGGTATATACCCCATAACCAGCCATGATTTGAGATACAGGGTATATACTCCATACCCAGCCATGATGTGAGATAAGGTCTGTAAGAGCCCGATGGGAAACTCGCTCGGCCCAGGCAGCCCCACCGCCCCGGCACGTGGCGCTCGCTGCACGGCCCGGCGCTCGCAGGGGTATGGCTCAGGCATTGCTCCTCGCGCGCAGAGCAAGCACGAAACGGAGGCAGACCGTGACCATGCCCAGGCGGAGGCATTCCTGAAAACTGAGGCTCGTGGAGAACTGCCTCAGGCTAGTTGTGTGTCTGGTCATTAATCTGGATACTCATCCGTTGTTCTGTTTCAACGAGCCAAGCAACCGTTGTTTCATTGACACTCACATCTTTCCCGCTGTCTCTTGAATTGGGTCGGGTGGAAACACCTCCCGCTGCTCCAGCGTGTCTGTACGTGGGCCAGCAGGTTCGTCCTGCTCCGAATTACTCTGCCTTCGCCTGGCTGCGGTGTTTGTTGTTGCACCGGTTTGTTTTCCCCAAAGAACAAAACATCCTTGAGCTGCTCAGAAGAGTTGCTCCTCGAGGACACAAAGCCCATCGGTTTGTTCCCTGGTGCTCGCTCTCCTTGCCAAGCACGAGACCTCTTCTGGGACAGCAACATACCCCCACGACCAGCAACCAGCTCCTACGTCCAGCCGAAAGCAAAGCGCACACCAGGTCCAAAAGCAAAACTGATCTGTTGGGGTCCTTCAGTTAAGAGAGTCTAGTTTGCAAAGCTATCTTATCCGAGATCCCGGTAGGAGCATCTGCCAGGGTGGAGCAGGTATTGAATCGAGAAGCCTTGCAGGACATAATGCTGGAGCTCTTCTTCTTGCGGTAGAAGTAGCTGCTGAGGTGGAACCAGAACTTGTCGTGGAGGGAGGCATAGATGAAAGGGTTGTAGCAGGCAGAGCTCATGGCAATCAGGTGACACGAGACCTGGATAACGTTGATGTACCTCTTGTCCAGGATGGTGAACTCCTCGTCGATGTCTCTGATGAAGTTCACCACCTGGAGGGGCAGCCAGCAGATAGCAAAGCACGCCACCGAGACGGTGAGCACCCGGAAGGTCTTCCGCTTCGTTTTGGTCCATTTGTCTTGGCAGGGATAGGCAGCGCCCGGGACGTTCCTCCTCCGCAAGTGGTAGGTGATGGCACAGAAGGAGACCAATACCGCCAAAAGTGGGAGCATGTAGGACAAGAGGAGCATCAAGCACGAGTACAGCAGCCGCTCTTTCTCTTCGTGCTTCCAAAACTCTTCGCAGATGATCATGTCGTGGCCGATGGTGTTGAGATCCAAGTAGTGGGTGTGCAACGACGTGGGAACAGAGGCCATGATGGAGAGTAACCAAATGCAGGCCACGAGGCAGATGCAGGACCTGCGGCTTATCCTCCTGCGAATGGGGTACGCCACCACAACGTACCGGTCGATGGCGATGGCGGTGAGGGACAGCACCGAGACGAAGACGGTGGCAGCCTGCATCAAGGTGACAAAGTAGCACATGAACATCCCGAAGAGCCAGCCCCGCACCTCGAAGGCGTAGGAGACGGTGAGGGGGACGCAGGTGAGGCACATGATGAAGTCGGCTGCCGCCAGGTTCCCGATCAGGAAATTGGTGGTGCAGTGCAGCTTCTTGGTGAGAGCGATGAGGAGGATGAGGAAGAGGTTCCCCGTGCACGCCACTGCCACCAGCGTGGCGTAGAGCGGGATGAAGAGGGGCTTCAGCTCCAGGAGGAGATCCAGGCCGGTGAAGAGAGGGGCTGAGCCGTTCTGCCAGGAGTCGTTGGGCAGCTGACTGTGAGCCATGCCGTCTCTCCTGCGGCTGATGCTGCTTCTCCACGCCTTGAAGTCAGAGATGAGATCGTCAGCCCTGAAGGGGAAGGAAACCTGCTTTGGTTGTACTTCTGGGCAGAAGAACCCGTCCCCAGGGTCCAGGTCCTCTTGCACAGACCCGTAGGGATGCACCGGCTGACTTAAAAGACGCTGTGACTTTTTAAGAGTGAACGTGCCCCACGGCAGACACAGCGGAGCTCCGGTACGGAGAAAACGGGGAACCCAGCTACGAAATGGTTAACCAGCCGGGTGCAGACCTGCGGGGAGCTGCCAGTTTGGAGCAGCAGGACAGGGACAGCAGCTCCTGGAGAGTAACCTGGGAGCTGCGCTGACATAAGGCAGAAATAAAAGGCACTCCTGCATTTTTTGCTTTTCATTTTTCCCCTGCCAGCTCCATCCCGACCTGCCAGCCCTGCCGCTGCCCTCCGGCCACCCGGCTCGGCAGAAGGGTCCTCTCCATCTCCGTGCCCTCCCGTCTCTCTCGTCCCAGCCCACCCCACCATTCCCCCGTCCCGTGGGGTTACTTTACCCCATTGGTTTTCTCTCCACCACCCATGGCGCTGGGGCTTCTCCTGCCCCGGGTGGTTTTCTCCTGCCTTCCCTTGTAGCGACCGCGATGGAAGGAAGAGTGTGGCTCCCTGGGCACGTCCACAAAACAGCAGCACAAGGGGGGTGATGTCAAATATATTCCAGCAGAAAGTGTAAGGAAATGAAGAATCACCCTCCAGGACCCTCCTCTTGGACCCCACGCTGTCAAATTTAACATTTCATCCCCCTCACCAGGACCTGGACAGTCGTCTTCTCCCCAGTTGGGGGGAAACAGCATTAATGAAGTAGCCCCCATAATTAACTGAGAGATATTATGGTTTTCTACCTCACGGCCGCACACGCAGCGTGCATGCGGTAACATGGGTCCAGGTCCCCCTGCCCGGGCTGGGAATACAAAATCCGGATCGACACTTGCAGCCGCGAAGCCAATGCGGTCATAAATTTAAAGAAGAAATACTCCGCTTCATGGCCGGCCCGGGGCCGAGCCAACCCCCCGCACCCGCCGGGTCTCTCTCCCGCACCCACCTGCGCGGGGGCCGGGGGTCCCTGCCCCGCCAGTGTCCCGCGGAGACGGCGGGGAGCGTTCCGTTCGCGGGCTGCTGCTCACCGGACTCCTCCGGCAGCCGCAATTCTTGCGTACATTTGCTTTCGCTCGGGTTTTTGTGCTGGTTTTTCTTTTTCCTGCGCCGATGCCTGAGCTTTTAAGCCGCGGAGGAAGAGGACGTCCCCACGCGCGGTGCTCGGCGCTCCGGGTATTCGCGGGGACGCGCACACCCCACCCCGCGGGACGGCCGCACCCCCCCGCCCGGCGCGGCTGCGGGGCGGCTGCGGGGAGCCCCCGCCCGCCCTCGGGGCCAGCTCCGGGAGCCCCCTCGGCAGGGAGGGGAGGGGAGGGGACGGGGCGGGCGCAGGGACCGCGCGGAGCTGCCGGGCGCCGGCAGCGGCCGCCCCGACGGGGGTCCCGGCCCGGGGGAGCGAGCGGGCGGGCGGGCGGGGGGCGAGGGCGGCCCAGCCGTGGGGTGGGGGCGGCCGTGGGGTGCAGGCAGCGTGGGGAGAGGGCGGCACGGGGTGAGGGCGGCGGGGGGCGAGTGCAGCCATGGGGTGCAGGCAGCGTGGAGTGAGGGCAGCATGGGGTGCAGGCAGGATGGGGTGCAGGCAGCCATGGGGTGAAGGCAGCCGTGGGGCAAGGGTGGCCGAGCTGTAGGGCGATGGGCACCGAACCACACGGTGCTCGTGGCCCAGCCGTGGGGCAAGGGCAGGGTGGGGTGAGGGTGGTCCAGCCATGGGTCGATGGGCACCCAGCCACGGGGCGAGCATGGCCCAGCCACCCGGGGCCACCAGTCGTGGGGTGGGGCACAGGCGTGGGGTACAATGTGTGCCCCACGGAGCTGAACCCCCGGAGCACACCAGCACCAGCCTGTCCCCAAAACCAAGCGGCTCCAGCCAACGAGCCAGCAAGGGCCAGGCGCGGGGGCAGCAATAGCGAGGGGCGGTGGGGAATTGCATCCAGGCCACAGCCACGGGGTGGGGGAATAAAAATGCCATTTTGCATTTTATTTCCTGGTGGAGAAGAAAAAGCCAAGCCAGGCCAGGATCCCAGCCTGCCGGGAGCAGCACTGGTACTGCCAACCCGAAAGGTGCTGGGTGCTGCCCGCGTCCAGCCAATCCCCCAGCCCCGCTTTCCACTACTGGGAAATTCAGCAGAATTGCCCCAAATGTGAAGGGGAGCCAGGGCCAGCCATCACGCAACTGGTTTTCTCTCCCCCAAACCACCAGCTTTTCCCATTTTTCCAGGAATGGCTTGGGTCACCTTTTATCACAGATGCACTCAAGAACCTCAGTGCTTGCAGGATCGGCACGGGGGCACACCAGGGATATGTGACCTTTTCAATCAACAGGCATTTACCTTGAAGGTTCCGTCAGTATTGATATTTTTAAGAGCTTGGGAAAAAAAACTTCGGCACTGAAATGCTTTTTGCACAGAGACTTGAAAAAGCTTCTGTAATGCACGTTGTGTGTTTAGGGACATGCAAGAATCAGGATTAGATTTTTATTACTTGGCAGTTCCCTCCTGTGTGTGTTTACAAGTAATGTAAATGTCTTTAAAACCAAATAAAACCAATCTCCCCATATGCTGTTCGCTCTTAGGATGAAGCTGTTAGGATTTAAAATGGCAGGTGTGCATTTCTTGTATCGATCTCCACCCATGTTCACTCCCTTTGGGTTGCAAGTCTCAGTTCTGAAGAGAGCTGGATGTATGGGCTCAGGACATCACCCAGCCACGATCAAAGGTGTTTTTCACAAAGAAAGGAGTATTTTGGGGTTTAGGGCAAGCATGATCCGTATGGCTGAAGTCACTACAACTTTTCCTCTCTTAAATTCAGTGTATGCCTGAGTGATGTGCTATTCCCAGTTCAGCCCAGGTTAGCTGTATGGGCAGAGCCTCAGGGGGTGGTTGGAGTTATTTTAATGAACTTTCTCCTTTTTAACAGAGATTTTGCATGCAGTCGGGGCCATAGGAGCAGGTCTTTAAACCGGGCTTAAGGTCAGGCAGCTCTGACAGCGCCCATGTGGAGCCTGGGCTGTTGCTCTGCTAAAACACTGCGATTAAAGCCAGCGGAGCAGCTGGGGCAGCATGGCTGAGGCTTCAGCTGTGCCTAAAGCAGCCAAAGGTGCTTCCAGAGGTGAAACTAATTCCCCAATTAGATACAGAAGGTCATGCCAGGCCTTTTCTGTAAGGGATTATTCATGTTCAACATTTCTTTTTGCCCTGTCCTCTGCAGAGCCCAGCAGGCTGGTGGGGCTGAAGCAATTCAGTGAAGTTAGAAATAGCTATTTAAGTGCTTCACAAAATTTGGGGGGGGGAAAATTACAGTGGGGAAAAAAACCAAACCAGGTTTGTTCTGCTAGTTGGGAGAGGGAAGAGCTGCCTTTGGTGGTGAGGGGGTTTCCATCTCCTTGGTGTTATGGTATAAAAGTGCTTTTGTTCCCATGGAAGAGCTCGACTGCGCCGATCCTGCGCTGCATACGGGGCAGAGGAGTGAGAAGGGGTGACCCAAAAATGTAAGTACCAAATGCTGGAGCTGCCGATCTGCCTGTCCTTCTCCTGGGAGCACCCGCCTGAAGGGGAGCTGGGGGTGTGCAGGGAAGAAAACCAGGAATCTTTTTCCCAACAGCCCCCTTAGCCGCTTTGCAGCCACACAAGCGTGCTTGTGGCATTGCCCACGCTCAGGCTCTTGCTCCGAATTTTTCGCCGTGGGTACGTCCCCACGCTGCCGCGCCGTGGCAGAGGTGGCGTGTCCCCTTCCGCACCCCGCTGAGCGCCGGGGGCAAAAGCAGCCCCACGCCTCGTGCAAGATGGCAACAAGCACAAAGCTCTTGGCAACCGTGAGCCGTTAAGGCTTTGCTGGAGAGGTATCAGGCACTGGCCGGGTACCCGGCCGCTACCAACTTCAGGTAATTAAATGAGCAGAGGAACAGCGACAGCGGGGGCGAGCGGGCTGGGGCTGGACGAGGGAAGGCTGCGTAGCCGAGAGCCAGGCGTGAGCACCTACCAGCCCTCCTCCTCGCTTTCCTCCTCGCCTTAAAAAGACCGAGGGCGGTGCGTTGGAAATCTGTTTATTTTCTGCCGGAATCGCGTGTTTATAGGGCAGATGATGTTGCATGAGGAAACTTCAGGGAATTCCTTCTTTTGCTCGAAGCTGCTTAGGGCCCTTCCCCGCCACCCTTAACCGCGTGTCTCCGAGCCGGGGCTTTGCTCTCCCGCTGGTTAAAGGTGGCTGCGGGCTTTTCCGCGGGGGCACGGATGAAGGATGCAATTCATAAACAACACGGGCATTCACGGGGAGAGCAGCGTCGCTCCTGCCGGCGTGAGCGGCGGCGGCCGGGGCCTTGGCAAAGCGTGACGAAGAGCCCGTGGGCTGAAACACAGCGGCAGCGTTCAGGAAACGTGGTGCAGAGTCCCAAAACGATATTCCTGTGCTGGAGGCTGAAATGTCAGGGTGCAGCGCAGGCGCTGCTGTGTGCAGGTCGCATCTTTCCTTCTGTAGGACCCGCTCGGAGCACGCACGAGCTGCCGTTTCTTTTCCATCCCCTCTCCCACCCCTCTGGCCACCTTTTCGTGCAACCTCTGCCACATCAGAGGTGTTTTTTCCACTCCAAGTTTCCTTCCAGAAATGATTTCCAGCTTATTTCAAGTTAGTGAATTGCCGCGCCATCGATTGACATGCGGGTAACGACTTCAGAAGCAGGGGCTTGGGAGAGATTAGCCTTAATTGGGCATTTATTACTGTAACACAGTTGCATCGTGTGATTAAAAAGAGGACCTGAGCATTGCTTTGATACTGATTCCAGCAGCAAGATGAAGTTAATACTGTACGACTCCTAACGAGATTTGAGTGGCAGACAATAATATCAGTGTCCAGTGACTCTACTAATTACTTCATTTCCATCACACTATGCAAGGGTGTCATGACAGGCTTGTGGTAACGAGAGCTGAAATTAAAGCCGGGGATAATTACCCTGTTGACCTGAGCGAGGGGCTGACGTTAAGATAGGGCAGATCGCCACCGATTAAAGGCTTTGTGCCCTTTGGTTTGTTTTTCAGCGTGGAGGGAGCCCACAGCAATCACGCTATGGAAAACCTTCTCTTTCCTGGGCCAAAAATGCTCCAAGATCAGCAGCGGGGCCGTTCGTTACGCAGGCGCGGACCTGCCCGCTCGCGGCTCTGCCCGGGGCGCGGTGCTGGCTCTGCCGGCTCCGCACGGGGCAGTTTGCGTCCGCAGGCTCAGCCTGGCAGCAAACCCGGCGTGTTGTTTTCAGGATTGGAATGTAATTTTTGTGACTCCCCAGACTGAAGCGGCTTGGATTTGCCTCGGGAATGGCAGGAGCGCGGGCCGGGCGTTTGCGGTTGTGGTTTCTGGGTAGGACTTGGGTCCTCGTCCCAGCTGGACAGGGAAGGGGTTGATCTCGGAGATACCCCAAAGCAGATGAAGAGTGAAAACAAAGCTGAAAATGTCTGCAGGTGCAAGGCGGGAAAGCCTCCCTGGCCAGCCCTCGCAGCTGAATTCCCCGTGGCATCTCTAAGGTTTTGGGTCATGTACTGCAGGGCAGTGGATTATGAAGGCACTGCAGGGGCAACAGGCATCCAGAAATCCACCCTGGGTTTGCAGTTTGTCCTGAAAAAAAATAAGCAGCCACTTTCCCCCAACCACAAACATCATCTTTCAGCTAAAATACTGTTACGAAGTTTTTATTAGAAGTGTCAGGACAAACATTGCAATTTTAAAGCTCTCAGCTATTCAGAAATACGCTGTCATGAAGCTGCTTTGGAGCAGTTATCGCCCCTCGTGAAAAGATTGAGGCTTTGTAATTTTTATCTTTTCTTTTTTTTCTTTCTCTTGTAGAAGGAAAAACAAATCTTTGTTTCTCCACAGGCATCGCCTTGAAGTCAGATGTATTAATTACTGTCTGCCCCATAATAAAGGAGTGCATAGTACCAGGGTTGCTTGTTGTTTAACGTGGCTGGGGTACCTGGCTGCCAGATCCAAAGCAGGTCGTTGCCCATCAGCTCAGTTTTCCTTGGAAGCCTCTATTTCCACGTGGAGGATCTTTTCCTTCATAGCTTAGTTAAGTAAGGGAAAATTAAAAATAATAAAGTGGAATTTTTTGGGGGTAAGAGGAATGGAAATTGTCAGACCAGTCCTAGGAGAAGTTCTGCAAAATTATGACTTTTGGCGAGAGAAGGCTGTTAACTTGTCTCAGTCTGATGGATGTGGGTCGGTGTTATTAAAGCTGGCTGAGAGCCGGCTTCAGAGGCGAGCCCTCATCCCTGCCAAATAATCAGCAGGAAGAAAATCATCTTTGTCTCCATATCACAGTCTGGCCGAGAGCTGCTGTTAATTTTAAACAGCAGAACAATCTGATAAGGAAAGCAGAAGGCTCTTGAAAGATCATTTGAGATGAGAGATGGAGTTTGAACATAACAGCAGAGTAACGAATCGCTGGGTGGCTGGGACAGAGCACTCAGCCGGAGGCTTCATCCGGGTCCGGACGCACCGCGCCAGGGCAACCCGGCGGCAATGCCAGGAGCTTTTCCCTCTGCACGTGCTTCTCCTGGAAAAGCCTTTTCTGACGTAATCTTTCCTGCTGCCAGAGACCCTGTAGGGTAAGTCAGTCTCATTCCAAAGCTCGTATTGCCCCGCACCAGGAGCTTCTGTGAATGGGTACAAGTGATGGGTTCGAAAGCTGCAACCCACCCCGATCCCCGACCTGTGAGCTGGCGACGCTTCTTGAAGCACCAGTGCTTGAGGCATCAGCCACGACATCCCGGTGTCCATCCTACCCCGTACAGATGATGACCAGGAATCAGAGTTTGCTGTGATTTTATCCTTTTCTCTGTGTGTTGATCACCAGGGTGGCTTTTAGAAATAATCTCAGGTTCCAGCACCTGCAAGAGATCTCCAGAGAGCAACCGGAGGGGGACTACGCGAAGCCGCTTCTGAAAACATCAGTCTTCCTCACCTTTCCTGCAAAATGGCAATCGCAGCGCAGACCTTCCTCCCACAGCAGGTTGCAATTTTTCCTAACCTGAGATCCTAGAGAGCCTGTCAATTAAAAAGCAGGACGGAATATTCTCAGCATCATTACACAGTGCTGCCAGCTCAGGCTTCAATCGGATTGACTTCATCGGTTCAAGTACACAGCGAACCACCTTTTTTTTCCCTGAATGGGTGGGTGGGAGTTCTTGGGAAAGCGCGGGGAGGCTCGGACTGCCACGAGCGCGTTTCTCAGCGTACGTCAAGCACAGACAAACGGAGCCGACCTTGACGTGCGCGGTCGTGCCGCTGGAGGCGGCTGCCCGTGCTCGTTTTCCCATGGATACGTGTGAATCCTAGTGGTGGGCTAAATTTGTGCATTGGCTTGTGCTTGATAGGTATGTTTAATGAATGTTTACAGCCAATTATATTCCACAGAGACACTAATCAGCCTCAGCCATTGCCTGATTATTTTTTTTCTTCGTCACTCACTGTTTTAAGTGCTGCTTTCAACAAAAAGGTGCCTGAGGCATCTGTTCTCCAGTCCCCTTTTCCTCCTCCCATGCCTTTCCTTGCTGCCTGACGTGCTCCGTTAGGCTGGCCGTCGTTTTGGCCAGTAATATCCGCAGCAATGGCCCTCGCGTTGCTCTGACGGGGCAGCAGTTGGATTGTCTTAGATGTCATTTTATTTTGCCCCATCTTGAAAACAAATTACCGGCAGCCTGATGATGGTGATGTGTTACCATACCGGTGCGATCCATCTCTCTGGGAAGTGTAAGGGGGTAGAGAAATGCTGCTTCATGCAGAGAAAAAGGTAAAATGTTGTCTTTAAAAGATACAAATCAGAGGGGGCTAACGTTTCTTTTGTGGTTACTGGTTTCTCACACCTGAAAAATCTTTTCCTGTATTTGATAGCAGGTCTTTGCCTGTGCATAACAGTCTGGACACGATGCTTTCAGACACTGCTACTGTGGACCCGTCTGCACCTACGGATAGTTTGCTGTTTCTCTATTGCTGTGCTGTTATCAATGGCTCGTCTTTTTGTCTAGATTGGTGCAGCTCCCAGCATGCAAATTATTTCCACATATAGTAAGCCACATATAGGAAGGCTGGAGTTGCTGGAGAGCAAAAAGAATCCCTAGTGAAAATGCTGCTTGTACCAGCAAGAGTTTGTTTGATTGGTAGGAGCTAAACAGCTTTCTTTTCCTAGAATAAACCATAATACTTTGAAGTGAAGTCCTTGCTAGTTAAACCACATGTAGCATCACCACCAAGTGCAACACACTGCCCGGATGCATCACGCTTCCTCACATATTCACAGCTTAAGCGATCTTGTAAAGAAGTGTTTAAGGGTTTTAACAGAGGAGTTCTTGCTACTCTTATAGGGATTTAAGTCTAGACCCATCCCAAGTCTAATTTCTTCTGGGTCAGTGTCCAAAGGGTGGACCATGTGAAAGCTTGTTCTTTTGACCACCTCTATACTGTAGTGCCTTCGCTGGATCTTGTCCCTTTCCTTGAGCAACATGGGGTTAGACTACTCAAGTGTGAATGTTTCTATACAGTAGAAGTGTGGTTAGGTTAAAACTAGATTAAAAAAATAGCTTGTGTGCTTCTAAAATAACTTTTTTTAATTTTTTTTTTGTTCTTAAGCGGATAGATCAGGTCTTTCAGTCCTACCGCTTACATCCCAGTTGAGTTAGACTGAGTCAGCCAGCCTTTGGAACAAGCCTGCGAATTGACAGGGCTGGATCTCTTCCTTGATCTGAAGGCAGTCTCCAATTACGTGCCAATCTATAAGCGCTTTGGCAGGTTTAATAGTCTGCTGAAAACATGCCACTGCAGTGCTTCAGCACCTAATTTACTGTCTTCTGCTGACATTACCAATCGACAGCCACAAACAGAGAAAACCGGTATTTCTTCCCGACTCGTGTCCAGCATGACAACTGCGCAAAACCACGCCACGCTGTCCCGTGCTCCTTCGGCTGTCTGGCCGTACCAGAGCCGGCAGAGCTGGTATCGCACCGCTGGAAGCCAGCCGACCCGTTCACCGCACAGACACGGGGCTGCTCGGAGTGGAGCTGGCGCACGCCTCGGGGCTGGAGGCTCCCTGTTGGAAGTGGATGCGGCTGCTCACGAAGGTCTCTTCGCTTGTCCGTTGAAATGACCAGCGCTAGTTCTTTTCTCCTCCTCCATCACAAAGCATTTGTTTGACCTTCGGGCCTCCATCCTGCTTGGTACTGATTTATTCTGGTCTCTTCTTTTTTTACTGACAGTCCCTGGACCTGATGGAAATGATCAGTGCCTGTTCTCCGTGCGCAGCAATAGGACTTACCTGCCATCCAGGCAGAGTCTGCTTTACAAATGCAAAGGGTCAAAAGAGCTGGTCTTCCCTGCTATGTTTAAACAGATCCTCCTGCACAAGAAGCTACTCAGAGTAGCTGATATTTTGGGCAAACCAAGGCAGATGACCTTCTCATTCTTCAGTCATCTTACAGACAGATGTATGTAACCAACCAGCAAAGGACCTATGTATGTCTTGCCAGAATATCAATGCAAATTCAAAGACCTCAGCTAATTCTGTTTTTGGACAACGATTCTTCCCCAGACTCTTTCCTTGGGCTTCTGAGCTATTTTTAAAAATGAAATGGTGAGAGCTACTCTCCCTAAGGTCCCTCTCTAGAGGAAACATGAGGTTATGTGGACCTGGAACTGTAAGTGTTTCAGTACAGTTATTTTGAATACATTTCTTTCTCAGATAGCTTTAACGGGAATAGACAAAATAATATAAAGCATCTTCACAGTCATTGCTAATCACAAGAAGGAAATGTATTGACTATGAAATAGCCTGGGTACAGACAGAGAAATTGCATCTTTCTCTTTGTACATACCATTTCTGGTAAATACTCAGAAGCGTCTTTGTTATAGCTTGACGTCACAGGTGAGAGAGATTTACAGCACTGTATCTGTACAGGAAAGCAGACTTATTTTTAGAGTTAAATTAAAAGGGATATTGAAAAGATGACAAAAACCACCCTCCAACAAGACACGAGACTTGCAAGTCTTGTATCACTGACATTCAGGTGATTCACGGTATTTCTCAAGTCTTAAAAAAACAAAAAAAGTGTTTGTTCTACTGGAGAACTGTTCTGTGAATGGTGAGCCTGGTAGGTGGTTATCCTGATAAAGCTGATCGTGGAAACAAACACTGAGTCATGACACTGAAGGAGAGGCACCAAGAGAATAACAGCTGCCAGTGAATGAGATAATAGCACCATTTATAATTGCACAGGAAACAAGGAAGGTGTACAAAGAAGCTACTTTTAAAAATGTATTTTCATACAGGTACATAATGAACATGGTATGAATCTAGTGTGCCTAAACTGCTAGAACTACCCCTACAATTTCTGTCTTAACTAGCTTTATCTGACAGAAGATGTACACTGCTTCCCTCTATCGACCTTTAGTGTCAATGCCAAGACAGAAAACACGGGTTAAAGAAGCATCAGTCTTATATGTAAGTACATGATTACAGATTCTTTGATTAGTAATGGGAAATAACCCTCTGCAGAGTTAGACAGGATGAAAAACAATTAAATTCTAGAACATATTTAAAGTCAGATAATTTTATGCAAGTTTGTGATGAAAACAAGTTATTTGTAGCCTCCCTGGCTATCGCTCTTGGTTTCCCAATACAGGATCTCATCCGACCCTCTTTTGGAGAGATAAAGAACAGATACAAAATGACCAATGAGAGAAAAAATGCTCCCCCTCCAGCCTATTCTCTAATAGAGAGTTTGGCCAATAAAGTGGGATACTTAGGAGGGTACCTTACATAGAGAGGAATGTTAAATAGTTAAAACGTCAATGATACCATCAATTTAATGATTGAAATGATAGCTTCCTTTAGGGTTCCAACTTCATGTAGGTGAAAAATGTGTCTCTTCCTCCAGGCACAGCTCAGGGCCAACTCAGACCTAAATAGTGAAGGTCTACAGAAAACACCACAGTGGACTTTGCAGGAAAGAAAAAAAAATGCCCAACTGAGTAATAAAAAAGGTACAAGACAGGAAGAAAAACTGATTCAGTGGTTTTATCTGTTCTACTCTAGACCATCATGTTTTCTGATGCTTCTGAACAACTGGGGTTTTTTTGTTTAATATGTCTCCTGACGAATTACAAACAATTCACATTCAGACTGGAATGATTAGGTTGCTACAGGCTGGGAGAAGATCAAAGTAAAATTTCAGTTCAGCATATGCTGTGTCACAGGCGTTCCACTCTTGTCCATAACAAATGCCAGTCACTATCTCTGGAGGTCCAGAGCTGGGTTTTTTTGTGTGTTGGGGTTTTTTTGTTTTTAAATGACTGATAATTGGCACTTTTGCCCCCCCCCCGCCCCGCCCCGCCCCATTATTACTATCATGGGATACAACTTCATCAGGGTTCGGACAAGAGGCAGCTCTGTGGCATGGCTGGAGCACATCTCACTGCTCTGCAGCTGGGGGTTCCTCCTCCGTCTCCTGCTTCTCTGGCTGAGATTCTGGAGGGATGAGGTACTGTACCTCCTCAGTATTGATTGCCACTTTATCAGGTTGCAGCCATCGCTTTAGATGTTCTAGCGTGCTGAGGAAAAGCAAAGACACAAAGTGAAACAAGAGAGCAACAAAAACTCACAGGAGTGTATGAAAACAGTGCCAGGAAAATCCTCAATACGTATTTCTTGCACCTCTGTAGGTATTCCTGTTGCCAGACATAAGGTCTATCATGAGACTGATCTGTGTGCCAGAGGAGCAAGCAGGATCTTTCATTCTACAAAGACATTCTGCTGCAGTTGGGCTCTTTAAATGGTGGTTAGAAAAGTTTTATGCTCCAACTTTTCTCGATGAAAAGAATCCTTAGCAGGTATATTGATCTTTACGTTCTTGAAATACTAGTCTGTCTCTGTAGCCAAAGACTACAATTCAATTTCCAGCTTTCTGGGCTGGATGTAAAAAAACTCGTGTTTAAACAAACATACAAAACCCACAACTACCTATTTGTGATGAAGATTAGGAAATCTAGGGGGGAAGGGAGGGGAGCAAAACCAAAACAGGAAGCACATATAAAAATGTGTGACCATTAATAACACCAGAAAATTAAAGAAGAAAAAGGCAGTATGGGTACATTCTAGAATGCTAACCATACTATGGATTCTATAGATGTTTATAAATATATACTAGCATAATTCTTACAGCTGATCTCACAATAACTGGTCCGACCAGAACAGATCTACCCCATCTTTGATTAAATGCTGTCTATAAGCCTAAAAGTTTAACATTATAATTCTTAAGTGTGTGTGTGTGTATGCTCATTTTCTATAAGTGTGATGCAAGTCATTCAATACTGCCACAACAAAATTAACTTGCTCTTGCTCTTTCACAAGAGCAGAATTTCACTTGGTAATGTCCTTAAATTATCTGTGTGCTCAAAAGTTAAGGCTTGTTTAATTACATTGGTGGGTGAGAATCAAATACTTGGGCATCATTTGGAAGTGACCTCTAACTTCATAGTCAAATTCTAGGGAGGAAAATTCTTTCATGAATAACATTCCCAGCCTTTAAAAACAGAGTAGAAAGAGCACATACATCTACAAACGCTTGTTTTTAAATATAAATCACATTGAAGTTAACTGGTCAAAGAAAGAACCTAAAAACTCCTTATAAACATGGATTATTTTTCATACCTAAACTCCCAAACTAGCTTAAGTAGATTTTCTTCAAGGGACAAAAATAATCTTCTTTGCAGCTAGAAGCAATCATGAAAAATGTCAGCTCAGAAAGCAGAAATATGGAGAGCATTATAAGTGATTGGGAATGTGAGATCACTGAAGAAAAGGACTCTCATCTTAATTCATACATCATCTGTAAAAGGGTAAAGGGTGAGAGAGCAGAAGCATTATAAGAGAGGCACGGAAGGGAGAGCCACTCAGGAAATCTAATCTCAGGACTGGTACCAACCCTGTTAAGAACTTCAAATCCCACTTGTGTCTGAGGCAGTGCTTAACTGGGCCCTTACAAAGACGCAGGGAATGGCCTGGGGTTCACTTTTAAAGTTAAGCCTTAAAAAAAGCAACCTGAGACAGATTAGACATCTCCTCCTCCACTCCATTCCTGCCCTACCCCAAATCTGACAAGGGAAATTATCAAGTAGGTTCCAGTTGTTTCCACGCTGGATCACCCCAGACTGAGGGACGCAAAAATCGGTGAACAGCACTGAAAGTTCAAACCCTACATGCTCTGTGTGTCCCCCTCTAGTACGATGCAAATGGTCATTATCAAACTGCTTCAGAAAGCCTGTGAGAGCCTTACCAAGTTGCAATGAGATGTTATTTTTGCCATAATGCCCTATCACGAGTCCTGACAAAACCTTATTTTAGTTTTTAAGAAATAAAGTCTGTTTGCCAACACAGTAAGTGGTAATGCCTTCTCATCAAGTTGCTTATTACCTCTCATCAGAGTCATGTCCCTCTACATAAAATTCAGACTCAAACTTCTCCTGCAGGAACCTGTCCCAGCATTCCTTCTTAGCCTGGGAGAGGGTGCGCAGCATATCCTTGGAGGTCACCTCTTGAGACAAGCCTTTAATTCTCATCAGTCTTCTCTCTGCAAAGAGGCAAAGGAGGGGTCTTTATTATGTTTTTCTGAAAGGGAAGAAAAGAAGTATCTGGACTTCTATATCAAAAAACTTAAATTAACTTTTCCAGACTAAGTCATATTTTAAAAGTCATTTTTCCCCCTGTATTTCAAGTCTGCATGACTTGTATGTATACAAGATGGTATTTTTTAGGTGATGCTTCTGAAGGAAATAAGGTTTATGCAATCAGTCAACTGCCCATTTTTGAGTTTTAAATAACTTTCACACCTACTGTGCAGTTTCCATGAAATCACAAACGGGGGTTCAGATCTCACAGGCATTAAGTTCCCACAATTTTAATGCAAATTGGCATGGAATATAAATCACACTAATTGTAGTGTGAATCCAAATAATGCCCAAACAGAGGAAAAAAAAAAAATTGAAGGCAGCGGTATTATTAGTTGGTTATCTCACAACAGAATGTGATATTGTGAGTTTCTCAGCCATAGGGGATGATGAAAAGCGCCTCCTCACCAGAGACAGGGTAATCCAGCTGCAATACACAAAGCTACAAGAAAGCAAATTTCATTAATTCCTCTGGTCACAAAATCCCATTATAATTAACAGGATCCTCAAACTGGGTCAGGTATTGACTTGTAATCACACTTTTTACTGAAAAGCGTACCATCATTAGTTGAATTGGGCTAGTTCAGAACACTGTGGCCCAGCTGTTGAGCTTTTTGGAGGTTGTCTTGTGTCGCAAAATTGAGCTGTCACTGAAAGTCTCTGGCCCTAGCAATTCAGACGATTTGAATTATCTTATCTGTCCAAACATACTGCCAGGCTGATGCTATGATTTCACAATCGCTAATCCTGGCCAGGTACAAATTAGAACAGGTTTATATATCCGTTGACTTAGCCAGAATATACAAAAGAACTTTGTGCTAGTGTTATGCTTTCATCCTAGCTATAAGAAAACAGACACAGATCTAGTCTGAAACCTGCTCGTAAAAATTAATCCACTAGCATTTTCTGAACAAGTTGGAACTGCAGCAATAATTAATACCAGAAGAGCTATTTATGTCTTGTTGCTGTGGACCCTTGATCTGATACGAAGAGCTCTACTTAGTGTACTGAGAAATCATAGTCTAAAACAGCAACTAAGGCAATATGGAAGCTCTAGCAGAAATAAAAGCTTAAAAAGCCACTTCTGCCACCCATTCCTCCTGGCCTGTTTCTGCATGCAGCCTCTTACGCAAGCCGAGACAACTACGTGTGTGGCTGCACTGCAAACCAGGTTACAAACTGACCCAAGATAAAAGTAACTCCACAGGAGGGAAAGAAGGGGAAAAGAAGAGCCATAAAGATGGAATGTTTTGCTACGAGTGGAGGAAGTAGCAGTCCAACTGCTGGAGAGCAGGGGAACCCCAAAGCTTCCTCCTAACAGGCAAGCGCAGCATCCGTCCTGGGGCTGAATGCTGTTGTACAACGAGGCCTCTGAAGGAGCAGGAAATACTTAGAACTGGGTGGTAAATTCCATGCCCTTAGAGCTAAATGCTGCAGCGCTTAGCTGCGCTAGGATGTTAGCTCCAGTACTGGTAACCTTATCATCCCTCGTATCAAGTGTTTCTATCAGGTGTTACACTGTTCACAATCAATTTACGGCTTTATAGATTATGCAGGAATTAAGAGAAGCAATTGCGCAAAGACGATCTGCATGATCTGTCATGTTAAAATACAGATTCTAGCAGGCGTGATTGGGGAAGGCACCAGAGCTTCCTTTCCCATACCTGTCCCGCTCCTCTCCAGCCAGAAAACAGGTCACAGAAAGAAATTTCACCTTTCTCTTTCCACTCAGAAGCGCCTCCCGAGATTCCATAAAAAGAATAGGACAAATACCGGTAACACAAAACCACACGAGTTCAGAATGTATTTCCCCTCCCCAAGTCAACTACAGTGGAACTACATGCTCTCGGGAGAAAAAACAGCAGTGTCCCTACCCCACTTATTTTGGGGGAAAAAACCAAATTCTTTGGTTTGTACTTGATAAAAAGTTCCTTTCTGTAGCATAGCTGAAGAAGCTATGACAGTGCTTCTCATTTCCACTAATGGACTTGCAGGTGCTCTGTTAAATAGTTGCAAGACATCTTTCCAACCAGAGCTGTGAGCACCGTCACCTCAGCCACATAAACAGAGCCAGAGCTGTCATCAGGCACCTAAGCAAATGGAGACATCGAACCCTTACCAGACACTCACCTAGGGATGCTAAATACACCTCTGAATCATTCAGGGGTGCCCAGGGCTTCGGATTTGTTTGGGAAGAGCCATCTGATCCACTGCCCTGGCTTCCTCCGTTAGCGTAGGAATCCATGAAGGAGTCTGTAAAAGCATTGCTAGCATCCTTCTGGTCGGGATGTGGCAGACACGAACAGATTTCAGCCCAGAGGTCTTCGCTGGACCTGGTGACCACGGAGTCAACGCTCTCAATCATTCTCATCGTGAAGTCCTGAGGTGGGGGGAATTAACTGATGAATACCGAGCAGAAAACCCTCTCTCCCAGGCCTCACCCTATCCACCCCCTCTGCCCAGGTCACGTCACCAGATGTTTTAGGGACCTCTCATCCCGCCGGGGAAGCGTGGCCTCCCTCCAAAGTGCGATGACACGCTCCAGTGTGTCGCATTTATACCCAAGGACCCAGCGAGCCCCTCGGGGCCTGAGGGACCCCGCAGGGAGGCAGGCCGCGCTGCCCCTGCCGGCACGGCGCCCCCTCCGCCCCTTCCTTCCCCCGGAGGCCCCTGTCACCACCGCTCCCCGGGGCCGCCCGAGCCTCTTCCCCGGGGACACGGAGGGGCCGCCCCGGTCCCCGCACCCGCCTCGGCCACCGCCACCGCTGCAGCCGCCCGCACCGTAAACACGGGAAGCCGCAACGGCTTCTCACCGCGCCTCGATTGGCGTCCGGGTCTGGCCAATCGCCGCGCTCCCCCGGCGGCGGGAGGGCGCCTATTAGCCCGCCGCCCAGCGGAGGGCGGGGAATCGGCAGGATGCGTGAGGGACACTGAATCCGCTCCGGCGCCATCTTGGTAAAGGGCGGAAGTTTTCCTGCGCGGAGGAGGCGAGTGAGCCGTTACACCTGGCAACGGGCCGCGGGCGGCCTAGTGCGGCTGCGCGGTGAGGGCCGTGGCGCGCGGGGCCGGGGCCGGTACCGGTACGGGGCCGGTGTGGCCGTAGGCTCCTGCGGGGGCGGCGCGGCCTAGGGCCTGCTGCGGGCCGGCGGCCGTGCGCTCTCGGCCCCGCTTTCCCCAGCAAGCCGAGCCGGGGAGGAAGCCGCTGCCCCGGGGAGGGGCCGGGTCTTGGGGCTGCGGTGCCCGGGGCGCGCTCCCGCCGGCGGCGGCTTTGCCAGCCCCGGCTCCGCCGCGGCCTTTCCGAGGAGGTGCCGGCCTTCTCCCCGCCCCGGCCCTGAGCCCTCCGCAGGGGCGCAGGCCTCGTCCCCGCCCGGCGGCTCGGCCGCTGGCCGGTGTCGCCCTGACCCGCACGGCAGCAGGACGGCAGCGGCGGCTTAACCCGGCCGTCTGCCACCGCCGGCCGGCAGCTCCCGGCGACAAAGGGCTCCGTTCCCGCCCTGCGCCCACCACCCAGCCCCGTCACGGGGTTCTCGAGGGCTCGGCGTGAGGCAGCTGCTTTAGGAACGATTTGCCGTTCCAAACGCGGAGAACTGCACCGGCCGGTGGTTATTTCTTACAGCTCGTGCCTGTCATCACGGTAGCGGTGTTGATTCTCTGGGGCTGACGGTCGGTCCTGTGTAACGTGCAAGCTCTGTCCTGGTTCGAATAGTATAGTAAGTGCAAGATCACAGCGAGGAAAGGGCAAGTTCTGGGGTGCCTGTCGAATGCTGGTTTTGAACTCCCTCTCTCAGCAGGCCGCTGCCCGTCTCCGTGGGATGAGCTGTCCGCTGCGCTGCGCCGTGCTCGCACTCATGGGACTGCTCTTCGCCAGAACGATGGCCTGGACTTCAAGCGGGAAGACGCACCCCGAGCTCGTCAACAACCTCTACAGTGAGTACCGGCGTGGGCTCCTGTTCAGAGCACGTCCTAAAGCTGCCGAGAGAATCTCTTGGCACTTCAGTGTGAGGATATTGAGTGTTATACGGTGATACGTTGTGATGCTGCTCACTCTGAGATGTTGGAGTTAATATTGCCTGAATGTCAGTCTGAAATTGTCTATTCCCAGTCTGAACTTGTTCTATTTATAATTGGAAACAAGATGTTATGCCAGAAGTGGCAGAAAAAACTACCCATGGCTCGCCTTCCGCTCCTCCGAAGTGGTAAATGCGTGACACCTTTTAAAATGCTGCACAACGTGACGTCGCTCTGAGCCTGTAGATTCCCGGCAGTCTGCGCTTCCCCTCCAGTGAGGCGCCCTGCGACGCAGTAGCGCTTGGTGCTACCGCTCTGCTCTGGGCAGTGGGCTGGAAGGCGCTTAAAAACGGCTTTGAATTTCCCCTGCTGCTAAAGCTGTTTTTTCCCCTATAAGAGTTTCCTCAGAGATGTGAAGGGATGTGCGATGTTTCTGCAGTCACCGCTCTTAACTTTGGTTTACTTACTGTGCCAGTGCTCCTGAAACCTGAACCGGAGTCTCCCCTTCCAGGAGTGAAAGTGTGACTCTATTGATCTTTCATTATGTTTGTGGCTGTAAGTCACCATCCTCTGAGAGAGACTGGGCCGATGGTTGGGACCATAACGTGATTTCATTTGGTGTAGCAGAAACTGAGAAGGATGCACTTCCATCTGCAGTTTTGTCTTCTGTCCCTTCTCAGATCACTTATTAAGGTTGAATTCTCCCAGTTCCACTAACTCCCTGAACTGTACTCCCCCTCTCCAAATCTCTTGCTCCAGTACTGAGGATTTAAGTCCTTTCTGTCTCTGTTTTCCTTCTTCTCCAGAAAAAGGAATAATTAAATCCCAGCGAGTCTTTGATGTGCTGTTGGCTACGGACAGAGGTCACTACATCAAATATTTCCCATACATGGATTCTCCTCAATCTATCGGTGAGTAACTTCAGGCAAAGCATCACCACTTTTACGGTGTGCACGTTGACTGTGCTCGTCACGCTGACAGAGGGGCAGGAGACGGCTCGGCAGGTCTGCGTCCTCCGTGCGAGGTGCTCTCTCCCCAGAACAGTGGCTGAGTTTTACGATAGGTCAAGCAGAGCAAACCCCACCCGTGTTTCAACTGCGGGATCCAGAGGAGAGAACAACACAGCTTTTCCATGTTCAAAATGTTCATCGATTGCTCCGAGTCCTGCTCAGGGAGCGGAAGCGAGCGCAGGCTGCCGGAGCTGCAGAGCGTTTTGATGAACGGGCTGGGGGCTGGAGCGCTGGGGAACTGCAGCACTGTGCAGCCATCTTGCGCTCGTTAGTAATCCCACAGGAGGAGATTTTAAGTCAATAAAGTGCTTTAGTGTGGCAAAAGAGAAGAGTGTTTTCATATTTTTAGGGGAAAGCAGGGGAGACTAAAGAACTGTTCACACGGGTAATTTTAATTGTAATTTCTTTATCCCATAACTTTTGTCACTCGTTTCCTTTTAGGATACAAGGCTACAATCAGTGCGCCGCATATGGTAAGATGAAACTTTTCACTTTTAACAGAAATGGAGGAAATTGTTTGTTTGCCATTTTTTATTTTATTTTTTCTTTTTCTTAAATACTAAAGTAGAAAGGTGAAACCGATCCCATGGGCATGATTATCATGCTTGTTTCTTTAGGGGCTGTATATGTGAAGCTTTTTTCTTTTTAAGAAGAGTTTGCCCTATACCCTTTAAGTTGCTTTAAGAGTATGCTTAGCTAGGAATTCTGTGCAACTGAGGCTAACCATTAATGTTGTCCATTTTTTGCACGAGACCTTTTTTCCTGCTGCTTCACACCTTATTACTGAACCTCTTCCTAAATGCTGCTCTGCAAAAAGATCTTCCAGATCAAACACTTGAATTTGACTCTTATGTGTCAGACAAAATGCCAGGTGTGCTGTGTTTAAATCAGAGCCGATAATGCTTAGAACAAGAAAAAGTTTTAGGAGAGAAAACTAAAATGGGATGTTTCACACCTTCTTGTACTTGTCCGCACAGCATGCCCATGCGCTGGAACTGCTAAAGGATCAGCTTGTGGAAGGTGCAAAAGCGCTGGATGTTGGATCTGGAAGTGGATATCTTACAGCTTGCTTTGCCAGGATGGTAAGCTCACAGGACTCCAGTTCTGGCTAGTAAGGCGCATCAGGAGCGGTAGCTTGCCATAGCTGGCACGTGCTTCTTGCGGGGAGAGCAGGGAGTGGGGGAAGGGGCTAAACTCTTCCCAGACCAGCTTGTAGTAAAATGAAATACAGTAGTTTTTGGAATCTAAAAGGATGCTGTATCTGCCATGAGATGTTTTGTGTGTTAACCCGGTTCAGAATGAGAGGAGTGTGTTAATCTACTGTGTAAGTCCGTTGTAGGTTCTTTTTAGTTTGCTTCTTAAGTAGTCACAGTCTGTTTCTTTGTTTTCTAAACTCCTGAAGTTATTTTCTGTGAAGTGCTAGAAAGCTGGTCAAGTTACTCTTCTCAGGAGGTTGGTTAGTCAAGAACCGGCCCTGCCACAGAAGCTGCTAATTCTACCAAATAATTTTTCTTTGGAAATGAAGGATTATTAGGAATCCCCGTAGGCAGTGCCTGCGTATCCCTTGAGTAGCTAATACAACTGGGACTACTCAGCCTTAAACCAAGGGGGCAGAGTATTTGCACCTCCTGTTCAGAAACTCTGCTCTTAAGTTTCTTCCTGGAAATTCTCCAATCCCCACAGTAACTTGCCCTATAAAATACATCTACCATATAGGAGGTATTAGGTGTTTGCTGTTTTTC
This sequence comes from Calonectris borealis, assembly GCF_964195595.1. Lineage (NCBI taxonomy): Eukaryota > Metazoa > Chordata > Aves > Procellariiformes > Procellariidae > Calonectris > Calonectris borealis. The sequence goes on from NC_134325.1 coordinate 21,081,997, forward strand.
TTTGTAGATGGGCCCAACAGGGAAAGCTGTAGGCGTAGAGCACATTAAAGAGCTGGTACATGAATCCATCAGAAACGTCCAAGAAGATGATCCAACTTTGCTCAGCTCTGGCCGTGTAAAGCTTGTGGGTGAGCTCTCTGGGATCCTGAAGCTTGTTCTCTCCTATGAACGCGCTAGCTCTGGCTGCCTGCAGAGCTCTGCTTCTCGAAGCAGTTGTTCCAGTTTGTGTTGATGCTTGCCACGGTATTGCCAGAAACCACTGGTTGTGTAAACGCTGCGCCACACTGACCTGGACACTGTGGTGTAAACAAGTAGTATTTAATGTTACAGGCAGCCTTACAGACCTTATTTCCAAGTGTGCAGTGATTATCTTAATTCAGTAAGAGACGCTCTTCAGAGGAGAGTGGTCGTGCCACCTCTGGGTTTATTTGAATGGGTCTGCACACACTGTTGTGGTTTTTTGGGAGGATAACTTGAGTCAGCTCTTCCTGTATCTGGAATCTCGGGTCTGCACAAAGCCCGTGTGTTATTGAAAGGGCCTCCTGGCTTTGACTGTTCCTTCTTCTAGCATGGCTCAGTTCTGGAAATCTCTCCCCCTTTTTAAAAAGTAAACCAACAAAATTCAAATTGGCATCACAATCGTGTTATGAAGTTTTCATCATCTAGATTTCAGTTGAAAGGATAATGGAAGAATTATTTTTGCATGGAGTTGTTATCAGAACAAAAGTCTCTTCTGCATGCTTCTTCCTCCTGTAGTTGGAGATGGCAGGCAGGGATACCCTGAAGAGGCTCCTTATGACGCCATTCACGTTGGAGCGGCAGCAGCAACTGTACCAAAGGAGGTAAGAGTGGTCATGCTGGGTGTTTGTTGTGGGAAAACTAATTAGGGAACCACTGGAAGCTTCTTTTTCTGTCTGTCTTATATGGAGCTGGCAAGCTTGTGCTTGTCAAGGTGTCGTGACCTTCACAGCGTGGCTTATTTCTGTTGTGTCTTTTTTTGGCTCTGCTGATTCTGATTTCTCTGCTTGCCAGTTGCTGAATGAATTGAAGCCAGGAGGTCGGTTAATATTGCCTGTTGGTCCCGAAGGCGCAAACCAAGTTCTGATGCAGTACGACAAAACCAGCGACGGGCAGATCATCGAAACGCAACTGATGGGCGTGATCTACGTTCCTCTGACAGATAAGGAAAAGCAGTGGCCTCGGTAAAAATTTGCTCTCCCTTGAGGAACGTTTCTTCCTCACAGCTGTCCCTGTGAGCTTGCTCTCCTTGACTGCTGGCTTTACTGACAGTCCTGGATTCCTAGCAGATGCTGTTTGTAAGGAAAGAGAAGAAAGAGGCTTGTCTGTGGTAAGGCACAGCAGGAGAGCAGGATGTATTTTCTCTTAGATAGGGCTTGCAGACTGAGGACTTGAGCTTTTCTTTCTTCTTTTCCTGGGGCACCTTCATAAACACCGTAGCCGTGCTGATTCTGTCGCTGAACTGAAGGCCACGAATAGTAACTCTTGGTTTTTCTTTGCCTCAGGGATGAATTCTGACAGATGGATGGATATCTCTAAAGTGACCTCAGAAAGCTCATGAATGGGACTTATGACTGTAGATGGTCTGTATGGTTTTGCTTTTTGAACGGAAGCTTTATCAGTGGACGTGCTTGCGAAGGCAAGTTCTGCCTTAGCTGAGCTCGTTAGGGAGGGAGGGGGAGAAGGGTGTTTCCCCAGCAGCAGGGGCAGGCTCTCGGAGGCCAGGTCTGGTTCCAGACCGTGAGTGGATCCGGATGAGTCCAGCAGTCCTCTCTGATAAGCTGTAGATAACATCTATTCACAGAGAATTCCGAAAGCAGACAGGAATACTTAAACCTTCACTAAAAATACTCTTTAATATTGACTACTCTGCCTAATGCTTGAAGAAAATAAGATGCAATTACTGTTTCAGAGCAGCGATCTACCCTGATTTGTCAAAGTTTAATTATGGGAGTGTGTTCCCTTCCTGTCTTGCATCAACTAATTCAATCTCTGGCAGCAACACAGAATTTTGGGGTTAAGAAAAATCCCGGTCTCTCGCCTTTTCCCTTGTGCGCCCTTCCTTCCCCGCCGGCGCCCGGCCGCACGGGCGGCTGAATGGGGGGGCTCAAGAGCGGCGGGTGGGCCGCAGTGAGACGCGAGGGGCCCTTCCGGGACAGCTGCACGGGCGGAACCGCCGCCTTGTCCGGTACATAAAGGCGTCCGGCTCGGCGCCGCCGCCGCCGCCTCCTGCCCGCGCCGAGCCCTCACCTGAGGCGATGGGGGGGCGGGAAGGGGAGAGGTGACCGCCGCGCGAGCGCGGGGGGCGTGGCCTCGCGGCGGTTGGTCGCGCCGCCACGCGTCACGCCGTGCGCCGCGCGGGAGGCAGGCAGGCGGCGCGCCGGCGCGGTGCGGGCAGCGCGGCTGTGCTCGGCGGCGCGGAGCGGGGCCCAGCCGCCGCGCCCCCTCCTTCCCCGCGGCGGCGGCATGGCGGAGCCGGGCCCCGGCCCGAGCGGCGGCGGGGGGGAGCAGCCGGGCCCCGGGGACAGGGAGGAAGCCGCGCCGGCCCCGAAGAAGCGGCGGCTGGCGGCCGGGGAGCGCTACGTGCCGCCGCCGCGGAAGCTGAGCACGGGGGTGAGCTTCGGCGCGGCGCACTTCGCCGAGACCTCCTACTACTTCGAGAGGGGGCTGCGCAAGGTGCGGCCCTACTACTTCGACTTCCGCACCTACTGCAAGGGCCGCTGGGTGGGCCGCAGCCTCCTGCACGTCTTCGGCACCGAGTTCCGCGCCCAGCCCCTCGCCTACTACCGCGCCGCCGCCCGCGCCGGCCGCCTCCGCCTCAACGAGGAGCCCGTGCGCGACCTGGACGTCGTGCTCAAGGTGGGCACCCCGCGCCGCCGGGGCCGGGCGCCGCCAATGAGCGTGGTGTGTCAGGCCGGTAACCCAACGTGGGAGACCCTGGCTGGGCTCTAGCAATGAGCATCGCCCCGACGATCACCACCGGCGGTGGTGCTGGTGCCTGCGGTGTTCAAAGGGAATCGGGAGATAAACAGGTTATGGCGTTCAAATGGCGATGCGCAGAGTTGTTGTGCTAAATCCTGGGTTCCAGGACAATGGGCTTTCATTCCCCCCCTCCCGCAATATCAAGCCCCCATTGTGTGTGGCCAGGTGGGGTGGTTATGCAGGCTGGATTCACGCTAATTGTCTGTCTTTCTTGCAGAATAATGATTTTCTCAGGAATACAGTGCATCGCCATGAGCCGCCGGTCACTGCCCAGCCTATCCAGATCCTGGTGGAGGACAACGAGGTGGTGGTGGTGGACAAACCCTCCTCTTTGCCAGTACATCCCTGCGGCAGGTTTCGTCACAACACAGTCATCTTCATCCTAGGCAAAGAGCACGACCTGAAGGAGTTGCATACCATTCACCGACTCGATCGCATGACCTCAGGAGTGCTTATGTTTGCCAAGACCGCAGAAGTATCCAAGAGGATCGATGAGCAGGTTCGGGAGAGACAGGTGAGAGCTAAGGGCTGTGCTAGTTTTTGGAGACTCTTGCGTGGTATTTTCTTGAAACAGGTCCAAAGTCAGCCAAATTTTTGGTCTAAACAAGACCAAGTTCCCAAAACAACTTGTGGTCACCTTACTGTTCTTATTGTATTAAGCATGAGAGGCATCAAGAGAAAAAGACTGACTAAAAATTTAATTGATTTTGGTAATATTAGATTGAAAGGGATCTGCTTCCCCAAGGGACTGTGCAAACTGACTGGGATTGTGCAAACCGGTTAGAGAGCAGTAAGTGGAAGTGGGTCAGTCATCTAATACTTTTTCAATTTTACAAGTTTTAGAAGTTTTCTCATTTTTTCCAGTGGATCTTGACCCAAACAGAGCTGTAGCTGTAGGGTACTAGCTTCCAGGATTTGCTTCAAGGCCATAAGCTGAAGGTCACTGAGAGGTAGCTCTTGAATTTAATGCGAGGAAAATAGGCCAGGCCCTTGCGTTCTTGATTTCCTGACTAGTTGGGGAAAGTGTGAGAGAAATTTGGCTTTAAATAGCTGATTTTATTTTTTTTCCCTTTCTTGTTCAGTTGTAATAAAATTTTGGCAGTATGTTGCCTACAAATGTATTTCATTGGGGAGAGAGGGGAGTAGCTAGGATGGGACTCAGGTGTAATCAGGACAGAGACAGTTTTCTGCTCTGTTTTCTGAGAATTACTCTCGTGTCTCCCGTAGCTGGAAAAGGAGTATGTCTGTCGTGTGGTGGGAGAGTTTCCAGAACACGAAGTGGTCTGTGAAGAGCCCATACTGGTTGTTTCTTACAAAGTGGGAGTGTGCCGCGTGGACCCCAAAGGGAAATTCTGCAAAACCATCTTCCAGAGACTCAGTTATAACGGCAAGACCAGCGTAGTCAAGTGTCTTCCGCGTACTGGCCGCACGCACCAGATCCGGGTCCATTTGCAGTATTTGGGGCATCCTATTGTCAACGACCCCATCTATAATATGGAAGCCTGGGGCCCCGACAGGGGGAAAGGTGGCAAGATCGATAAAACGGATGAAGAACTCCTTAAGGCGCTAGTAGAGGAGCATCGTTCCAAACAAAGCCTGGATATCTTGGGTATTTTGGAGGAGGACTTGAACTCCAACGCTGAAAATAAAGACTCTGGTAATTCAGGTGATTGCACAAAGTCTGCGCAAGCTGATCCTATAAATGAGAACTCCTGCCCTGCCAAGGGTACTAAGGACCCTGAGAGGGATGCTAAGGATCCCGAGAGAAATGACATCGCAGCTTGTCCGCTGAACTCTGATACCAACTTGGAAATGCTTGAAAAAAATGAAGAACTCGGTTCATGTGAGAATCGGGGCGGGCAAACGGGAGGAGAGAGTTCAGAAGAGAAGGACCCTTTATGCGTGGAGTGTAAAATTACAAGGCGGGACCCATCTCCCAAGGATCTGGTGATGTACCTACATGCCTTGCGCTATAAGGGAGCGGAGTTTGAGTATTGCTCCAAGATGCCCGAGTGGGCAATGGAAGACTGGGAGGAGTGACCCGGGACATCTGACACCTACGGACATTGCTGGCCAGGAAAGCGTCTTGTAAAGACCCAAGATTTACTTTCTCAATGTGATCGAGGTGAACAAACTGCCCGTGACTTGAGATGGGGCGGGAAGGATTGTTGGGGCTGGAGAACTGTCCTGACTGCCGACAGGCACTGTAAAAGATGAGCAGGAAGACGGGGCTACGACACTAGATTTATGTTGCCCTTTGGTGAGCTAGCACTTCAGGGCAACAAACATCCCTCGGCACGGGCACTTTGCCTTTCACCTCAACGTATTCTGGGTCTGCTGTCAATTATCCACACAGATAATTAGGTGCATGCACTTAAGTGTCAGCAACTGATTTTTCTTCTGGCCTGCTATGTTCTTGCAACTTACAAAAAGAGCTGCTGGAATGTCGTTCAATATGCTGGATGTCATGTCGTACACAAAACTTTTTACTGTATTGTATTGTCAGACTGATTTTAAAACCCAAACATTATCACTGAGAACAGCATAAGGTAAAAATGAGAGCACTGTGAAGCTGATCCATTTTGTGCTTACTGTTTGTCAGCAAGGTAGACTTTGCTTTGAAATTGCTCTTTCAGAATTGGTTCAAATAATGACTTAATTTAAAGTTAGTAACTCTAGGATTGATCTCTTTATATTGGGCCTATTTTTGGAGGTACTAGTCCCCAGATGTTGTCTTTGTGAGATTTATAAGGAGGCTGATTTAGTAGATTTTGCCATTCTGTTCTGCTACTTCCCCTGCGATGTATCTCCTGCCCTCTCAGAAACATCTGGCTTCTCTTCTGAGAACCTATCCATCTCTGTCCCTTATGCCTCATTGAGAACATCTTCATACTTGAGCAAAAATCCAAAGTAGAGGTCAGTCTGCCAACTTCTTTTTTTTTTTTTTTAAAAAAACTGTTTCTGATGGGTGTGGAATTGTTTTTAATATCGCTTCAGTGTGACAATCAGCTTTAAAGAAAAACAAAAGCTGTTTTATGAACCAGATGACTTTTTAAATACATTTTATATTAATATGTTTCCAGGATGATGAATATCACTATAGTTCTTATTTTCATCAGTGTTTATATGGTTGCTTCTCGGCCTCTGGGAGGGTTATTGTAATAATTCTGATGTCTCAAGTTCTTTTTTTATCTTTTTTTTTTTTCTCTTTTCTGTATGTGTCACCAGTGGTAATGACCAGCTCCACTGACTGCTGCAGACAATCAGAGCCTTTACCTGGGAAGAGCCGTGCTGTTTCAGGGCTGTTGGCAGACGGTGCTCTCTAGCCCTGTCACTCCACATCCATGTCTCTCCACACCCATTCCTACACAGGGCGCATGCAGCGTTCTACACTTCTAAAATATTAAAGCAGCCTTTTTTAAAGGTGAAAGGAATCCAGAGGAGCTGATATTATTCAGCAAGTGTGGCAACAGCCTTGCTGGAGTGTGGTCCGGTCTCAGATGATCTCTCCTTGTGCTGTGCTCTAGGAGCTCTAGCTGTTTCTCAGCCCCCCAAGACGCGGTTTTCCTGCAGATCTTTTATCACCAGTTTGCCCATTTCACACAGGTTACTGGAGAACTCCCTGCTTCACAGGTGCCTGTGAGTGGGATGCTGGGGACCTAAGGGTGGCCAGGCCCGCAGGAATGACGACCTTCCTCCTTGGCAAGGCTCCTAGAATCACTTCTTGATGATGTTACCAGGATCAGGACTTGCGTACCAAAACAGAACAAACCAGTGCTTACTTCTTCCAGTAGCTCAAAGTAGCCAAGTGATTTCTTTCTCTCCTGGATCATCCGTCTGAGGTGTTGAATGTTTCCATAGAAGTTCACTCAGGCTTGAGCTTTGCTCCTCCACATCCTGCCAAGGGACTCTCATGATTCTAATTGTCCACAGATTTGATTTTATTTTTTTCCTGCCATCATGTATTAAGGCCAGGTCTAGTACTTAGCTACAGGCAGCTTGTTAAACAAAGGAGACAAAAAGTCCCTTGTATTTGAGAGATGATGCTAACAACTAGTGTCATCCAGATTTTTCAAACACTGAAACACATATTTCATGTAACTGTCATTGAAACTTGGGCACCCTCAGTGTACAAATAAGGGTGTCTGCAGCTGTTACTAGCTTTAGACGCAAGGGAAGGGTAGTAGATTTGGGGGCAATAGTTTTAAGTTACTTTGAGGTGTCCCAACTTACATTGTGTGTTTGTTTGGTTTGGGTTTTTTTTTGTTCTTGCATGTTTTTTTTTCCTCTGTGTAAGAATTAAGCATCGGAAAGGGATTTTACTGACTTGTGCCAGCAGATGGAGACGATGGCCAAAGGGCCTGGTGTGGAACTGGAGCTCAGTGCTGTGTTTTTCCTTTTTCTGGCTCTGCATAATGACTGCAGTTAGCATCTTTTAATTGTCACACCTTGCTGGTCAAGAAACCCCAGGGCTTCTGTTTTCACTACACTTTGAACAGTGAAAAATTAAGGTTGATTTCAGAAGGAGCCTACCACCAATTGCATCGCATTTCTGTTTGTTTCCCGTCAGAGCTGGTGTCCGGCCCATACGTGCTGTAAACACGCACAAGGAGTCGGCGTTTGCGGTTTTGCTAATAGGGAAAGTGTTACTATTAGAGATGTCTTGTGATAAATTCCCATCTGAGATTAGGCCTGCGTAAATATTGTGTCCTGGTTGTGGGGTGATTGTGGGCATAAAGTTATCTGTACAAAGTGTAGGTGCTGGAAGAAGTCCTTTTTCTAGGACAGTTTTGTTTTGATACATCTTTTTAAGCTATGGAAAAGGAGCGGGAGAACGTGCATCTCACCAGCAGCTAAAGCAGCTATCTATACAAACCAACCCTCCTGGGAACTTCGCTGTGGTTGTGTAGGATTGACTCAGGATTAACCCCTAAAACATCACCAAGATGCCCATCTTCCACAGGATCACGCTTTTCCAGCTGTGTTTTAACTGGGTGCCATTTGTGAGGCTACGGAGTCATGATCTGGCCATTCTCTGCATGGGATTTAGTATAATCTAATTTCTCAAGGATTTAAGTGTAGTTAAATCTGCCGTACCATACGCCTGGAGGGCTCGCAGAGCTGTTCCAGCAAGCGACGTGCGAGAGGCCCCTTCCCGCGCTGCGGGGGTGCGTTTAACCCGTGGAGCGGGGCTCTCTCGTGGGAGCTCTGTGTTTCATTAACTTCTACTCCAGGCTTGTTCACAAGTTAACTATTGATGGATTAGGCAGAGAGGAAAAGCTTTCCTGTGTCTCTTCAATACAATCACTCACGCTTTTTAAATCATTGTAACTATGAAAAGCAAGGCCAAGTGCACTAATTATTTCCCTGAAGCAAACCTTGACGTACTTTTCAGTGAGATGCCGGGATGGGTTTGGCTGGAGCTCCCTCAGCCCCTGATCTCGCAAACGTTCACCCAAAGCTCCCGCCGAGGCCCAGGCCAGCGCGAACACCAGGCTCTGTTGGGATTGCAAGGAGAGACCCAGAAGTGGTTTGTTCCTCGCGGCGCCGGAGCACGGCCGCTCCCTGAGGGGGAGAGCGGGAAGGCGGCCTACCCCGGGAAGGCGGCGATCTGGCAGCCCTGCCAGCCCCGCAGGGATCCGCACACCCAAACCCCCGGGACACTCTCCTGGCACCGCCTTGGCTGCCCCGGGCGGCAGCTTCCCTTCCCCTTCTTTCCGGAGCGGTTGAAGTATCAGCCCGGGGCGGCGGGAGCCGGAGGGGTGTCCCCGACTGGGGCCTGCCCCTCAGCAGCGGCCCGCCCGCAGCCCCCGCCTCCCCTCACGCCCTTCCCCGCGGTACGGAGCGCGGTCCCCGGGCTGCCGCGGGCGGGCGGGAGCTCGCCGGGGCTGACGGGCCGCGCCCTGAGCGGGCCGTGAGCCAGCGGCCCCCAGCGCCTCGGTCCGCGGTGGGGGAAAAAAAATTGAGGGCAAAACTTAATTTCCCGACGAGGATGGGATTCGAACCCACGCGTGCAGAGCACAATGGATTAGCAGTCCATCGCCTTAACCACTCGGCCACCTCGTCACGACAGTCTTGTCCTTCCCCCGGCCTATAGGAAAGAACACCGACCGCTCCTGGCATCTTCCTCCGCCCGCCGCTGCCTCTGCGAGATGGCGCCGGCTGCTCGGCCCTTCGCTGGCACACGGCAGAGTGAGGCCACCGCGCGGGGACCGAGCAACCCTGCGCCGGCCGGCCGCTGCCGCGCCAGCCGCATCGCTCCGGCTGCGGGGCGTGCTGGCGAGGGGGAATACTGAAATGGCAGGCACCGGGCTGATTCCGCTGAGGCCGCCATGTTGTACGGAGCGCTGGGGGGCGCCATGCTGTACGGCGGCAGCCGTAGAGCGCCACTCTTCTGTCGTCACAACGGCAATTTGGCGCGGGGCGCAGGCGCGCGAGGCGGCGGTTAGATTTAAATAGCGAAGCGGCGGCGGCGGCCCAGCCTTATGGGAGCCGGAGGCCGGGGGACAGCGGCGGAGAGGAGAGGGGAGCGCTCTGCCGGCGGCAGGCGGGAGGGCTGTGTCCGGAGCAGCGGGTGAGAGCGGCCGCGGACGGGTCCCGGCGGGGAGAAGGCGAGAAGAGGCCGGGCTGGGGGAGCGCGGGAGCGCCTGAGGCGACGGCCGTTGCCTGTCGCTGGGGCGGATCCTGAGGGTAACGACCGGTGAGGGGAGGGCTGACAAAGGGCGGGAGGAGAGGCCTCCCCCACACGCCTGGCGCCTTTAGGAGCGAGGTGGAAGGAGGGCTGAGCGGCACCGAGCCCGGGCCTGAGGAGATTTCAGCTGGGGTAGTTGGAGTCGGGGACAGCCTCGAAGCCTGAGGGGAATCGTCTGATAAACTGACCCATAAATGCAGTCCTGATCAACGCGAAGTAATTCACGTTTGGGAAAGCATCGCTGTAAGTGACGATGAGATGTAAATTAGCATTTGGAGGTCGTTCTGGACAGGGCTCCCCGGCTGTCAGACCTGTCAGGGCGGTAAAGCAAACAACACAGGGCACCGTGAGGGAAACAGCCCGGGAACAAAAAGGAATCGCAAAGAGAGACTAAATAGATTCTTACCCTTAAAGGGAGGGAAGACGGAGGAGGGCTTGGGTGGGCATCTATACGATCATGAATTAATTGAAAAAAAATCATGGAATGATTCTTCATGTTCACAGTGTGGAACTGAGCGGTACTTAATTATCAAGAATAATTTATAAGAATAAAAAGAGATGCTTTTTCATAAGAGAATAACAAAGCATTTCAACTTGCTGCCATATCCTTGCAGGTCAAAGATAAGTAAATAAGTTCAAAGAAGGATTAGAGAATGACCACTGAGCGTGTTGATTGGGATGTGAATTCCAGATTAATAGACCTCCTAATAGCAGACTAAACTAGTAGACCTCCTAAAGCAGAGGCTTTCCATAGCGCTGCTATGTTCTTTTGCTCTTCTCCTGCACAATCATCTTTTATGTTGCTTCTTGGCTGTGTTCAGTCTGATCCAGTACAGCAGTTCTTATGTGCAAAGCGTGCAGGCTGCCGGCCGGGGAGCCGCTGTCGGGATGCCTGCCTGAAAGCAGTGTCTTGGTTCTGTTGTCTCAGAGGCGCAGGCTTCCTTTTTGACTGGTACTAACGTAAACCTGCTACATCTTTGGTGAGAGGAATTACTCTGCAAAACCAAAACAAGAATATTAATAAATTTCGTTTCAGGAAATCAGCTTCTGTCTACAAGTACAATGGCATTCTGGGAAACTTCTCTGGCTCTTATTTGCCACACCTTCACATTTAATGGTGTCTTCAGAATCGTTCTTTTTTTTTTCTGTTTAAGCAAACAGAAATTTACTGGGAAAAAAATCTGTTGGTTAAGTTTTCTCATCATGCTTTCTTGCCCTGCCTTAACATCGTCTTTGAGCAAACTGATATTTCTGAAAAGATTGTTCCTTTTCCCTCCTCCCATATTTCAAACTCTGCTCTGCCTTCTGAGCAGAGCAATAATATGCAATAGCATTTTATGTGATTTAGCATTTTGCTAAATCTAGAGATTTCTTCTTCCTACATAAGGCTTAGTTTTAGCTTGGAAACTGATAGGGAGCAATATCATAAGTCTCAAATTGATGTAGGGGATATAGTTTGTTAAGATTTGTTGTTTAAAGTTAGGTAACTAACAGGTGTTGTGTTGGTAGGTATGTAGATAAATTGTGTATCTTGAAAGCATTGTTAGGCTCCAGTAAGCAGTAACCATGGAAACGGAACAACCTTATAAGGAAGGAAAGGAACAGTGAAGAGACGTGAGATTCCTTGGTTCGAATGATGTAGATGGGTTAGGAATGCTTCATGAATAGATAGGCCGGACATTCAATAGATGAAAGAGCCTTGAAACTTTGTACTTTACGTTAATTAGATGGAGAAGCTAACCTTGTAAGGTTGATAGGGAAGGTATACAGGAATAAGCTAGCTTGTTACAAGTGAAAAACATGTAAACTAAGCCAAGGGACTAACGGAGCATGCGTAAAGACTGAATTCAACCAGAGGGCACTGTGATGAAGACTATCGACGACCACCAGAGGACCCCGAAAGACCACCAAAAAGCACAAGGGCACATGCGTCGGGGACATTTGCATATGTTAATGAATCCAGGGAAATAACATGAATATTTAGATTATTTTTCAGAAATGTAATGAATATGTATACTCTAATTGCATTTAACCCCTATGGTTACGTGATTTGGCATGCACAGTAGGCGGAACAATCCCCTGTGTGTCCAGCACTGCAATAAAGAATACCTGCTTTCTAAAACTCTAAATTGAGTCTTAGAGAGTTTTTCGGAGACTTCTTTGTTTCAAAACTAAGAGTCAGTTTGTGGTTTAAATTGCCTACGATGAGGTAACTGGCTTGGTGGACAAGGGGAGAGCAGTGGATGTTGCTTATCAGAGGGAAATTACCAATGTGTATGAACACCTGATGGGAGGGTTTAAAGAAGATGCAGCCAGGCTCTTCTCAGTTGTATCTAGTGAAGGAACACGAAGCAATGGCACAAACTGAAATACAAGAAATTCCATTTAAACCTAAGTGGGGAAACAAATGCAGTGAAGCTGGAACAGTGAAGGTTGTCCAGAAAGACTGTGGGGTTTCCTCTTTGGAGATACTCAGACCTGGAATGGACAATGTCCTGAGCGACCTGCTGTAGCTTTGAGCAGAGGGGTGGACTGCGTGATCTCCGGAGGTCCCTGCAGACCTGAGAGCCTGTGATTCTGTGAAATGCAAAAGATGAGCAGTTCTGTGCAGATCTCTCTATTTCTAATCGCAAAACTTAATTGTAAGTTTTACAAATCACTTAATCCTTGCTTAGGCAAGGGTTTCTCTTACAACGTTGCTTGCTGAGGTTTAGCAAGGGGAGAATAAAGTAACGTGATAAATGCTGTCAGATTGCTTATAGCTCTCCCGTAAGTATATTGTGCATAGTTATTGATGGAGGGATGCATGTAGATACAGATCATCATTGAAATCTAGGAAATAGCACAGAAAATTGCACATATTAATCTTATACTGTTGATTCTGTGGTACATTTTCTTGGTGGTCTTTGTCAGGTCTTTGTCAGGTCCATGGGAGACTGAAGTTATGAGGACTATTAACCTGGTATTCAAAGCCTTGAATTTTGTTGCGGTTTACAAGAAATGTTAGGCAATATTAAGTCTGTGTTAGCACTGGCATTCATTTTATGCCCTTATGCAACTTTTGCTAAGCATTGTAGTTTTCTGTGCTAGCGGGAGTTATTTGCATGGACATATGATATTCTTGGGGTGAGGGAAGTATTGACTGAAAAATTGTCTTGTGTGTCAGAGCAACCTAGCAAACTTTGTATTGTATAAGGTTTGATCACATCTCCAACAGTTACCAAATCTTAACTTTAAATAAAAGGACGCCTAACCAGTAAGACTTAAACCGTAGCACAGTTGTTTTATAATATGATATATAACAGAAAAACGTGGACTTGAGAGGCCTATTATGCTTCAGTGCATTTCTGTGACTAGAGAAAGATGGAGAGAAAAATTACAGCGTCTAAGGCTAGTATCTGGTTGTGGTTTTGTGCAATTTTCGTACTGAGGTTCACTAACATTTTTGGATTTCAGTACTGTATTTTATAGGAAAAGCACATCCTTCAGAAATGGACAAGATTTATGCAGACCCTAACATGGAAAAGTAAGTTGAAACCTTCTAAGAATTTTATTGTGGTATAAATACTGTCGTTTAGAGGCAAAACTTTTCTTAATCCCTGTGTGCACATCAGCGTCTCTTGTATGAAATGTGTTTTCCATTGTGAAGAAGAAGAATAGGGTGATTCTTTGATCGTGGGTAGGAAAGCTCTGAGGAAATTTCATAGCAGTGGATTTTCTGGAGACTAACTGACCATAGGGTTTGGAGGGCAATCTGCTGAATTTTCCAAAGCTTATTTTTGGGAACTAGTCTGGAATGAATGATCTATTCCAAGCAAGCTTGTTTATTTAATTTCACACTTGTAAAAATAATGGAGAAATCAATTTATTAACCTCAAAAACGTGGCAGTACTGTTCAAGAAATACATCTTGGTTCAAGTTGATGCCCTAATATCTGTTTCTTTTTTTTTCCCCTCCAGTGATAATACAGAGCACATCAGAGGGAAGCGACTGTCCTCTGTGAGTAACTTAAGGCATTTCTCAAAAGAAAACCATGTGAGTGGAGGAAAGAAAGGGAAGCTGTAAAGAGAAACTTGTTTTCTCATCACAGTTGAAGAAAAGCATTCCAAAAGCAAAGAAAGAGCCTATTAGATTGATATGATTGACCGGGGCACTGGTGGCTCTTATAAACTCTCTCCAGCCAAGTAATCAGTTCTTGTTGTCAGAGCTGATCTTCTCAACTATTATATTTTCTTTTAGATTTTAAAGGCTCCGCGAAATCCTCTTGATGATCTGGGAAATGGGAATGAATTGACGGAGGTAGGTCTATTAAGTCCTTTCTTGCTGATGCTCTTAACATCTTCAGTTTGCTCCTCAATTTGTCGCTGAATAAACTGTGTCACTAGAATAATGCAGGTGTAAAAACTCTTGTAATAACTGCTTAGGAGGATAATGTTTGGAGTACTAAATATTGTAAGAAATCCATCAAGTTTTTCTTCCATTTTTTTACTTCTATTTTACATCAGAATATTTCTTCTTTCAAGAAAAGAGGAATAAACAGAGATTAATAGGCATGACTTGCTCTTGCTGTAGTCCATTTGACTTGAAGTTTGATCCACCAGTGTACAGACTGGTATAGCCAGTAAGATGGTTTTACATCTGAAAAAAAAAAGCCAGCCTGCCAATTTATTTAAAGTAAAAGCTAAAAAAAAACCATTTTCTTCCAGAAATACATACAGAATATATTTCATGTTTATAGTGTCTGTTGTTTCTTAGAAATCGTAACTATAGGCCTGTTCAGTTTGGTTTTCTTTTTAAATGACATTTCTACCTAGGGTGTGTTCTATGGACTAATGTTCTAGTTGCATCATATATTTATATGATTTACCTGTTGCTGATTACAGAACTCGAAAACTCATTTTTAGCATATAAGGCTTTCAGAGAAAAAGCCTCTGATAATTTCTTTAGAATACAAAATATGAGCCTGAAATATTTATGCGCAACACATCTATTTCAAAACAGGGTTGCGTATGAAGAGTGGCTCACAGTCTTCATTTAAACTGTAATACCTGTTAACAATCATGGACAGTACCACTAATGAGCAATAGAAGACTATCACACACAGTAGTGTGATATCATTCATAACTGCTTGTGTTGCTGACATGATTTAAAAAAAGAAAAAAGTATTTTACAGGTTTTGTTAGTCATGTGCATATAACGGGTAGTGCTGGGGATGTTAATACTTTGTGTTTTCTTAAACAGGTGTTCCGCTGTCCTAACACTGAGCTATTTAGTTAGGGAAGCCTACTGCAGACAACTGCACAGCAGTGGTCTGATGAATTAGCTTTCCAGTATACGTGATACTGCATTGTTACATACCTTGTAACATTGCATTAGTATGATCATGTAGTCAGTGACACCATTTAAACATTTCTATAGGAAAATTGCGACTTTGATTCTTTCATGAATCCTTCCCTTTCTCCCATAAAGACAAACCATTATTACTGTATTCTTTTCAGTTCCTGTAACAGAAAACTAAAAAAAAAAAAATCCTGCAACTCTCTTGCTAAGCAACTACCTATATTTTCCCTAGTATGCCAGACAACATGCCAGACAAAGATCCTTATAACTGGTATTCTGCTTCTTGTGTTTGAAACCAGGCAGTTCTCACAAAGTGATCTTTAGCTCCTACTTCTGATGAGATGGGTGTCTTTATGTCAGGAGAAGTTGGAGAACTATAAAGTAGTTTAAGGATGTTGGTAAATATCTGTTGCACTTGTTGGGCTCATAGATTATTATTTTGAGGGGGGTGTGGTTTTTTGTTTGTTTTTGTGTTTCATGAAAAGCTATGCTTATTGTGGCTTATGGGATAAGAACAGTTCTCTGTATATCAAAGTGTTGTGTTCTTTATTGTCAGGATATCAATATAGAAAAACGTAGGAAAAACTCTCGCCGTGTCAGCTTTGCGAACACCATAACGTAAGTTTGATCTGAAGGATGCAGATCTACGCCCTTTATTTAAGCATAAAATGCAGCCTATAGGTAATAAACTGGTACCCCCTAAAATGCAGGCTGTGGGTAATAATCTGGTATCCCCTAAAATTGCTGCTTGCATACGTTCGTGAGTATTCAGTGAAGGTAAATTGTTGTTATATTGAGTTGACTTTGAGCCCTTGGAGAGCCATTATTCATTTTCTCTTGCTAGCTAGAAAAAAATGGTTCAGTGAATTTAATATAATTAGGAATTTCTGTTTCCCATTAAATTTTTTAGTGATTTCAATCTTAAGTACGATAATGGCATCTTCCCGCTGGGGATTATGGCTGGGTTCAGTAAGCTTCTGGCTTTTGATATCTCATTTCAGAACATACCATGTGGAAAATATTGAAATTAGGGCTGAGATTTTTTTTTTTTTTTACTTCAAAACAGATGGTCTTGTGTTTTTCAAAAACTGAGTTGTTTTGGTTTGTTTTGTTTTTTTCTTAGCTGCAGAGTCTTCCAGAGAGATCTTAAGAATAACACAGCAGAGAGAGAAAGTACAGGTAAAACTTCTTTCTTTTCTTCTGATAGGATTCGCAGACTATTAGCAACAAGATTTTAGCCTGAATTTAAGAAGTCAGGCCTGTCAGTCACAGGTAAGGAACAATATGGTCAGCTGTTTATTGTGGACTAGCTGAAAACCCATTAGTTACTGGTATTGTGGACCTTGTAGCTCAGAAAAGGAATTATTTTCTTTGACAAAATGCACCTAGAACAAAATCTGCCTTGGGAATTTAGATCAAAAGAAGCTGAGCAGAATATTATATTCACTCTGTCAAAGATTACCTAGGAAGAATCTGAAAAGCTACTGCATTTTCAAGTACTTTGCTTCTCTGGGTTTTTGCCATGATAAGAAGGCACATCAAAAGTGAGAACTTCAGAACATTCTTTTCTGCGCAGTTTACTCTTGTCTCTGAATGTTTTGATCATGCTTCTCACGTTGTAATGTCTAATTTTCTTACTATTTTTAGAGTGTGCAGCAGATACGAGGAATGATGTCCTGCTTAATCAGTAAGTTTGAAAAAATTCCCATGACCATAGAGTTCTGTCCTGCAAATGCATTTCTTCACATGACGTGCAGCCATCAAAATATTACTCCTCAAAGAAATGCAGCATACATATTTATTTAGATATAAAATTGCTCACTGCTTTTTGGTGAAAGAAGAGATACAGCAAAAAAAAGGATATAGCTGTGCTGGTCACTCAAAAAGATAGCAGTTTCTAAAAATTGAACAATTATGGCTTGAAACTGCTTCCTTCCAAAGCTGATTGCTTGGGAGTGTTTTCCAGGAAACACCTACCTGAT
This sequence comes from Calonectris borealis, assembly GCF_964195595.1. Lineage (NCBI taxonomy): Eukaryota > Metazoa > Chordata > Aves > Procellariiformes > Procellariidae > Calonectris > Calonectris borealis. Next base: position 21,099,010 of record NC_134325.1, read on the forward strand.
TCCATATCTTGTAGACATAGTCTTCGATATTTATTACTATAACTTTTTCTGGCAGAGGTAGATAAAGTGTTTGTCTGGCCTCAAAGTTCTTGTCTAGATAAAACAAAATGATGGGGTTTTTAAACTTAAAATGACCTGGTAAGTAAAATAACAGATTTAGACAGTTTCTATGTGTGAAGGGAAATTTCTTACATTTAAAATGTATACCAAGGAAACAGCTTATGTACAACTGTAGTTAACTCATGCTTTTAAAGGTATCAACCCAATATAATAACATATATATGTGTGTGTATATATATATAAATAAAAATCAGTACTCTAGCTAAGGTTTCTTGCTCTTGAAAGAGCATTCAATAAAACAGTGGAGAGCGGAAGGCATTAAAAGTTAGATGGAAACCACACAAGCTGGTCATTGTATCTGGCTTTTGGTTTTACAGAGATATGATTTCAGGCTTTAGAAACACAGCTTCAGTTTCCCAAAGAGAAAGGAATAATTAAAAGTGGAAGGTCCGAGTTAAAAATAAAGAATTAATCTTTTTTCTTTTTTCTACTTGTCACTGAGGAATTAAAATGCCATCTGTATGTTGAACAATGGCTTGTGGCATGCTAAGATGAGAGAATCTCATGGGAAAATAAGACTGCCACTCAAATTAGAATATATTGAAGACATAAGTAGTGTCTGGTATCTGCTGCCCAGAGCTATGCAACAAATTCTCTGCCTTTTCAGTATATTGCTAAAGCCTTCTGTTTTTAAATCTTTTAATAAACTGTTTACCTAACCCACCTTTTGTAGAAATGAAGAACCTGAAGCTGTTCCGTGTGAGATCACTGGTGAGTTTGGAAATAGATTTAATAACAAAATGGCTATCCTTATTCAAAGCTATTGATTTTGTTTGAATAACTTTAACGTGCCTAGAACAATCTCCCTGTCTGAGATGACTATTGCATGATCGGGCTTTGTCCCATAAAGCTGTTTACAAGCATTGTATTGTAGAAGTATGAGTGGCTCTTCTGCATGCTGAAGGGAGTACTGACAATATTTTTCAGGATATATTTGGTTTTAATTGTACTTACTTACTCAGTGGTATTTGTAAAATGAGTGCATAGATCTTCAGCTCAGTGGATAAACTAATAAGAAAACAGTGCAACAAATGGAGTATTTCCTTTTCTTTCAACAGGGATGAACACTTTGCTTCATGCCCCTATCCAGGCATTGATGCAGCAGACTGAGGTATATGAAGGCTTTTATTTTTTTGGTGCTGAAAATATCAGTGTCCAAAATATATTTCAATAATTTGTGTAGTAAAGATGAAAAAGGTAACTCAATTGCCTAAAAAAGAAATCCTTGTATTCATATAAAATTCTTCTGAAAGCTAATCTTTTATATTTTTAAGTATTTTCCTAATCTGATAGGCATTATACTGCAGTATTGATAACTCTGGCTTCTAAAATTGCTTGCTAATTTTTCAGTACCTGAGCCAGTCCCTCCATTCTTTTCAATTCTTATCTAGGAATATGCAAAGGAGCTTATGTTTCAGATAGGTCTGGTTATGTATTTTTTCTCATGTATTACTCTCTGCTTGTGTATTTTTTTTCTTCTCTGGGTAGAATGGATATGCACAAATGTACTCTTTGTCCTGCTGTTAAAAAGCTTTAGATGAATTGCAATGATTAGCATGAAAAGGTAACTGAATTTCTTCAGCTGAATCAAATAATAACACACAAAATTCTTAGCTAAGACCTTCACAGGGGCAATTGCACAGAAATCCTGAACTGTCTTACACTTCAGTGATGATGTTATGGCACTGTGTTGTTAAACAAAGCAATTGTCAAAACAGTCTCCCTTACTGCAATGGCTTCTGACTTTTATGTTGAGTTTAAAGATATGGCTTAAAAACATATGTTAGCTCTTGTTAATGAATGTAAAAAACCAAACCAAACAAAAAAAAACCCCACAGTTAAAATCTAGTATGGATGAGAAGATGTATAACACGAGTCTATAAAGGTCAGATTGAAATTCTGTCTTTCCTTGTTTTGGGTAATGTATATGGTTGTGCTTCTTCTAGTATATTTTATTTCTTGCATTTATAAAATAGCATATGTAATTTGAAGTAAACATGAAGTTGTTCTTAATCAATGTATTCATTTTTTTGATACAATATAGTATTATATCTTGTTACTGGCCAATTTTTTCCTACAGCTTTAAAACTGTAAATCCACTCTATTAAAGAGACTAAAATCTCCCTAGTCAGTGGTGGAAAAGTCTTAGAACTTCCAACTTGGTGCTGCTGCTTTAGGACACATGCATGATAAGCTGGGCAAGGTTTTTACCTGCAGTTATGGGGGGAAAAAGAAAGGTGGAAACCACACTATAGAGATATAGAAAATACTGATCCATAAGACTCAGTAATTGTTCCATCCTTTCCAAGATATGTCTAGGTATGAAGTCTTTGCCCAACAGTAAAACTGAGACACATTTTTTCAAAAAAAGCCTTTTAAATATGATACACACTAATAATTAAGTTGTCATCCTTTCCTTGAATGTGTTACTGGTTATCGAGGAGGACTGAAATCAATAATTTTTTTTTCCCCAAAAAAAAAAAGATGTAAAAATAGAGAGATAGCCTTAGGACTGCATGAGTTGATTTTTGTTTTAAATACAAGAAACCATTGTATCATTTGCTTTAAGTATCAGTAACTGTAATTTCGTCCTCTTTTTTTTTTTTTTTTTTTTTTTAGTGGCATGATGCGGATAACGCCATTCAAAGAACAAACAGGCATAACACCACCCTCATCTTTTCAGATGAAAATGAAATGGATATGACAGCTAGTCACACTGCAGTGATTACACGTAACCTGAAAAACAATCAGGCTGACAAAACTGAGAAAATAGGTATCACATCATTTCTGGCTGGGTTAAACTCTAACAATGGAAAGGCAGAAATGAGCAAAGAATTTCATTTTTTCTCTGACCCTACAAACCCTTCGTGCCCATCTTTTGAACAGAAGGAAGATGCTACTACTGTAAAAAAAATAAATTTCAATGAATTTTTTATGAGCTTGAACTCAAACAAAAAGGCACTCAATCCTACTGAGGGACCTGAAAAAGAGAATGTTTTTTTTGTCCCTTCACAAGTCTCAGAAGACATGGCACGATCATCGGTGGGATTTGTATATTCCCATGAACCACTGGACACCTGCAATGTCACAAAAGTCTTGAAAGGGCAAGATGATGGAATGGAAATGACAAAATGCCAGGCATCTGATGTTAAAGCTATGTTTTCTGGTATTTGTAAAGCTCCACCAGAGCAACTACTGTGTGTGGATGTTACTGAGGCATTTGCAGATGATGGAATGGATATGACAACTAGTCACACTGCAAAAATGTATTTTCCCTTCTCCAGTGTCGGGAATCAAAGTCTAAACTTCAAAAAGGATTTCCCATCCACAGAGTTAGATAATTCTGTATTAAAGAGAGCATCTAATCAGCACTTAATTGTTGAGCAGGACCCTCAACTTTGTACAGACAAAAAAATAGTAAATGTTGAAGACAGACGAGATCCTACAGTGCTGCGAACTGTTAAACAAGAGGCCAGGACAATGTCTGCCATCCCAGGATCCATTTCTTCTGAGACTGTCTTCCGAGGTGATAAAACTGTTGTTTTTTCTAAATGTGATGACATGGAAATTACTGGGAATTATACAGATGTAATCTATAATGACAGCACTAAAGGAATGAACAGTTCACGTCATGAAACTTTTGAAAAGCCAGTTAATACAAACTCTTCACTAGCAGAAAACAGATGTCCAGCACAGGGTGATAGGGACATTACAAAGAGTCTAACATCTTTAGGTAATCGAGCTTCTGTGTCATATAAAAATAGTGCACTTGAACGATCTTCGGGCTCAGATGAACGAATCGAAAAAGTGACCCAAGATCATGGGACTGCTTCAGTGAATGTTGGTTTTGATTCGTGTACAAATTCATTGTCTACTGGTGTTTCTAAGAGTAGACTTCAGCACAGACTAGCAAACTCTGAACTTGTTTCTCTGCCAGGTGAGAAGACGGTAATATTCTCAGGAGAAGATATGGACTTGACTAAAACCAGTGTTGTCAAGGATGATGCAAAGAATGTTGAAAATGAATCTCCTGCCGGAATGTCCACCTCTGTCAACTGCAAACCTCATTTTCTTGATAACAGATCTACATCTCCCAATTTAAATGAACAGGAAGAAATGGAAATAACTAAATGCCATGCTGTTGTCATTGATGATCAAAGCAATGGGATAACTGCAGAAGCAAAACAAATGCATTGTAAAATAATTCGAAGAAAGAACCAGAACAAAAATGTCAGTGAAGGTGCAAATTCTTTAGATATGGACAAGGAAAATCTTCAGGCGATCAGTATCGATGGGAATATTAAAAGAAGCCAGGCTACAGAAATGAATACTAAAGATCTTGAGATGATAATGGTTGACAAGAAGCTTGGAAAAACAAACTTTCAGGCAAGCGGTCCAAGTTCCTGTGCAAAGAGCATGTGTTCATTACAAGAGCAAAAGAGAGAAGTCCCTGAGGATATTGTCACCTGTGCATTCGTGTCTTTGAAAAGTCAAAAAGGTGTTATATCTCAACCTTTGGGAAAAAATCTTCCAAATGCTTCAGTTTCCTGCACAAATGACAAAACGGGCAGGTTTTCAGATGATGAAAACATGGACATAACCAAAACTCATCCTGCTGCCTTTGATGTTGCTCCTATCAATACAGTACAAGAATATAAGAATAATCATAATCAAAACAATGTGATATCCAAGCAGCTGCAACACCAGACCTTCCAGTTTTCTGGTAGTTCTGGTGTAGATATCGCAAGTCAGACTGCAGCAATAGGATGTGGGGATTTGAAAATGAACACAAATAAGCAAACTGTTACTCCTTTGGCTCCAAATGGTTCATTTATTTCCAGTAATGAGCCTGCTCCCTCTGGAATGAAAGGAAATGGACAACTTGGAACAATATTAGGAATAAAAGCAGATTGCCAAAACTCAGACAAGCAAGAGAAAATCCATACTATGAAGGTAGTAAACAAGGTATTGTCAACTCCTGTAGATTCTGAGAGAGATTTTTCAATTGGTAAAACAGTTTCTTCAGAAGACGATTTTAAAAATCCTCACTCAGTTGATGGCCTGCACTTGAGGGGTGCTGAAGAACCGTTACTAGCCAATACCTCTGAACCACATAAGGGAAGTTCCCAATTGCCTTCGTTTTTAGAAAAGTCAGTTGTGTTTCCCTCTGGTGAAGACATGGACTTGACTGGAAGCTGTGCGGTAATGGTTCCTCATCACAACATCAACCCTGTTTTATCAGAAAGAAAAGTGGTACCTGGACACATTGTTCAAGATGAAAATAAAATAATGCCCTTAAAAAAAGGGGTCCTGATGACAGCAAATAGTCAGGAGCAGCCTGCGCACAATGTGTGCCCCTTGGTATGTGGCAAGAAAATGTTAACCATGACTGGTTTAAAACATTTGCCTTTTGCAAGTGAGAAAACGACTGTGTTTTCAGAAGATGCTGATATGGACATCACCAGAAGTCACACAGTTTCGGCAGACAAAATAATTTTGCCGTGTAAAAGTTCAAGTGAAGACATATCCTTAATTTCTGGAGATAAAACTTGTGTTTTTACCTACAATGATGACATGGAAATAAGTAGACTCGATACTATTGCAGCTGACAAATCTATGGAAAAGGCTGCATCTCAAGGAATGCTTAACACTGCTAAAAGAACTGGAAGGAAAAGCTTGAAGGGAACAACAGGGGAAAAGACTGTTTTATTTTCACTGAACAGTGAGAATAATGACATGGAGATCACAGAGAGCCATACGGCTGCAATAGGCCATGAAATTGTCTTGCAAAATGAGGTAGGGCTTCATTCTGTCTCTTCAGCTCATCCTGTTAAAACTGTTATGTTCACAAGTAGCCAGGCTGACATGGACATTACCAAGTCTTGCTCTGCTGATAAAATTACTGTAAAAGTTGTATGTGATGATAAACTGAACTTGGATAAGGAGGTTGGACAGCAAGCACTTTCAAATAGCGAAGCTACTATGTTTGCTGTGGATGATATGGAAATCACTAAAACCCATAATGTCGCTTTGGAAGAAAATTCTCTGCAAGGTAGGCAACGCAATCAGTCTGCTCCATTAACTTCCACAATTATGTTTACGAGTTACCAGGCTGACATGGAAATGACCGAGCCTTACTCTGTTGATGAAAGTATTGAAAGAGTCTTATGTGAGGATAGGTTAAACCTGGCTAAGCAGGTTGGACAGGAGGCTGCTTCAGATAGCAAAACCGTCATTTTTACTTTGGCTGAGGATATGGAGATCACTAAAACTTATACAGCTGTATTAAGTGGTGAAATTGATGTACAGGACAGAGAGTCCATTCCAGCCATTTCTGCAGTTCCTGCTGATAAAACCATTGGGTTTACCCACAACCAAGATGATATGGAAATAACTGCATCTCATACTATTGCTGTTAATAACAATAATAATGGATTTGAGAACCGAGAAGTGTCACATAAAAGCACTTGGCAACCAGACTTGCATAGTGCATTGTTGTCGTCTTGCAGAGATGAAATTGATTCCTCGCATAAAAAAGACCTGAATGAATTTCATGCAAAATCTAAGGATAAGCCCAGCATTCCCTCTTCTGCTTCATCAGCCTCAGCATTTCCTAGTGAGAAAGGAGCTGTCAAAGTCCACAGTGGCACAACACCAGATTCCGTTTATTCTGTCTCGCTTCCAGAAGAGGCTATGGATGTGCGGGCACCACAGGATCTTGACCTTCCGACAGATAATTCTGCCCCTGTAAACAGTCAGCAGGATCTCATACAGCCGGAAAAACTGAAATCAAAGAGAGTCTCTTTCAAGCTTCCAAGTAATGGGCCCATGGATTGCAGTGAAGAAAGTGGCGATTTGGTATCCTGTGTTTCACTTCCCATCCAGCAACCAGATTCTTTGACGGGTTCTCCAGATGCACGTAGTACTCGGAGAAACCAAGTATTGAAAGATGATGCATCTAGACATGAAGTTTTAGCTACAGATTTAGGCTTGGCTGGAGCAAGCCTTGTTCCAGCTTCTAATAAGGAATCAAAGGAAAATGAGGGGCTGTCAGCTGAAGGGGAGACACCTCCAAAAGACTTACAAATAAACTCTGAACAAACTAAGCAACTTTTGGTCAGTGACAGTCCAAGAGATCAAATAGATCCCACTCTTGCACCTGAATTTTCAGGTATTTTAAATGTTTGTTCAAAACTGAAAAACATTAGAAGGAAATCTGCAGTTCTCTCTGTTTCTGAAACTGCTTTTTCTGACCAGTTGCCCAAATCATCAACTCGGCCAGAGGATATGAGGTTAGGAAAAAATACTGTAAATGAACTAAATAATTTATTTTATACCAAAGAGCAGGAGAACATATGTCTTGAATCTGGAGCTGCTCCCATAGATGCAAATTTAGGCATGGCACTTAAAGGTAAATATCAAGGAATAAACGTCCCTCTAGGTATCTTCCAGCCTAAATTACCAAACAGAAGAAATCCTTCTGTTTCTAGTGTACAAGACGTAAATGCAAAATCTTTAGACAAAGGAGAAGCACCAGTTTCAGAAGTAAGCGTAAATGCTGGTGAAACCCCAGGTAATAAGAAGTCTAGTAGGCAGAACTTCAGCCCTTCTCAGTTTATAGCAGAAGAATTTCTTCCTGTCTGCCTAGAAGAAATGGATTCAAATGAATCTGTAAGCTCTGAACTCGTGGAAAATGCTTGCAATGAGATAAGCAAAAAACAAATCTCCCACAATGAAAAGAATCAATTTGAAGAGACAAAAACTTGCAACAACTCAAAAAGAGCTTTGGAACAACATGAGGAGGATCTTCAAAGTCCAAAGAAGCTCAAGGGGGATGAAAACTTGGATGGTGAGGCCTCCCAAGACTTGCAGGTGAGCCTAATCACTCACTATAAGGATACAGTGAACACTTAACAGGACTTCTGTTTAAATTTTGGGGTGTAAGCAGATCTATTGGTAGGTTTTCTTGTTTCTGTTAACCACCAGTTTGCTGTCATTTTGCTATGTTGTCCCCTATATTTTCATTGTTTTGCCAAAATTGAAGAATCAGGTTGATGCGTGCAACTTTCCTGAACCATGCAAAACAGTCAGAATAGGGGATATGTCAATTTTAAATAATTCTCTCCATAGTATCCTTTTAATCCTCTCTTGACTAAATACTCTTAGTCCTCTGAATTAAACTATTTGCTAGTTGTTGCTAAGGTACAGCGATAGAGTAAGGCCTAAAGCAATTATTGAAAATCCTAACATGGATGTTTAGTTTAAATTAGCTTTTTTATAGACAGCACAAATTGCAACTGAATCAAGAAAATCTGTGCAAATACGGAACATTAATCTGACCTTAAAAATAAGTTTGTACATCATCAGTAGAAACTTTCTATTCCAAAAGCTGGAAGGGTGTGCTGTGGTGGCTACTGCTTTGATTGAGAAATTAATGAAGGATTTTGCAGCTTTACTTTCTATATGTCATCATAGGAGATGGCTTAACTAGCCATATGCTGGTTTGTCATGCTGATTAGATGTAAAATATGCCAATACTAAAAATGAAACAATTCTGAATGTCAAGAAACAGCTACAATAAACTACTGATTGACTTATTCTTGTATTGTTTCATATAACTCTTAATTTTTTTTTAAACTTGCTAATATTAGGTTACTTTTGGTGCTGTGTCTCAAAGCCAAGTAGAAGTTCATGAAGGTGAAGATCCTCCAAATCTGTCGGCTAAAAGCCCTGATTGTACTCATGCCAGCACCAGCAGCTCTCTGGATTCTGTTAAGGCTGACACAGAATTAACAAGTAAGACTTCCTTTGTGGTAATGGTTTCAAACCTTGTGTTCTTTACGCTTAACCAAGGAAGAGCCCCACCCGTAGTATATATTTCATTTGGGAGAGGCCTTGAATGCCTGTGTCACAGATTCCCACCCAGCCAGTCAAGATGCTTTTACATTCTGGCTAAGAGTTCAAGCCGTTCAAGGAAAAATGAGATCGGAAGAAAAAGGAGCAGAATTTAAGCACAGCTTTGTTTTCAAGGGCAAGTTGGGCTGATGAGGCAGTTTAGTTACCTTAGCACAGAGCAAAGGCCCAGCTCAAACACAGCGGGCCCAAAGATGATTTTAAGCTGGTTCCATGCAGAATGAGTCTGCATGTCTCAGCGCTGCGCTCTTGGGAAAAGACTCCTCAGAGTGCTCTAAGCAGATTCAGCCCCCAGGTTTAATTAGCTCTTGCTAATTAGCTGATACCTAACAATGAGGCAGAAATCTGCCAATCATCTGATAAGTGATATCTTGCCTTACAAAACCAATTCCAATTCTGGCCTCTTGCAATCATGAAAGCATATGCCTTATCCAGTAGAAGTTGGGCTCTTTCCTTTGAATGAGAAACTAGCCCTTGTTGGCTCAGAACTTGAATGCCACATTTTTACCTTGAAAGCTGCTGGCAGCTCAGATGCTCTTTGGTCTCTGTCTACATAGGACCCCCTCTGTGAATTGGTTGGAGTTTTATTACTTTTTAGTATGTTACATATGACTTTCCTCCCACAGAAAAGTGAACTCTGTCATTTCATTACCGCTCTGACACAGATTTTATTTTACATTAGATTCTTAATCTAGTCCTCCTTATTTGTCCTGAGTAGTTGTTTCCTCAGCTACTTCATTCAGCACTGGAAACATAAATAAAGGTCAACCTCTATGTTAAAATTGCTTTTTTTCTAGAACTAATGAGCTTAGGTTCATATTTCCGTAAGAATATTATTAACCCCAGCAATATCCCCCCCCCTTTTTTTTTTTTGGCTAGTTCAGCGAAGCAGTCAGATGGAGTCTCTGCTTCTCACAGATAGCATTTGCGAAGATATCTTACGGGAGGTATGTAAATAGCTGAAAGAAGCTAACTTCTTGTCCTAACAGGAAAAATAATTGTGTGCATATATGCAAGTAAGCGTTCTTACTTGAAAAACTTACTTATCTGTACATTTTTCCTAATCTTTTCAGAAATTTCAGAATGGTGTTATCACAGTTGGGGAGTTTTTTACACTTCTTCAAGTCCATCTTCCGATTCAGAAGCCCCGGCTTAGCCATCTTCCAGCTAGTGTGAGTATCTGTCCTTTGATATGCATGATATAATTGACTTTAAATTATATTCCTTTGTCTTTCTTTTTTTTTTTTAAAGTTTATCAACTAACCAGTCTGTATTAAAGGCCTTTAAATCAGTTAAGCCAGAAGTTAGTTCCAGCTTGGCAAGTGTGTTAGACACTGCATGCTTCCTTTTGTCTCTTTGCTTGTTCATCTCTGATAAGTCTGATGCTTTTTTTCCTTCAGAACTGAAAAATAGAATAGTTTTCAGTCTGTTCACAAAATACCATATTTTCAGGCTTATCTGTTCTTGGATAAATAGCTAATTCTTGCTTTTTAAACTTGTTTCAAGGACGATAAGTTTGAAGGTAAGAATTAGAAGCTCAGTCTAACCTTTTCACGTCATCTTCTTACTATGTCCACCATCCACTGAAATCAGAATCCTGAAATGCTACTCTGCACTCCTACTAGCTGTTCTACTTTCTTCTTTAGAAGTGCTTCACCATGACATTAGTACTCTTTATTTCTTCCCCTGAAGTCTGTTCTGCCTGAACCCAGTTTCAGTATCCTCATCCTGAAAGGTTTCTGCTGAATTCTTGCAGACATGGGAACAACGGTTTTTTGCATGCAGACAAGGGCCACTCATTGGCAGTAACTTGATGCTGAACAAGACAGTAATCTTACCTCGCAAGCATCCTGAGAACAGGGCCTTGTCATTTGTTTTCAGTAAAGGCACCTTATTTTCATATAAGCTTTCTTCTGACTAGTGTTTCAGACTTGGTTATTTGTACACATTTGTGTAGCCAACTGAATTTCTAACTGGGTGCTGGGGCTGGTCTCTGTTACCTGTCTGGATTTCGCAAATAATCTTTATAAGGAATGGTACTTACGTAATGAAGTAGTGTGAATGAGCTGCTTATGAGCTGCTTAGTTTTCTGTACGTAAGTATTACAGTGACATGGAAAAGTTTCAAGTTTCATAAACAGAGAAAATTTGTTTGTAAGATTACAATGTTTAGTATTTATTTAATAAAGTATATGGGGATTTAGTTCAAATACTTCCATTCCCTGCTGCTTACTACAGTTTCTACTGTCACAGTGAACAATGCACTGGGGCAGTGGAACAGCCATCCTGGAAAGTGGAAAACCTTAGCAGTGTCTGTATAATTTTGACACTTGGTTTGGGAGTTTCTTCTATGCCAGTACTTATTCTAGAGTGCTGGAGAACTTTTCAGTAGGATGCTTAATGTTAAATAAGTTCTAATGAGATTTGATCTTCCTTCTTTCAAATGGGTAGCAGGACACCTGTTTTGGTAGGAATTTTTAATATGTTTTTACGATAATAAGGGCAAGAGTGAAGTAGTTACTATGTATGAAAAGGAGTGGTCAAGATCATATTCTTCAAATGGAAAGTGGTATTTTTGTGAAAATTCTTCATTTCTGAAATTCATTCTAGTACTTCAGATTAGTTGAAAACTGGCTCCTGTAGAACCAAGTCTTATTGCAGTAAGATGTCACGTTGTCAGGGCAAATATGTCAGTAGAATATTCACATTAGAAATTTAGATATCTTCTTGGAAATAAGGACTGCAATTGTGGACCTTGTTTTGTTAGTTTGCAGAAAGCCAGTGCACACAGCTGGTTTTATATGTTTGTGGGGCACATGTGGTGTTCTGCCTTTCTTCACTGCCTCACTACTGACTGAATAAAATTCCTGTGTGTCAACTTAGCAAGAGTGAGTAAAAAAATCTGTCAGTTCTTTAAAACTGTTATGATAAAGGAATGAAAACTGATTAAAAAGAATCGCAGCTAAATTAATAATTTGTATTGATTAAATGTCTTCCTTTATGACTTTTAAATCTCTTCTGTTTTTATTTAAAATGCTGTACTGTCTTAGTTACAGTTTAGTTTACACTTTCAGTTTGCAAATTTATTCATACTGAGCTGTCTCTAAATATTCATCAGGCTTACAAAACTCTGACACCATTCATTAGTGACTGATCTCTGATAAAAAACAAACCCCACTCCCATCCCCCAAAAGCCCCTGAAAGCTTTCTTTGAAGGGATGGAATTAATGTCAATTATTTATGTGCTTCAATATGTAGGTAGCTTGCTGAAATAGCCCCATTGTATTTATTTGATGTGCCTAAGACTTGTTAAAAAATTGGAAGCTTCGATTCTGAATCAAGCATAGCTATCTTGTTTTATTCTAGAGCACTCTTGTTACCTGGATAATGTACGCATGTTTTTCAAGTCTTCATCTAAAAGGAAGTTAACTTTCAATTTTTTTTTTTGGAGCTCTAGTGATGAGGCATATGTCCCAAAAGGAACTCCATGCTCAAACGTGAGGAAACCTGGGGCATAAAAGTGGAATGAGCTATCCAAGGTTATATGACTAACTTGTCTCAGAATGCAATAGGACAAGTCCAGAATGAAAACAATTGTTTAAGTATGTCAGGCTGCCTCCATTAGGGTTTTTGGTTTTTTTTCTCTGCTCTGCAAAAATGATTCCGGGCCTTTTGCTGGTTTCTGTACGTGAATTGATTGGAAGTTACTGGTTCTGAAAAATATGCATTTTTTTCTTCACAATTTTTCCCTCTGTTTTTCCCCAGTGTGCAGTCAGTGCACCACCTACTCCAGAAGACCTCCTTTACAGCCAGTATGTTTATCGCCCCAAGCTGCGTATTTATGAAGAAGATTGCCAGGCCCTTGCTCAGAAGATAGATGAGTAAGTGTTTTTTCAGTCACAGAGTATGTTAGTAATTTTATTTTTTCAGCTCTGGTTGCATGCAAAGTGGCCTGAAGAAAGTTAATACATTACATATGGGAAAAATAAAAAACGATCATTTACCTACTTTATGCTGGTAGCCAGTTTATTACAGATTTAGACGGTATAGGGCTAACTCTTGGGAAGGAGTTGTGGTTATGGAGATAATTAAAGTTTTATTTTCCTCAAGTAATTTATCTTTTACTAACAGAGTGTTTCAGCTGCACATCAGAAGAGTTAGAGTAAAACTTTTAAAATTGTATCAAAAATGATCAAACATAGAAAGCAGAATCATAACAGGTTACAACCCGTTGTTTGTTCCAATCTTCCAATGTTTATTAGGTTGAAATATCGTCATCATTATTTATTTTCTTATCTGAAGGACACTTCTGGTCTGATTCATTACGCTTTTTACAATCTATGTGCAAAATCAAGTTTTATGGTAAAACTCAAAATCAGTAGAAAGATTTTTCACAGCCTCATTAGCACCACTTCCTATTTCTTTGGCTCTGTAGCTCTCCACCTTCTGTTCAGACCTGCCCTCAACAAAAAGACTGGAGGAAATGAACTTTGTATTATGTGCTAGAGTTTAACAAACATGGCCCCCATTTAATCAAGGCTTTAGAGGGTCTCTCCAAGATGTAAGACCCAACTAAACAAAAATATTTACATTTCCATGTTTTAATTCAAAAAGAGGAATGAGTTGTATAAATACCAATGTGCTGCTTTATGTGCTCGGCGCAGTTGCAACAAGGCTTTGTTTCAACTTTTTTTTCCACATTTCAGGTTAAAACCGTATGTAGATGTCCTGGATCAACCCCTGGTGAATGTGAATAAGAGTTTGTGGGAAGTAATGAGAACCTGCTCTGATGAAGAGGTAATACTGCATGAAGAGATAATGTTGTTTCTTACATAATGAAGAAGTAAGGTTAATTTATGTATTCAAATAAAATAAGAACCAGAATGGTCACAGAATAACAGTAGGCAAGTAGGTGATACAAGGCAAAATATTTTCTGAACGGAGAACTGCTATGAGAACTTCCAATATGTCAGAAGAATGCATATTAAAGGGAACGTGTTGCTATAAAACAGAAAACCTTGATAATTCAAGTTGATAATTCAGGTTAGTTGAGGGCAGGAAAGAGGAAAGAAATTTTAGATGGGCCTAAGCAAACAGTGCAATTCTGGAAAGAAAAAATGAACTCCTCTTACTGTAGAGACTCTGTTGCTTCACTGGTGGGGCAAAATTGTCCATTAACTTAAATGTTTATTTCATTCAGAAAGACATGTGATGTTGCAAGACATATAATGAACAGAAAATATGTTTCATTACACAAAAATAAAACTGCATTTGGAGTGCAACAATGGTGTCACATGCCAAAACAACAGATGAGGCCAGAGGGTATTTAAAGGAGAACGCTAATGATAATGGGGACAAAAAAGCATGCCAAAGACATTTGCATTTACAACCCAGAAGCATTATAAAAGTATCCCAGCCAGAATTGAGAAGGTAGATCAAGAGATTCTGTTTTCCGTGGTTCTAATGCCAAGAATAAGGATCTATTAAATGAAAATAAAGAGTCAAAATTGATAAAAGACAGTATTTTTCATAGTTCACCATTAGATTGATATAGGATATCACTGCGGCTAGGTTATTAACTAGATTCAGGAAGAATTATACTTATGAACAATGAAAGCATCTAGAACCCTTAGCTAAGATTGTTAAGCAAATCTCTACACTCTGCAATTAGAATTGGAATGATACCACCTAGTGGAAATAGGCAGATGGCAAACATTGTAGAAAAAAGCTTTTTGTACACTTCTCTGCAGCTTCTGGATTGACAGCTGTCAGAGAAAACATTGAACTGCATGATCCGTAGCTATGTTCTGTTAAAACAGGTTTTAAGTTCACTTCTTGTGCTGGACTTCCGTGAGCATTTCAGTTAGCCTCCTTAACCATAATGGGGCAAGTGTTCTAAATACATGTCTCAAACAACTGGGATGAGAGACTTCTAATGTTCTTAATGAAGGTGCTCTGGTTTTTGGTAAAAGCATCTCTTTAGTTATTTGTGTGGCTCCCAATTTGAGTAAAGATCTTGTTGGATCTTTGCAAAGAAAATCAGTTACTTTAGTAGACAACTGTACTTGAATTAACAGGGATTGTCCAGTCTTAAATTTGATTTAATTTGCAGGTGTCCTGTAATACTGCTACTAGAGAAATGGGGTACTGGGAGGAGCAGAGAAGGGAGAATGAGTCTAAAGGGTTGACTGAACAACCATTTGTTGCACATTCCCATTCACTTTCTCTTCTTTTCTCTGTATTTTCCATTCGTTGCAGCTGAAGAACTTTGGAGCAGAATTGAACAAAATGAAATCCTATTTCACCCAGGAGAGTAAAATCTTGGCTCACAATGAGAAAGTGACATTGTACAGCAAATTGCTGCAGAGCGCGCAGGTAATGTGCCACAAGGCTGCAGAGGTTTAGCTTTAAAAAAAGGAACTTCTACCATATTTGTCTGTCTTTGACTGTCAAGTTTAGGAGCCTAATTATTGTCTGTAAGTGTGCATTCTCTTGAAAGTTTCCTTCTTATTAAACGTACTTCCCTTCTATTTATATGCAAATGTAAAACATACTGGAACAGTGACTTTCTTGCACTTACACTGTAGGAACCTTCTGCCTAAGGGTTTTGGCAATTAAAGTAACAGAGTGAAAAATGGGAGTATTAAAGGAAATGCCATGAGAAATTAGCTCTTTACACTGGAGTAATGTCAGTATTAGTAACTGACAAGGAAATGCAGAAGTAATGCATTGTGATAGGTACCAGAAATTTGTATGTGTTAAAAGCTCTAGGAATTTATTTATTTCCATGTTTTATCTCATCCCTTCATAAGAAGGATACATTGTTCAGTATCTAGTACTTTCTTACATATGGCTAATGCCTTGATGTTTGTGAGTCTGCCTCTTTGTTCTAATGATAGATTATATCAGCTTCTTTAATTAGTTTCTTAGCAAGCAAAGATCCATGTGGTGGTCCCAGGAGACAATTCAGCTTTTTAAAAAATGTCACTGACTTGAGTGCAATTTTCCCATCTTAGGAACAATACGGAAAGCTACAGTCAAGGATAGAAAAGATGGATGAATTGCTTACGGAGGCAGAGAGCTGTCTTGTTGCTCTGGAAGCAGGTATGCGTTTCCAAACCGGTGACCGATATGCTGATTTCTCTATTTTTCTGCAGAGCTGCTGTTTAAATGGTCAGTTCAAGATTCTGTGTTTGGTGGTTGCTTGGAATTTTACAATTCCTTTGTTACCAGTATTTGTTAGGCCTAAGCGCCTTCATTTGTGTCTGCAAACTCGTCTTGTGGAAATCACTTACACATCATATGAAGACTAGGAGTATATCTGCGCTGAAATACACAATTATAATTGTAGCCTATGAATATGTAACCAAGCTGGCTAAATCTGCTAGCGATACCAGTACAGCTGCTGGCAGCACGCAGTTCAAAATGGCTGCAAAACCTGCCAGCGATCCTGCAGGTAGGCAAGACTAAGCTTTGCACTCCACTTTGTACTGTTTTCAGCATCATAGCTGGATGGTTTAAAACTTGTTCAGCTGTGTTCACACAAGCTGCAGTCAGTACTTGGCATTGCTGCATAACGATGCTCTGTGTATTTTCACGTCTTCCAATTGGATTTTCTTCCAATACCTTAAGTAGAAAACAAATTGCATAGTGGCAGCTTGCAACAATGCAATAAAAGGAGTTTTCCTTGTTATCTGTTACTTTTTGAGGTTTTTTGGTAGATACCCTTCCGGCTTTTTGTACATTTTTCTTAGTTAGCTTTGAAATATTAAGATTTATAGAACCCACAGGCAAATAAAATGGAATCTAAGTGTTGAATCTGGGAGTTCTGCAGAGACCTGATACTTCTTTCCTATAGATTCTGACTGGGAAGAACGGGAAGCAGACTGCAGTGATGAAATGGCGGGAGGGAAAACCCTAGAGGAAGGTAATGGTACCAGCTGAATGGCACTTGTTTTGTTTTTTAAATTCTGGAGAGGGTGATACTCAACCCCCACCCCAATATATTAATTCTGATATGGATGCAAACACTACTGCTTTCCTGCATTGGATATAGCTAATTACACAGATGTTAAAGTACAGAAAGGACTGGTTTACCCCTGGAAAAATAGAACTTGGTACAGTGTGACTTGAAGAGTGTGTGCTGGCTATCATATTCAGCACTTCAATTGTTCAATAATTACTAGCCTTTGTTGACCATATATCTGCATCCAGGTAAGAGTAACGGCCATTGAGTTGAGCTCTTTCGTATTGTTAAGAACAGTGACTGCAGAGCAAGTTAGGGCTGTCTTTGCTGCTGTTTCCTCTCATAGCTTTTTTCCCTTTCTCTTAGAATTGGAAAGCCTCAAAGCCCAAGAAGAGCAACTTCAAAGGTAAGATGTCAAAGAGGATCTAAAGACTTTAAATAACATGTGCACATTCAGGTTTTAGAGGGTTGGTGTTTTTGTAACCAGTGTGGTTACATCTCATGTGGTTGGTTTACCTTTGCAGAGAACTGTCAGATCTGGAGACTGAGAATGAGCAAATGCTTGCTCAGATGAACCAGCTAAAGGAAGAAGAAAAAAGCTGTCTGGAACTCCTGGAGACATACGAGTAAGGAAAAGACCTTCAGGTTTTATTTTTAGCAGCTTGTTCTGGGGCCTCATATTCATATATAAATAGTTTTGGTTTTGGTTTTTCTTGTTGTTTGATTTGGGAAATCTTTGGATGCCCATCTCCTCGCAGCCTAGGATAAGCAATAAAGCCTCGGTGAACTTCCATGTGTGATGCACTGTTTTTCTGTTAACAACTTTGCAGAGATACTCTACGTTTAGTCTTTCTATATCCAACGCTCCTCCAATTCCAAAATGAACAGTTATGTAAAATGAATAATATGATGCTTTCGTTCCCAACAGATTCTTACATTCTGTTGGAAAGTGAAAATTTTGTTGGTGTATTATGTGGTAATAGCTGCAAGTGCACTTAATTCTCTGATCTTTGTCCTTCAGATAATTGTTTTGGTTGGTTTGTTGAAACGTAGGGTGATGGTGTTTTTTCCCTCCCCTTTTTAGCTTCACTGAGTGGGAGATTACTGAATGGAGTGAACAGCAGGCTGTCTTTAATTTTCTTTATGATTCTATTGAACTCACCGTTGTGTTTGGGCCCCCAATAGGTAAGTCGCAAAATTGGTAGGTTTCAGTTTTATGAATTTGAAAGGTTAAATAGTTACATAATAGAAACGTAAAGTTTCTATATTTGTGAAGATCTGCTAAAAGGAATTAGAAAACATACTACAGCAGTAGCATGTAAGCTGAGAGAGGTGGCTTTGAATATGTTTATCAGTGCTTTCTATGAAAATTCAGAAAAGTATGTAATGAATGGCTGTTTCTGAAGAGAAAGAGCTGTAACTCCAGAACTAAGTATGGAAAATAACTACTGTTTTTCCTTTCCTTCTCAGATGGTGATGTTTTCGGTGAAGATCCTTCCAGAAAGATAGTTAGCCTGAACTTTGAATCAATCTTGGATGGTAAGATTTTTTCAAATAGCTTGAAAGTAGCTGCCCTGATAAACCACAAATTTACAGATGTCTTCCCAAAAACAGGTTATCTGCTAATGCATTACTATATGGCTTTTAAAAGATTTCTGGCAATGTGTTTTTCTTGTGTTACAGAGGAAGAAGCTCCATCCTCCTCATGTTTAGTCCATAGACTCATTTTCCAGTTTATTGAAAGTCAGGGATGCTGGCAGGAAAAGTGTCCCACACTATACTACTTGCCCCAGGTAATGTTCCGGGAAAGCCTGTAAGACTCTGGAGAAACATTAAATCTTTTCTGTCACAGAGAATAGGGCTGATACTGAGAAAAAAAAGCATCTTAATGAATGCTTCATCAATGCAAATAAAAATCTGCTTCATGAATATTCTGAGGTGCGAGGGGAAGTACCTGTCCCTGAAGGCAAGAGTCCTAAAAGCTGTGGTTTCTTCCTTGTTTGCTACATTAATGTCTGCCTGTCTTAGTGATTTCTTAAAATCCTTTTTTTTCTGCTAGTAGAAATTAAAGAATTGAGCTGAATGCCATTCTGCTTCCTAATTAAAGTTTAAATTGCCAAGGCAAACTTGGTGTTCCTGCATATCTGTGTACCCCTGTTGACAAAGCTGAAGGGAGAAACTTAGGGCAAAGAATATATATATTTGTTGTTATGCTTGACCAATTTCATTTTCACATCCAAACTGAGATAGCAGTTAAACTACTTTTTTTTTCCTATACTTTCTAGGATTAACTGTGTTTTCAAGTGTCACATAGTTTACCAGCCTGAGTGCCAATGCCAATGGTTTCGGCTGGGATAGGGTTAAATTTCTTCCTAGTGCTGTGTTTTGGATTTAGTATGAGGAGAATGTTGATAACGCACTGATGTTTTCAGTTGTTGCTAAGTGCCCTCCTAGTCCAAGGACAGCTCCCGTGCCTACTGACTGAGCTAGGTACACAAGATGGGAGGGAACATAATCAGGACAGCCAGCCCAGCTGGCCAATGGGGTATTCCATACCATGTGACGTCATGCTCAGTATATGAATGGTAGGCGTGATCCAGGAAGTAGCGATCGCTACTTGGTTATCGGTCAGCGCGGGTGGTGAGCAATTGCATTGTGCATCACTCATTTTGTATATTCTATCATTATTATTATTATTATTCTCCCTTTTCTGGTCTATTAAACTGTCTTTATCTCAACCCACGAGTTTTTCTCACTCTTACCCTTCCGATTCTCTCCCCGTCCCACTGGGGGGGTGGGGGGAGTGAGCGAGCGGCTGCGTGGTATTTGGCTGCCTGCCGGGTTAAACCACGACAGATTGCTTTTCCGATTGTCCACTTAGGTTCTTCATGATGTCTCTTTGGTGGTGAGTCGCTGCAAGATCTTAGGAGGGGAGATTGAATTTCTGGAGAGATGGGGTGGAAAATTTAATCTTCTGAAGACAGATATCAGTGACACAAAGTGAGTAACTTCAGATGGAGTTTACACCAGTCCTTCAGAGAGTGTCTCTATATAATCAGGAACAAAACACTGAAATACTTTCAATTTGGTTTTGTTGAAACCGAGATTTTATGCCACTATTTTTAACAACAATCTGATTTATTTTAATATAATTGCACTGTAATATTCAAATGCATGGAAATTAAGCTGTTCTTGGATTCAGCCACTTCCTTACTATCATATAACCTCTCCTTCCTTGCTGCTTTCTTGTTTGACTTGACTCTCTCACTTAAAACTTTAGGCCAGAGTGTAGCAATGCAAAGGAAACAGAGCCGAGAGTTTACCTGTATCTTAGTGCTTTGTTTCTTTTAATCTTCTATTTGCTTCAGCCAAGCAGAATCAGTCATTGAAGGATGAATGCACTTAAACTGAAGTTTATTTTCTTTAATTTTCGTTTGCTCATACTACTTCCCAATTTTGTGGCATGTCCCAGTGGAACAACATAAATACTACTTCACTTTATCCTTCTATTGTTGATGTATATCCTTAACTAAGATGTGCCCAGTTAATCTTGCTCATGCCTTGATGCTGTTCCCATAGGTTATTCTAATTTTGTAGTACCCTTTGCAAGAGTGGTGTTCTACTACATGCCATAAAAGCTATATTTAGTTAAGTCAACAAAACAGATGCAAGGGCAGTCTGTGCTCAGGAAGTTGCAAATTGTGGGAGATTTACCTGGAAAAGACCTGTATTATGCTTGTTCTAGTTTACGCTATCCCAAAGCATCTGCTTCCTGGGCATTATGTCCTTGGTGATGGTCTTACCCGTATTTACAACCAAATTCAACTCTGGCCTTCCTGCACGTTGTCATAGGCAAGAATACTGTGCTAGATGGAAATTTGGCCTGATTTAAATAGAGTTGGATTCATGAAACAATCTTAGAATTATGGAATTGAGGGTAAATCAGTCCTACTTAAAACTTCGGAAAAGCTACCTAGGAATATTTTATGTTAACCTAGAAAACATATTTTTGATTACTACTTTATATTCTCCCATAATTTTTGAAAAGTTCTGTGAATTATGTGTATGTATTAACTTTTTCTGTGAGGAAAGTTGGGGTTTTGTATTCTAACTCAGTGTTAAAACGTTGATAGTATTAGAGAAGAAAGGTTCTTTTAACCTTATTTATGAAGTTACTGTTAGTCTATGCTGGAACTCTTTAGAAGTTATTGAGCTTGTTGAATCAAGTACATCACTTGTTTTCACTTCTGGAACCTAATTCAAAGGTGGTAGCACTACATTTGAATATTTTGTATTGATCTTTTTGTTTGTGTTTGTTTCGCGTACAGAGTGAAGCTTTTGTTCTCCGCTTCCACAGCTTTTGCAAAGTTTGAGTTGACCCTGTCTCTATCTGCCAGCTACCCATCTGTTCCACTGCCTTTTACTGTCCAAAAAAAAACTGGGAATATTGGGTGAGTTGAACAGAAAGAACCACTCCATATGACTTAAGTTTCAAAGCTAGGGGTGGGGAATTAAATGTTCCGTATCCTCTCAAACACGTGTGATAATTTTATCTTTCACAGGGAGGAGGAAATTTCTGCTGTTCTGTCCAATGTACCAGTTGGTGACCACTATCTGCGGAGAATAGTCAGCTTGATTCATCAAAATTTGCTCCAGGATCCCAGATGATGCACTAGATCTGCATGCAGGACTGAAGAAGTCAGACTGGATATTCTTTGATTTTAGTCTTGTAAGAATTCAAGCAGTCTCTCACCAGAATAGGAGTGCTGTTAGCTACTCAGCTCTTTAGTAATCTTGTCTAATAATTGGTTGATATCCAGGATGCTTGGTGTAGGCCAAAAGTTTTTATAAAAGCAGAGGTCTCTAAAGAGGAGGAGGAAGAATTTCTTATGTCTTTTATTAAATCCAGTCTGCCTTTTATCTTCTTTCAGTCCCCGGTGGTCTTGGCCTCCTTGTATATATAGTCTTCCCTAGTACGGATATTCTTCTGATATAGCATGTTAATTCTGTTCTGGGTTGATTTACAGAGCTCTTGTATAAAAACAATGATGAGTATTTTCTAAATTAACATGACTGGAATTTACTTTCACTATCACTACTTCACTTCTTCGTAGCATTTTAACATATCACATCACACTTGATTTTTATCAGTTTCCTGGAACCCCTCCCAAAACACAGAAACTATAGTCCTGCTGCTGATTAACCAAATAACCTGTAACAACTAATCAGGTGGCCAAAGTCAGAAGTATTTTTGTCATGAAGACTAAAGATCCCTGTGCTTGACCATAGACTTTGCGGTGCAACAGACTCAAAGCCATCAGGTTCCATCTGTGTGATGCCCTCCAGCTAGAAGTTTGTTCTGATACTCAGTGTCTTTGTCCAGTACAATCTGTCTCTTGGTTCTGGTACATTGAGTTTGTAAAACGTTAGAATTTTAGTGAGGAGACTGAGCTATTTAAATTTAGGAGGTATCTGTAATATCACTGGTGCAGTCTAGATTGCTTTTGTATATATTTTGTATATTACCTACGTTGAGCTGTTGGAACTAATCTAACCCCGATTGAGTTTATCGTGTAGAAGTGCCTACCATTTCTCAACGTCCATTCTGTAGGCAGATGCAAATTTTTGTATCCCTGTAAAATATGTTGCATTTAAAAATGTTTTCATGTGTTTAAGTGTTTATATATTTTTGTCTTTTTACAAATTTTCCTTCTATTTGCAAGGTGGAAGTTCATTAAACATTTGAATTATTGCTCTTCCTTCTTCAAGTTCTGATTATTGGCTGCTCTATTTAAACTCGTGACTGAAAATTTGCCTATTATTATTAAAGTAACTTTGTTAGCTGTTTGGGAGGACTGTTCTTAATATGAACTTGTATTTTTTTTTTCTTGCGTTTCCTAGTGTTAGCTTTCTATGGCCTGGCTTTTGCAGAAGAATTTTTTTTTTTTCCTAATTTAGAAAATAGTGCCTAAATTGCAAATGACTTGGGTATTACACCTGGAATTACTTTTAAATTTCCTCAGGTCGTTGTATCAGCATTATTAACCAGTAGAGGGTGCTGCAGCAGCACTTCACGAGCATTATTCAGCTTGGGCTTTTTTATTTGTCTGGTTTGGTTTTCTTTCAGCGTATTTACAAGCTAAAGAATCCGATAACTGTGAAGACTGAAGAGTAGACTTTTGGTAGAGTTTATTATATTGCTCTGGAAATTGAATCAAAGTAGCAGAGGAAACAAAGCAAAACAAAGCCATGCATTTGCAGTACAAAAAGGGGACTAGGCAGAAATTAAGCAGTTCCAGTTTTGTATTTAATTTATATTTGTACTTGACACTCTTATTTAAACTCCTCCCAGGGCATTAGGACTTAAAGATCATGACATCTGTCATCTATAGGACTTGATGTATTACTGTTAAAATCTTCATAAAGATAATATATTTACAAAAACTATTCTTTTTCAAGCCAAATTTTGTTGAGAATGCCATTAGTAAAGCTTTTCACACACAGTGCTTATTGTAACCATTGCTCAATCATAAAGCTGGATATATAACACTAGAGAACTCATTTCCACTGCGATTCAGTAAAGCTGCTTAGATCTCAAGTTATGGCTGTACCACTTTTAAGGATGGGGGAAAAGGTAAGGGAGAAGAAATTAATTACATTTCAAGAATTAATTTACTTTTCTAGGAAAAAAAGTCTATAGATGATGATTCTTATTTCATATTTGGTAATATAATACTAGCTGTGAAAGAATGAGCACTATTGTGTTTTCACACCGTTGGAATGTTGTTTTGACTATGGCTTTCTTTAATGATTAATTTATGGATATCAGTAATAGTGCACGTTGTTTTATTGCATTTAATTTAAAGCACCTGTTCTTGTAAATCTGGAGATCATCCATGAGCACTTATGCCCCACCATAAGTCTGAATCCCAAGAGAATGTCAACCACATCCAAGTTCTAGTATGTTGTGGGAAAGGAATCTTTTATGGTCCTTCAATACTGCTGACTTAAGACTGATATCTTTCTGTATGCAAAATGCAAAAGCCTCTTGTGATCTCTGTTTTGTCGTCTTAAATGCATATTAAATTCTTTAGCTCATTGGCAAAAGGTTAAATAATGAGGATGCAAATTATTGTGCATTATTAGTAATATTCTGCTTTCATGTTCCCAACCTTAGTTTTCATGGGAAACATTCCAAAATCTGGACAGAGGGATAGACACACTAGTGGAGAACATATCCACTTAAACATATGGCAATGCTTTGAGGAATGTGCAAAAGTAAAATGAGTGGGTGATCATTTTTGCAGTTTAGAGTAAGATGAAAGGACAGTCTAGCGCTAAAGCAAGTGTTTGGCTAGCTCAGGAACTGAAGTAAAATTCTGGTATTGAATCAACTCACTTGCTGTACCTCTCTGTCTCCAAGCCCGGGGCATCTACCATTTGCAAACCAGGTTCTTTAAAGGGCAATCATTGCTTCACGTTGTTGAAATAGCTTAATGTTTCTAAACCTGAACTCTGCAAAACACCTACTAATTTCTCCCTTGCAGCTCTAGTGCTACTTCAGTTGCAGCAACGGAAGCTACTAACACCAATGTTTGATATCCCAGTGTTTCCAAGAACTATGGGGGAAAAAGACTTCTGAGAGGAAAATAATTTCTAAATAGGATATTTATACAAGACACACTGAAGATACAGGAGGTAAATTCAGATTAACTGTTAGATATGGAAAATTTACTTACATTTAACAGCTTAAACTTTTATACAAGCTCATCTGCTTTAATTGTAGTAGCTTTTACTTGTGAAGTTTTAAAATCCATGATGATTGGATTTAAGTCAGCAGAGGGACCATAAAAAGTATTTCCTTGGGTATGAGATTCTGAAGTGCTCCATGTATTTCAGTTATATGGTGCACTTGAATACCTAAATATACTTAGAGATCTATAGAGACCGATAAAATTTCCTTTTGATATTCTTTTACTGAAAGTTGACTCTGCTGTCCTGTTAGTCACTTGCAGTTCTCTTCAGGTTGATACAGGATCTTAGAATTAAAAAAGCCATCTTCTGCCATCAGTTGTAAACTGATCTTAACATTCCTTGACCTTGTCATGCAAATGGTTACAGGATTTCGATAATGAATGCCAACAGGATACTGTTCTGTCAGCTTCTGCTGCTGGGTTAGCAAAGCTCAGGAATGAGCATCACATATACAATATTCCAATGGCATGCTGACATCTTGAGCTGGGCTTGCTTGTTTATGAGAATGCTTTCTTGGATTATTTTGTGAATGCTTCTTCTTTCTAAGTATTTTTCCTCATTCCCTGCTACACGGCCTGTGACTGCTACTGATGTTCCATTTTTCTCTGAACTTGAAACCTAGTTTTGGGAAAAGAGATTTCTGTAAAGAGGCTCGTGCCTTCCACATTGCTTGTTCTGAAAACCCCCGGTGTGGCTTTGTGGTGGTGAAACGAACTGTGCAAATAGTGCTTACATTCACAACTCTCTAATCTAAGTATCTATGCACTTTGAGTGTTTATTGACGTGTTGTCACGTTACAGACACACATGCCCTGTCACTTAAGGCCAGGCAACCTATTTTTCTTTGCGTGGTATCTGTTATGGGTATCTGCCTGCATGCAAGTGCAGAAGTTGGTGCACATCTCACAGCTGCAGTCCTCTATTGCTGGACTCGTTTATTGCTGCAAGCTTTCTTCAGCTGTGTCTTAACTCTGATTTCCCCTCTGCCCTCCAGGATGGCTTATGCAACTTGTCAATGGATTCTTGTAGAATTACTTTTCATTCTCATACAACCTGTAAATACCAAACCTCTTGCTTCCAGCCCACACAATCTTGTAAAGATGGAGCCACGAAGACTGGGAGATGGAACTGCAGAATTTCCTGCTCAGAGGCTGCAATGATCTCCTTTGATTTGGAAACACTCAGCAATCACAGGCTGATACCACCTACCTTAACCTGAAAAGCTCTGGATTTACCAGCCACTCTGTTACAATACTAAGGGAGTGAGTAAAAACAACCTTTACCAGTAGAAACAAACACCTTTTGCTTACCTACCCACTTACCACTCCGACTTCCACACAGCTTCGTATCTTTTTACAGGTGGGCAGGATATTGGTCCTGTGTAAGGCAATCAATAATCTTCAATGATAATAACAGAAGTCCTCAGCCAGGGTAGGCTTTTATAATCATTTTCTTCAATATCAGAGCCTGCTGCGTGTCCTTGACCAGTTATTCACTGTAACAGAGAAGCTAGTGATAAATCTCAAAAATCCTGTGCTCGTTTAATCCTTGAGCTCTAAGGATCAGCAGGAAAGTCAAACAATTTACGCCCTTGGACCGTGTGGGATAGTGAGCTCTCAAGTAATGAGGCATTTTGTGCAATTACGGGGTCAGGCACTCGAGGACGGGCAGCAAACAGGCTATTGTCACCTGTGAACAACTCCTGTCCAGATCTCCATCTCTCTTCACTTGGTCTTGCCCATTTGATGGAGGACAATTAATATAATAATTATGTGCACTATGATGTGCGTTGCCATACACCCTCAGGGGTACAAATGGACAGAAGGTCTTTACCTTAATTTTCTTTTCTAACTAGTCAGGACAGAGTGCACGAGGTATGACGGTACTACAAAGTGAACCTCTGTATCCTTTCTTCCTCATTCTGTGCTGTTAGATTCCCATCTGAGTTACGAATAGGCCTTTTTAAAACTAGCTGTGCAAATATTCTCATATATTTAATGCTAGACTCTTTAAAATCTCATGTCCTTTATCTTTGCGTGACACTCCTGATAGCTTGCCAGCACTAAAGTGGGTTTAATAAACATTTTAATGAAAAGCATAAAAGCTCCGCAGCTATTTCCAACGTCTGGCCCGCAGCTATTTTGATTATGATGCTTTGTCTAGTGTCAGAATAGTTTCTTGTCAGCGTCTGTGATAACATGGTTCTATAACGTTTTGTCCTAATGCTTGGTACTAATAAAGCTGGGGGCAGGAGGAATTCCTTGTAAATCTTGGTCAGCTGAAGAAAGGAAAAGCACTGGTGAAATGCAGATTTTCCTATTTAGCATTACCCTATCTCGCCCAGTATTTTGCTTCTAAAGGGTGACCAGGGAGGAAAGGCTGGAAGAAACTTTTCCTACATGCAGAGGTGTCCCTGGGATGCCCCGCTCCCAGCCTCCACTCCTCTGCTAACTTGTCAGTGGAACTGCCATGTATAAAATGCTTTTGGTATTTTAACAGGTGCATTTATATATGGGAAGAGCTTTCGCTGCTTAACCAGGATCCTTCTGTAGCTCATTTATTTTTGTGGAAATGCAGGGGAAATAGTGCAGACACTGCTGCTTATGGACAAAAACAGTGAGAGGGCGAAACATCCCCCTTCCAGTGACCCCAGCTGGTCTTCCTTCAGCTCAAGCAGGGTTCCCCAGCTGAGACCCCCCCGTCATTATCCTCCTCCATCTGTAAAAGCTAATGCAAAACTTCCCTTGTATGCCCTGAGAATGAGAGGCTCCCATCCTTGCCCGACAAGGCTTTGAGGCAAATGGCTTTCCTCAAATCCACTCGGTTGAGGCTTAATCTGGAGAAGCGCCCGAGGGACGGGGCTTCCCCCCAGGGACCCCAACCTCCGCGCCAAGCGCCTCTTCATCGCCAGCCTTTCCTTCTCCGTACCGCCATGGCTACAGCACACTGGGAGAGAGGGACTTACTGCTCGCCTTTAGAATGGCTTCACTTTACTGGGCGGAGTCACAGGTTTATGCTTATCTTGGAGAAAAAAAGGAGGAGAACAAAAAAGGAGAAAAAGAAAGACCGCCCTGCCCAACGCGGGGCTGCGTGCGTGATCTTCATCCCTGCCCCACGCCGCTCACCGCGGCCGCACGTCCCGCAGGTGTCACCTGCGCTGGCAGCGCCCACGCGCGCTCCCGTGCGGGGAGAGGGGAGCGGCCCCTTTAAGGGCCCGCCCAGTTCCGCCGGGGAGGGGCGGGGCTTGGCGCGCGGGCGCCGTCACGTGACGCGGTGGCGGGCTCCTCCGAACCGGCGGCGGCGGCTGCGGCTGCGAGCGTAACGGCCGGGAGCTGCGCCGGGCCCGGGCCCGCCGCGGGGTGAGCGAGCCGCGGCACAGCCGCGCCCCCCTCCGCCGCCTCCCCTCTCCTCCTCCGTTCTCTCCGATGGGGGGCGCGGGCGGGCCAGCAGCGGCCTGCGCGCCGGTGGCCGGCTCGGCCTGGCGAGCGCCGAGGGAGGCCTCCGGCGGCCTGAGGGACGGGGAGGGGCGTGGCCTGAGGCAGACTCGTGAGGGAAAACGGAAAAATAATAAAATTGGGCAAGGTGCGAGCACCCGGTGTCGGAAGAACAGGGGAGTTAGAGCGTGGCGCGTCAAGGGGTCGGTCGAGGCTGGGGTGAGCTGTGGGCGCCGGCTGCGAGCCGGCGTGCTCGCGGGAGGTTGCTGCTGCTGCCCCGGCGTATCTGGCGTCGGTGGAAGGTGCTGGGCCGAACAGGCTTGCTCCGATAGCGTAGTCACCGCTGTGCCTGCCGCGGCTCTCCTTGGCTCCCGCGGGCCGGCCGGTATCTGGCGGTGCTGCTGGGGTGCCTGGCTCCGGCCAAGCCCCGGAGGGGTGTTATTTCCCAAGCGTGTAAGGTTCCTTGTCTCCTCGTGTCCCGCGGCTGCCCGTGCCTCCCGTCGCGCCCCTGGGCTTGCTGTTCAGGAAGGCGGTGCAGAGGCTTTGCAGCGTTAGCAGGGCCAGCGGGGAACCCAAAGCCCCCTTCAGACCCTTACCAGGTACTGGCGTGTGCCGTTGTCGCGGGGGCGGTCTCTTAGGAGCGCCCAAGCTAGAACAGCAAGCGCCAGTTTCAAGTAGTACATCTTCTAATGTGACCATGTAACTTCTTGTACAATGGGATACTGCTAATAGCAAGTTAATTGTGCTATATTATACTCCTAAATACTGTGGAGCTCTCTGTTAAGCCTCTTATTATTTCCTACCGGGTATCATGAGAGTTGTTTGGGTTTTTTTGGTTTTAGTGTTTAATACTACACAGGAAGGCACACAAAGGATATTTCTTACAGCACTCGCGCACCACGAGCTAAGAGATGTGGGAAGGGAGAAATCACATACTACTATGGATGATGTGTTAATATATTTTGAAACACTTTGCACATATATCTTGCTTGAATGGTGTATGTTGCATCCCAGAGTTACTTGGTTTTCTTCTAGGGGGCTGTCCTGAATACTTGGTGCCATGGCAATGCAGATGCAGTTCGAAGCAAATGCAGATACATCAGCAGAGGAAGAGAGCTTTGGACCACAGCTCATATCTAGGTTAGAGGTAGGTAAGGAGTTAGCTCTAGAGTAAGTTTTCAAGAAATCTGCTAGTCTTTTTCCTTAAACACAAGTTGTGTCTGAAAATTGTGTTGCTAAATTCTTACTTGTGTTCTGTCAAAAAAACCCAAAACAAAACACAAAACCCAATATGTTAACATTACGTTGTATATTATGTTGTCTTGCTGTGTACCCTTTCCTAACATGTATTGGTCACCTCCAGCATCTGTTAAACCAAACAGAGAATGAGATGATCTGCCTGTTCTATACCATCTATATAGTTAATAGCTTATGCAAATGTTACACTGGTGAAAGGATATTATTTTTTATGGTTCTCTGTGTATAAGTCAATAGGGAGATAACTCAATATGCTGACTTGTAATTACAGAGTTTGATCCAAATCTGAGGAAGCCAGTTGAAGGTATTCAGTGGGAGTTAGATTAATGTATTTGTGTCCTTTTTTCTCCCCTCCCTTTCAGCAATGTGGTATAAATGCAAATGATGTGAAGAAATTAGAAGAAGCTGGATTTCACACAGTTGAGGCTGTTGCTTATGCCCCAAAGAAGGAGCTACTAAATATTAAAGGCATCAGTGAAGCCAAAGCTGACAAAATCTTGGTAAGGGTGTTACAGAAAAGCTTTAACCCAAGATATTCAAGAAGTTTTATTTCTACTGGCTTAAAGTGTTCTGGTGATTTTGGAAGGTCTCCATTAACAGTATACTGAGAAGGGCAGTAAAGATGATTAGAGGTATGACATGACTTTTGACGAGAAGAGACAAAACCCACTAGGACCAGTTTCAAGAAGTGAAGAGGGAGGGACTATTAGAAAGGTCTATAAAAATCGTGGAAGGTATGGAGAATATGCCCAAGATGACTATTATTTCTAGCTCAGTATTTCTCATGATAAGAAGGCTTATGATAAGCATAAAGCAAAGAAAGTACTTTTTCATACAGGTTGTAATTAAGTTATGGAACTCCTTGTCCCAAGACCTGTAGTGTAAATTGGTTTAAAAAGAGGCCAAGCGCAATGTTTGTGGGGTAACGTTCAGACCAAGAAGCTCGCTGACTGAACCAGAGGAACTACTAGGTAGAGGGTCAGTCCCTTGTTCCCTGATGTGTTACGCTCGTTCCCTAAGCACCCGCTATTGGCAGCTGTCAAGGCAGAGGGTACTGCGTTGTGAACGACTGGACCGGCCCAGTGCAGCTGTGCTTCTGTTACGTTTCTCTTAAGCATGTTAATTGTGTACCTCGGATAGGTATTCACCTTGAGGCCTGGGGGGGACTGGGAGTGAAGCCCGAGTTGTAATCTCACAGCATCGTCTAGTTCAGAATGTGGAGTTTCTGCCAAACTAGTTCTCATTTATCGAAATCTGACCTGGCACAATGTTTAACTCCAATACTTTTCTTAGTTTGCATATTTATTTGCTATGAGGAAGACAGCATTCCTAACAGGCTGTATGCCCATCCTAAGTATTTCAAGTTTCACAGGGACAGAACTGAACTGAAAAGTGGGGGGTACAAGGGGGGGAAGATTTTGATAAAATACGCAAAATGGATGTTGAAGCTTTTTCTTTGATCAGAATTTCAGCTCTTTTCAGAGGTACCAACTAATATATGGTCTATAAAATAAAATGTGTGCATCAAATTATACAGGTCCTTCTCCATTTCAGAAAATAGAAAATTACATTATTAATTACTAGAGGGGTAAATGAATGGGATGAACACTCCTTGCACTGCTTAGTTTGGTTTTCTTTAGGCTGAAGCAGCTAAGCTGGTTCCGATGGGTTTCACCACAGCAACGGAATTTCACCAGCGAAGGTCAGAGATCATCCAGATCACCACTGGGTCCAAAGAACTTGATAAACTTCTTCAAGGTAATAATTTTATTTCTCTCTATTGATTAGCCTTCATTATCTGCTTTTTTTTTCTATGAACATGATCCTTGGACAAAAACACATAAGACACACAAGTTCTGGTTGAACGAAAAAGTTCTGCTCTCTTGTATCACAACTGATTTTCTTTTAAAAGCTGTAGAAATAGTTTTAAAACCTTTTAGTCATGATGCAATACCCAGAACTATTCATTTTGGATGTTTCTGGTTTATTCTAGTCTATGACCTATTTCAAGAAAACAAAACCAGGTATCGTCTTCTCCCCTGTTCTACTTGTAATCAAAAAATCAAAACGAGTCGTTTCAGCTTTTCAGCATCTTCAAAAATACACTTACCTAAACTTCTTATCTGCAACATGAACAAACCTCAGTATGAAAACCAATTTTTCCAATTAGAGTTTTGAAACTTTTAACCAAAGTAAGTGTTAAGCTGAGTCTCTGTAAATGTAATACTTTATATGCAGTCTTTGTTTGAAGTATGTGACCTTTTTAAAATTATTTTATTACTATTATTTTCCCTTCAGGAGGAATAGAAACAGGGTCCATAACAGAGTTATTTGGGGAGTTTCGTACTGGAAAAACACAGTTGTGTCATACCCTGGCAGTAACCTGTCAAGTGAGTAGTCCACTTTATTAAAATCAAGTATTCAGACAACACAGCTTTTGGATATTCACTAATTTGTGAACTTTTCTCAACCAATACAAATGTGATGCATGTAAACAGCTGCAAAGAACGTGAGTATTTGCAGCACCCTTGGCTGTACTTGCAGCTTTCTAGGATCATTTGTTTTGCACTTAATCTGCCTACTAGGATTACTTTAGCAGCAATTAAGTTTGTGATGTTTTTTGCTTGTGTTTGACATGTTCTGTAGCTTCTCCCCCCCAGTATTCTGACAACAAAATTTAACACGTTAGCCTTATAGCATAATTCTAGGTCTTAAATGCAGAGAAGTGTTTGATCTCTCTTCAGGTGCTCTGGACTGCAGAGAACCTTTCTTATCACCAAGAGTGTTGAAAAGAGAGAAGAAACTGTGTTGGGTTCAACAAGTTTCTTTGACTAGCTGCTTTTTTTTCCTAACGTTTCCTAAGCTTACTTCACTTTACTTTTGTAAAAGCCTTCAGCTGGCTCTTGCTATCAAACAGTAGATCAGTTTGGAGTAACCTTTTTTCTAATCTTAGTTTAAACAAATAATAGTGTTTATTACTTTCTAGAGGTTGCTATTTCATAAAATATTAGAGACTTTGGGCTTAATTTGAACACCCTTATGCACCTAAACTTACCAGCTCAAAGTTCAGCACCTGTCCTCTTATGTAGGTATCAGAGATCAAAAACAGGAATCTTCCTTCTTGCTTTTCCCAGATAAATGTGACTTTAATCACAATAGCTTGGTATATTATTTATTGTATGATATCGGTCGAGGGCATAAGGCAATAACTGGATTATTTGTTGATACTTTATTTCATGTTCATTCATTTGCTTTTCCTTTAGCTTCCCATTGACCGAGGTGGTGGTGAAGGAAAAGCTATGTATATTGACACAGAAGGGACCTTCCGTCCAGAACGTCTTCTTGCTGTGGCCGAGAGGTCTGTACTTATGGCTAGAAGTAAACTGGCATTAGTTGAAGAAAGGAATACATTTACTCATGGGACAGCTTAATTAGTTAATAAGGATAACTGTGTAAATTAGCCTGTCTCCTTAAATTCATGGGGCTGTTGCAGTAAGAACTATCCCTAAAAAAAACAGCCAAACACAAACCTTTCTGTATTCTAGTTGTCTGTCTACCTACATGCATGTTAGACCACTTCATTAGCTGTATTTTATAAACAAAGATTCTAGTTTTAGATATAACAGCAGCTAACATCATTGTCTCTTGGAATATGATGTCTTCACTTCTTACTATTGTCTCTTTCAAATTTAGTTTTACTGTTAGTGAAATACATTCAAAGATTTTTCTTAAATTTTGCCAATAGCATTACCTTGAAACAAAGATTCTTTTGTAAAAAGGTTATCGCAACAGCAGCTGGAAAATTTTTGTTAGGAAATATGAGAGCATCCACTGACCAGTTGAAAAGCTGCTTTTCCATCTCCTGCCTCTATCTGAGAATGTTCTGACGTGTTTTTTATACCTTTACTTTGGAAAGTAAAACTTGATTACCCAAATAAAAATTCTGCTGTCTACACAGAGATTCTGGTTAGACTTGAAAGCCTGAAGTACTGGTTCTGTACATTGGAAAAAGGAGCTACTTCTGGTCTTGTGATTCTTTAGACTTCCTCAAAATTAAAACTGCTTCTGTGGGGCTTAATTCTCCGTGATCGTTGTTTCAATTAAAAATCAAGGTACATATGCAACTTCAGTGAACTTGGGTTGAAGTATTTGTTTATCTTGCA
Organism: Calonectris borealis; assembly: GCF_964195595.1. NCBI lineage: Eukaryota > Metazoa > Chordata > Aves > Procellariiformes > Procellariidae > Calonectris > Calonectris borealis. The sequence continues at coordinate 21,132,616 of NC_134325.1, forward strand.
GTGCTTTTCAATTGCTGAAATTGAGTCAGCTTGAACAGAAAAGTAGCCCAACACTTTGGGAAGGGATGTGAAGCATGTCATACCTGACTGAAGTAGGAGAGGAATTTTAAGGATGCAGAATGCAATTATTCAGATTGGAATTCGGGCCTAAGCTTCAAATTAACAATTTCTGTTATATGGTAGTTTTAAAAAATATTTCCACCTAGATACTGATTAGAATTTTCATGTCAGTAAGCTGTGCACTTTCTTCTGGAAGTAATAAGATGACAAATATTGATTGTTTCTAAGCTGCAAGCCAAAATCATGCAGCAAGGCTGGGCTGATTTGAATACAGAGGCTCAGATGTTCTGCAAAGATAAAATCAATTGGCCTGTTTTCTCCTGCACTTTTTCTAGTCTGGCTTAGGTTCACAGTTTTTCAGGCTGTGTATGTGGGGTTTTTTAAAAAGTATTTTAAAAACTTCTGTACAAATTTCCTAACTTAAAAAGCAACTGTCCTCCTTTTTTTACCGTGCATTTACAGAAGCAAGACTTAATTGCCAAGTGACTGTGTTTCCTTCAAGCAGCCTTCAAGTACACTTAAAGGCCTGGCCTATCATTATAGATGTTTTCTCTAAAGTTTCTTTGGGTTTACCCTTCATCACTCCTCAGCATGTATTTTTTTCACAAAGTTATTTTTTTGCCAAGACTCCACGTGACCTGTGAGGCAAAGCTGCCTTCCTTATGCTGTGGGCTGATTTCACAGTATGTCTGCTTTGTAATATCACGCTGCATAGCTAACAGTGTGTATGGGGCAGAAACTAAGTTTTAATTCGGTCTAATGAGGCTCGATTCTGTGCCGCAGCAGGCGGTCCTGCCATTCCTTTTGCCCCACGGTGTTGGCGCCAGTGACTGCTAGGCTGTAGGCTGAAGCAGAGCGGCTGCTGATGTGGTTCACTGCAGGGCAGCACAAGTTGCTGGTGCTGGAGCAAAGGAGGGGACAAGAATGAGCAGCTGGAAGCAGAGAGAATGAAAGGGTAGGACTGCTGCTTTTTAGTAGCACCACAGATTTATGAGGCAAGGCCAGTATTTATGGGCCCTTCCACGACTGTCGGTAGAAAAATCAAATAAGATTTAATACCAAACCAGTATGACGTGCTAGCCCACGTCCTTTTCTTTCCTTTCCTTTACAGAGGGAGATGATCTAATGGACATATCATCCTAAATGAGTGAAGTAAGGTCAAGTTATTGAAAAACAAGTTATTTAAGATTTGGGTCAGTACAGGATTTGGATGGTTTGTTACTGAAAGGCAAGAAAAAAATCTTTGGAAGACATTTTACACAGGTCCTGGAGGTTAATTTGACAGATGTTCACTTTGGAAACATCTGGTATTACTATTCCTCTCCTCTCTGCTGCTTCTCCCTCCCCACAGCTGTTGTGTAATTGTCCCTCTGCAGGAAGTAATTTCCCTCACTTTTTTGCTACTGGAAGGGAATGTGTGCTTCCTAATCAGCTGGGGACAGTACCAACTAAATCCTGTTAACTCTCTTTGAAAACAATTTGATCTAACCCTGCCGGCTTTTCCTGCAGCAAGTAGAGGAGTACTCCCATATTCCCTGTCACCAGTGGATATTTGGCAGCAAACACCTTTGGCACTGATGAGAAAGTGAAGTGATGTTTGCAGCAGCCACAGGTACATCCGTAAGAGGGTATCTGTGCGTGGCTGTATACAGACAGTACTTCTTCCAGTCAGTTCCATCCTTCAGTCTTTTTCTTCAGCTCGGCTAGGATGGAGGCTAACCATCTTTCAACTCATTTCTTTCTGTAGTCTACTGATTTGCCAAGTATTTGACTAGTGCCCTTGGCTTTAATGTCGAATATGTAATATTTCAGTGTGGTCTTGCTTCAAAATGCTAGTCAGGAGTGGCTATTATTCACCTTCAAACATAAGGTGCAAGTAGCCTAGTAAGGTTGGATTATTTGATTTATTAATAGCTATTATGTGTGTAACAAGATTAATTGATAGCTATGATTCTAAAAGTGTACTGTTCAAAGCTATGCTTAGCCTAGAAGTCTGATTAGGGAGGGAGACATTAGGTGTCCAGCTGTGAAAAGCAGAATACTGAAATCATGAAGATACTTACCTTACATCAAATGAAGAATGTGAATTATTTTGGTATGACTTGGATCTTTCATACTATTCATTGATGAAAGTCAATTCAGCTGTGCTAGTGTCATTAGAGTGTAAAACTATTGTTAGAAGTTGTGGTCCTTCACTGGAGAACCCTCTTTGACCCGGCTCTTCGGGGAGAATCTAAAAAATCAATTCTGTGACAACAGAAAAGTTTTGCACTCTTCTCCCAGGGCATCTTGCCAACTGAACGTGCGCTTATGTCCATTGATGTGTGCTTCTGCATTCAGAGTACCATTGATGTATGCACTCCATTTAGTTTGCTTTACATAGACATTTTAAGTATGCCTCTCCAAAGTGCCTGCACACTCATGCATGCAGAATGGGGAACAAATGGGAAGAGTTAGAAGTCTGTCTGCAGTTTCAGGGCTAAAAACTCGCTGTGATCACAGAGATGCAGTGACCGTGAGAAGGTGGAGTTCAGGATCTTGAGATCAGCGCAAGGCATTAAGCGGGATCACAATACTAGACTTCAGGAGAGCGGACTTTGGCCTCTTCAGGGATCTGCTTGGAAGAATCCCATGGGACACAGCCTTTGAGTGAAGAGGGATGTACGAGAGCTGGCTGATGGTCAAGGATCATCTCCTCCAAGTCCAAGAACGGCCATCCTGTTGAACAGGAAATCAAGGAAAGGCAGTTGGAGGCCCATATGGATGAACAAGGAGCTCCTGTTAAACATAAAAAGGAGGCATACAAGAGGTGAAAACAGGGACAGGTGACCTGGGCGGAATATAGAGGCACCGTCCGAGCATGCAGGAATGGGGTTAGGAAGGCCAAAGTCTGTCTGGAGTTGAATGTGGTAAGGTATGCAAAAGGTGGCAAGAAAAGATTTTGGTGTTCAGTGTGGCCAAACATTAGAACAGGTTGCCCAGAGAGGTTGTGGATGAAGATGTTCAAAGAAGATGTTCAAAACTCAACTGGACACAGTCCTGAGCAACCTGCTGCAGCTGATCCTGCTTTGTGTGGGGAGGGGAATTGGACTAGTTGATCCACAGAGATCCCTTCCAACTTCAAAGAGTCTGTAATTCTGCGAAATATGCTGTGGTGTGAAATGAAAAATGAGAACAAATTAGGTATGTTCTCTCTCATTGGAAAAAATATTACTACATTTCAGATCCAAGGAGGATAATCAACTGGTTCTCCAAATTCTAAGGGATTTCTCAAAGTGCTTTATAAATAATTTAAATGCAAGATGTTGAATGTAACTTTTTTTTTAATTATTATTATTATTTTGGTAGTAAAACACCGATAGAGGTATTGCAGGTGGAAGGCTGTTTATCACTGTTCTTTATTAGCAATATACTGCTTTCAGAATATTCTGTTCCGGAATGGTAGCTTTCCTTGCCTGTGGTTTTATTTTGAGGAAAATGTCTGGTGTTCCTAGGCAGGAAAATGTGCTTTAAAAATGGTTTCTGTTCTCTTTTCATCACCAAGTTGTGTTGCATTTTCTCTAAGACTCTCCCAGGAATACGAATTTTCATTCTAGTCTTTAGGTAAAGCTGCTAGATAACTCCTACTGATGAAGTTGTACTTAAAGATTTTATTTCCTCCCCCCCGATTTCTCAGGTATGGCTTGTCTGGCAGTGACGTCCTAGATAATGTGGCGTATGCTCGAGGTTTTAACACAGATCATCAGACCCAGCTCCTGTATCAGGCATCTGCTATGATGGCTGAATCACGGTAATAAGACTGATTTAGATGGAGTGATTTTCATGCTGATACATATTATTATAAAGCTACCTATAGATGATGAACAAGTGCAAGGGAAGTATAGATTACAAAATTGTGAAATGTCAAAGTAAATGTTTACTTCAGAAGTTAACTTTTTTGAAATATACTTGCTTCCTCCAGTGCTTAGCTCCGTTAGATCAGGTTTTGTTGTTCTCAAATGGGATCATGCTTTGGCATATACAGATCCTAGGCAGTCAGTGAGAGTTAATACCTCTGGCTGCTGAAATGTTGGATGACAGCGACGGGCTTGAACTGCGTCAACTGATGTTACTTTACAAAGAACAAGTGCCAGCCTGAGAAACAATTTTAAAGATCAGTTTGTAATTGCTTTCAGAAATATAGTGTTGATTTAGAGCATGCCAAGCACCGAAGAAACCTGTGCTAGACAGCTTTAGTTTGAAATTAAGATTTATGGACCCCTTTAGAGGGAAGGAGGTGGTGGTATGAGGTGTATAGGAACCTGTCCACAGAATATCTGTGGTGTCAAAACATTAAGTTCTGGGCTAGTTTATAAAAGTACAATAAATCCAAGTTTTTAATCATGCGGCAACTTTCTGTGGGTTTACTGGGTTTTATTGTATAGTTAGTAATCTGAACATTACAGATCAAGTCAGTGTTGTTAAAAAATTCTGCTAACTGGCACGGTGAGAGGAGATTACATCCACATCTGTATGCAGCCTTACAATTTGCTGAGCACTGTCACACTCCAGCGGAGGCATTATTCATGCCTGGAAATGTTTATGAGAACCTTGTACTTATCTTCTCCAGATATGCGCTGCTGATAGTGGACAGTGCCACAGCCCTTTATCGGACAGATTACTCGGGAAGAGGCGAGCTGTCAGCTAGACAGATGCATCTGGCCAGATTTCTGCGCATGCTTCTTCGACTTGCAGATGAGGTAAACTATGAACTTTGCTTTATTCCCTAAGGGACTGGTGATCAGTTTTTTCTCTTGTAAAGCTTAGCAGTTTTGTACAAAAGGCTTTCTGCCCGCTCAGTGTCTGCTTCCATTTTGTGTTGAGAGGCCTGATGGAGTGGTGGACAGCAGAGAGGACAGCAGAAGTGCATGTGTCTTCCCTCCCGCCCCCATTATTCAGATTGTGAAAGATAAATGCATTTTGATTTGTTGCTTTTCTCCTTACAGTTTGGCGTGGCAGTTGTGATCACTAACCAAGTGGTAGCACAAGTAGATGGAGCAGCCATGTTTGCTGCAGATCCCAAAAAACCTATTGGAGGAAATATCATAGCACATGCTTCCACCACGAGGTGAGAGAACAGATTATCATCTTCCGTTAGCCTTATTTTGGAAGATTTTGTGAAACTAGCTAAGTACCTTTAAATTCTGGGTTTCTACGTGGTCTGTCAATGGTAAGTCGAGACTGCTTTTCAACAAATCAGTGCTACTCTGAGCACTCATTCATCTGTAGTAAAATCAACACGTTTTCAGTTCTTACAGCTCCACACAGTGTGCTGTATTCATGTACTAACATCATGTTTTAGAGCTTATGATAATGATTTACTGAAAGTAGGCTATACATCCTTACCTGTTTTGTTTTCTTCTCCCTATTAGACTGTATCTGCGAAAAGGCCGAGGTGAAACCAGAATATGTAAAATTTATGACTCTCCTTGCCTTCCTGAGGCTGAAGCAATGTTTGCTATTAATGCTGATGGAGTGGGAGATGCTAAAGACTGAAGACTCCATTTCATTTCCCGAGTAACCCAAGACTAGGTGTCCGTAAAAGGCTCCTTCTTTTGTGGCACCTTACAGATGCTTTCCCAACACAGCTGCCGTTCAAATGCCGGCAGAGGGATCTCTTGTATTTCAGCATAGAAGTCCATCAGGTGAATACACTTTGAGACGCATCTTGGCCTGGAAGAGATCTACCCTCTTGGGCTTTAGTCACATGTTAGATTAACGTGGTTTCTCGAGAACTTTTTCAGAGGACCATAGCCTCTGTATTTTCCTCACGGCTGTTGCTCCGGATGGATTCTACCGGTGGACGTAGCGCAGTGAAATCTAAGAGTATGTGGCCATAGCTCATAACCTGGTGAATTTGAAGTAGCATTGATGGATTTGTCAAATAAGAAAAGTGATGACTTAAATACTTAATGGATTGCTTTAATTATAAAATAAAGCAGAATGATATTCCACAATAAGAATTTGAGCATATTGCTGGGATTGATGATGATCACAATCCATATTCTTTATGTTAATTTTGTTTTGGATGCTGAACATGCTGTTTTTTGGGAACTGTTAATTTACATTTCAATTACATTTTTTGTATTTCATTAATTCTCTGTGGAAATGTGCTTTTAATAAAAAGGACCATGAAAATATTGACGACGTTACAGGTTTCTGGGATTCAGCCAGGTTAATTCAGACCAAGGCATTTTTTATCTGCGGGTAGGAAGAAGATGCATAAATCTTCAGTGAATCTCAGTCTGGATTTTTTTTTTCTCCTAATGCTAACAAAATGCATCATCTCCTTCATGATTTGGGATGTGCAGTGCCACTATGCTGTAAGTGCCCTGTAGATGTCTTTTAAGCATTTTTGAGGTTAAAAAGTTTCTTTTATAATATGCAATATTTTTATACAAGCCATGCTATTGTGAACTACTCTGAACTTGATTAAAGAGAATAATATCATAGTGGTGGTTGGCAGCAAAAAATATTTTCCTTGTTCTTTTTCTCTGGGACAAATAATGAAGAATACACACAGTGGGATCCAACTGTCTCTTACAGGCTAGCAGGCATAAGCTACATTTATTCAGGTACATAAATACTTGTGCTATATCGACTACTAAATCTCATGAGATGGTAAGTTGTCTGCTGTCTCGTTTATAGCTGAATGCCTTTGTTCTTAAATTCTGCGTAGCCACGGAGCCTCTGCTGTTTCTATTCAGAAGATGTGCACAAAAGGCCATTGCTGTCACCATTGCCTGCAACTGAGTTTCAAGAATCAAAACTCGCATTAAAATGTTAAATTGGGGTGGAACTCATCAGTAAGGAGCTGAGATATTCAGGGTTTTTAGTGACAGAGGGTCAGCACTTGTTCCTCGCGCTTGCCCTACCTGTAGGTGAAGGTGGTACAGCGTACTGTCCGTGATTGCTCTTGTCTGAGGTGACCGCTGCCTAAAGCGTGCTGGGCGCTCATCACGGTGGCTGCAGCCTGACGTGGCCGGGGTCTGGACTGCTGGGAGGGTGGGGGAATCCGGCAAAGACTCCCAGCTCTCCTCAGGAGCGAGGCTAGAGTAAAAGGAAATGTTACGCCCTGTCAAAGTCCAGATGTCTGAGAAGCTCTGGCCTTTCTGGTTTTGAGAGTCCAGACCTGAAGTTTGGCAGCAGGTGGTCTCTGAAATGAAATGTCTTGTGCTGTCCCTACAGAAATTTGCTTACAGGTAACCAAGTTTTTCTGGGCTTTTTTTTTGTTTGTTTTTTAAGCCCCACTTTGTAAACATGTACGTATCATTTAAGTATAAATGGCACTTTAGGGGACGATGGAAGTTTGTTTTATTGCTTTTGGCTACACTAAAAGTCAAAATGTCGTGTTTGTTTTCTGCTCTGTTGCTTCTCTTCCGTGTCCTCTGTGGAGAGGGAGTTTTGCCATGCCTATATCATAGTCCTCTGCTGTTTGTACCTCTTTCTATGTTAATGCTGTGTAATTCAATCTAATAGAATAATTTTTTTTTCTCCTTTTCAAAGTCTGCTTAGGTCTTTGAACAACTAAAATTACATCTGAAGTCCTCTCTGTTCATGCAGTGCTCAGCATGGAAACTGATTTTTCTAATAGCCTGCAGTACTTCTTAGCTAGCTAAGAGGTTTGTAACTTGGATTGGGAGAGCAAAGGTGAAGAAACTAGGAAATATTTGTTCCTCTTCTGTAAGCTCTTGTATGGCTTAGGCTCTGAACTCGGGGGGATTTAGGAGGTTTGGTTTTGTTTCTTTTAAACACAAGAACCTTTTTCGAAAGATCTTCCTCAGGTCATCTTATGACGTCCCTGTAGCAGCTGCACAGGCAAGTATTTCCATAGAGGGTTTAAGTTGCTAATGACACAATGCTATGAAACGCTAATTAAATAAGCTTATTGTCAACATTGCTTTAACCTCAAGGAGGCATAATTAATATTCCTTTAGTAAACACTTTTCCTACTGTCTCCTTGAAATACTTCTCTCAATGTTTCCCCAAAAGTTCCTCTCAAGGCAGTGGAATATGATTAGAAATCATATTCACTTTTTAAACTCTAAAGTGTTTTTGTGTGTGCGTGTTTGCGCAATCGTCTGGCTCACGTTCATCCGGCCGAGTTCTGCTACGTTTGAACCCATGTCTAGAGGTGAAGAGGAAATTATAACTGCATTGAAATGTGTACAGAAATACGCGCATTACTCTGAACTGCTGCTTGTTAGAGCACGATGGAGGGCAGCTCGATGAGTTAAAACGACATAGATAGATAGCCTGCAGTCTTTTGTTTCCCTGTTTCCCTTAGCGCTGTGTTGTTTCCCTCACAGCCGCCCGCGTTGCTGCCGGGGCCGGCCGCGCTCCTTCAGCACCGGCCAGGTACCCCTCCGCCGCCCCATCTGGTTTGAATTGCCAGAAGAGCTGGCGATGCTATTAGCTACACAACTTGCGTTTTGTACACAAATTAAAAACCCCTCGTAGTACAAACGCGAAGCGCAGAGACCGCGAGGAGCGAAGCAAGGCACGAGCCTGGTGTGTTGAGAAATACTCCCGTGTTTTCTTTAGAACAGCCGCGTCTCGTAACTCCGTGCCTCTGACTTCGTGGGCAGGTAGCCGGCTGACTGTGTGGCGTTGTGTGTGGTCAGTGAAGTTTCCCAACTACCCAGCTTTAGAAGCAAATGCTAAATTTTTCCAGATGCAGCCGTGGTGGTGCAAGTGCAAAGTGCTGCTCGGTGGCTCCAGCTCTCCCTTTTTGTTAGCTTTGCAGACACAAACGCCCTGTGTGACAGCAGCGCTTTCCCCGGGATGTGTTTTTAATTATGGGGAGGAATCTTTGTTAAAGGTCGCAACCCGGGCTGAAAACAATCAGATCTCTGCGACTGGTTTATGTTATCTCGGTCCAATACTCCCGGTGCCTCAGTCTCCCCACCGAGACCCGAGGTCGCACACCAGCCTTGCAAGGTGACCTTGTACAACCCGTGTTACTCTATCCAGGGAGGAGAAAAATAACCAAAGGTAGACGTGCCCGAAGTCTACGGTAACACTTAGTTATTTTCACTGCATAACCTGGGTTAGTTAAACTACACAGACTTGTACTTGAGCTTGTCGTTATGCTGCTGGCCTTGGCCCATAGCGTGTATTGGTCTCGGTGGTGGTGGCGGTTTCCTCCGAAGATCGATGTGTGTTTATGCTGTTGAGACGCAGCTTTGATACTCCATCCCTCCCGGCACAGACCTCGCTGCTGATGGTGAAAAGAACCGAAAGGCCAAATTGTCCACTCCTCCTGGGACTACAACGACCGTGTGCAGTCTACTGTTTCCCTTTTAGATGGTTTCAGCCTTTATTTTCAGGAGAAACTTTGAAATATAAATTGGTTTCTCTGTGCTGTAGAGTTACATCGTTCTTCACTCTGTCTCGCTCAAGTGGGCTGTGTCCTCTTCCAGGAAAGGCAGAAAATATCTGCGTAACCCAGCTACGCTCCGGGCTTTAAACAAGCTTTGGAGCACTCAGTATTTGTTTGTCCAATCATTAAATACAAGACAGAAAGGGGGTTTTAATAACTGTAACCTTGAGGCTTCAAAGGAATGAAGAAGAAAAGTAAAATGGAGGGAACGCTGCAGCTAAAGTTACGTCCAGAATATTTAGAACGTCTTACCAGAAACCAAGAGCAAAGCCAATGATTTCATCACCGGCCTGAAAACAAAGGGAATGGGTTTATTCTTCCTGTGCAGCAAATGACAGCAAGTTGGTGTTTTGGTACACTGGAAGGCGTTTGAGTGTTGAATGGATTTTGGGGAGGTGCGAGGGGGAGAAATCGGAGGTGGTGTATCTTCACACCTTTTCAGAAAATAAACGGCAAGACTTCAAATTTCACTTAAAATCATTCATTTTTATTACACTAGTTGTATGCTACTACTGCTTAAATTTATCCAGAGGATTTTTATTTTTCTTAGCAGAAACTTGACTGTACTTGTTTCTCTGTCCCTATTTTGTATAAAATATGATCCTTTAATCACTGATGGTCCATCACATATTTTAAAAACATCTAAATCTGCTGGAAAAAGAAAAGTACAATTGTGTGCAGATCACCACCACCGCGCCCAGAGAAAGGCTTTGCTATTAACTCTGAAATGAAAGTGAATCTTTGAGCTTGGCTGGTCAGGGCTAATGAGCTCCAGCACTTCTCTAGCTTAAGACCATCAAGCCCATCCTGTAGCTGTGGGGTCACGTTCTGCATTATGCCTCGGACAGAAAACTGAAATTAATATTCTTAATATTCAGTTAAACCAATCTTGGGACAGAAAGCACAATAAAAGTCAACTTTACGTATGCTTTGCTCTGTGACTTGCTTAAGTAAGGTTTAGACGCTGGAGTGTACGAAATAGAAGGAAAAGCACAGCAGAGCACCCGGTATGTGAAAGGGTGCAGAAGATGGTCGTGGTGAGCAGGAGATGGTCGTGGTGAGCAGGAGGTGGTCGTGGTGAGCAGAAGATGGTCGTGATGAGCAGGAGGTGGTCGTGGTGAGCAGGAGGTGGTCGTGGTGAGCAGGAGGTGGTCGTGGTGAGCAGGAGGTGGTCGTGGTGAGCAGAAGATGGTCGTGGTGAGCAGGAGGTGGTCGTGGTGAGCAGGAGGTGGTCGTGGTGAGCAGAAGATGGTCGTGATGAGCAGGAGGTGGTCGTGGTGAGCAGGAGGTGGTCGTGGTGAGCAGGAGGTGGTCGTGGTGAGCAGACGACCTGCCTCAAGGAAAGGGGAAGCTCAGAGCTGCCCGTGTGAGACCACGCTCCTGCGAGAAAGACCGACCTTGGTTTAGGGTGAAGCCTGGGGGTGCCGGGACTCCCAAGTCCAGTTTGTATTTACAGCTGCAGTAAAAACCTGAGCACTCAACCACCGCCAGAAATGCAGGCGTGTGAATTTATCAGAGACTGGGCAAAAGGCTTATGGATGCTGTAGGCGTTAAAGGACTCTGTAGGGCCAGGGAGGCTGTGTGTCCAGCAAGGCTAACGAGCAAACGAGGCTGCCCCCAGAACAAAGCAGGTTTGGGGCATTTTTATTCTACTGCTGAGCTGGTCCCAGGTTTCCTCTCCTGCCCCACGTCTCCTCCGGCCTCGTGAGCGCTCCCCATCCATCGGCGGGCAGGAACGGGTTAAAGGAGCCTTTCCCAAGGTGGGAGCTGGCTGGAAGAGAGGAGGAAAGCAGTCACGCAAGGAAAACCCTGCTGGCTCGAGAGGGGCTGGCTTCTCACGCATTGCCGTGTAACCCTGTCATCTATCTTGTCACGGGCCAGCCCTCCTGTCAGCATTAATCCGCGCCTTAATCTCTTCTCCCTCCCGGGGCGAGACAGCGGCGGGGGGAGCTGGTCCCTCGCCAGGCTGCCTGCGCTGCCCTGCCTTCTGCTCGCCCAGAAAGCACAGCCAGTTGACGGAGAGCGGTGATTATTTCCCCATTACACGTGCCAGAGGGGACATTCTCATTTCGGCCCCCTTCTCCCTGGCAGGACACTCGCCCTCTCTCTGCCAGCACGCAAACGCCCCTTGAATAGCTTTTAATTACAGAAGAGAAAGGCTGTCAGCCCGTGCGTGGCATCCCCGGGTGCACTGGCATTGTCTTCTTAGAGAAGGACTGTTAGGACAGGTTTATTAAGTGATAGAGAAGCAAATTAATTCCCTTGGAAGCCTACGGCTGCCAGAGGAGAGGGCTGTTGCACCCAGCCTTGCAGGAGACGTGCAGACCCTTTCAGGACTGTTTCAACACCATTTCCAGAGTCTGAACCCAGCTGGTTTGTAAAAGTCTGGATCCAAGGGAGGAGCAGAGTGGCTCCGTTATCACAGCCCTCTCGGGGCCAGGACTAAGCTTCCAGCTCTTCCTAAGACCTGTTTTTCCTCCCAGACAGAGCCCTTGTTTCACCCCAACCCAAAAAAACTTGAATTCCTGCTAGAGATGAGGGCGAGCGCCAAGTGATGTGGAGGCTTAACCTTCCTGCCTATAAATCCAGCCGTTGCCATTTATCTATCTCCTGTTACCTCCGCCAGCCTGGGAGGTTTGCAAGGTTTCTGCCTTCCCCTGCTGGGCGCCAGCACCTGCAGAGCCAGGCGCGTCCCAGGCAGGTTTGCAGATTTATCTGCCAGAATTCAGCATTCGTGCTACTAACGCAGAGAAAACATCCTCAAAATGAGTGGGATGGAGGGTGATGGTGGATCCCTGACCTGCAGCTGCTGGTCCATGAGAAGTCTTTAGCACTGTGTGCCCCCCCACCCCATTTTGCGTTGTTTTTGAGGCTGAACGCGTGGCAGCAGAAACCCACAGCAACAATTCCCGAACTCAGAAATGCCTCCCTTTGCTCCGGTTCTTGAGCAGAGCAGAGCCCAAGTGAGCTCCCCCCCCCCGAGCTTTTCCAGCACCTCTGAAATCCAGGTCTCCCCATCTTCCAGCCAGCTGCGCTGCTGGCGAGTTGTTCTTTGAAAACGCAATGTTCTCCACCCCAATTTTTCATGAAACCATGTATAATGGGCTAACCCCACAAATTTAAAGCCCTAGGCAGCTCTGAATGCAGCGCAGGCGATGTCGTAGCATCTAGCTGGGCTACAAGCTCGCTTACAGCTCTTTAGATTGAATTTGAATAGATCTGAATAATGTGTCATTATCTGCTGGATGAAAAACCACTTCCCTTTGCTTAGCCCACTCCTGCTGCCTTCACAAGCTCCTCTTCCGCAAGTGATCCTCACCAGCTCTTCCCTCCCTTCTCTCAACAGCTCGAAGCCCGCCGCTCTCACTAGCAGCTGACGAAGCCTCCCGAGGACTGAATTCATCGCGCCTTCGAGAAGACCGCAGAAGTCCCCAGAGGACACCTACAAGAAGCTCGAAGCAAACCCGTCGGTCCCCAGCACGATCCTCTGCCAGATTTGAGACACTGCTTAGGCTTCACGCAGCAGCAGCCGTGCAAGAGCTGTAGAAATAAACCTCCAGAAGGTTAAATAATAAATAAACCAGAGAAGGAAGAACTGAACGAAAAACACCCTTCATACCCAAACCGCTTGCAGGAGCGATAGGGCAGAGCAAAGATGCCGCAGGGGAGTCTCGCTGAGGAAGGCTGGGGCTTAAAATAAGGTGCGGATGCTGCCCTGGGCTCCTGCGTGAAGCTCATCTGCCGTGCCCACATCTTCTGCATTATATACATCCAGTCTGGATGGAATGTGGCTGCCTCAGGAATAGCGAAAGGGCCTCCCTTGCCTTTGGAGAGGAAGAAACATCCCGCGTTGCTTTTTTAATGGATGTGTCAGGCCAAGTGGCTTGAGTCCAGCGAGAGGGTAACAGACGGCTTTCATTCCTTGCTGCTCCAACTTTGCGTGAACCCACGCTGCCTGGAAATCGCGTGTTGGCTCCTTAACATCCAAGTGCTCCTTCTGGTAAACCTCGGCCAGCGGCAGCCTCCCGGAGGGATGCGGCACCTTGGCATCAGCGTCCCTCCCTCCGCTGCCTCTCCCACGAGGGCAGGGAGACTGAGCTTATCGCTAGCACAGGCGCGCTGTGTTTAATAGGACGTTCGTTTGGGCCAGCTATCAGGACCTCATCTTGAAGCAGGATTATTAATCTATGGCTTTGCAGGTTGCAAAAGCCCAATTCTAAAGGGGGCTAAAGCTCAGCCTGGTCCAAACATCAGGGTACAACCCCCTGTGAAACACCCCAGAGTGACGCTGACCATGTTTTCCTCTTTACAACCTTCTTTACACCCACAGAGCCACCAACCGGCGTCTGCTTTGGGCAAATCTCGCCCGATTTTCAGCTGAATTACGCGGAGAGAAGTGATGGCGAGAGCTGCATCTCTGCCGGCTTCCCAGGAGAGCCCAGATCGGGGCTCCTGTCCCCCTCCAATGTCTTCTGCAAGTCACCCTCAAAAGCACGCGAGGGACACGCCACTCATTCAAAGCCAAATATTAACAACAGATTTGTCGTCCCCAAGATAAGGGGATGCCGAAGGGGACCTGGTGCTTCTTTCACAGCAGCAAAACCTGGTCCTCCTCCCCGGTCGTCCCTCCTGCAGCGCCTGCCAGCAAAGGAACGCGTCGTACTGTCACAAACATCATTTTCATGAACTTATTTTTCATCAACACAGAAAACAGGCGCTGCCTGATGTATGAAGAGCCGGAGTCGGCGCTGGCTGAGGTCAGACTTTGCAGATTCCCGCTGCCAGCAGTGAGCTTTGGATCAAGGACAAGATAAATAGAAAAACGAATCTAGGAGACGGTTAGGAAATCAATCAAAAAAAAAAAACCCAAACACGAAAGTGAACCGAGCCCTTGGGCTGATGCCACCTACAAACCCTGACCAGGAAAGTGAACGCACACGAATTCAATGCCTAAAAAAATACAGTGTCAGATGGGAGGAGAGGGTTTCTTCTTTAAATTAAAAGCACATTTGGAAAAATAAATCTGCTGTAACATCTCATTTCCTCTGCTTGATTGGCTTACATGTTATCTGGTCTGATTTTAAACTGCTCCGGAGGGGATTTTTCATCCTGGATGGTTATAAAGAGCCTGCTGGTGTCTGAGCACAACATAAAATAATAGCAAAACCACACCTGATTTGGCAGGCGGAGCCTCTCCTCGGTGTCACCGCGGGATCTGGGATCCAGGGCATCCCTGGCCGGCTTTCGGGGGGCCGCGGGGCACAGCCCTCGCCGGGCGCTGGCTGCATCCAGCTGCTTCCTCAAGTACCCTTTAACGGGGGTTATTTTTATCGGGGTGGGGGGAACCGAAAACAGACAAATTGGCTTTAACCACTTTTTCGAGGGTCTCCTCTCTCCGCTCCTCACCGAACTGCTGCTGGTCGGGTTTCTGCCGTCCCCGGGAGGTACCGACGCTGGAGCGTGCTCTTCCCGCGGCCTCCCCGCCCGGCGCCGAAGCAGCTGGGGAACAGGCGCCTCCCCTCCACGCCCCTGCTTCCGTTAATGGTTTTCAAATTTATTTCAAAATAAACGGCACATTGCTGATGGTAGTCGCCTGGCTAAGGGGGTTGCTCAGCCTGGCCGTAAAACAGCGCGGAGAGGCTTTTCTCTTCTTTCCCCATCATTTTCTCCCCCAAAATGCAAGCCTTGGGCTCAGTTCACCGTCCTGCTTCCCCAGCGTAAATCTCTGCAATGAATTGGACTTAGATTCACCAGCCCAACACGGGTAGAAATGTTGTGCTCCTTATTGTAAATCTTAATGACAGTAATCACTTAAGAAAGAATTAAACCTACACACGCGGGAGCTGGGAAAGCAGCCGGTGAAGCTGGGAGCAAAGCCTCGAGCAAAGGGATGCTCAAACCCACCCAGAGGTGTTGGGAAATCATTTCCTTTGAGTTAAATCTTTGTTCCTTTTCAAGTAGCTTGCTTAATTATTAATAGCTTAATTAATTATGAATAGCTTAATTAATGATCAATAGCTTAATTCCAATAGCTTAATTATATATTTCTGATGTTGCAAAGACTAGACATTTACCAAACCCCAAAGTTTTCAACCTCGATTGATTTATCTGACGTATTAAACTGTTTTAATCCAGCCTGGGAATCCTGCTGGGAAGAGCTTTCGGGCTGCTGCCCCTGAGCCTCCCGGAGCTGGAAACTCCCGTCTCCTTCTTCGCCTTCCTCTGCCCACCCAAAAAAAGAGGAATAACCCAAAAAAGGGGAGTGAGCCCCCTCATGTCAGCTTGAGCCCCCAGAGACACGAACCCACCGATGCCGTCGCTGCCAGCATCCCGCCGCCCTGCCGGCATCTCCGCCGCTCCAGACGCCGCACGTGCCCTCCCCGGCATAACCTCCCCGGCAAAACCTCCTCCGCTGCTCGCACGTGCCCTGGCCGAGCACCAGCCAGGATTGGACCGTGGGACCAATTATTTTTCCTTTCAGGAGCTTTTAGGAAAATAAAGCAAAAAAAGCAAAACAAAAAAACCACCTGCTGAATTGCCCTGAAGAAAGATAAATCATCTCTCCCTGTTTGGGGAGAGATGGCGGGGGCTGAAATGACCACTGGGGTAGCGGAGTCAGTCTGAAAATGGTTATGGTATCGCTCTACAGAACTATTCATTAGTATTGTTGTTGGTATTATTATTATTATTATTATTATTATTATTATTATTATTATTATTATTATTATTATTATTATTATTATTACCACTATCACTATCATTATTATTATTATCATCATTTTCTGTCTCTAGCCCAGCACCGCAGATCAGTTTGAAAACCATTGCCTGCCCGGGGCAGGGAAGCCCCGAGCGCGGCGTCGCTGCTCCCCCACACAAGCTGCTTTAGGAACCTGTTGGCTGGAGACGCCGAAGAGCCGGGTGGGAGCAACGGGCCACCCCAAGACACTGGTTTTTAGGGTGACCAGCGTGGGAAAAAGCCGAGAAAATTCCCCGTTTTGCCCCATTCACGCAGAATTGATTTTCCTTCACCCAAGCAAATAGGATTTGCTGCTCTGCTGTGACCAACGCGCCTTTAAAGCGAAGCCTTTGCAGCGCCAGGACCCCTCGACCTTCCCCAGAGCGTCCAGCCAGAGCTGCTGAGAACCGTCCCCAAAGCCACCACACATGTGCACCAGGCAGAGCCCAAACGTTACGAACTTCAGTGTTTTAAATTAAAGGAAATGCCAACGGGAATTACAGGCTAACCTCATGCAACGTTGTATGCTGGAAAACAAAGTTTCGTGTTTTATAGGAGCCCAAAAATTGCAGCTTAATCTAATCAAGCATTATTGTTTTGCACGCCTATAACTATGAGGAAATAAATGATGTTTTTCCCTGGGAAGGTTTTCCCTTGCAGTCGGTGCTGGAATCCCTCAGCCCAGCAGAAACCTTAGGTGATGTGAAGTTTAATTCCTGAAAAGCGAGACCTGACAACAGATGCGACGACGGCTCTAACGTTACGACGTGTGAAGCCGCACGTGAGCTCCACGGCGGAGCCGTAAATCTCGAGGCTGTAGAAAAGCTGCCGGAGGGAAGGGGAGGCACGCTCCTCTCCTCGCCCCATCCCCAGCGCCGGCTCTGGGGATGCTCCGTGCCGCGCCGTCTCGCTGCCGGCCCGGCCACCCGGGGTGTTCTGCCGTACACCTCGCCCCTCCACCCAGGCACGTCAGCTTGCGTGCGCCTGGGATTTGATTTCGCGTTGCTGCTCCCTTGGGACCCACCAGCAAAATGCCTATTCCCCATCGCTGAGCTCTCACGCAACCGAGAGAAATCCCAATTTTCACAGGAAAACGCAGGAATTGCAAAATCCCTCTTGGAACGACCAACGCGCTGCTGCGTGATGCCAATGCCACAATAAATACCTAACGGCTCCTATCCTGAGAAGACCCAGGCATCACCTGGCACGGGCAAACGCGCTTTTTTATTCTCCATCCATCCCTGAACACCACAGGGTTGTGGGTTTTGGCTTCTCGGGTCCTCCGGGAACACGAGTTGTCCCGCCGTGGCCACGCTCCAGCTAAACCACGTGCGATCTGCGGTGTTCGCCCGCCGCAGGACTGGTTGCGTGGGGGCTGCGGCAGCGACGGCACCCGCCGGGAATCCCTGCTGGCACCAAACCTGGGAAAGCTCCTCTTCAGCCCCGCTTACTCTAACGAAGCTGGGGAGCAGCAAGGCTGACCCCCCCAGACGACCATGTAAATGCTTCGGCCGTTTTACCAGACCGCATGCGCTCTGCTCTTTCTTTTTCAGCCCCACCGATACCGACATCCCCTTTTCTAGAAGAAGTCCGGTTTTCCTCCGGGGGCATCGCCGGCGCCCAGCTTCGCGCCGTCCCACCGGCCCCGCGCGGATGCGGTGAGGGGCCGTGCCGGGCCCCCCCGCAGTCGGCCCAGCCGAAGCCCGAGCGGCTCCTGGAGGCGGGAGGCAGGCGACGGCTGCTCGGCGGGAAGGCGACGCGTCCCCGCTGCGACAGGAGCCCCGCAGCACCGTGTTTATTGCCCTGTCTGGCAATGGAGCTGCTTCTGCAGCCCCCGGGGGACATCGCTGAGCCGCGCAGGCGAAGGGGGACGCGTGAGCAAAATGCCACCTCTGCTGATGAAAGTAACCCTCTTCACCCCGCCCGGCACTTCCATCAAGCTGTTGGCAGCAGCAGGCAGGTGCCGCTGCTTCACAGGTGGCCGCCAGAGAAAAGGGGACCGAGGTTTCGGCCTGCCCGCTAACGCGGCAAACCCGCAACGCGGCCGCGCAGCCCCGCGCCCCGGCCCGGCCGGTACCCGCAGCCGCCCCTCTGACACCCAGGCCCAGGTGATGCTCAGGCCGAGGCAGCGTTCAGGACCACGGGCCGGTCAGGATCGGTCGAGATCCAGCGCCAGATTCGCAAAATCCCGCCCGGAGCCCGAATTCCACCGAAAAGCCGCAGCGTGGGGCCAGGCGCTGAAAAACCGCAAGTGCCGAGGGGCCCTCTGCAGCCCTGAGTGGGGAAAAGGAAAAAGAGGGGAAAGAGCTTGCTGGGGAGACGGACAGTGAGCATCCCCCGCTCCATGGCCCCGCGCAGGTTTTGGGAGGGCGGCAGGGCTATTTTTTGGGGGGGAATAGGTCATTATACAAATTCCACCCCCCGATAAATTCTGGCAGCCGATTACCTCTCCACATCTCCCCAGCGGAGCTGGCAGCCGGGCGGAAAGCCCAGCACACCCCCCTTTTCCGAACACCCCCCCGTTTCCTCGCCGCCGCTCCCCTTCCCGCCCCGCACCCCCCGCGGCTCTGCCCGGCCGCCCGCGCCCCGCCGGGACCGCTCCCCCCCGCAGCACCGGGCGGGCTCTGCCCGGCCCCCGCCGGAGCTGGGGGTGGCCGGGGCCGCTCCAGGGGAGGGGAGAGGCTCGTCCCCCTCGGAGGCGGCTATAAAGCGGCCCCGAGCAGCGGCCCCCGGGCAGAGCGGCCGCGGCCATGAGCGCGGCGGGGAGCCCCGACGGGGCGGCCGCGGGACCGGCGCTGGCGGCGCTGCTGGCGCTGCTCTGCGCCCTCCTGGTGCTGGCCGGGGCCCGGCGGGGGCTGTCGGGCAGCCGGAGCCCCCCGGGACCCTTCCCTTGGCCGTTGGTGGGCAACGTGCTGCAGCTGGGCCGCCTGCCCCACCTGGCTTTCGGGCGGATGGCGCGCCGCTACGGCGCCGTCTTCCAGCTGCGGCTGGGTCGCCGGCGGGTGGTGGTGCTCAACGGCGAGGCGGTCATCCGGCGGGCGCTGGTGGGCTTGGGCGCCCGTTTCGCCGGCCGCCCCGATTTCCCGTCCTTCGAGCTGGTGTCCGGGGGGCGCAGCGTGGCTTTCGGGTCCTGCTCGCCCCGGTGGAGGGCTCGCCGGCGCCTGGCCCACGCCGCCCTGCGCGCCCGCTCAACGGCGGCCGAGGTGGAGCGGCACGTGGCGGCCGAGGCGGGGGACCTCGTCCGGCTCTTCCTGCGGCGCAGCCGGGGCGGCGCCTACTTCGAGCCCTCCCCGCTCTTGGTGGTGGCCAACGCCAACGTCCTCTGCGCCCTCTGCTTTGGCCGCCGCTACGGCCACGCTGACGGCGAGTTCACGGCGCTGCTGGGCCGTAACGACCGCTTCGGGCAGACGGTGGGGGCGGGCAGCGTGGTGGACGTGCTGCCCTGGCTCCTGCGCTTCCCCAACCCCGTGCGCCGCGTCTTCCGCGACTTCCAAGCCCTCAACCAGGAGCTGCACAGCTTCGTGCGCACCAAGGTGGCGCAGCACCGCCAGACCTTCGACCCGCACGCCCTCCGTGACGTCAGCGACGTCATGATCGCTGCCGTGGAGTGCGGCGACAGGCCCCCCGAGGGGCTGGGACCCGAGGACGTGGACGGCGCCATGACCGACATCTTCGGCGCGGGGCAGGACACCACGTCCACGGCGCTCTCGTGGGTCCTCCTGCTGCTGCTGAAGCACCCGCAGCTCCAGCGGGACCTCCAGGCCGAGCTGGACCGGGTGGTGGGACGCTGCCGGTTGCCCACGGCCGAGGACCGGCCCCACCTGCCCCTCCTGGAGGCCTTCATCTATGAGACGCTGCGCTACAGCAGCTTCGTGCCCATCACCATCCCGCACGCTACCACGGATGACGTGGAGCTCGAGGGCTTCCACATCCCCAAGGGCACCGTGGTCTTCATCAACCAGTGGTCGGTCAACCATGACTGCGGCAAGTGGCTCGATCCACAACGCTTCGACCCCACACGCTTCTTGGACGCGCAGCAGCGCCTGGACCGCGACCGGGCCGGCAGCGTCATGATCTTCTCGGCCGGCCAGCGGCGCTGCATCGGCGACCAGCTCTCCAAGCTCCAGCTCTTCCTCTTCGCCGCCATCCTCCTCCACCAGTGCTCCTTCCACGCCAACCCGGCGGAGCGCCTCACCATGGACTGCGTCCACGGGCTGGCGCTGAAGCCGCGGCCCTTCACCGTCACCGTGCGTCAGAGGCACCCCGCGCTCATCCAGCCCTGAGCTGGGGTGGGTGGTGGGTCCCACCTGTGCTGCACCCCCCTGGTTTGGAGCGGGCAGTGCCGGGGTGTGGGGGACTGCAGGCGAGTCTTGCCGCGGCGCATCCCAGCCAGTCCCCGCCGCAATAAATGCCTTTGACACGGGACCTGGCTCCGCTTGGTTTCTGTGGGGGGTGGTGGCTGGAAGCATCATTTGTGCCCAAGCCCCCGTCCTGCATCCCCCTGAGCTCTCCCACCCCAAAACCCACCTCCCCCCCAGGACCCCCCTGCAAGGACCAGACCCCCCTTCGCCCCAGGGTGTAGCAAGGAGCGATTTGCTTCATCTATCGTAGCACAAGGCAGGATGAGGATATTTTGGGGGGGATGCACTTCCCAACGCCATGGAAAGCCACGCGGGAGGCTGGGGGGTTCTTGCTGATGGAGCTTCAGAAGCGTTTAAGGACCGGTTGCCGGGGCGTGGGAGGATGGCCCAGTCAGTTTGAAGCCATAACAAGTCTCCCTACTCCAGTTTGGGTGTGGAAGGAGGTTCGGGAAGGTTTTGGGGGGCTTTCTCACCTCCCTTCCCCCCAGACCCCACTGGTGGTTTGTGGCGTGGGGTGCAGGGACACCTCCCCGGGGACAGAGCAACCCCGGGGACGGCTTTTCTCCTCTGCGAGCCTCTGCTTGAAGCGGAAAGAGGCTTCGGGCACCCAAAAGCAGTCTGACGGTGCGCACTGAGCCGCTTTGCTGAAAGGGGACACGGCCCATCTCCAAAATCAACCTCTTCCCCCCAAATTCAGCTCCTGAATGACCTGCACCTCTAAGGAAATTCTCTTTTCTTGGGCACAGGTCCCTCATGCGTGAAGTAAATCAGTCCCTGCCCGGGGGCCGCTACCGCCTTGCACCCCACCGAGGCGGTCGCACGGCCGTGCCGCATCGTCGAGTTGCTAAAGCAGATAAACCTTAGCAACTTGTTTAAGGTCCGACCGAAGCTAACAGAGTTGGTTTTATATAGAGATATATCAGGGTGTCTTCAGCTTTACATGGTCCCCAAAAGGGAGAACAGAAGCAGCCACACAAGCTAAGACCGTGCTTACCTCAGTGCCACCAGCCTGTGGCCACCCCGAGGAGCTTCAGAGGATGGTGCAAATCCCCTCCTAATTACAGTAATTTACTAATAGCCAATTTATCTCCTTCAGAGGCTTTACCAATCAGTAAGGCTGGATTTATGTATTTGGGGTGGGGGAAGAAGGTGGGAGAAACAATTTTCTACCTGCCTGTGCTGGTGTTTGCTCTCATCAGGAAAACGCTGGTCCTAGAAATCACGTTGGGATTTCCCGCAGCGCCCAAGAGTCAGTTGTTCTGGTCGCAGCTGCCTTTCACCTCTTGACTTCATTTCATTTGACCCCTTGAAATACCGTCCCAGTAACGTTCTGCACTACGGCGTATTTTAATACCCACTCGCCAGCTCCTCTTGCGTTACTAATGGTGCAAACGCACGACATAAATCCTCACCCACCACATGAGCAGCACGAGTAGGATCTGAAACGCCTTCAACGTCTAGCACAGAAATCAAGTCCTGGTCGTGCGCTGCTGAGCACCAGGGCCGGGGGGTTCCCAGTGCCACCGCGGTGTCCCCTGGGCACACCCTGCCCACGGCTGCCCCCCGGGCTGTTAAAATCGCCGAGCATGAACGAGGCAGCGGTCAGCAACAGCTCCACGGTGCCAAGGTTTGAAAGCAAGTGCAAGTTTTCTCCTCCTCTTTAGACACACGTCTCTGAAAACATCCCTCGAGATGTCGTAAGACAGAAACCAGCGGTTATCTCAGCATCATTTACTGCCCGCTCGGAGTTTTGCCACCGACGGTCATCTCCAGCTTTTATGGTCCAGCTGGAGACCCTCTGCCCGACACCCGCTGGAGATGCCGACACTGCAGGCTCCCGCGCTCCTTGACCAGCGGCCAGCCTTCCCGCCCGGGACTGCAGGCTGGTTATTTATTCAACCTTATTTTATGTATTATTCTCTACACGCCTGCAGCCGACACGGCGCCCGACACAGAAACGCCACGCGCAGGCCACCCCCGCTCATGAACACCAGACATGCCTGGACTCTTTAGAGAGCGAAGGCCGAGGAGGAGGAAGGGGTGCTGGGCTGAACGAAGAGCACCGTGACGCTCTTCCACGCTTCGCCCCGCGCTACGGCAGAGCCCCTGGTGCCGCCTGCCCGGCGCGCAGCACGGTTCCAACGGCGCGGGAGCATCCCGCCCCGCTTCCCAAGCCGTGCTGCCCCGGCCGGGGTGCCTCTGCAGCTCCAGCTCCCCCCCTACCCTTCCCATCAGGCACTTACAGCTGGGGCTCTTCGAGCCCAAATTGTGGAAGTTTAGGTGGACGCGTTTGCTGCCGCGCAGGAGGTCGCGGCGTGGCGTGCAAAGCGTACGACCGCAGCTCTTCTTTCCACGGCGGGGGGAGGAATCTGCTTCCAGCACTTACTTGAATGATTTGGCAATACTTTGACCACCTCATTTCTCATGTTTAAGGAGAGGCGCTGCCAGGAAATATGATTTTTTTTTTTTCAATGTGGAAGCGGGATGCTGGGAAACGCGCTGTGTATTTACAGTCCCCTGTGCCCAAACTCATTCCCGCTCCTCATCCGCAGTGACGGCCGCCTTTGCTGGCAGGCAGGTACTGCGCCGCTCCCACCGCAGCTTCTGAGCCACCGAAATGCTGGAATATGCTCTCTGTCGTTAAGCACAAGACACACAAGAGACCTGGCTGCGACCTGAGCCTTCTACCGAGAAGAAAAGCAGTCAGTCCATCATTAATTTGCCTTCAAAACAATTCACTGCAGGTATGTGAGCAACCCAGCACAGGGAGCCTACACAAATCTCAGATCCTCTTCTGCTTTTCCTAAACAACTTAATTATTAAAACCTGATCCAAAAGGCCTTTAACCTCTTCACTGCAGTCAAGCAGACATTAGGCCAGTAAATAAGAAGCTGATTTTTGTTATGGGATACACTTATGGGACTCTCCAGAGCCAGAGGACAATCCCGTAGTATCTTGTCTGCCTTCAGGGTCTTGAGCCCTTCTCAGATTTTTACTTCTGAAAAAGCAAAAATTAAATACATCTTATGAAGAGAACTAAACCTCTGGCTACTGAAATTACTGAGATCATGTTGTCGTGCCTGATGCAGCTGTGGCTGCCTGCATGTGCAAAACCAGAAGCACGGCAGGTCTATAGCAAGCTGCAACTGTGTTCAACCTTATTCCCCCCTCTCTTTCCTCCCCAATTTTAACCTCAATTTCCCTTCACAGTGAAAACATTTCCCTAAGGTCAGCTTTTTCTCTGATTTTACCATGTGCTTTGCATACAATACTCAAATATTAGCCAAGTCAACTTATGTAAATTGAAACAAGACAGCAAGCCTATTGCTTGCAATCCTCCGACTTCAGGTTGTCTCTCACATCAAGCAGGGTCTGTGCAGCTCAGATTTTGCCAGGGAATTTCCAAGGAATTACAAGTGTCATTGAACCAAAGGAATCTGGGTTTAGCAGAAATAAGCCGGGGTGGGAGTCAGAATGACTGTCCCGTTCCTAGGAGGAAGCGATGTTGACATTTCTATTCCAATACTGAGTCAGAAGTTTCCCAGCACATGGGAGAGGTGGTCACAGCTCTGGTATGCTTTTTATTGGAAACCAACTACATAACTGAATTTGTCTGCTTTCAAGTCCCTCTTTCTGAACAGGCTACCCTGTCCCAAGCCACGGGGTCAATGCTGACCTCCTCTCTGAGATGTCCAAGTCGCTTAAAACCATTTTCCCAATGGTGCTCTAAGCCACCACTCCCTCCACCGCTAAGTTAACACTCAAGTATTGCAAAATGTCACTTTTTAAAGTCATTCAGAAACTTGTGATGGTCCAAGAGCCAGAGATTTACACCGAATGACAGGCTACCTACACATCCATCCCTGCCTCGGTGTCCTCAGTGCGTCACACCGCTGGCTAAGGCAAAGACTTGCCTGTGCCACAGGTCGCATTCTGCACAACCCCGTTTTCTGCTTCTTTCTGGGGTCCTCTTCCCTCCAAAGCAGCAGACCTTGGCAGGATGCCCCTTGGATCGGCTCCGGCTCCTTGTCTTAGGCAAATGAAAATTCTCTGTAAGATGACCCGGGGCACTAGAGGATGCTACAATTCACCTTGAGGAGGAAATAAAAGGAAAGAGATTACAGAGGAGCTGCACACTGAAGACAGCCCTAATTCTGCACCAGGGAAAGACAAAGCTGCCTAAGTGATGCTCGGTGGTGCTCAGGCCTCCTCCCGAGAGAGGACTTCTTCATGCTTGCGATTGCTGGCGACTCCCATGTCCTTCTCCTAAGGATGGGGACGTTAGGTCTGCAATGCGCTATATGCAAGTAACTTAACACAACCGAGATTACTCCCACCTGTGCCGTTAGGTAGCCTAAACCTCGTTTCCCACTTTACTTATTCCTTGGTACGACTATTGTATTTGGACTCCCGAACTAAGCGGATTTTGAGGAACACTGAAGCACAGGCTGTGTTATCACTGACTCTCTGCAAAGTAATTTGAAGTAAAATGAGCTACAAATCAGGCAGTCTAAACCACCCAGAACCAACACTAAACACAGCCTGCCAGCCCCTTGTTTCTGGTTTTTGACCTGGGGAAGCTGAAGATGGCCTTCAGGATCATGGAGGTTGAGCGCAGAATACTCGCACCGGGTCACAACTGATTAGCCACCTTTATTTAAAAACAACTTCACTTGGGGTACATCGTTTGCCACAAAGTGTGGCTGTATTACTTTGGTGCATTTTAAAAACATAAGCAGTAGTGGTTGTATTGACATACAAAATCTGCTACAGGTACAACCCAAATCATATATATATATAAAAACAGTGATATATAAACACTAATGTTGTACCTTACTTTCCCATAATTTCCTATTGCATTTGGCACAGCCACCATGCGTACCAGTACAATGATGTTATGTAGAAGACCTCCGCCTGGCTGTCGGGTTTCTTCACCTATATATGTATTGGCATAAAAAGCAAGAGAGCAACACAGGTAACTTTAAGCAGGATCCCCTTCTCCTTATTTATAAATACTTTATTTCACACAGAACAGCATAGTGAGGATAAACTAGTTAAACAGCTTCAGTTATTCTTTAGTATCATAATTTACCCACAGGTAGGTAAGTTTTAAAATTAAGACAAGAGTAGCTCCAGCAAATTATTCTCTCTCACCTTGGGATAAGTCCAGAAGAACTGATCTGGCTGGGAACAGGACAGAGAGCCTCTCTACCAAAACTGTACCAGGCAAATTAATTTCTTGTGTTGTGGTCCTGGAACGTATACAGTGCAGGCGTTTTCAAGAAATTCCCATTGTGCTCTGGGATTAGTCTGCAACGTATGTGCACATTTTGAAAAGGCTCCATTTCCACGTTGTCTGAAAGCTACTGAAGTGCATCCTCCCCTTGCAAACAGGGGGAACGGCTTCCCCTCCCCAGCACGCGGCATAGCAAGAGCCTAACAGGAGACTGCACATTTTATTGCTGACGGAAAAAAATAAACCCCAAGCATTGTCGATTGGGAAGTGTTTTAGTTACACAGCCTTGCCTTATCTCCACATCAACCTGCAAGCTATGCTATCAGAATTAAATTATGTTAATTAGTCACATTCTTCTTATTCACAACAAGCCAGGAAAAGGGAAAACCAAAACGAAAAAGGTTCTTTTGATCGTTATGTCAGAACTTCCTGGAGATCAGACTGAAAACAGCAAAATACCGCTTTTATCTGCACTTGAAAGGATCTGCGAGTTCTGTCACCGCCTTTCATCGTCGTCTTAGAGACACATTAATTAGGTTCCAGCAGACGAGAAAAAATAACATGCTAGACACAAACCTCCACCCCAGCTCTCCAGGCAGGCGCTGTGCCGCCGGAGGAAATCTTTCCCGTACAAAAACCAGAATAACAGACCTCTCAACTTCAGATCCCCCAAGAAAGGGACAAGACCACACACACAAAGGATACGTGGGAGCGAAATGCCAGAGCCTGCTCTTTTAAGTCAAAACTGGAGTCTATTTTTAAAAAACCACAAAAGTGAAGCAGTCAATCAAATGCACAGAAAGCTTAAAGCACTCACCGAAGGTCAGAAACAGAATAAATGAGAGTTGAAAGGTTGCACCCGTGTGAAATGATCTGAGAATGAACACCAAATGAGAAGAATTACCATCATTTAATTACCACCTCTTCCTCCAGGGAAGCAGGTAATTTTTACTCAAAGACAGAGAAGGTTCTGGTCACAGCCCAATACGCCCCACACGCCTGCACCAAATGCCTTCTCCCCCCCAGAAGAAAATGACTTCAGCTTCTATCCGTAAGGAAAACAAGATTTTTGGTATCAGCTTCCGACCAGGCTGTTTAGTCTGTACCCCAAAGCTGTGTTTTACAGCACTCTTCCCTGAGGACTTCGAGCAGAGGCTGCTTGTCTGGAGAGGTGCTGCCAACCCGTACGGCACCTTGGCAATTAACAACCTAACAAAATGCTTTCCTCATGCACCCCCCTTTTAAAGACTTAACGAAGATAAATGCGACGAAACACTCAAACCTAACCCCGCGGAGACTCCCAAGCAGCAGATGAAAGGAACAGTAAATCGGCTTTTTTTTCCTCAAGCCTACAAGCCCTTGCTGTTTTGAAACAGACTTTAGAGCTTCAATCTGTGGAAACAGAGAGTGAAAGTTATCTCCAGAAAATACACAATCCAAACTGCTCTGAACAGTTTATGTTTTGACAAGTTAAACAACAGGTGAAGGCTTGAAGGAGTCTGCAAGTAAGTAAAGCTCGGGACTCTCGGTAGCGTAAATATTTCCTTTTCGCACTCTTCCTATGACATACGCTGAAACCATTTACTTTGGAAGGCAGCAACCTTCAAGCAACACAGAGAACAGCAAACATTACTGATTAACATCACTCTGGGACTTGCTGGCAGGGAAAGGCAATGCAAGTACAGCTAACTATACCACTGTTTTCAGAGCTATCGCCATTTCTCTCCAGAAGAAAACCCTGCAAAATCCTCCATGAAAGAATCAAGTTGCTGATCATCATCTTTTGGATATCACTGTGGAGGATTTCCCAGCTTGGCTTAAACAACCAAAAAGAAAACAGCTGAAAAACTTGTGCAATTATTTAAAGATTGCATGTTTAGAAGAAGAAAGCGGTCGCTCACTGGGAATATTCAAAACAAGACAGATTCACACCAAGTAAAAAAGGCAGCTTCATCATTCCACTGAAGAACTGAAAGAGCATACATTAAGTATAAAAATGTCCCGCAATTACAGATCAAGTGCCCACTCGTCGCAAGGGGAGCTCTGCACAAAAACACAGGGATCAACTTTAGCCTGCAGGATTCGGTTCTCCATTTATAAGTATCGATTTTTATCGTTTAAAGCAAATAAAGCTAATTGCACACTTGCCTGGATCTCATGAGATGAGTTCAGCACCAAAATTTTTGAGCGTTTAATTTGGGGGGAGGGGAAGCTAAAAAGTGCCAAATCTATAAAATGGGAGGCTTTTAAGCTTGAGTTTGCTACATATTTCCACTTCAGTGTTATTTTCACGAAGTAAAAAACCCATCAGTTTATACACATGTGCAAGGGACTAAAAAGGTGATTAAGAAATATGTTACTCTTGCACTTTTTTACTTCACACTTCACAAGCACTATACAACATGGCAAGACGTAAGAAACGTTAAAAAATAAGCGTCCGGTTAGCTGCCAGCTCAAATTTGAAGGGATGTCAAGAAACCCTCGCTAAATATTTGGGGAAGTTTTTGAACGTAGTTTTTGTTCACCATTTGTGTCAGTGTACAGCAGAGTTTACTTTCTCTGTTTGGTACCCAGAAGCCGTCAGAGGAAGCGTCAGTTGTCAGCGTCACCGCCTTGGTGTCGCCCAATGAGTCAAGAAGAACTGGCAGGAGAACACCACAGGGGAGCATCAGCTCTGCCACAGAACTTTCCTGTCCCTGTAACCAGTGTTTCATTGATAAATAACCACTTTTCAAACTAAGTTATTACATCTAAACCATAGCAGCGTCGTCTGGAGGGATATAAGAAGTTTTCAATCTCATGTGAGTGAAGGGAGTAACATCACTGGGAGGAAGTCCTAAAGTTTAAAATCTTATTACTCACTTCCCTGACAAAAGCAATACACCTCTTAAAAATGAAGTTTGTATAGCGAAGGAAATCTCGCTGGTCCCCTGGTAATAACTCACTATATGAGCAGCGCTGGTTTCCCCCCCAGTTTAGGCATAGCTGGAAAGGACCAAGCAAGAGTGTGTTTTGGACACCACCACCAATTTTTTCACAGCAAGGAAGAGAGGGCTGACAACTCACTTAGTTTAAGTCATTGTTGCCTTCTTTTTTTGTAGTTGTCTTCTCTTAAGTCACAGTTTCAGTGCCCATTTGAATCAACAGGCTGAGGGCAGTGGGAACATCCCGCTGCCTGCAGTGCATCACGCTGGTAAAAATCAGCGGCACACTGACCACCGAGCACAGCGCCTTGAAATTTTATCTCATCTAAACATCTATGAAAGGCAAGTAATCAGTTATTTCAACTGATTCACTTAATACATACTATTAAGGAAAAGAGAAAACAGTTTATCTGAAAAACATATTGGCTGAAGACTTCCTCAGGAATCACCTGAGAGCGCTCACCAGCAAGCAGGCTTGAAGTTCAGGCTGTTAGATAGGTAGAGTCTGTGATATGAAATATATACGTGTATATATATGTATGTATATATTTGTGTATATATTTTTATATCACAAAGTATATCTCTCACTATATCTTGTGTTATATATATATAATCACAGATACTTTTATACCACAAATTCTACCTATACACCCCCCACGCACCTTGTTTTTAGGAATTTGAGATTTTTTAGGAATTTTGAAGTCAAACATATGCAGTGCTGTAAGAAGGAAAATAATACAAAATTTTATCCGATCTTTTCCTGGATGTGCTGATGAGACTGCTGCATGTTTTTTCCCTGTAAACTCTTGTGGCTTATCCATGAAGTGCAATCAAAGTTATCAGGATCATGAAACCCCTTTAACTGGAATTTTACTGTCTGTGCAGTATCAAGTGGAATGAGCGTTTATATATTTATTCTTCCCAGACTGATCGCATCTCTTCAAGTTCTCTCTCGCTTTCTGCATCCTGAAAATGCAATAAGAGAACAGATAAATATACGACCTAATTGAAACAATTAAAAAAGAGAATTTTCCTTTTCTTCTCCAACCCCATACCAGGTTTTAAGTACACCCCCAGCCCTACATTCTTCCTCCTAATGCTTTTTTTCCCCTCCCCCGTACTTCCCTCTCGACGCTACTGTCTTTGAAGACTATTTAAGTTTTCCAAGTATCAAAAAGAGTTTCTCTTATGTTTCCTTTTGAGAGACGAGAACTGACAACCCGATCAGCAGAATTCAAACCTCTGCTCCTTCACTGACTTTCATAGTCTGGATAAATGCCTTTGTTTTTCCTTCTCAACATGATGGAAGTTATTTGATTGATGATAAGAACTAAGATTTGCAAAGACTTAAAGCCACTTAAGCATTGGCTTCCTTACTCGACTCCCACTTTTAATTTCAGAGCAGGAGAGAGAATTAACCGTTCAGGACTTTTCTGCCTGTAGCTCTCTCCTGGTCTTTCCTGAAAATCTCAATGCTTTTCTGATTGAACTCTTATGCCTCCAACACACATATTTCTTGTTCTTTTGGAAAAAATCCTCTTTCTGTTTATCAGACATACCATTCTAATTCTGTCTAGAGAGATTTCCTCACCAGTATGGTGAGGAAGCTCCTCATCAGGCAGAGCTAGGATATTTCCTTCTGCAAGAAGGGAGTAAGTTCTGCTCCATGCCCTGGTTTCCCCAGATTTGGCAGCAGCCAGTGGCCAAGCGGTTTCTGCAATACTGGACGGGGCCCTGCAGGTGGTAGCACAGGCAAGCCAGCTCCTTGCCAGACGGTTTGCCAAGATCTCTTGCATGCTTGTGGTTTGAATCTCAGCACAATACTTTTGCTAGAACCTAAAGACTACTCATGGCCTTAAAAAGAGAGTGGCTGTGTATTTCTGTAATTCTGCCTTGCACCCAGAACGTTTGTTCCATTGGACTGAGGCTGAAGCTGTAAGAGCTGGAGGACCTTGCTTACATTACTTCGCTTGCGTGTTTCATGACAGTGCAAAGAACATCAGATCAATATTAAATGTTGATGTGTTTTTATTCAGTTTCTAACTGGCAGTAATTTGAGGGCACCTTCTATACAGGTTCTGCTTAACAGGAGAAGTGCAAAGGAAAAGGGAAGTGCAAAAGAGCTCCCAGCTGGGGAACCCTGCCTCATGGCAGTTTCTAAAACGCAGTACAGTCTGCTCTCCAAAACTCCCTAAAAGTAATAAAAGAGCTGAAATATCCTAGATATTAAAAAAAAAAAAAAGCTGGGCATTACATACAAACTTCTCAATGGCTCAGCACAATCAGCTCCAGCCTGGAGGAGCTTAGGAGCTAACTTGGCCCCAAGAGAGTTAAACGTCGGCTGCTCCTCCAAAGCTACACAGGTAATTAGAAGAGGTAATACAGAGCTCCAGCCCTAGGACAACCACTCAGCTTAAGTGGCCCCATCTGAATTGAGCAGGCCAGGCACGATAGTGCCCAAACGAATAAACCTTCCCCAAAAATGGGGTACTGGGAAGTGTACTGCAGTTGCTCAGCAGCTCTGCAGATATTCCAGTTTATGAGCTGCAGGGCTGAACACGTGCGGGGTATTCAAATGTGTCTATAACCTAGCCCTGGAAGTAGCACAGTATTTGCATGGTGGTGTGCTGGACTTCTAAGCCCGTATCAGACATACTCTCAACTTCTTAATATTTTTCATTATTTTGCTGAATTGCTTTAGGTATTCGGATAACAAGTCCCAAGAGAAGAAAAGAGTCCACGCTAAGGAACAAAATACTTTAAAACCTGGGCTTACAAGCAGGAGCATCTTTTAGAAACAATTTTATCTCTGTAACCATTTTATCTCTGCTCATCATCAATGTGTGTTTACTGAGACTGCTACCTCTTTTGTATTAACTGGCAGCTCTGAAGCAAGATTCATCCAGAGAGCAGCTGCAGCGTTGTTCCCCAGGTCCCTGTAACACTGTGAAGAAAAAATGACAACATAAGAAGAGTTAAATGGGAAAAAATAGCCAGCAAATGCAATTGAGCAGTTATGAACCCTGGCAACTGATAAAAAGAGCTATTTCTACCTCTTAACCATTTGCACTGTATAGTTTCAGGCTTCTGACATTTCCTGCAGTATCCTTCATTCACAAAGC
This sequence comes from Calonectris borealis, assembly GCF_964195595.1. NCBI lineage: Eukaryota > Metazoa > Chordata > Aves > Procellariiformes > Procellariidae > Calonectris > Calonectris borealis. The sequence continues at coordinate 21,164,476 of NC_134325.1, forward strand.
ATTATAATCACCATCAGGTTATGGAATACTAGATTTCCTTTCTTTTTTTGTTTTGTTTTGGTTTGTTTGTTTTGGGCAAGGAGATTGGTTTTTTGGTTGGAGTTTTTAAGGTGTCCCTGCGATTTTCACCATTTTTGAAGCTCTGTTTTAATTTCCTCTTAGCCACTATTCCTCACACTGTTTTTGTCATAAAACCTCTACACTGAGAGCACATCATCTTACGAAGCTAATATTCCCTAACCTGATAAAAATGAGGTTCAACTGCAAGCACTGTAACATCCAATATTTACAGGTCTCTCAGATCTCACAATAGGTGTGAAATATTCTTCATCGGGAACTCTTCTCCAACAGCAGAGAAACAGTCATCCCTCTATGTAACAGGAAGGTTTTTGGTGCCTAGAGAGTCACGGAGGCATTTGGGGACTATGAAATAAGCACGGTAAGAGGAAGCGGTCGCTAAAAAAAACCCAAACCATCAGCAATGCAGTTAATTATTGTTGTAATTGCCATGAAAAGCCAACATTCAGTCAGGATAAGGACAACAATTAAACTCCTGCAGGGCTATTGCTTCAGACTCTGAAATGTCACTGCACGGTATGTGCATGTGTGTATTTTGGTGATTTTCCTGCGTCGTGGGATAGTTCTGAAAGAGAACTATCTGTTCTGCTGTGAGCACTGTCAAATTTCTGCATCTGGTGAATTCAAAATTGGAGATGGAGTCATGGACATCCTTGAAGCCTTTAAAAACTCTGTGTCCCTGCATATCAGTCAAAAATGTCAGAAGATGACTATAAAACACAATTCTTTTTTAATTTGAAGTTTGACCCATCAGAGCACTATCTGCTTCAAAATAATTATGTACCAATTACACTTTTTAAATTTTGGGATCAAGGATGTGATCCAAAGTGACAGAGCCTGGGATTAGGAAAAAAAAACCCAAACCAAAATCAAACAGACACAAGTAGTCCTATTAACCTCTGTGCTAATTTGTGTTTGCAGAGCATTTCTGAAGCTCAATCACTTCTGCCAGACATGTGGTGAACTATTAGCCCAATAAAAACGTATCAGTTCATGTAGATTACACACAATGAAACCCAAATTTTTACATCAACTCTGAAAATCTATTCAGGTTAAGACTTGCAAGGATTTGCTGCTGCAACTTCACTAGAAATAACTTCTAAGTCTTCCAATTCTTTACTCTATACAAGACATTTAAGGGTGATTTTGAATTTCCATGAATGCTGGCTATATTTACAAGCAGAGACAGAGGCAATTAAGAGCACATTCATCACGGTAGATAAGCAGCCAGAACCAAAAGGCTAGCTGATTTACAAATACATACCTCATTTTACCTATAGTCTCATGACTAAATACACACGGTGAGCTGCAATACATCGAGGACAAAATGCAGCTGATGTGAAGGCTACTACACCCCTTGCTGGGCTTTTCTCCTCTACTATCACCTTCATTTTCCTTTAACGAGATGCTTATTGTGAAATAAATTCTGCACCCAGGTTCCAGTAGTAATGTACTCCAGACCAAGCAGATCCCACGACTTGCACGCTACCCTGATAAAATTCACATTCTTTGGGACATTGGGAATTCAGGAATTTCACAGAGAATGACTACAGCTACTCTTTGCTACACTCACTCTGGCTAATATTTCTAAAGCTATTTGGGCTTTAAATATTTCTAGACTCCAACTGGAGGTTGTAGGAATTAAGCAGCAATTTTAACATTTAAGAGTTCAAAACCAATTATTCCCTCAATGCAAACGAAAAGATCTTTGGAGCTCCAGCTCCAGGCACTCATGGTGTATTTAATCATCGCTCAAGACTCCCACCTGTATTAGTAAAACGGAGACATACTTTATCCTTTACTTTTCCCCATGATTCTCTTTCTGTGTACACCACAGAAATCCACGGTGGTGGTGGGATTAAACCTCCAGCCTGTGGCTTACAAGTTACCAGTGCCACTTCATATAGAATTTGGTCTGTTAAAAAACAAGAAGGATGCTCCACTGGATGACTCAAAGCCAAAATCCTCCCTGCATTTTAATGCCTCTGCACTAGACAACTTGGCCTTTTTTAGAAATTTTAACATCTTATAAAATCTTGCTTCTGCATGGAGTAATTTACACGTGCTTAGCACTTTACAGCCAAAGATAATTTCTTCATACAAATATTTCTTATCCTAGAAGCATACGACTGAACTAAAGAAAGCAACAAGCGACTGGTTACCTTGGCAATGTATACTCTTCCTGCTTTGGAAAATCCTGGGCTCAGTTCCTCAACCTACAAAGAACAGAGGGGAGGGTGGGACAGGCAGTGGAAAGCAGACATTAGGATATGCAAAGGACAGTGTTAGTGCCTCTATCAGGCTTACTGCATCTCTTTAAAAAAACCCTACTTTTGTAAATACATAGATCAGGGTAAGCATTTTTCATAGGCTTGCCTGGCTGGGTCAGTAAAGTCCTCAGATTCTCATAAAGTGCTTGTGACTCCATGCACAACATTCATACTTTCACCTAATATAAGTGTCGTGGAAGAACGGCGAGGTGAAGTCGAGCACTCGGAAGCTAAGGGAGACTCAGAACCAGCTTGACGACCTCCTCCTGCACATGTGCGTGCACTATTTTTAACCTCCTTGCCCATTCAGTCTCATCCACTCGGGCTCCTCCCAAATATGCTGGTGCCAAACCTCAGCAATCTTCCCCCAGTTTTTATCTTCTCCTTCCCGGCTACTAATTCCCAGTTTCCTACTTACCCACGTCCCTCTGCCTTCTTCCATTCTTCTCAGTTATAGTCATCACTCCCAAGCAACTTTGTTCCAGTACGTTCCTATTACGCACCCTTGGCTTGACCCATATCCCACCTGCATTCAAACTCCCCAACGTGCTCCACCAAGACGCCTGAGCCCAGACCTCAGAGGAGCACTGGGAGCACAACACAGACAACGTTCCTCCTCTTAGTTCTGCTGTCCGGCCTCAGACCTAGTTCAGCTTGTGACTAACCCAGAGCTGCCACTTCCCAGAAGACTTCCATTCCCCTGACGCATGCCAGCTGTGGCTGAAAGCTGAAATGGACTCTGCTGCGCATACGGGAAGTGCACTTGTTCAGGGGATAATTAGCTTCCAGAGGGATGCTTTTGTGTCCTTTTAAAATTCTCTCTACATTTGACCAAAGCTAAACCTCAGAAAAATGCAAGTTCCTGTTTCAAACCACAGCGCTGCTCTAACTTATCAGTAAAAGCAACAAGTTATTTTTCTCTCTAATGAAAAGAAACAAAACACTTTGCCTCAAACTTACCTCTGAAGTGATTTAACCGCTTTGGCTGAAAAGTATATTGCCGAGGGCAGATACCTATCATGAACTTCCCTCTCAAACAACTACATTTTGGCAAAATTATAAGAAATTGAAGTAAGTACGATATTCCCTGACACTTTGTAGAACTGCTAGCCCAACCTAAGAGTTATGAAGTGGTAGGGCAATTTGTTTCTGTAACACTTCATCAGAAGCGCGTAAGAGCAGTTCTCACAGGCACAGCCAAAGACAGTCTAACCCATTCATCTTGTGCAGACCCTTGCAACAAGAGCTATACGCTCAAAAATGCGACTCAGGCCATGTCTTAAAATCATTTTCATCGACAGGGTGTGAAACAAGAGCCATTCAGAGGGTAGGATTCTTACAACGTAGGAAGTACTCCTAAGAATTTATTTCTAGAAATACGCAAGCAATGTGCCCCTGAAACCTTAAAGTAGTTGTCTTCAAAAGTTTGAAATGGAGAAGTTCGGCCTAATCAGATAGCCTTTTAATAAAATATTCTGAGAGAAATTACAATGACAGAACGTATCTACGCAAGCATTCCCGAGGATGAGCTCAAACAGATCTTACAGACCCTGAAAGAGTACAGACCATATGCATTTAGGATCAAGCAATGAATCACTCCACTATGCAGCTTTTAAAAGGAAACCCAAAACCCTTAAAAACAATTCTGAACACTTTGGGTCTAGTTCTGATGTCTTCAAAATCACCTCCTTCTGTCTGGGTATTCTATAACAGAGGCTCCAAAATTTTTGCTTTCAGCAGCTTTTCTCCCACAGGTTCTAGTCAACGGAGAGGTATCACGGAGCACTTCGGGAGAGGTGAGTTTAAGCAGAATACAAGTACTCCAATTCCACACTTGTGATTGCATTTGTCAGGTTAGCGATTCCCTTGCTTATCAGATTTCATTACCCGTAAGAAGTTTTGCAGTGCGTCCTGCACAGTGGCCGTAGGAGGGGCTTCAAACAGAGCAGAAGCAGTCTTTTTTTCAAGCCATCCCAAGTGGGAAACCTGCAGAGACAGTAAGATGAAACTGTCAAACCCACCAGAGACACAGCATATGCAAAAGTACACAGACAAGGCATTATCCAGCTTCTTGTAGCTGGCTCGTGCACCTAGGAGAAAGCCAAAGATCTTGGTGGTGTTGGCAGATTCTGGACGAGTATCCAAGTCCAGCCACAGAATTGAACCTGATTTGCTTTTCCTTGTCCCGAGTCAGCTTTTGCAGTTCCATACATCAGCTGCCACATGCATAATGCTCAAAGTAAGATCTGTCTCTACAACTGAATATAGGCATGCAACACTGTGGGTGATCCAAAATCCCAGACTGCTTTATTGCAACCACACCAGCTCCTGGCAGTTCCCACCTATGCATCGGAGCAAATGCACATATGGAGCCGTCCCATCTCCCAGCTTAAATCTTGTACAAGAACGTGTTCTCACCATACAAAGACCCCTCGAGAGAGGCAGGCTACAGCCTTCCCACCAACAGATACTCACATTTTGAGAAATAGGTAGCTATTATAATTATTTCATGAAATCTTATTCTCCTGCTCCCAGCTCCTCTCTCTCTAGTAAGAAACACCCTGAAATTTCAGGGGGGGAAAGGATGCATAGGACTGTAACATCTGATAATATCTTTTTTTAATACTGTATAATTCTTACAATGCAGAATAGCAGAAGCACTAACATATTTCTACATACATCTGGTTTTGTTTCATAGCTTCAGGAGCTCTAAGAGCAGTAAAGCTAAGTAGAAAGTCCACAACAGAATAAAGAGCTAGGAGCTTCCACTAGTTTAGCTCAACTGCTCCTCTGTAATTACCGGTGTCAATTATCTCAGCTACAATCTCTGCAATGTGACTTCATTTTTGACGGCAGCGAAGCACTTTCAAATTGCATAAACTGAAAAGTAGGTAGTTACTGCAAACTCTTATTTCTTTTTATAGGCACTAAATCTGATTTATGGTATTTGACTCCAAGCTCTTCCCTGTCAAGAAATATAAAGCAGCCGGCACACTTCTTCTAATACCTCCAATACTTTGTGTAGCAAGGGCAGAGGAAACACATGCAAAAGATTATACAGATATACTGTGTGCAGAAGCTCCTGCCAGCCCTGAAATGTCCTTGATCACATCCATATGTGCTTAAAGCATTGAAGGTACTTTGTTTTTACTGAGTAAAGCACGGCAAACAGTAAGCTACTTTGCAGCTAGTGCTTCTCCTAATCCATTCTTTGCCATTTCACCTCCCATGCTGCCTGCAGTGACTGAAAAACTAAGTCTGGAGCCCCGAACCCTTCAAAGCTCCAATTCAGAGCAGTTCAGAAATAACACTTTTAGCAAACAGCTTCCCTCTGGGAAGGAGACAAAAAACAGGGGAAAAATGAAGAGCAGAATAGTGACAATAAATAAACAAAACAGCAAAAACCCCAGCAGCTTTTACTCTATTGCACAGAGGTACACCAAGTACTTTTAAAGCCTTTTGTTGATTCGGGGACAAAAGTATTACAACAGCAAGAGCAAATGACACCGGCAATACAAAACCACACTCTTCATGCTTTTAAAAACTTCAGTGTGTCTTCAATACCACTAAGCTTTCTCTACCTTCTTCTGGCCTTTGATCGTTAGCACAGAGCAACGCGCTGGAAATGGGCTCAGCCCATTTGTGATTTGACCTGACGACCAACTCAGTGTTTCTGTTGTCCCTCTCTTGCTATGACCTTACATAAACTCTTATTAAAAACCTGTACCATTTAAAATCTAGTGCTTCGAGTGGTAACACCAGTATGAAGGTATATATTTTAGGTTTAACAGGAGGCAGACAAGAGGGAGATGAACTGCCTAAGACTTTTCAGTTACAGTTAAGAGAACAACTTAGATGGAAAGTTGAGAGATTCTGAATGACACTGTGTCCTGGCAGACAATAGTTTCAATAGTGCTTTTATAAAAGCATTGAGGTGCTACATGTACAAGAACATGAACTTTTACATCGTAAGAGGTTTCTGAGTACAATGCATTTATAGTATTCGTCAGTGGAGCGTTCTTCTCGGCACTGTTTCAGGACTGAAATGAAGAGTTTCTAGATCCCATGCAAGTGCAACTTCTAAACTACTTCCTCGAGCAACTAAGACATTTCCACACCTGTACTTTCTGATACAATATCTGAGTTCAGCAACTAAAGAGTGTCCTCAGTCCTTATGGCTGGCGGTTTGAATCCACCTATCTTTCATTCAAACGGGGAATTAAATTCCAAGGAGGAAGAAAACAGCAGTAAGTAGTAATGAACTATTTTACCTGGTAACACCACCTGCCCAAAAGATAGTAAGACTTTGCATCCTCTGGTTTCAGTTCAATCGCTTTATCAATGTGTTCCTACGGAAAATCATCACCAACACACATTATGCTTTTGTTATAAGCAAATACAATATCCACAAGAGCAGATGAACTAATGCGGAAAGAGAAAAGGAAGAAGTCCACAATTTAAGTGTCAGCAATCAATAAAATTACAGCTACAAAGAGATTCAAAATTTTCTTAAAATGGTTTCAGTGAACGCAGAAACCCAGCATTTTATCAGCCTCAGAGACAAGAATTACTACATACGAAAAAATGAAGCTGCCCTTCACATTTTATCCTACCACCTTTTCAGAGCTTTGACATAACCAACATACTGGTCATGTCAATAGCCGATGAGGTAATAATTATACGTGGCCTGTTCTGTAGTAACTGTCCCAGGTGCATCCTCTTACCCTGTAACATCCCCACTGTGGATGAAAGGCAAATACAGGAACCTGAGGCAGATTAAATCCCCTTCGAAAAATAACTGCTTTGCACCTCTGGGTGCATGCTCACAGGCAGTTACTGAAGAAGAGTTGGTGCTGTACCTTATTACCACACGGTAATTTCATGTTTCAAGTTCTCAGTCTCATCATATACGTACACTTTATTTGCAAGACTTTTCTTCTTCTTTTTTCTGAGATTATAGTCTGCAAAAGTGCAGAGCCAGACCAGCCACCCTCATCACACGTTGCTGAAATCACTTTCCTCAGCCCAAAGCACTCACTCATAGCATCTCTGAGACCTATCGCTTCCCTAAGAAGAGGTGGAGCTTACTGCTATAGAAGTAAGTATTGTTCAATACTTACAGAAAAATCAGCACGTCATTTCTACTTACCTTAAAAACATATCCGGTTTGAATACGCTTCTGAATACTCTCATGTTCCGATAACTGCCCACAAAGAACAGCGTACCTACATAGAGGAGACATTTGCATGAAATCAGTTTTAAATATACGTTTACATTCTGTTGATATCTTCACAAGGAAGATCTGAATTTAATGCAGAAGTGCATTAAAGCTTCACAACTTACTGGGGAAAACAAGGAATACTGTACATCTTTTACAGGGAAGAGACATATGCAGTAAAAATTCAGTGCAGAAGGTGGTATTAGCTTTAAGGATGCTGGCAAGTCAACAGGAGTGGTTTGGCGTGACACAAAAGTTCATTGTGCTGATGGCTGGAAAGCCTTCCTTCTGCAGGAGCAGCATACTTCTATGCTCTGAATTTCTTCACTCAGCAATAAAACTGTGTCAAAACACAGAGCAACGAAGACTGAACGCTACTGCAGCGAGAGCCAGAACTACAAAAAGCTCTAGTTAACTACGGCGCGCAGTGGTCTTCCATACGCAACACCCAATCTATAGCGGTTGTCTACTTAGAGGGAAAAAATTGTGAAAACCTACCTATATGCTGCAGCCCAACACAGCCACCAAAATTGGGAAACAAAACACATTTTCAGTGTTGCAAGTGCAAAGCCATTTAGTTTTGTCTAGTAAGAGATCGTAAATTTTGACCCTGAGAAGCATAGTACCTAGCAAAAGCAGTTATTCCATGAGCTGTGAAAGTTAAGGAAGGTTAATTACCCATGGATTCGCACCCTCCCATCTCACCTCCCCGCACCACAGCAGTTCAAGCCCCCTCCCTCCCTGCATTGCTTCCCAAGAAACAGCGAATCGTAGAGGCGTGCAAGGGCACGCTGCGAAACAGAACATGTGAATTGAAGTTTCAGCCGCGCCGATTCTGTCTTTGACCTCTGCCATCCCGCCGGGGTGAGAGCTGTGGGAATGGAAGAGGTTCCCCCCTCTTCTCTGAGTTTGGCTCAAAAAATATTAGGTGGAACTGGTGGACAAATGAACAACAAGTCTCGTTCTTGCAAAAAATAAAGCTGAAAAGAAGAAAGATGCAAGTAAACCTCCCGTGAGACTTTTTTTTACTACATCCACATCCCAGTATTGCTGGATACTCTGTCTCATCTTGCCACACGATATCCCAAAGCATCCCTGGGGATGGTTAACCACAACAGATGTTCGTGCAGGAATTTGTCAGAAGGCTTTTGACTCTCCAAGTACACTTTCTTCAGTGTCATGAAAAAAAACCACAAAACATTTCACACCTCATTGCTCTTGCCTGAACTAAATTTTCAATGTGCAAGTTACAATACAAAGAAGTTGCGTCTCCTGAATATTTACAGTTTTGTCATTAAATCTCATTCCTTTAACGTGTTAATTTTCTTGTGAAAAAACTCTGGTTCAGTTCTAATTTCAGTTCTTATTTTTCATGATAATGGAAAAGATTACCAGATCAATGTCTTAACTGGGTAAAATCCTTTTCCCCCAGTTGAAAAAGTTCACAGCTGCACTGCCATGATCTGTCACTTGCAGACGATGAAGTAAGTGTTTTCATGATCTTCTCCCGTTTGTTTCACAACAAACATCAGCCTGTGCTAAATATCCCTAACCACAACATGACTAGGGTTTAGAAATACAAGCCAATAAAAGGCTTATTTTCTAAGATCACAAGATAAAAATATTCCCATACAATAAATCATGTAGCCTGTAGCCCTGTCTAATGTATAAGAACTTGTCAGAATATAGCTGCTATAACCATATTGTTTAGGCTCCCAAATATGTGGGCAGGCATTAAATACAATTAGGCCAAGTTTAAGGTTTTGCAACAGAACAGGGAAACACCCTGCCTTTTTAACATGGAAACTAAAATGCTGCATAACCTCCCTTTACGCTATCCCGTCCTTCCCCAGGGAAAGCCTGACGAGCCCCATCAAAGCAGCAATAAATCCGATGGGACACTAAGCTAGTTCAATCTCGTCCCTCCACCAACTATCATATAAACATCAAGTGGCACAATATGCAGGTGTCAAGAAATATAAATACCAGATATTTTTTAACAGCCTGGTGAAATGTTACCTAAAATAAGCACTAAAAAGTAGTCCTATCTTTGTGTCATGAAATAAACAAAAAAAAACACCCCCAAAAACCTGGTAAGAGATGCCTGAACTGGTTTTTCACTGCATCCCAGGAAAAGACGACTCTACCCAACCCAGCTCTGCTGGTCTCAGCCCTTTGCATGAACCTTCCTTTTCAGCTTGTGCCTCCAGGTCCAGGGCCACCAGCCTGTTGGTGACTTTCCTATGCAAGGCTTTGCAGTTCTGAGATTTTAGGCTCCGGGAGTCTTCAGATCCCGACTTCCCTTCCTCACTCGGCAGCGCCAGCATGGTTTTCTGCTTTTATCCCTTCTCTTGTTGAGCTTGGCTGTTGGAGCTATTTATTCTAGTTCATTTTGTGAAATGCCTCGGGATGAGCATCACAAGAGGCACTACTGAGTTGCAGGAGGACTGACTAGCAGTAATAGGATAGATTAAAGATAATGAGTTAGGGAAGGGGATTTTCATCTTCTGTAAACAATATGTAACCTCTGAAGCACTGTTCAGATCGATGTCTCAGCAGTTACCGAAACCTTGTATTATGATATCGCTCGACTAATTATTAACCAGAACTACCCATTAAGCTGCTGACACTGGTCAAACTGCAAGTTCCCATAGGAATCTCAGCTCAGTAAGGATTTCCCCATTTATTAGAAAATAAACTCTCTGGAAGCAGATACTACCAGATGAGAGACCGTCTGTTCTTCCAGCTTAAATCCCCGAGCTCAGAACACGCAGCTTTGACGAAACCTCATTTTCGATGCTGCACTCTGGCTGACTCCCATGGAAGCAGGACATTTGGCCTCTGAACACAAAATACGCAGCTCTGCGCAGCCCAGCACCTCCAGCGCCGTGGCCAGGGTGGTTTGCCAACCCAAATACGCCTCTTATCTCTTAACCGTTTCAAAGACTCGCTAGCTGAGTCTGCAGGCGCTCCTTTCTGCATAAGACACTCAGTAAACTGAAAAGAAACAGTGAGGCAAAAGGGAATAAAAGGAGAAGGGGAAAGAAATGGGGAGAAGCAGCTATTTTGCAGCCAACTGACAGAAGTGAAATAGAGCGTGTTTTATATTGCTGAAGATGAGTCAAACATGAAAGTCTGACCACTGGCAACAGCATGAAGGCATGGAAGTTCTTTCCTTTTATTGACATCAAAATCTGCTTCATTTGCTATTCATCTGCTTCATTAGATATTCAACTAATTTTTCATCACAACACCCAACAAATTAATCAGCTAGAATATATTCCTACTCAATCTGCGTTAGCTGTGAACTGAGTAGATCAAGGCTAGCCTGGAAAAATTGTTCAGTGCCATCCAAGCAGCACTGCTAGCAAATCAAGAGAGAGGTTTTGTCACTCGCAGACAAGGAGAGAAAAATCCTTGTCGGAGCTCCACTTTCAGTCACCAGAGTCAGATAAAAGCTAGAAGAATAAGACCCCTTCTAATCAAATAATTCAGAGAAACAGAGCTCCAAAATATACATCTTGATAAAGAATTTAGACGTTTTCCCAATATTTTATGGGTATCACCAGTTTTTTGCCTTCCTGTGCACTGAGTAGATATATGTTAGTCTCTTCACTCGAGTAAGGGAAGGAGACAGATAATTAGCATGCAGGTATTTAGACTGCAACGAAACACACTGAAAATGAAAATAATCATTAATTTAGGAATTAGTACTTTGGGAGAGACAGCAGAATTTCCAGTGACTTAACCTGAAATGAATGACCGGCTAGTCATAAAGAGCTTGGGAAAAAAGCTTTGGCTTTTCTAAGGGGAGACAAGATCGAAGGAAAAAATGGAGGCAGCAGAAGTACCCCCCCGGGCTTGTCTGCGCAGAGAGCTCAGCGAGGAGGTCGGGGTGTAAATTCACAGAGCCACAGGGAAGCTGAAATAATTCCCCATTTGGATGTACTTAGCAGCACTGTACTCCAGTTGCTCAACCAGAAGATGCCCCCTCCTTACAGGTCATGAACATCCATATGGGAGAGTTGCTATGTTCTCTATGTACAACCCAGTTTCTGCATTAACTTTCCAGCGCACGCGAGCCCCAAGTCTAAGTTTGGCTTTGCCCTACCAGCAGCAGAAGCCTACGGGCTGTGTGCCAGTTGAGTATTAAAAAATGTTAGTTTACTTCGTAGAAAGCCATGTCACTGCTGTGGTCACTGCTGGTCATATGTCTTCCCAGATAAGGGTAAGAATTCATCAAAAGCCTTGCTGGCTTGACATGGGAGATAAAAGCCCAGTTGGAGGCCTAAAAAAGTCAGGATTTATGCAGAGATAGCAAATCTACATGTACGGACTAGTGGAAAAAGGTACTTGATGATGATGGCATGTATGCTAGAAATTTAAGCGCAATAAATCACGTTCTGGATTAAAGCAACACTAATTTTCTACTGTCACGGTCTCAATTTTCCATGGGGATTAAAATTTTATACGTGTATTTTCACACCAAGGGATCACATCAAAAACTGAAGTGATGGACATTGGCTTCATCCCTGTTCTGATTCACAAAAATAGTTACAGCTGCTCTTAAATTGTTTAAAAAAAAAAATCAAGTATGTATACAGGAACACTTTTCAGGATGCTTTCCGCCACCCCTTTAATAACACTTCATTTAATACATTCTGAAAATTGGCCACTCCCAAAGAGTTTTGAGACACCAAATGTTTTAGCCTTTGAATGATCCGCATGGGTCACCATATGCATGTTATTCACAACTTTTTGAATAGTTAATACGTAAAGATGAAGTCCTCTTTGCATGCACATGTAATTATATAGCTTTGCTGTACAGGGTTTGCTGTTTGTGCTAAGCAATGCTCCATCCACCCAGGGCTTGCTTTGGCTTTGTGTTTCAGAAGCCTGACAACATTTCCTTGCAAAAGGAAATTCTTCTTTGCACATCTATGTCCCAAACCTTCAAATACTGTGAGTCTCCAAGGGCATGGCAAGCTCCCCACTCTAGAACAGGCGGCTAGCAGCAGCAACCTTGATTTCCCGCGCATTGCGGGCGTTGACGGCCTCATACTTGATGAGCCACACTACATTTTCATGATAAATCAAACTCTACCTGCAACGTTGTTAGAACCACAGCCTGAACCACTGTCCTAACAGCAAACATCTTCTTGGGTAAGTCATTTTAAGACTCTAACCTTAAAATTAAAAACCAAGTCCCACAAAAGAAGATAGTGTGCAAGACTTTGCAGCAGTTCCTCCTCTGAAGTCTCGCTGAGGACCATATCCTTTCAGGAAAGGATTGGCTTCTGCTTCCTACGGAGCAGGAGTAGACTTGGTCTTAGTAATTATAATTAAAGCTTTGACACATCACAAGCTGTCTGAGCTACAGGTATTGCATGGAAAAGGTGTCAACAGAAATATCCTAGAAGGCAGCTCTTGGTTCTGCCAGGCATCACTCTGACCGAGGCCACTGAACATCAAATCCACACAGCTTGTCTGAGCTGTCCATTACGGAGATGATGAGTTATTCTAAAGAAAAGAAACCTGCAATCCTTACCAAAATATTATTTTTCCTGGCACACCATTTGATGGAGCCTGAAAATATTTTTTCACATCAGAGCAGCTATGCTGGAGCAAACCAGAGGTCACCCTGACCCACCATCCTATTTCTGTGCGCGCTGCTGGAAACGGCGTAAAATCGGGAAAGGTACAGAGCCACCGTTCTCTGAAAGCTGGGAGAACAACCAGCTTTTATCAAGGCTTTAATGAGGAACCTGAAGTTCAGTTCACTTTCTTCTGAGCTGAAAAATCCCAGTCTATTTAATTACTCCTCTAAGCTTTCTTTTATACCATTAATCGTTCTTATCACCTTCTTGGTACTTTCTCTACTTCTTTATCTATTCCAAAAAAGAAACTGCCATGTAGATATACTGTAGATGTGTACAGTGAATTAAGATGCTTTCTTGGTTCTCCTCTTTCAACCTGTATTTTGCCTTTTGACTCCTGGGAGTGAACACTTTCAAATAACCGCTTAATTAAGACACAACCTCTCTTGATTTAAAAGACCATCATTGTACATGCATAACTAGGAATGCTTTTTACCTGTGATTATTACTTTGCCTCTGTTGACAACATCTGCCGTTTTTGCACAGTCATTTGATGCAATGACATCCTTCTGCAACTTTCTAAAGTCAGTTTTAGCTCACACTGCTCTAATTAGGAATATGCGTAACAGTACACATCCTAGAACAGACTCGGTAACCTCCCCCAGCTCTGAAAACCGACCACATCTTCCCTTGTTTCCCATTTTTTTTGCCTGTTATTAAGCCAAGGCTGTTTACTCATGATAGCTTAGTTTCACTCACAGACCTGCACGAGGAAATTTGTCCAGGACTTCTGAAGCTCCAAGTACACGATATCAGTGGGCTAGCACCCTCACCCGCACTGTGAGGCATTTCTGTACAAGAGTTGCATTTTCTCTCGGAGGTGGCATAACCTATTAGTCTCCAACTTATATTAAAATAGCATTAAGGGCAGGGCAGGCAGGGAAGTTGGATAAGTTGCTGGTTTCCTGGATCTGCTCATTACCCTTTAAAAATCAGCCTTACATTTGCCACCTTTCACTGCTCTCCTAGTGATGCACATTTAAGCCATTAATTATGTACCACAGCTAATATTTCTCAATTTCTGATAATAGTTCTGTTTTTAATGCCTCTGAAACATTTTAGTAGTGATTTTAATTTAACTTGCTATAGTCTCCTCCCTGTTCTACTTTCCTCTGCTGTACAGGACTGTTAGAACTACAAGAAGTTCTAACAGTCTCCTCTGCTGTTTAAAGGAAATAAAAAAAGTACCATGATTACAGGCTGCTTTTATTTTTATTAATGAGTCACTTATTATTCACCCTGAACCTCCCAAACACTGCCTTTAAACAAGCTTTGAATCACCTGCAAGCACTTTACTCCTAGGCTCTTCCTGTACTCAAGCTTCCTCAGAGCCATTTCCTTTTCTTTCGAAGTTACCATCACTCGCTGAAACCTTTCCCGTGCTCTACAAGGACGTTCCATCTCAGCACTTCATGGTAATGACCACCAAGTGGCTTCGGTGTTACAGCACCCTGAACCAGACCCTGTTCATTGCTCAATGCCAAACCAAGACTTGTTTCTCTGTCTTTAATGCCCTGGGACATCGTCATCGTCTTACCATATCATTTATGATGCTTATAAAAAAACCCACCTCAACAAAAGCAACTGCTACGTTATGTTCCAGCACGACACTTACCGGGTCCTGGGGGAGCGCAAAAAGAGAAACGGTCTTCTTGCATTATTGTGGACTCTGCCCTAAAAGATATTCTGAGCTCTGTAATTTTCTTCAGCTGTGTGTCACTATCCAAGCCAACTAGTGTTATGCATTTTCTATTTCAACATGGAATTTAAATTCTGTTATCTGTTGATATGTTGAACTTATTTAATTACGTTTTTTTAACATGCAACACTCATCCCCCAGCACAACAATTCTGTAATAGAATTTGTATTGTGGTATTAAAACAAACATAGTAGGTATCTGGGTTTTACCACCTAAATGAGATTATTTCTTAGTCCTGTTCCTCACTATTTCCTATGTGAGTTTTTCTAGTTCTATCTTTTTAGTTTAAAAAAAGTTGTAATTTCAGGTGTATCAAATAATCCAAAATCCCACAGATTTTTGCTGCACAATCTGTTCTTGGGCAGGGGGGAATAATTCTTACCCACGACCACTATGAACTTGTTTAAGCCTGATTTTTTTTCTTCTTACGAATTTTCACCTCGGTTGTAGCAGTAGTGCATATTGCTACTTCTTACCCACAGCCATACACGCTATTCCCTCCCTCCCAGCACCTCAGCAAATTTTCAACTTTCACAACGGCTGGTTGCTCTTAGCTCCACAGCTCCATATTTTCCTGGATATTTACTATACTACTGTATCCTCATCAAGTAAAAATCTTCCAAGTTTTTAATTGTATGTATTAATCTTCACTTACTGCTCTAAAACTGTAAATAATGGTGCTGTAAATTTCTATAGGTCTTGCATTTCATGTCAGACTGTCATCTATCGTGGCTAGTTCAAGGAGACCTATGTATCGTTTATTTAACTCAAGGGAGCAGGACCTCTCAGATTTAACTAGCGTACACGATTATTTGGAAGCACAATTTTTTTTTTTTTTGAAAATGATTATTCCTCTTCTCACCCCTGACATTTCCTAGACAGATTGGTTTGAGAATACCATGGCGGCAAGATTTCTAGCTTTATATAAGAAAAGTAAACAGAATACAATTTGCACATCTTGGACTTGAGCCACACATATTCCCTTAAGAGGAAAAGAAAATAAAACCCAGCAAAAAACCAAACCACGCAGCAGCATGGGTCTTTGAGGATGAAGACTGGTAGGACAAGAGAATACAAAACTCAGAATGCAGTAGGGAAGCCCACAGTCTGTAGGAGACTCCATCACACTCCAAATGATGACAGTGATTTTCTGTATGACGGAAAATCACCACCTAGTATGGAAAAAGTAACACTTGCAGGGACTGTCTTACAAATGTGCCTTGGAAACCAATAGACCTTTTAATAAATGGGCTTTCAGCTGTTCCCATTCACCCTGAAGCCAAGCATCAGCAAGGACAGCAAACCTACAGAGATGTTTTGTTACTCGGCATGACCAACTGTAAATCCTAAAACACTTTAAGACAGTGCTTTCAGTTCCTGGGACTGGTTACACAAAACATTTAAACAGCTAGGAATTCATGGGGACGTTTGCAGCTGGCTCCCGTTAAGAGAATATTCCTTTTTTCCTTCTCTAGCTGTTGTACTGGCCAGGTGAAACAAGGCTAGGAACAGGAACAGCGCCAAGTCAGTGGGAGTTCACGCGCTCCTCTAAGCGCCCGGGGGCTTGCTAAAGGCAGGGAATCGGATCAACCAAGTGTGGGGTGAGAAGTGGGATCCAGAAAAACTCCCCCCTCGGGTCCACAACTCCTCCTTCTTGCAAAAAAGAGGTTTTAAGAGATGTATCTGTTTGTTCTGCCTGCCTCCTGCAGCCAGAAAAAGACTCCACAGTTATGTCAGAAGATGACGGCTGTAGGGAATGACCCTGCAGCCAGGGTGCTGGTTTGAAGTAAAGGATCGTACTGAGTCTTGAACTGGGAAGCTATTAACGAATTTCAGATTTCTTGCCCACTTGCAAACATTGCACCCAGAAGCAACATGATTGAACCTTACTCCATATATTGGGCTTCCTCCTGAGCCTACACATTTGATGTCTGCAGATTTCCCGTTCCAGGAAAATAAGGAGGCATAAACTACCGACTATAAAGACTCCACCTGCATGGAATAGTTCATAAAGTTAAAACACCGAAGCAATTTTTTAACTCTTATATGCTGGCAATTATTCCCTTCCGTTAAATGCTGTGAGATTAACGGTGGCAAAAGACGACAGATCTCCAAGAAGATACTGACCTGTGGTCATTAGGATGTCACATTTCCGCAAAAGTAAAGGCGTTGACACTGGCAAACAGGATGAACACAAGAATGGCCACCCAAACTCCATTTATTTTCTCCAGAAGTGAAAAATGGCAGGTGCATAGACAAGAATGTAAGAAAGGACAAGCACATAACGCCACTTCCTCTGAATATTCTTCTGGCCTGCATTTGGTCAGGTATTGTCTGAATTTTTCTTTCCATGTTCACTTGCTTTTTGAAGCCACATAAGCTTTCAGTAGCCACCACGGCCTGGGGCAAAACATTCTGCAGCTTAACCATGTGCATGATACAAAACATTTCTTTTGGTCTGAGCCTGATGCTTAGCAACTTTATTTGATGCCATCTAGTTCTTGCTTTGGAAGAAAGTGTTCCCACTTCACCCTCTCCCTCCCACTTGATAGACAGAGAAGTTATATTCCTCTCAGGTACCCTTCTTCCAGCCTGACAAGTCTTAAATCTACGAAGATTTACAAAAGCTGTTCTGGGCTTTTGATCTTCCTTGTCACACACCTCTGATAACGCTGCAGTTTTACAATACCTTTTTAGAGAAGGCGAGGATAGATTTGCATAGTTTTTAGAGATATGTCCAACTTATTCCCATTTCACACAAGTGTAACTCCCCTGTTTTCAAGTGAAAAATTATTCATCACAGTCCACCCTATGCTGTAGGTACAAAGATCTGTAAGACCAAATAGCCCACAGATAGTTACCTAAACAAGTTTTTAATCACTTGAACATGATGCTGAGACTACTTAGGCACCTACTGTTTTAGTTGCAGACCACGAGCTCTGGTGAAACAACTAATCTGACAGCTTTCTGCATGTTCATTCCCCTTACCAAGTTTTAAAACTGCATAATGCTAAGTAAGTTGACTAGTATATGGCTTAAAAAAAGAGACATACGCACACACACTTTACTAAGCCAGAGACTTGTTTGTGCACGTCAGTTTTTTTTTTACTAGTATAATTATTTTACTTGCATGTGCAAACTTTCTTCCTCAATACACCATAATTAAACTGTGTATCTCCTAATCTAGGGACTGATATATTGATTTTAACCGCACGGCCACATCCAAGTATATCCATGTATAACCTAAGTGTATCTACTATATAACTACACATTTATTTTAATTACATAAACTATGTAATGCAACTAAACATTTATTTTAACATAAATGCACTCAGCAGAAAGCAAAACAGGCTATTCTATGGCATACAAATAAGCAGAATGATTTAAATGATTTACTAAGTCCTACAGTAGTATTTTGTTCATAGAGAAAGTGTGTATGTAGGTTATGTACACATGTATGTATAGTGGGAAAGTGAAAAAAACCCTAATTTCTTAAATTCCCATAGACCCACTCCAAACCTTTTCTCTTTAAGTAGCTGTCCTCCATCACATGCTTGCACAACTTGGTGGAAAAAGTAACAGAATATGTAGTTCTAGCTGAAGCGATATGGCAACTGGGAGCAAAACTACGCAAAAAGCTCTCGGTAGGCTCCTCGTGACTGCCCTGGATGACAGGTTGGGAAGGACTTCAGCGTTACTTACACAACTGCAGGAGACCTCACATGAGTTTGACTCATTAGTAGAATCCACAAGAGCCCTGGTTATAGCAGCATGAACATTATCCCATTGCCAAGCCATAAAATTCCCGAATGCCCAGATATTTGTATGAAGGTCTTCGCTATTTTATATGAAAACAACTTTAATTTTTTTAAACTGAGACAATACTGTATTTTTTATTTTTGTTACTTATTGCACAGTCGAGGCAGATTATGGCTCACGTCTGCCAAGTAACAAACCCCTCAGCTTTGCTCTAGTGGAACCAACAAGAGCACACAACAACTGAAGCAATTCACGATGACTCTCATCCCTCTGCAAAAGCAGCCAAAGCCTGCTACACAAGCAAAGCCTCACCCTTTCCAAGGGCCATCAGCTGCACAAAGGCTATTTTATTTGACCAAGATACACTAAGACGAAAGCAAGAGCCCAACATACACAAACGAGTAATTCCTGTACCACTTTAAAGGCTTGAGGCAGAATATCACTTAAAATAGCATCACTCTCAACTTGGAAGACAGAAAAGTGCAACCCTAGGAATCTCAGGATGAATTCAGACGATCACTCCGAACCGCTTCCAGGTACAGACAGAAAATCTACTCAGAAGCTTGGGGTTGTTTTTAATTTCTGTGCTTCACACCAGCCACCATCAATGAATTGTTCTTGATTAATGCAGTCGCAATGTCTTAGCAACAAGCTCTCAAAAAAAACCCAAACAAAACAAACAACCCAAACCAGCAAAACCTCAGCCTTATTACATATGGGATGCAGAAGTTTCTAGCAACTTGAATTCCCAAGTCTCGTCAATAAGAGAGACAAGAACAAAATGTCAAAGTGATCTAAACCTCCTGCTTTTAGAGAAATGAACGAGGACAAAAAAGACAGACTGATGTATATTAAGTTTCAGGATTGCTAGCATCCTTTTTGTGAAACTCCTGTAAGCAAGCAAAAGAAACGTGGTATAGCTGTAACTGGTATAAAGCTGATTTGCAGTTCACTGAAGGGTGAACGTGGGAGGTTCATCGCTGGAGGTCCGTCTAATCTGTTTTGAAAAGAACCCATCAGAAAGAACATGACTTTGTTTTGGAGTGAATAAATTACCCGAGTCTCCTTTACCCTAATTTTTCCACAATTAACCGTACTTTGAAAATTACTGTGAACGAACAGACATTGGATGGAGTGGCAAAAAAATCCCCGGACAACACTGATGCTATTAAATAACTCCATTAGGTTGGGTAATACAGTAGAGATTAAATTTAAATAGGCTGCAGACTAGCATATGCTAGAAAATTCATCAATTAATGGGGGGGTAGCTGCAGAGAATCAAATTTAAAGGTTACAGTAGATCACAAGCAGCCCAAGGCAATAATATGATGCTGGGCTCAGCTAAAGTACTATATACAATCTTTGAGTAATAAATGAAAAAGAAAAAAAAGGATGAGCTGGATAGAGTCCATAAGACAACAATGAGAATAGGAGGTTTGCAGAACACCACCACAATAAAAGGTTGTGACAAGTAGGTCTGCTTTCTTTCAAAACACTGGATGAATACAACAACTATTGTATTCTCTTACAAATAGTTCCTCATGTTAAACTTTTCTTCCCATGTGTAGAGAAGATAGAAGAAAAACAAAGCTTAGGCTGAAAAGAAAGGCTGAAATATCCCCTTCTCCTCCTGCACTGAAATCCATCTTTCCTTGATCCTAAAAAAGTTAAAATCTGCATTAGCTACCTCAGCTGGGACACAAAATATGTCTTCAATTTTCTTCAATTTCTATGTTGGTTTTATCTGCTGAAGATCTCTAGTCTGCCTCGGGAGGTGGTAGGAAAGGACCGTATGCGTTCTCTTCGTAGAACAAAATGTGTTCGACCCCAGTGAAGTCTGAAGATACAAATGGTATTTATTGTGTAGAACATGCCATTTTTATGGAGTGACCTCATGCTTATTTAAACCTCCGGTTTTACTCAGAAGATTTGCAGTTTCAGCTGTCCTCCCAAGAGCTACCAGCAAAGAGCCTAGACATAACTGGGCAAGATGTTCAAACTATAGAAAGAAGACCGCAGGAACTACTAGTGCTTTCAAGGAAGGTGTCACCTGCATCAACACTGATGAGAAAAGCTGCAGAATGAAGCCTTTTGTAGTGCATGAGTTGATTTCCACTTTTGTAGGATCATCAACTGTGCTGTGAGAGCTTTCTACTGACATACTCACACTCTTAAGATCTCAGTTCTCAGAACTCCTCTTTTCTTTATGCCTAACCAATAAAAAGCAACCCACAGATCGTAAATGTCAAGTTACTTCACAATTTCCAAGAGAAGGAGGGAATATTGATCCCTACTGAGATTTCTTTTGTCCCTGCTCATACTTTTCAGTACTTTCTCTTCCTTGGCTCCTCTCCGATGTTCCCATTCTCAGAGCCTCCATGGCTCAGGACATGGAGATGTTTTAGGGTACCGGCACCCCTGATGAAGTCGGGGGATGCTATGAGGCAGCTCTAGCTGCATGTTATTTTTTCTCCTCTAAGTTCTGAAATATCTTCTAACGCCTGTTCCTATTTGCTATAGTTGCTTTTGCCCCTAAGCTATATTGTCAATAACTTCCCTGTTTAATCCACCTGGGGAACAGGAAACACTCAGCTCATAAATCCAGACATAGCTCAAAATTGGCCAGATCTCGGCAGTAATCCATGAAGAGTTAAATCCTGAAATACTGCCAGTTATTAAAATTAAAGCTATCTTCAAGTCATGTCCGGAACGCTGTCACTTTTCAAAAAACTGTATCTACCCACAGACAGCCAGATGTACCAACAGAATCTAAAAGGGCTGGTACACACAATTAAGCGGCTATCAAGCATGCAAGATGCTCCACCAAAGTGATAGACTCTTCAGAAGAGAGGGCACATTTCGGAGGCTCATCCAACCCACGAACACATCCTCCTCCTGCTTCTCTATAACATATATAGTACCTCCAAGACGGCCAAAGCTTATACTTCTTCTGCAATGACAGCTTTCAGCAGTCAGCAAATAGCATTTAATTTCCAATGTGAAATATCCAACTCAAACAAAAGCTGCTAATAACAGCACCTGCAAAATTTTTCCCAGATGGACCTCTGAAATCCCTCGCTGCTCTGGTTGTACTTCCAGTATTTCTTTTAACAACAGGAGTGGAAGCCAAGGCAAATACACAGCTCGCTATCCGTTCCTGATCCCTAAAGCTGCTGTTACGTGCTTGCAGTTGCGCTGCGAACAGCACACCCACACCGAAACGGACAGGGGATTCTAACAAGGCCACAATTGTTTCTCTCACTTCATTTGTGAGGATGTCACATATTCATGTCTAAGCAGCAAAATGTACAGGTTTGTGCAACGATCAATGCCTCTTCCACCCGTCCTTAAAAGCAAGCGAGGACAGACTTAGGAACTTGCCCTGTCCTCCTCGTCGTGAGCTGAAATCAGCTAAGGGAATAGTCCATTTAGTTGGACATACTATCTATCTGTTCAGAGATCTTTTACAATTAAAGCACAGAATGACTTTGATGTCTGTATCAAAACTAGGAATTAGGGAATTATAAGACAGGAGTTAAGGCATTAAGAATACTTGGTATTCTTTTAATATCAATCAGCCTGCAATACACAAATCTATTCTAAAGGTACAAAATACATCAAACGCCCAACAGGACTCTCACTCGTTTGTATATTCCTAAGCGGTGCCTACAAGGAAAGCACAGCCAGGGATCAGTCCCACTGCACAAAAGCCAACTTGTCTGCGTGCTGATCAAATCTCAGTTCTCTTTCGACCAGCTCTGTGGAGATGGCTCTCTTGGGACCGGTCGACTTCCAAGAGCAAGCGACTACAATAACAGCTTTGTACCAAATCTAATGTCAAGAAGACCCAAGAGATCCGTGAAAGGACTCTCCTTCATACTTGGCAGATCCCAAAGCTAGTCCAGACATAGTCCCAGACATTTACTGCTTTCTCTATCATTCCTGAGAAACCGCTTACTATCATGCTGCCAAAGCCTTCAAACCATCCAGCCACAAAACGCTGCGAAGCCGCAGCCAGTCACGCTCCACTCAGCGTTGCCTTCGCCAGCACTCAAAAATCCCTTCTCGTTCACAAAGTTATTTTCTTTGTTTGTTGCTTTAAAATGTCAGTCATTACTGCAATAACTATGAGGCACTGAGAGGGAAAAAAAGGTTTTACTTGTGATGATGATTGTATGCAAATACCTTGTCTTGCTTGACAAGCATCACACCTTAAAGCCAATAAAACAGGGGATGATTTGCGCAACAGAAGCAAATAATACAGCATAGAGAACAATGGATGAGCACCAGCACAACTGCATCTTAAGTAATCCATAAGCATTAAGTGGCAATTGATAAAACAGAAAATTACGGTCAACATGAAATAACGCACACAGGAAAAAATGCAGCCCTAACGATACCTACACAATCACAGGCTTCACACAGCCTGTATCACACAGAAGAGACATTAAAATCACTGGGAATATTTCTATTAAAATGTCCCTTTAGTATGTTGTGGAAAAGAGAAAGACAATGTTGACTACTGTATATAGAAGTAAGAATGAAAAGGATCATCACACTAGTATTACACAAATCCATGCTGCTCCCACAACTCATGTTCAGCAGTGAATTCCCGTACTTTTGTCTGAAAAAAGATATGGTATAAAGAGAATGATCTGGGAAAGACAACATGGGTGATGAGAGATAATAACATTATTCCTTATGAAAAGAGATAGTAAGAGATTAGGATTCTTTAGCAAGAGAAGCAGATACTAAGGAGAGAAATAGGACAGAATAAAGCCATAATTTACAAAGGAAGTGTGAACATTCATTCTCTCTTCACTTCTCCAGAAACCAAGAGCTAGGGCATCAGATCAAAAGCAAAAAAGCTTTAAAACCTCATCTGACAGTTTCAAACAGACTAAGCAGGTTTTTTTCTACACAGAGAACACTAAATTGTGGGATCTGTACCGGAAGATGGCATGGAAACGGAAGGAACCAAGTGCTAAAACAAGATGACACAAACTCAGGGAGGATAGCTCCATCACGGGCCATGAACCACCTCTGCACTTCTCCCTGCTGGAGGTAAGGATGCCACACTGCAGGAAAGTGATCGTTGTATTCTTTCAATTTTTTTTTTTTACATTTTCCTAAACATTGCTACCACAGCATGGTGAACTACACGTAATTCTGAGCAACGTGCCCATTACTTGAGCAAAGGGAAAACAACCTATATGTCTGTTGGAACTACGTTTTATCCTGCATTTTTCATATATATGTATCTTCTCATGTATTAAGCATCATTTGATGAGCAATAATTTTTTTCTCAGGGTAAATTCAATTAGCATAAAAAGAGCTGCAATTAACACAGCTTGCGACCATCCCATGACCCACACAGAGCTGGAAAGGGAATAATTTCCTGTTCTATTCATGGTAGAAAATAATTATTTCTGTGACTGATAAAGGCAGTTACATATTCATTTCCAATAAATCCCATGCCTCCCACATGCTGCTCTGCTATTTCCTTTCTCCAGCTGCCCTTTCTGCAGCTGCTCTCTAGAATTAAAAGCAAGATGTAGATGTGCAGAAGCCTTACCCCTGTTTGGAAAAGAGACAGGTCTAATAGGACAAGAATCGTGCGCTCTTCCACCAAAACCGCTGTGGGAGGAGGTGGGCACAGGCTGTAACAGAGGCACTGAGAACATCTCAGCTCACAAGGCTTGAGATTTGCTACTGGAGACAGATGGCTAAACATCACATTACAGCCATTACTTCGGCACACTATAAACTCTGAATTACAGAGCTAAGCTATCAATATTATACCCCAAAGTAGAACCTTGCTTTGTAAAATACCAAATGATCAAGTATCAAAGTGGCTTACGAACTTTTAAGACTCAACCTGGCAACTAAAAACCCACTCCTTCAAGATGTAAAGCCAGAAGACGAAGCCAAAGACCATAATCTGCTAGAGATTAGTCACATTGTCTGTCCCAGTATTCTTCCTTCATATCAAAGCTTTAATTGAGAACAGCAATTCATTACTAAGAGCTAAAATACACAGTCTTTTCAAGACAATAAAGGCATTTATTTAGATGCCAGTAGTCCAAACCGATCCTCCAAATAAATTTACTCATCTCAGAAGGGCACAGATCTTGTTTGGTAAAGATATTCAGCAACCTGTTTTCCCCACAATTTCCATTTAAAAAAATAATTTCTCTTTTATTCTCTTTTACATGTTGTCAGTCCTTCACAGTAACTGCTGATAAACATTGTTCATCAAGGAATTCACCAGAATACCAGAAAAGCATATTCCCTTACCTCTAGAAATATCTGTATCACTCTACAAACTCTCTTTTGGTGCATTTTTAAAAACCGAGAGCAATCCTTTCAATCCCATACACGAGCTGCAACCAAAGCCTGTTCATTCAGGCTGCTGAAGAGCGCAAGGTACCTTCCCTCTTGCCTGTCTCCTTACTGAAATCCTAACCAGTTGCAGCATTTATACAAACATAGAACACCTTGCTTGGCTAAACTGCAGATCATTTCAACTTTTATGATGGAAAAAAAAATAAAATACCTTTTTTAAAAATAAAAAGCCATATTGAGCTGCTGCCTCAATTCATTTCAAATCCAGATGCTTTGCAGAGCGACAAGCAGCATCCGTGAGCAAAACACAGCAGTGCCAGGCCAGAAGACACTCTCCAAAAGACTACAAAAGGCTGTCTGATAAGAATGATGTTTCTCCTTACTCCAGAATTAAGATGAATATAAGAACATTGGCACAGCACTAAGCCCACGCTCACAGGCCTACCTGACTGAGGCAAATATATCACCTCTTGACATAAAGCAAGCATCTCTGCGCAGCAGAGCATTACCGAAATGTCAATGACAGAATAAAAAACAACTAGTAACCCAAGAATGTTGGAGGAACACAAAGGAAAAACCTCGTTCATGTTTAATATGTACCTCTTAAGACTTTGCCCCCACAGCTGTGCAGCTGGTGTGAGCTTGGCTTTGAAGGATATACACATTACTCTGTAGGGGGCTGGAAAGGGGCCAAAGGAAACAGAGGACTCGTGAAAGAAAATAAAGAGAGCCTCACCATACTGAGCTCTCAAACTCCGGAACTAGCTTCCTCCAAGTTATCTGTGTGAAACGTTCTTTGGCAGCCCATCTGCACCCAGCACAGAACAGGGCGCTCCGATATGCATTTTCCCAGGGTCTGCACAATCAAAAGCGATGCCGACGGAGTTCGGCCCCTTTCTGTGCCAAGACGCTCGCAGCATCCCGCCCGGGCGCACGCACGGGCCCAAAGCCAGCTGCCGAGCAAGCTCCTGCCTTCCACGTCCCGGAAGGGACATCGCGCAGTTCCCAGGAAAGCTCCTAAACAAGCTTTCCTTCACTTCACCTTTTCAAAATTTCAACTTAAGCTACAAGCAGCCCAAAGAATATGCGGGCTGCTAAATTTAGCCTGGTGAACCCCAAATGGAGCTCGTTGTACTTATTCATCTCAAACTCATTTTGTCAATAGCTTGTTTCTCCAAGCCTCATCTGGAATTTCATCCTTCACCACCACCAAAGTTCATCGCCCTGTTAGGTGCAGACTCACAAAAGCTGTGACACAATCTGTTCTTATATCCAAAGCAGCTCATTATTCTATTTGGGAGCTTTTGCTGAAGAACTCTTCTGGCCATCTCGTCTCAGAGATAAATTAAGAATTAAATTGGCGCAAGCAAAGCAAAGTTTATTACTGTAATCACAACCAAACCTACTGTCTGCCAAGCCATTACTTATGCCAATTAACCAAGCTGTTAAAAATGGCTTTTTATGGAAAATAAAGTTTTTAAATGCAGCTCACAGCAATCTCCAAGTCCTTTGCCTATGCTTCTTAAAAGCAAGAAGTAAAAAGTTACATACCATTGATGGCACTCAGCACTTTGATCCCATTTCTGTAAGGCAATTTCTATCTCTTCTTTCCCTGCAAATAAGTGGTCAGAGGTAAGAAATTCAGCCACTTTCTCTCCTAACTTCTTTCTCTGAGGCTGTTGGAGTACAATAATGGAATGGCATAAAAGTCATATATTTGTTAATTTTATAATACATTTGGCTTGAAAGTGTCCCATAAATAATTTCATACTCTTGCAGTGATCTGGAACATCCAAGACCACTCAAAGATCACGCAAATTTTTAGTACAGTAGCAAATTGCGTTGACCTGTCAACATGGTTTCACTTCATTTGGAAGTAGTTATCTATAATGAAAACATCTTCCACACCATGTTAAGAAAAGTTAATTAGAGCTTTCAGTGGTTTTGTTCTGATGCGTTTCACAGCCTCAGATCTAGGGCCCGCCCCACTTCCCCCTCTCTCCTCCAACAACCGTCAGTCTCAAAAAGCTGAAAACTAAGTGCCTATTGAGGGCTAAAAGGACTGTCAAATAAAACTTAAAATTTCATGTTTTAAATGGCTACACTGATTTCCAGAAAAGAATAATTATATTATAGATAGTTATAGTATTAACTAACTATATTTAGTTACATGCATAATAAACAGGACAGAAATTATTTAGAATAGTATCTTTTGTTGCACATCTTAACTGTAACAAAGGTGATTTTTTTGTTTTATTCTGACCCACCTGCCATCTTGCAAACAAACCACATTTGAGGTAGTGAAGAAGAATGAGGGAATGAAACTAAGTTAACCGATTCCTCTAAGTAAACACACATTTAAAAATAGATTTCTTTTTTGTATCTGCATGTGTGAGCAACACAAAAAATTAAATGCGTTACAGCAAAAACTTATTTATCTTAATACCACACAGGATATGGATGATAGGTTTGAGAAACAAACTTCTACATCTTTAACTAGCCCTTGGTCTACTTATACTATCTTTCAGAAAGCAAACATTTTAAACACGTACTACCACAGTACCGCTAGCTACTCACCTAAAAACAAGACTACAAGGAAAAAAAAAAATCCACCACATTGTTTGCAAGGGTAGGGTTTATAAATCTGAAGTGTAATGTCAGCTTTGAACATGCCCCGTCCTTTGCCTCAAACACACAATCCCTTACCATCAGATGCATACGATCTCTTCTCATCCGCGTCTTCTGTGATTTCGCACATATCACTGTGTGCTCGGGCCAGGCGCCAAAGAAAGTCTTTCTGGTCTGCATACTGCAGTAAAAACATAAATGTTGTATATCAAGACCCATTCTGCCATTGACAAAGAGCGTGAGAAAGAAAAATCGAGTGGGGGCATATACTAGAAGTCGCACAGACATTTTTTGAAACCTTAAAAGGCCCCAACTCTACAAGAACTGAAGCAGAACCACAAAAGAGCAAACTGGATGGCCAAATTTATAATTCAGCTTACAGTGTTACACTACTGGTACGGGTCCAGTTGTTGCCACCTTCTAACAAGGAACCCCTCCACTTCAAAAGCAATACTGGGGTCAGTTCTTCAGCAGTCTCCGCTAACCTCAAAACACTGGGGAAAAAAAAATCACCCTAAACCTCACCACTTCATTAAAATTCACAAACTGAATTTTACTTTTTTCACGCTTCAGTCCGCGGTCAAACAGTTTCACATCCTGCCTCATTCTTAAACCCCAGACAGTACTGTAGATGTACTGCTAAACTTGAAGCAGATATGTTCTGACAAACTCAAACTTACTTAAAAAAAAAAAAAGGAGAAAATTAAAACACAACCACCTAACAGTCTGGTTTCTTTTGCGATAGTATTGTAAATAAAAGAAAGTGGGAGAATCACCAGAGTGAAGCATGCCAGAGAATTTCAGAAGCCAACAGGCCTGTCATTTCTTCCTGGTGGGAAGGAAAAAACCCAATCTACTTGAAATTGGAACCGACCAAGTTATCTGTTATTTCTTTCCTTCTATTCCTCCTGGAAATAGAGGAGCCAAAAAGCTTTTGCTCTTTAAAAGGCTGGTAACCAAAACGCTTTCTTTGCTGGCTCTGCAGCACCGAGGCGAACACCAACAGAGGCCGACAGTGCAAGCGCGGCAGGCACAGGCAGGCCTGCAGCGGCTGCTGCGGGGCACAACAGCCGCAGCAAGACCCAGGCCAGCGCTGGGCGCAGGCGCTGCCTGTGGCCAGAGGTACAGGCTGGCTATCTGCAGCAGCTGGAGTAAAACGATCACTGCCCCTTGCTACATTCCCACACCTCGATGGCAGCGCCAGCGTTCACTGAATCGGGATCAATTCACATCGCCTATATAATATAAAAAGACACACTCTTTAAGGTGGCAAAGTATCTGCACCGTCCAGGTTTTTAATCTCCTTAACTAATATACACATAACTGTTGCCTAACCCTTCCGTTTGAATATGCAACTTACTTATTTCATGAACCACTGCGCACGTGCACTGGGCAGCCCTCAGAAAGACCAAGTTTCCTGAACATAGATCGAGCCATTGCACATGCAATGAGGTAAATGTTCTCAAAACGTTTACTGCATACACACAGTACTGTTATTTTACACATGTGCAGTGTGTTCACTCAGGGAAAGCGATGACATGATGAGAGACAGAGTTCCAAGACAGAAAGCGACGGGGGCCTGGCTGCTGCTGTAGCCTGAACAATTTTGGCCTTCAGCCCGCTCCCAAGCTGCTCCCGAGGAAGGGGGCCACTGGAAGCTGGCCCAGTTGTTGTGTAGGACCTGGACCCTGCTAAGACATGCAATTTCCTCTTTCCCAGCTATTTAGCTGAAAACACAAATCGCTGCTGGAAAATACAAAAAGGCAACCTTTACCGCCAGTTTATTATTCAGCAGCAGCTGGAATCCCTCTCTCTTCTCCTGCTCATCGCCGTCGTGCAAGCGGTCAGCCTGCTGCAGTAGCTGACCCAGTCCTTCCTCTAGCGAGGAATCTAAGATTAAATGCGTTTCATCCTCGTTGACAAGATCCAGGGAATCCCGTCGCGCAGTTCTCACTGTTTCACAGCTCACTTCATCTTCTCCTTCTTCGCTCTCTCTCTCAGACTCCCGGTCGTAATCAGACTCAGCGTTGGCTGTGGTGTACCTTTGAGGAAAAAAAAAACCACAACGCAAAATTAGTTTGAGGAGATGCTGGGCAGCCTATGACAGTTTCATATGTACGGTACAGAAAAAACTCTTCCTAATAGAGGAAGAGGAGTATCTTAGTTTATCCTGGAGAACACTGTACAATCCAAGTGTCTCAAATAACACACCAATCATTATTTCTCCTGTACTACACACAACCTCAAAAAGCTGACAAAAGGCGGCTCCCCAAAGTTAAGTAGAACTCAGTCACAAGTGTCCACATCTCATTTGCACACTGTAACAGCTTCTCTTAGGCCTTCTAACTTCAATGTAGAATTAAACAACTAAAAACAGAGCCAGGACAATTCGTTAAATGTAGGGATTATAAAAGAGAATTTCAACAAAAAATCCGACACACGCATCCATGTGGAAAATATAAGCTGAGGTTTTTAGCCTGTTCCAGGAAATTTCAGACACGATAGCTGTTTGGCAATCTCTAGTACCTCCATCATCTTGTCTGAGCACTAAATACAAAACAGCTTGTTCACACTGACATGTGAAAAGGTGCAAAACAGTAGGAGAGTAATCAAAACTCTTTCACATAAGCAAGAAGTCCAACAAGGAGACAGCAGATGAGCCACAAAAAGACACCACATGTACAAAAACCCCAGGCAATGGTTAGCTGCTAAATTAGTCAAAAGAACCAGGATAAAGCTCAGATCACAGTTTCGGAAAATGGCTAAAATTAAGCTCCCCCAAATCATATAGAGGCACCTAAGCTGGAAATTTAAACCAGCATTATATATTGACTGATACCATTGCAGTGGGGTGTCTACTTACAGAGCTAATTCCTTTTTAAAGACGACTCTCTAGTTGTCCCCCTCACATTTATCTGTAAGCTCTTAACCGAAGAATAAGCACAAGTCAGCCAGTAAGTTAAGAATGCGCACTTTTATATTCGGATTTTGTTGGTTTGTCTGAATAGAAAGCTCTCTTCCTGAAGCAAGCTACTTCAAATCATATAAAGCTTAATTCTAGGGGACATTTGTAATTGTCACCCAATTAAACTGTGCCCAAGCCATGTGTTGGACTTTAAAAGTTCTGCTAGAATTAAAAGTCATTGCAGTCTGGGGGCATTCGGTAACTACAGCTGTACTGCCTTTTGTCCTGGCTGAATTTCCCCTCCGAGGGAGAGCTCAGCGCTCTGTATGTGAAACTGCCTTTGTCTGGAGACAAAGATAGGTGACCAAAGTCCATATCTGAAGAAAGCAGTTACAGTAATTGGGCCACACACAGATAACAAGACACATTTGGCTATCAAAGCTTCAATTTTCTGAGAACCATCAATAACGCTCAAGCATTTCCCTCTCTGGTAGAGGGTAAACAAACACCCTCACTCACCACAGCCTCCAACTCCCACCCATAAATTAAAAAATGCACCACTTTGTACTGAAACATTTTAGGACAGGAAATAAAGTAACCGTCAGCCTTACCACTGCAAAGCCAGGAAAGCAAGCACTACAAGACGACGTGCTGGAGATTACGTAGGCAACACTAAATGAATGGATAATGTAGCAGCACGGTGGTAGGTGACACTGGCACGGCTCCATTTCAGATTGAGTTAAAAGCTTCACTTCTTGATATGTTCTTAAGATTAATGATATTATTAGTTCTCTAGACTACCTCATTTTTGGTACTTAAACACAAACTCCTCAAATTCTCTTACTTCCCGTCCTACCCTACTATGCAGCACAGTTGTGGGCCACGCAGCTGTGATATCGTCTTGCTACAACATTTTACTGGCAGCTGCAAAGATTTCAGTACTTCAGCTGAAAAACACTTTCCATGTTGAAGGCTCCTGAAATACAATATGGTCTTTAAAAACAGGCAGCAATGGATGACTCCTATACACTTTTTTCCTCCACCACAAAAATGTGTTTTCTCCAAGACAGCTCATACAAGATGCTGCCAGTTTAAAAAGACAAGTAATACCATCTATAACTTCACAAACTCAGAGTTTTCAGAAAGATTAAGGGATTTAGATGTTATCAGCCTGTTTTCTTGAGTTCATGATGATGGAAAGTTCTTAAATGCTTTAGTATGTTGAGGCCTCTGGCTAGCACACATCCTGAGAGAAAATGAAAACATACTATCTGGAACAAAAAAGCACATGGAAAGAGGAGGCAAAGAAGCCCAAAAGACCAACGCAGTGCCAAAGCAATATAGAGAAATTAAGCAGCCCAAGACCTCTGGGCTCCTGAAAGCTCGTGATGATTTTTGTGAATTGGATATGAAATCAGAGAAGATGCTTATGTCCATGTGGTTTACAAAACAAAGCTGAAATGTGAGTTCTTTCGGAATTTCATTAAAAGAATACAATTGCCAGAAGCGAATACACAGCTGAAATTTATCTGTTGAGAATAGTCTCATTCTTCCTCCCAGTGGCTGCTAAAAAGCTTAAATAGTCTTTTCCAAAATTTACATTTCCTACCCTGATTTTCTGCTAGAAAGTTTTAGTATTTACATCTCTAAAAGACAATATTGCATACTAAAGGCAGCTGGTCCTGAACAGACTAATATTATACCTAGTCGTATAGGACAAATACCAGAGTGAGAAATTGTATACTATTTGAATTTTTTTTAAATCAGATGAGAGCTGCTTATCCACTAATTCTCCACACTGGTCATTAAACCTAATTACAGATTTTAAATAAAATACAAGACCTCCTCCAACCATCACTAGGTTCCAAATCAAGTCATGTGGTTTTGCAGTAAAATATACCCCTGCTCCACAGCTCACTTGAGGTCCCCTAAGGAGGCCGCCTTCTCTGAACCTTAGAACTGTTGCCAGCCTCTATCACGACTTAAAATTTTCTAATGATCGGATGACACCTAGGGCTGGCATCTGTTGAAAAAGACCATCCTTTTCAGCATGCTTTACAAAATACATTGGCACCCTGATGACTCAATGCATATTATTATCTAGTTAGCAAGGTCTTGTCTTCACAACCAACTATATAGTTTTAAAATTTGTTATGCAGCCTTGTTACCTATTACACCATCGTGAATCACTTACTCCCTAATTTTGCTTTCCTATGAACACCCACTTCAGATGAATGAGATCACATCAGCTCTTTCCTAGTTCATCAATTCCAGCTACTAAAGATAAAACACTAAAATGAGACGGTTTTATGGCAGTCACAAAGCCTGCTTCCCTGCAGATCCCTGTCCTTTGTTCTAGGAGCTGCTGCAGTAACAGCTGCTTTGTCCCCTGATGACAAACCCGTGCTACCGAGTGCCAGTTTGCACCAGCTGACTGCTCATTTCGCTGCTGCCCAACAGCATGTCACGTCCAAATTCTGCCTGCCTTGCTCTCAGTGCTATAGTTAACTTAGAATCATAGAATCATTTAGGTTGGAAAAGACCTTTAAGATCATCGAGTCCACACTTCTCTCTTTAAATTACATTTCGTTTCAACTTCCCCTGGAAAACGTATCCGGCCAGCGCTGCATGTTTCAGAACACACTTACATACCTCAAAAGCTATAGAATTCGTCTGACTAAGGCACAGAAGAGAAGCGTTTCATCAGAAAGGCAGCAGTCACATACATGTATGCAGTACACCTCTTGTTTTCTATCTAATATCACAATACCTGCACCTCTGTTGTGATTTTTACCGTTGTTCTTAAACTATACTGTAGTTTTCACCTGTTGTTAAGAATTTAAGCAACACAACTGATCAGTGTGACACACTGAGAAAAATCCAGAAGAAATACCCTAGTCAAAGACATTTTAGTTAATTGGATTATATTTTTAATTTTATCAAGTTTTCCAGACATTCTAAAATATATTATTGTACGGAAATTTTATTTATAAACTCTCTCACTCAAGTCGCAGGCTGGACTTCTACTTCCCCTCTTCCTGCAAGGTTCCCTAATCAAATTATTGCTTTAAAAAAAAAAAAAAATTTTTTTTTCTCCTTTCCCTCCCTTCTCTAAAAGTCAGAATCGTTGCACTTCTCTCAATTTGGCCCTGGCAGCAGTAGACTTACTGTAATAAAAGCAAATAAAAACAGGATGACAGACACCTAGTAGGGAAAAAAATCCCTTCCTTTATGTTATAAAGTGTTCAGATGTAAGTAATTGGGCACCAAAGCCCGTAAAAGCTGCTTCTAACGTGGTGCTCTGCTTACCCTCCTTCACTTTCTCCATCGTCCGTATTGGCTGTTCCTGAGCTGGCTGTGAAGTAAATGGAACTGGAGCCTGCGGAATCACTTCTTTCTCTAGGAAACGGAAACCGCCTCCGGCGAGTTACTTTCTGGGTTTCTTCCAGATGGGACCTTTGAGGAAGGCAAAAAGAGAAACACATAAACATTTGATAGTGAAGTGTCTGCTATTTTACCTCCCTTCTCCTCTCTGGCACATTCGATCCACTTTGCTCGATACCCAAACAACTCACAAGGTGGCTTGCTCTTGCTTATACAAACATCCCACTACCATACAGCAAACATCCTGTTCTACAGTTAAAGCAAGTCTGACTGCAGACATATACAATCTATATATGCAATCCACATACAAAGGGGTAATCATATCACATGCATTCCTCTGATTTCCTCAATGAGCAAAGACCAAGGAATCCTGAACCATCTTGCAGAATATAGGACCTTTTATTCTATATCAAAAGTTACCTACAGTTGGCAGCAGAGAGAAAACAGCAGTTACTAGAGACAAACATTTACAGAACAAATAACCTTCCCAGTCTAGAATATGAAGCAAGTGTCACGACTTAATACTCCATAAGAAAAAAACCAACCTTGGCTAAACATACAATTTTTTTACATTAATCTCACTGGAGGACAAGACATAATGCCAGTGGAAACTAGAGAGACCCTTTTTCCACTTTTGGATTTTAAATTTATCATACTCAACCACGGCTATGGAGTAAATACGTGCAACAGTAGAAAAAGACAGAAAGGGGCCGGGTCGATACCTGACTTCGCCAACGATTTCTGCAGCTAAGTGCTGCAGGCTGTTTCGTAGCTCCTCCACTTCTTTTCTTAACTCCGAAATGTTTCTCAACACGAAGTCAAGGCGCTCCAGCACATCCACCTGCTCGTCGTGCATTAGGAGAGGTGTGTACCTAGCAGCATCTCCCGCCTCAACAGGAACCGGCACTCTAGGCACGACTTAAAGAAAGCAAGAGGAGAAAAAGTTCATTAGACACAAATGGGAAAGGATTTCACACGGGAAATCTTAGTACAATTTTGTTTTCAGGAGATGAGGAATATGAGGCTTGGTCTCAAGTATTGCTGCCTGACTTGGCCTGAGGTTTTGGGTTCTTCAACTGGTTTACCACTCCCTTCTCCGACACCAGCATCTAGCCACGCTTAACAGATTTGCAACAGCAGTTAGAGGTAAATAAAGCTCTTTTAACTACACTTCTATAACAATCCCCTTGTAAAAATTGTTTTAAAAAGAGCAAAATCCATACTGAATATCACAAAGACTACTGTAGATAAGGAAACTGCTGCTTTTTTTAAAGTCCTTACTGCAAATTAATTTAATTCCTATTCTACGCACTTCTGTTATTAACATCACACTGAAAAACTGCACTCTGCTTTTCTCCTGAATTGTGGTCACCCTGGGAGACCATCAGCCAGGAAAGCAACCAGCTTGCAAGATAACATGTGACAATGAACAAGGACAATGGAAGCTAATTTTGGCTAAAAAAGACCTATTCTTTAAAAAAAAACCACAAACAAACAACAAAAAAACCCCACAACACACAAAAAACCCTCTATTCTTATTCAAAGAAAAAAAAAAACCACAGAAACCCAGAGGAGACATCATACTTTAAATACAGTTCAGTCATCAAAATGCGTCCTTGCCTTGATGTGAATATCTAGAACCTTTACCAGTCTGTCAGATCCTTACATCTTCTTGCAGATATAGCATGATCAACTAGCATGTGAGAGCAGATTTACATCTGTGGATTTTAAATATGTTTTCTTGAAAGCTCATAAATATTATAAATAAATATACCACCAGTCAATTATTTAAGAAAGAATACTCTTTTTATATTAACAGAGAACCACTCTCAAAAAAGCAGCCAGATTTGCAGAAATGAAGGGCTTATCTTCCAGAGCGCCCTGTGCTAACGCATCTAAACTCAGAGATAAAAATCTAAATTCTCTTAAACAAAGAAGTACTGTAATCTTTCCCCGACTCCTCTTTTGCTTCCCAGAAATTATGCTCTTTGCTCCGCTGTTTTCTCAAGAGGGGGCTGTGTGCTTTTTCAAGCGCCCGCCCGGCTCTAGCAGCATTTGCCGCTGCTCCCACTGTCCCATCAGCGGAGGCAGGTACTCCTTTTTTCCCTACGTCTGCTCAGGACCTGCCGTTTCAGGGTGAGGTCCCCTGAAACCAGATGGACGAGTCCTTCTAAGATACATGGTCAGCAACCAGGGGCAGACATTTATTGCAGCAATAGTTACCAGCCTATCAAAGCCACACCGCTATATCTGCCCTCCCGTTACTGCTGTAGTGCTTGTGCGGTACGTGCTACGCGCAGCGTAGCAGGAAAACGTGAAGGTACAGGTATCTACAACCCGGTTCTGCAACACCACAGACTAAAACGCTGCTCACAAACTACTCCCGCCCCAACGCAGTAGCAAGACAAGCCTTCAGACACCGCCATGAAGATATTCAAATAGGAGTTCTTCCCCAGAAGTACTTTCATTTCTTAAATCCAGCCTGCTGAGCTGTACCCATTACCAAGGGAAACGCCCGGCACCCTCCGCGCTGCCGGCCTCGCTGCAGAACCTGAGCAACCGCTCAGGTCGCGGTTCCGCACGGCAGCCCGGGTCCCTGAGGCCGCGTTTCTGAGTTCCGCACCCGCCGCAGCTCGGCGGCGAGCAGGGGAGGCCAAAGCCCCGAACCGGCTCTCGAGAACGGGGCCTGGCCCAGAGCCCGCGCGGCCGGGCCTCGCCAGCCGGCGGCAGCCCTTTGAAAGCCGCCTTCCGACGGCCGGCTCGGCGCAGGCGGGACGCGCCCAAGGCCCCCGGACGGGAGGGCCTGCGGTGCCGGCTGCCGGCAGAGCGCAGGCGGGCAGCCCGGCGCGCAGACCCAGGGCCGGCGGTGGGAAGGGCGGGACGGGGCGCAGCGCCCACCGCCCCGGCCCCGCGGTGCCCTCCTACCCTGGCTCCGGCGCCCCGCGGCCTCCGCCTGCCGCCCGCCGCCCCGCCGCCGCCGCCGCAGCGCCCAGAGCAGGCCCAGGCTCAGGCCCGCGCCCGCCGCCAGCGCCAGCCCCAGCGCCAGCCGGCCGGGCCCGGGCCGCGCCATGGCGGCCCCGAGCCGGAGCCCCTCCCGGCCACCGTCCGCCTGCCGCTGTGGGCGGCGCGCGGGGGTGACGTCCCGAGAGAGGCGCCCTATGGCGTGGGGCCGCGTCATCCCCGCGCGACGGAGGGCCGGGCCCGCCGCCAGAGCGGGCTCCGTGTGACGTCGGCGAGGCTGCCAACGCCACTCCTGCGCCTAATTGCACCTGCGCCTAATTGCACCCGCGCCTAATTGCACCTGCGCCTGATTGCACCTGCGCCTGATTGCACCCGCGGCTGATTGCACCCGCGGCTGATTGCACCTGCGGCTGATTGCACCTGCGCCTGATTGCACCTGCGCCTGATTGCACCTGCGCCTGATTGCACCTGCGCCTGATTGCACCCGCGCCTGATTGCACCTGCGCCCGTACCTACCCCTGCGCCCGCCCGCCCCGTGCGGCCGTACCGAGCGGTGGCTGCGCGCCTGCAGCCGGCGGTGCCGCCCGGGCGGCTCCGGTGCGAAATGGCGCGGGACGTCACCGCACCGCCGCGGGGAGGCAGCGGGGCAGGGCCCGGGGGGAAGAAACCCGGTGGCACCGTGAGCCGGCCACGTCGGGGAGTGCCAGGGTAGGCGCCCCGGGAGCAGAAGCGGCCGGGAACCCCCGGAGCCGCGGGTGAGCCGTCCCGGCCGGCGCGGCGAGCCGCCCACCCCCTGCAAGCAGGGCCCTTCCCCGCGCGTTGTGCCGTCACAGGGAAGGTCACGCTGACGTCAGGTGAAGAGGAGGCGCCGCGAGACCCGGCGGCAGCAGCGGTGGCCGAGTGCAGACGTGGGGAGCGCCGGTGGCTGTGGCGGGGGGTGCGGGGAACGCTCGCCCTGTGTGGGGCGAGGGGGGCGAGCCCCGGCCGCCGGCGCCGTCTGCGCAGACACGGAGCAAACACCCACCTCGGCGCTGCGTGGGATGGTCGTCGCGCAGCGGGTGACGAACCCCGCCTGAGGGGCAACACCTGCACCTACACCTGTACGTGCACCTACACCTACACCTTAGAATGGAATCACAGGATCATGAAGGTTGGGAAAGACCTCTAAGATCACGAGTCCAACCCTCAACCCAAGCCCCCAGGCCCACTACGCCGTGTCCCCCGGCGCCTCATCTACCTGTCTTGTAAACACTTCAGGGGTGGGGACTCCACCACTGCCCTGGGCAGCCTCCTCCAAGGCCTGACCACTCTTCCAGTAAAGAAATTTCTCCTCATGTCCAGCCTAAACCTCCCTTGGCGCAACTTGAGGCAAGCTACGCTTGCACCTACACCTGCACGTACACCTGCACGTACACCTGCACCTACACCTGCACCTACACCTATACCTTCGCCTGGGCCTACAGGTGCACCTGCCCTTGCACCCACCCCGCACTGCCCCAACCCTACAGCCGCACACCCGGCACCCCGGCCCAGCCACTAGCGCTGCGCCGTGGCTCCCTGACCACCGCGCGTCACCACCGCCCCCGAAACCGCTACAGCCCCCCGGCACCGGCACAGCAGCTGTCTCTGGCGGTGCACCGCAGCTGCGGCACTGCGGCTGCGCCCGGTGCCGAGGTGTGGGGCGTTGAGCTTTAGTTCTGGTGGTGTCGGGAGAAACGCCACGACTCCGCCGGCTCTGCACCCGCCGTCACCTTGCGACCTGTCCCCGTCCTTTCTGACTGACGAGCGGCAGCCGCAGGGAC
Organism: Calonectris borealis; assembly: GCF_964195595.1. NCBI lineage: Eukaryota > Metazoa > Chordata > Aves > Procellariiformes > Procellariidae > Calonectris > Calonectris borealis. The sequence goes on from NC_134325.1 coordinate 21,203,182, forward strand.
ACGGCTGCGGTGACAAACCCTCGGTGCGGGCGCGGAGGGAGCCGGCTGACTTTCTTTGCGTGGTTACGACGTACAGCCCTACCGCTCCGGGCAGCGTGAACTCCTGCTCCCGCGGATATTAAAGATGGTATCTGAGTGACGCCGCGCCTCAGCCTTGCTGCTGTTCTTCCCTGTCGCGCTTTAATGAAAGTAATAAAACCAAGCTTTTTGAAAGAAATAATTTCCGCAAAGAGTAGGTGCTTTGCTCTTTCCCTTTAACCCTTTTATACCAGCAGAAAACAACCGCTGGTGGGTGGGTGGACCTGAAATCCCCGTTGGATTTGACGTTCAGTTGCTATCTTTTTCCCCCAACCGTGCCAGCCCCACAAACGAACCCCCAAATTGCGCCGGAGGTTTTGTTATTGCCGTTAAACTGCTCTGTAACAGCAGCAGGGATTGCTGCTGGGGGTAACGGGGCAGTAACGCCCCTTCCATTTCGCCATGGATTTTTTTTGCTGGGGCTGTAGGCGGGGGGTAAATCACCGCCCACGGATGGAGCTGCTGCTCGGCGGCTGTCAGCGATGTCCGTCCTGCCCTGAAACCCTTGTACGCGCCGGAGCGTCCGCCACCAGAGCCACCTTGCGCAGCACCGGAACACGGTGGGCTCTGGGTAAAATAAGCACGTAGATGGATTTAAGATACTTTCTTTTCTCTAAACTCTTTGCTTTTCTTAAAATAACCCTGGGATCTGGTTTTACAAAGACAGCTTGGCCCGTCTGCTGCTGCAGGTCTCCAGCAGACGTGCCGGCTGAGATGCGGAGAGCGGTGTTGCGTGGCCTCTCGTCTGATGCACGAACCAAAGCTCCTCAAGCAGCAAAAGGGAGTTGCGGAGGTTTTTTTATCTTCAGCTCTTTGGGGGAAAGTCTTTACTTCTCCCACGTGGTATGAAAATTGCTGCTTCCGTGTAAAAACCAGTCCATGACGTCATCCCCCGCAGCAGGGCCAAAGCCCTGGCAGCAAAGACCCAATGCTGCGGATCAGCGGCTTCTTGAGTAACTGGGGACGCTGGTAAGAGGAAAGGCAATGACTTTTACATGCATCAGGTTGTCACTGAGCGCGATGCTCGTGGAATATCAACCCTTCTAATGCGGCGAGGGCTGCTCATCCCCCGAGCGGAGGTGCTCGCAGGCGGCTTGGCCCATCAGCCAGCGAGCTCTGGGGCTGGAAGCACGCCCCGAAGGACGCTGCCCTGCTGCGGGAGCAGCGACAGGACCGCCGGAAAACGGGGAATGTCCCAAAGCTCCCTCTTGGCTGGCTGGTGGTTTGACAGCTTCCAGGAGTGAGGGACAAATGTACAAAAAAAAGGTATTCCGGAAAGCCCAAAGCTGCTGAGTGACGTAGCGGGGGTGGAAAATGGTTATTTCAGTGAGCGAACCATTCATAGGACGTCGTGGTACAGGGGATGTGAAGAGCCGCCGGTTCTTGGGTTGCGATTGCGGCATTTTAGGTGGCAATGGACTGTGTAAGGCGAAGAAGATGGGAATGGCCAAATGATCAGCCCGAGCCTTCAGGGTCTGAATTTCTTCGTTCTATGGTAAATGCAGTGAACGTGTGGGCCAGTTACATTTCTGGTGTGATCCCCCAAACCTGTGGTTTGTAAGAAATTGCTTCTACCAGGATTATTGAAACTAGAAATGTCTTTTTCTGGAACAGCCAAAGGAAAACTTTACTCTCACACCCTCTGCAGCACATTCATTACTAGCTAAAAAGGTGGATTAAACATATACTTTTATTACCGTGTCCCAAGCACAGAGCTTCTCAGCAGCAGCCTCAGATAACGAGCAATACCATTTAATCAGCTTTATAGCACAACCTCTTGGGGATTTCTCCTTGCAGTCAGACACAGCCATCAGCAGCTTGCTCCTCTTCCACAGTGCGATTTGCCTCCAGGAAGCAAACCCACACCTTGGGTCCAGGGGATGCTTGTCCTGAGGTGCTGCCCTCCGTCCAATTAGTAATATTCTGGGTAGGAAATTTAATTGGGTGCTGCAGAAAGAAGAGGGTCTTAATTAGAAAAAGCTGCTGCTGTCAGAAGAGGAAAAATAAAGCTCTTCATATGCCACTTGCCTCTCCTAAGCGTGGGTAACGGGGTGATGATTTCTGCAGAGCCAAATAACCTTTGCTTTTAGCTGAATTATTGGGAGAGGTTCAAAGCCGGCAGCTCCCGCTGCCCCCGTTTCCCTCCATGTCCGACGAGGGCTGTGAGCAGACTGGTCGGAGCCAGTGCCAAAGGCTAAGAAGTTGCTTTCGGATGATGAATGGTACCGCTGAGATATATTCACTGTATTTTATAGCTCACGCTCACACCACTGCCGGGCTGCGCGCTCGGGCTGCCTCCCAGATTTCGATATCTCATCAGGAAATTCAATACTGAAATATTGTGTGCAGGCTCTGTTTTCATTTTCCTCTCTTATTTCCCCCCCCAAGAAAGAGCGGTGTATGAGCCAGACCGACTAGCGAGAGCAAGAGCTGGGCAGGCTGCCATGCAGCGAGAACCCCGGCTATTTTTTTCTTTGATTTGTGGATAGGACGAAGGGTCTGGATTTCGTGTCTGTGTTATTTTCTGCGGCCGGCAGGACAGTACCTGGGGGCCATGCTTGCAGTGAGACCACCCGGTTGAGGTCCAAAGGGGTCAGGGATTTTGGGACTCCTGTCGAAATCAAACACAACCCAGGTGAAACGCGCAGGAGGCAGCATTTCCTTCTCATTAATTGGCAACAGAGCCAATAACGTGTTAATTTGTCGCACGAGAAGCCAAAGGCAGGTTTACACTGGAACACAAGAGTTATGAGTAAACATTCGGACTGTTCTGGCAGCGAGGATTTGGGGAAGACCCTCCTTAGGATGGAGGTGATCTAAATGAGCTGATGTTTAACCCATGGAGTGAGGTATCCCACACACAGCTTGAAATGAACATATTGGGATATTTGGGGCACATTTTGGGCACATCAACCTCTGTGGGTTATTTTCTTTTACCATGCCAAACCCAACAAACATGTTAATAATAACAAACAGGTTAATAATAATGTTAATAATAATGCTTATCAAGGTTTGGTGTTGTCGAAGCATTTCCTTTAGCCTAGCGAGCAGAAATGTTATTTTCCCCCTTGCTCCCTGTTGGAGTTAATCAGTAACTCGGGGCAGCGATGGAAACCGGCCCCAGGTCACGCAGGAAGGACGCGGCACGGCACAGCCCAGGCTCTTCGGCACGGGAACGTCCTTCTTCTGCTTTCTCCTGCAGTCATTTATTTCTGAAGATTATTAGTAAAATTAGGAATGGATTACGGCTTGTTAATAGTTTCTGGCGAGCTGCATGGAGAGGCTTCTGTTCAAGTTTTGAGGCTAGGGAACTATTATTTGCTATTTATGGAAATATTATTTGCTTTATATATAGTTTTCAGACTGCTATGGTGGGTGTGGAGGGGGGAATTACTCCATCAGCACCTGCAGAACAAGCACCTCTGTCTGCCCTGCTCTCAGGAAATGAGCTTCTCCTCAAATTTTGAAGGGATTTAAACCCCCATGTTTCCGGAGAAAAGCTCAACAGCCCACAGAAAAGGGGACTTTTTTCCCAATATGCCGGTTATGCCAAAGGGGAATGTTTGGGAAGGGCCCCAGGGTGGTACCTGGGATGCTCTGCAGGGTCCAGAGCTCCCCACCTGCCTGGCTCCTGGTCCATCACCTCCCAGTCCTTCATCTCCCTGTCCATATCTCCCTGTTCACTGTCTCCTGGTCTTTCGTCTCCCTGTCCATCACCTCCTTGTTCATTGCCTCACTGTCCATTGTCTCCCGCGTCATTGTCTCCTGGTCCGTCGCCTCCCTGCCCATCCCCTCCCGTCCCCGCTCCCCCTGCCCATCCCCTCCCGTCCCCCCTCTCCCTGCCCATCCCCTCCCGTCCCCGCTCTCCCTGCCCATCCCCTCCCGTCCCCCCTCTCCCTGCCCATCCCCTCCCGTCCCCGCTCCCCCTGCCCATCCCCTCCCGTCCCCCCTCTCCCTGCCCATCCCCTCCCGACCCCGCTCCCCCTGCCCATCCCCTCCCGTCCCCCCTCTCCCTGCCCATCCCCTCCCGTCCCCGCTCCCCCTGCCCATCCCCTCCCGTCCCCCCTCTCCCTGCCCATCCCCTCCCGTCCCTCCTCTCCCTGCCCATCCCCTCTCTGCCCATCGCCTCCTGCCCACCCTTGCAGGGAAGGCAGAGCCGGGACCCCGGGGGGGCCCGCGGTGCCCTGCGGCGTGTTCCCCCGCCCCGGCTCGGTTACCCAGCGGGGTTACACCCCCCCCCGATCCCTTCAGCCCTCCGGCGGTTCGCCCGAGCCCCCCCGCAGCCGGGGCGGGCGGGACCCGGTGCCCGCGGGCGGCGGCGCGGCGGGGCGGGACGCTGGGGGCGGCCCCCGGGCCCGGCCCCCCCGGAGCGGCGGCGGCAGCGGCGGGAGCATGCCGTACCTGCTCATCAGCACGCAGATCCGCATGGTGAGTCCGTCCCGCCGCGGCCCCCGGCCCCGAGCGCGCGTGGGGGGCCGGGCGGGGACCGCGGCGAGCAGCGGGGCAGGCTCGGCCCCGGCTGCAACGGGCACCGCTGCCTCCGGCCGCCCTTGCCGTGCCCCGGGCCGGGCCGCACCTGCTGCCGGGGGGCGCGGGGCTCTGGGGGTGATGCCCCGCAGGCTGGGGGGACCCCCGGCACGGCCACGCTGCTGGCGCCCGGTGCGAGGTGTCCGGCACGACCCCGGCCTTGCGCCTCCCGTCACCCCGACCCTTCCCCGGGGCAGCGGGCGTCGGGGAGGAGGAGAGCGCTCGGGTGCCCGTACCCCGCTCCTTTCCCCCTAGAACCCTCCCCTCTCGAACAGCAGGTAACGCAAGTGGGGAGGCGCGGGGTGGCACCCCACGGGCATCAGAGAAGCTAGTCTCTGGCCACGTGTCCTCGCTGTCGGTTTTCCCTCTCCCCGAACAGCCGTTTCACGGTGGAAAATGCAGCCAAAGGGAAGGGCATTACTGGCAGCGGGGTCGTGGCGCAGCAGCCCAAGCAGCGGCAGGGATCTCTGGCCGGGAGAGCGCAGGCCGTAATTCTCGTATAAAGACATGAAGGAACCGTTACTTCCTGACGATCGCAGCATCTGCAGCCCAGATCTGCCGACCTCCTGTCAGCCGGCACGTCCTGCCAGCGCTGCGAGCGCGGATAGCCGTCCGTTTGTCCGGGGCTTTTTCCTTTTCCCGACACAAAGGGGAACTATACGTCTGAAAGCCAAAATATGACGATGTGGTTTTGCGGTAGGAAGGGGGTAATGGGGAAAAAAGCAAATCACCAAGCTGGCAGGAGTTTGGTGAAAGGTGCTGCTGCTGTCGTTGAAGATGTCCCGTTACAGACACAGCTCACACCCAGTGAGCAGTGAATTGAGAATGAGGACCTGTGGGGATGCTGTGGCACCGAAGGGTCTGTTGGCAGTGATATCTGGCATCCTACAGGTTAATTAAGTGATTATGGACCGAGCTACAGAAGGCACCGCGTGGTTGGGGTTTGCAGCACTCCCGAGAAAGGCATGCAACAGGGCGGGCTGGATCATCGTACCTCAGCACGTTTCGCCCCGGAGACTTTGGAAACTCTGCTCTTTAGCAGGGCAAAGCAAACATTTCCAACCTGAAAGCTGGCATTGAGCCGCGGCTGGAAACAGCCCGTCCTGGTCTAGCAGGGGGGGATTGACTTGGCTGCTTTTTCCTGGCAGCGGCCGGGGCGGGGATGGGTCACTCCCTCCCGCGGCACGTCTGCCGTGGGCTCCACGGGGCCGGGCTGCAGGCGGGAGGGCTGCACGGTGAGGGGCGAGCAGAGGAGGCTCCTGCTCGGCTTCAGTCCCTGTCTTTCCCAGCACTCCAGGCAGTGGAGCGTGCCTGCGTGTTTGCACAGCTCGCCACGCTGTCTGACGAGTGGTGCTGCGTCAGCGCTTCTGGCCGGGCCCTGACCGAGGCTCATGATTTACACGCAGTTTGCCAGCGCCGGTTTGTAGATGGATGCTGTCAGGGAGGGATTTCACCTTCTCTGCTGCATTCGGTCCTCACCCGTCCGCTTTCCCCAAACCAGCGTCTCAGCTCTCCCAGCCAAGTAGAAATTCTCGGCTTTCTCTGCCGTCAGACTGACCTGCCACGTCGCTGCTAAACTCACCGCGGGTCAAGGTGCGCAGTTTCCCATCCTGCTGCGCTTGCTGCCGGGACCGAGGGCTCCACACGACGGCGGAGCACGCAGCCCGCGAACCTCCACGTGCAACCCCTGTTCGAGGCGCAGGGACTCTTGTCCTGTCCCTGGGCTTTGCTTTCTCCAAGGGGTGATAGAGAAGAGAGGGCTCAAAAGGTGTCTGGGTGATACTTAAAATATTTTTGAGGTTATTTAGGGTTGAGCAGCCCTTTGCATGTTATAAAGGGTTGCTGATAGTGTGATGTAGGTTTGCCAGTGGATGGGGGACATCCCTCGGAAGAAGAGTTTTCACTTGCAAACTTTTCATAAGTAGTGTGGAGGAGATTTAAAAGGAAACAATTGCTCCATCTATTAAAATCAATTAAAACTCGCTGTTTTCAGGGATAGCCCAGAGGGTGCAGGGGTAGGTTTTGGAGCACGGAGCGTCTTAGCACCCCATCAGTGCTGAGCAGGGCCGGGTGGGTTGTGGGTCCCACCGTGCAGGTGTGTGCGACGTCTCTCCCACTCACCCGCCCTCGTAGCTATGGAGAGCGTTCAAGGCTGCGTCCTGGCTCTTCCAGCCGCGGCGTTGCAGGGCGGCCGGGTGCTGCCCTCCCTGGCTCTGCCGGGGCTGGGTTGGGAGCAGGCGATCGTTGTGGAGGTCACATCGGCGCTGTCGTCATCTGCTGTGCCCTGATTCTTAGTTCTGGAAAACCTCCAGCCCAGGAATATTTCATAAAACAACACTTTTGGAGCACTGCAGAAATGTCCCCGTCCCCCCCATACGACGGGTGGGAAGTCCACCTGACGGCTCTGGTGGCGAGATGACTCACGTCTCTGACCGCCTCCCCCCGGCTCCTCCGGTCTCCTCTCGCTTCCAAGGGAGCGTGACTGTCCCTCCTCATCCCGTGGGTGCTCATCTGCCCCAGTCACTCCATGGCACCTTCTTACCCCGATCTTCTCCCCCCTCCCAGTTAGTGGAGTCATTCTCAAAGCTGTCTTCTACCAGGACAGGCAAACCGTCCCTAACTGGCCTGGGGATGCTCATTTCATGGTAAAGCACACAGATTTGCTGGTTTTGCACGATGAGGCTGTGAGTAGCACCTCGTTGCTGTCCTACAGACTTCCCAGTGGTGGATCCTGGAGGACCAGAGCCACCGAGAGCTCAGCCAGCAGGTGGCCCTCCAGGAGCAAAGCCACCACGGTCCTCTCCTGGGACGGGCAGGTGGCTCACAATCATTCCCTTCCCAGTAAAGCCCTCACTGTCCCTGGGAGCGGGGTGGGCGCGCTGCCGCACATTGCTCACCCGCTCTGCTGCCTTTCCCTGCAGGAGGTTGGCCCCACCATGGTGGGCGATGAGCATTCGGATCCCAGCCTGATGAGCTTCCTGGGGGCCACGAAGAGGAACATGCTGGGGAACCACTTGTAAGTCCTCCTCTGCGACATTTCAGGCTCTCCCCTCTCCTTATTTTCCCAAGAAAATTGGGAACGTTTTCACTCCTTGTATCCACCATGGCACCTTCCAGCTGCACATTTAATCCCAGGACTAATTTGATGCTGAAAGGACACGCACATGTCCTTGCCCCTGCCTCACCCAAGGAAATGCTGCCTGATATTTCATTTAGTTCTTTCTTTTTTTCTTGCTCTGACCCCATTTTAGCACCTGACCCATCTCCTCCCCTCTCCTTACCCCTTATATGCTTGGGATGCTGCTGGCTGTACCCTGACGTTGCCCCGGCTGAAATAAAACAGGCACAGTGAGCATTTGGATCTTTCTGCATAACTTTATCTGCCTTTATCCCACCCTGAATCCTTAAAGACAAACCTCCTCTGGCTTACTATCATTTCCAGCCCTGAGATGCTTGGAAGCAAACGGTGCTCATCCCTCCTCCCGCAGCCTTGCTCTGGCTGTGGCCTTTTTTGGTGCCAAGCCACCCGACACGCTCATCCGCAGCCTGTCCCGTCCCGTCACACTCGCTAGTGCAGCTTGAGGTTTCTCCCCGTCACCCAGCATCCGAGCCAGCCCCTCTCGACGGCTCCTGAAGCTTTTCCTGGGGCTGCTGAGCCCCAGGGTTGGAGCTGCTTCCCATCGTGTCCCCCCCGACTCCAACCCATTAGCCTGCGTGTTCCCAAGCCGTGGGTATTTGAGACTTCTCCACGTCCCCGTCTCTCTGCCCACACCGAGTTTGACACCAGCCTTCATCAAAGCGCAACTTGGAGGTGTCACCAGCATGTTCTTTACATCTTGGCCCACTTTTTTTTTATTTTTTCCCCACTTGATATCTCACTTCTTGTTTTTCTCCAGGAAAAAAAAACAACCCACAAAGCAAAACAAAGCCCCAAATGCAAATTAAAACAGCAGAGGAGCGGTTAGCTTTCTGCTCAAGCTTGCCCACTCACGCCGTGGCGCAGAGGAGGAGTAGGAGGAGAACCAGCCGTTAAACAGAAGGGGCCTCTCGGTCCCAGTATGTTCTCAAACTTCCATCGGCGGAGCTGGGAAAACCCACCTACTCGGTAGCAGCCTGGCAAACATCGAGGTCTGGGTCCTCGGCTCCTGCAGCGTTAAAAACCTGAACGGAGTGGGAGATTTTAAAGAAAGAGGAGATTAAAAAAAAATACCGACGGCTCCCCGTTAAAGAGGACCCCTTCCGAATGCAAACTCAGGTCACTGCCAGCTCCCCGCGTCGGCAGGAAGGCTGATCCCAGACCCCTCTGTCCCTCATCTCCCTGCCGAACAGCTCTGGGTGGGTTTGCTGGGCCGAGCCGTCTCCGCGCTATTCCCAAGCCGGTGGGTGGCCAGGAGATTGGCAGCAGCGTCAGCTTCATGCTGCTGCCTGCCAAGCCGAGCCCGGGAGCCGGCAGGGAGTTATGCAATGAGAGAAGGGAGACCCGAGGGGGGAGAAAAAGAAGAGGCTTCAAGAAGGAAGAAGTGCTGCTGGCTCCTGAGAGGGAGGGGCAAGGATCCCTAGGATTCGGGTGGAAAAGAAAGGCAAAGAAGGATAAAATGCCTCCATGGCGTTAGCCCCAGCAGCCAGGGAGGAGACGCAGTGTTGTAAGGAACGGCAGCGCCACATTTTGCTTATTTGGGAGAAGGGATCTGAGCTGTCTACGGGATCTCCCTGGTGGATTCACCACCTTTCTTCCCTCCCTGTGGCCTGAAGCATCTCGAGCTCCCTCTTGCCCCTCCTGCTTCTTGGTATGGCTTGTGTTCTACCCAGGGTAACTCCGCTGTGTCCCTGCAGCATGTCTTCCCCATTTGCGCTTGAGCAACGGCGGGTGGAGAAAATAACCTGGCTGGAATGTGGCTGCTGACACCCCGAGAGGCACGGCGGCATGCCAGCGGGGTGAGCCCCAGCTGCCTCCGCCAAAAATCCCAACCAGGGGTGAGAGCTCCTGTACGTGCACCACGGCCGAGCAGGATTTTCCATCCACCTGACTGCAAGGCTTCGCTAGCAGTAAGCCCGGTATAGGACGCTGCAGATCTTGCTCTTCCCGTAGCACTGTGGGCCCCAAAACCTTAAACGTGACTGTGGAGGGAGCCTGAAAGAAAAGGTCTAAGCAGTATGGACCTGCTGGGGCACTGTAATACACAGATGAAGTACTTAATTGCCTCTAATAAGGGAGAGCACTGATCCTGTTATGCAGCTCTGCGCTAGCTACTGCAAGCGGCACATCATTAAGTTCAATCAGCTGCCGGCACGCACCGTCGCTCCCCTATCTGACGTGCAGCGGCAGAACCCGGGCGCATCTGGGCTTTAGCAAGGGGGGAGCCGGGCTCTGCCCCAGCCTGCGCGTTTCTGGTAGCCAGTGCAGGGCCAAGGATCAAAAGCCTGACCCTCGGCTGCTGCAAAAAAGGGGATTCTCCCGGGTCCACCCAGGTGACGTGCATGCGTGGATGACTGCTGGGCACCATCCCCGGCATCTCCTGTAATTAAAACAAGCCATCCGCGCTGTTCGGTCTTAAATGAAAACTGATGCCTCTGTCAAATTTTGGGAGTTGAGGTCTGATGCACCTGCTAATACTTTAATTTAGCTGTTCCCCAGGGCACAGCCAACCCCATCCCGAGGAAGCTAGGACAGCTGGGCAGATAGCACTAGGAGGTTGTCTGCTCCATCACAAAATAGCTGCGTGTGGACGCTCCTGCCCCGGCTCGATCCCGTCCCCAGGCACACTCATCTGGGCTCGCTGGTTTTGGCACATCTGGGAGGCAGGGCAGCTGGGGTCACGTACTTAACGATGTGCAAGTGCAGAAGTCCTCTCCAATCTCGGGTGACTTTTCTGTTCCCTGCTGGCATTTAGCTGGGAGGAAAGGCTTTGCAAATGTTCCCAGCCACTCCATCCTGATTCAGACCGGTTGCACACAGGGACGGCGGCATATTTGATACGCACTGTGTGCGATCTTTTGTTTCACTCAATACAGAGTTGTGTTTAAAGCCCTGGGCAACTCGGCTTTCCTTCTGCTTTAGCTCAGCCACTCAGTTTTTTAGGTTCCCACAAATAGCAAACAATCCCTGCCTCAGCTCCTTCCTCTGCATAATGGGAATAATATTTACCAACTCCAACATGTGAATCTGAAGGGTATGTGGCAAGCCTCTTAGAGAAAGCATTGAGTTCAAAGACACTTATAATAATACATATTATCTTTACACCACATCTGTAATTATAGCAAAGTATAGTCTGTCTTGAGAAACTGAAAAAAAGCTTTCACATCTTGGTGTTATTTCATGCTTTAAAAGCACTCACCACTCTATTAATGTTTTGCAATCTTAGCAAGAGCAACTTTGGAAATGCTTTTGGGTCTTTTTTTATTGTTATTAGTATGAAAATCAGGGGAGTCTTTGTTAAGGTGCCCAAACAAGATCACCAATGATCCTGTAGCCCATCATTATCAGCTTATCTGGCACAGTGAGTCATCTAAGAGCTAAACTATTATGAAGCTTATCCCATCTGCTTGAATAAATACTGCATCCAAAAAGACTGTGTTAAAGGAACAGAAAGGCTGCCAAATCCAGCACTGAAGGTTATACTTGCCATTTCAGCTCTGCTACTTCCCCACCTAATTCCGGCCATTTTGTGTCTGTATTGTGCTACTCTTCCACTCTGCAATCACCGTCTATTTTCTTTTCGGTGGGAGCAGTCTCACAGCCCTCAAGTCTTCTACGGAGAAGCAGCCTCAGGGATCAGGTGGAGGGAAGGACGGCTGCTGCTCCAAATGCGGAGAGCCAGCAGAAGCCGCAGAGGAATAACAGCTGGACAAAGATGCCAAGTGCCAGTTCCTAGCCATCCACAGCACGCAACTACTCCGAACTGCTGGGGTAGAGAGGAGCCTGCGCTCCACCTTATTTGGCAGCTCTGTTGAGGACTGATGACTTCTGGTTTTTCAAAGGCTTGATACTTGGCTGAAGGCAGCATTTTTTCCAGTCCCCAAATTTCAAGCACAGGCTCTCAAAACCACCCCATTTACAGACATGCTCTGACAGAGGCAAAACATTGGTTTTTCATTCCTTAGAAACACCTGAATCATTCTTCCCTGCTTTGCAGAGATTATCCTCTTTTTCCATGAATTCCCAGCTGTGAATACTTGTGAACCTCTCTGCTGCAGTTTCAGCCCAGTTAACCAAGCAGCATGTGGCTTTGGACAACCGGTCCCCGAACCACATTTCGATTTAACATGACCCTTCCGTTTTGGACAGGCTTCCTCCTTGGTTTGGTAGCTGTGGGTTTTGGCCTTCCCATCTGGTTAACCAGGACATTGCATCACACAGACAGTATTGCCAGATGTGGGGTTTAGTAGTGAGGCAGAGTCACTTCCACAAGGAAATTCTTGTCTCTTCCTTCTCCACCTCATTTTATTTCTTCTCCTCTTTCCTGCTTGCAGCTGGGAGTACTACGTGAACGATGCGCCGCGGATAGTCTTGAACAAGTTGGAGAGCTGTGGTTACCGGGTGGTGAGCATGACAGGCGTGGGCCAGACGTTGGTGTGGTGCCTCCACAAGGAATAGCGAGGAAGACTTCTGCGTTCCACTGGGGATCACCTCACACAGGACCGACAGCAAACTTTCCCCTTAATTCCTTTCTGTCCCAGACTGCAGGCACTCAGGCATGGAGGGAGGAGTGGTGTAGAGGCAAAACTTGACCCAATGGAAACTTGCCATCCCTGGCATTTCACAAGACCGGGGGGAGGAAGGTATGCCCAGTCCAGACGAAATCACGCAGAGAACAGATGGCTCTATCTCTGCCTTCATCTGAATGGCAGTCTGGCAAATACCATCTTTTTACATTTTAATCATCTCCTGTTTAGCATGCATTGGAGGAAGCTCAAATAACAGACTTGTCTGCCTGTTCCTCAGGGCTGCCCCAGAGAGGTACGTGCTGAGCTGTGAGAGTTCAGGGCATGCCTTCTCCCAGGCCACAGGGGGTAGGGAGGGGAGGCCGAGCACGGATGGCATACTATCTCATCCCTGAAACGTAAGCGGGAACTACCAAACCTACACAGTGCTCTTTGAGAATCCCTTCACTCAGCAGCAAGGCCGGTTTCTTTCCCAAATGGGACTGTGGTTAGCAGCATCATCAGACTTTCAGCCCCAAGAGTGCCATTCAAGCGTAACACATTGTTCCTGAAATAGCCTTAGAGCAGCACAGAAGGGTCTTGTGAACACTTCAGGTACGGGCTCTGTAATCTTAACAGCAGCAGTTGCAATGCTGGATTGTTTGGGACTATGTATCAATCCTGCTGTAGGGGTAACACCAATAAAACATTTCTCTAAAGAGACCAATGTCTTTCTGTGATTTGTCTTAAACAGTTGTTGCCAAAGCCTTCTGAATCCACAGCTCCTGAACAAGCCTTCAGGAATTAAAAGAAGCTCCAAGGTTTAGTGTTCTGACAGCACCTCTCAGACCCTGTCCTCTGTGACTGGGCAGCTGCTCCGAGTACACAGACTGACGGGTTAATACACTTACTCCGAAGCTTATGCAGCCATTTTTTTCCCCGGCTCTGGAAAGGGATAAGAGCTGCAGTCACTGAGAGTTTGTATTCCTACAACAGTTTTAAAAAAAAGGAGGTTTATTGACTTAATTTAAGAAACAGCTTTGGAAATGAAGAATGATGGGGTGGGGAGAATCCATACTCTCTCATGCTAGGTGTGAGACTCTTCCTCGTCTTCCCGCTTGAGCTGTTCAATAAGCTGCTGCCTCTCCGCTGCTTGGCGCATCCGCATCATCACCAGGCTCTCGTAATCCCGTTCTGATACCACTGATGCCTAGGAGCAGAAAACAAATACAGCCTGTCAAGGTCAGCATATACCCCAGCCCCCCTCTCGATAAACCACACTCACAACAGGCACATTCGAGTCAGGAAGGTGGTTCACAGCAGCGTGACCCCAGAGAAATCAGGTAAGGTGCCAAAGCTGCCTGGCCTACAGAAAATAACTGCTTCATAACAGTGCTACTGACGAGACCAAGAGTGGGACAGATGGGGAGCCTGCATTACCCTCTAGCTGCTGGAGTGAATCCCTCTCACGAGGTTGGATGGGGAAGCACGGCTTGCCTCGCTGTGGCTGGTTATTTTGGGTGACAAGCTTGTTCTGCAAGTACAACACCGGTGCACAAAGTCCAGGATACACTTCATCCGTTATAAAGGCTAAGGCCATTAAAAAAAAAAAAATCAAACCTTTCTGTGGTTTAGTCATGGAAGTGGCTGCAGAAAGAAAACCACAGGTACGTTCCCAAACCTGACACAAGAGTGTTTTAGTTCTCAAAAGCTCTTGGAGCCTTCCTGCTGTGTGTGGTAGCAACTGTCACGTCAACTAAGTGGTGATTGCAGACTCTACCTAATAAATGTAGGCAGCAGATGACAGCTGCTATCGCAGAGCAAAGTGGTGGTTTTGGCACTCTGCCTTCAAAAGCCATTTAACATTAGTATTTCGGATGTATTCAAAGCACTGCGATGCTTGGAAACATCCATCTCATTTGCTTGACAGTTCAGGTAGAAATATAAGCATCTTGACAGAAGGTGGATGAAAAAAAAAATCTCACGTTCGTTTTTCTAGGAACTAGATTTAGTGGCGATTTAAGGACATCTTAAATAGAAAATAGAAGGGATGAAAAGGCCATAGAATAGCTAAATAAGATTCTGCATGAAAATGGGGCAAGTGCAAATTTGTTATCATGTGCCAGCAAAGTGGTTCCTCCAGCTGCAGAGTGTCTAGCTGCAAGGAGAAAATAGAAGCCCACAATAGATGAGAAACTTAGACTGGGAAATTAAGAGACTAATATGCCATAATTGGTATCTTAGGAGCTGCATGAATGAAATAACCTTTCAGTACTGCGCAGCACAGATTTTCAGTGTCTGAGAAAGCACCAGATTGTATCAGCCTTCAGTGGCAGAACTAGGCTTCTTCAAAGTTCCTGTCCACTAACCACAGATACTTACTGTCATTTGCCTGGCTGAATGAAATAGCCTACATGAGACTCATGCAGATGAATCACCCATACAAACCTGAATCACTACCTCACACTCTGGATTTAAATTTAAAACAGACAAGAGATTATTTCCGGCCTCATTTGGGAGCCCTGCTGATCCAACAAGCCATCAGAAGTGGCAGAAGGAAGAGCACCACGAGAAGAAACAGTCTGATTCAAGATGGGCTACAAGTCGATATTCACGTTGACAGTTCTCGAGCAATCCGGGCGCCTCTAAGGGAGCTTGCTTTCTCCTCAGGCAGAGTGTGGGCTGATGCTTTGCCACTCTACACACCTACTTCCTGCAATCCTGGCAATTACCAATAGTGTAAAACCCAGTTTCTGACGTGGCTGACTCAGCAAGGGCTTGGCTCAAAACAAATACATACGCACAAGGAACTGCAGCCTGGGAAGCAGTGACAGGAGGCACATGAAGAGAAGGAGGCATTGTGGATTTTTAGCGTTCCGGGTCCAACCTGGCTGAATCGTCCCTGGACTTGCTTCTTCCAACGTCCCAGCATACTGGTGAACGTGGTGGTCACAGTTCTCTGAGTGCTTCAGCAGTTTCTTCTCGCCGCCTGTTAGACTCAGGTGCTGCCCCGACACAGCGTAAGTCTATTTTGCATTCAATTTTCCTAACGTTTGTCTTTTACATCTGCGTTTGGTTGCTTTTTAAATCTCCATTTTACTGCATTTCTTTGGTTTCCTTCAGTGTGACTGAGTCACCATCTCCCTTCCTAACCACCCACTGAGATTTTTATACTGTGCCCTTCACCATGAAGGTGGCTGGTTACCATGGTACCAAAGTGCCCTTCTGTTCTAGATGCTAGATTAAATCTGTTCTCATGGTGACTGTGTGCCTTTGCTGTTCTTCATCAGCTTGTTTCTGCAGCACAGATTTAATAAGCTCAGACATCGCCATTCCTTCTCCACTGAAGAAGGAGACTCCTTAATATCCAAGACAGGCCAATTGCTCCTTAACACAGGGACGTAGTGTGAAGTTTGCATTTCCTGCAATACCAGCCTCTTTGTTTTCCTTCCAGCTACAGGAACAGGGAAGGAAGAGGTTGTTCCTGTTGTGTGGCTTGCTGCTGATCCTGCAACTTAAGTCCAATACCTGACTGTGAAGAGTCAGCAGTTTCCTTCTTCTTGTTGCCTTTCATCAGCATGGATACTTGGCGGAGAGGGTCCATTAAGTCCACAACGTTCTTCAGACGTTTCTCACTCAGGAGACACAAAAAGCTGGGCAACCAAGTCATCATCTTGAATCAGAACAGCCACACTCTGGACAGCGATGGACAGTGCCAGAAGAGGGAATGCTTGAGGGATCTGAAGGACAAGTCTGATTACCTGTCATGTCAGAGTGAGCAAAACCTAGCCAAGGCACAAGCACCTCCCAAGCCTCCCCGGCTGTACCTGGACAGTTCTAGCTGCCCTAACATCATTGATCACACAGATTCTCACTCTGACATCTCCTTTTCTGGCGCTACTCATCAATACCACAAAGCCACTCAAACTCAATTCCACAAGGACCAGGCTACAAACTGCGGGACCTCAGAGGCAGGTTCCCAGAATGGCACCACTCTTTCTGACCTGTCTGATCCCTTCCTCTCCTTCAAAGTGGATTTGGGGCTATCGCTTCTCGAGGATGTTCTGCAGACCCTCAGGAAACAGAATCCAAGAGATTACGCCATTTGAAGGTATTTATCATTTAACATACCACATTTACTTACTGCTGCTGCCAGTTCTCTAGTCCTAGCAGAAGGAAGGATGCTGCAGCATTCCTGTTGTGTGTGGCCTGTTTTTTTGTTGTCGCCTTACCCACCACAGACTGTCCTTGTCCTTGCCAAGGAGTCCTTCGGAACAGAGCTCACAGGCTCCGTGCTCAGATGAGAGCACTGTCTGCTGGAACCTCGTGGGCAAGTTTCCATTCTCCACACTGGGAATTTCCCACTCTTGACTGTGCATCTCCTCCTCATGGAAGAATGGCATTGTTTGGCAAAAGACTTGTTATTTTGGGGATGTAGCTGTGACACTGCGAACACGGACAGAAAGGGATATGGCATACATCATTTGTGGATAAGCAGGCAGCTTGCAAGGAGACAGTAGCATTGCACCTCAAAGCCATAGCGATGGCAAGGGTCAAGAGACAGAAACTGGTGTTTCTTCTCCCACCATGTTTGGATGTGAAAAAAATCAAAGCTGTTCCTCCTTTTTTTTTCTTGTGGGTTTCTTTTCGCCTAACTCAAGTGCAGTTGGCACTCCTAGCCTGGGAACAGGTAAGCATCCATGTAGGCTCATAATACAGCAACAGCAGTTTATTTATCCTACTAGCAGAAGAAATTTCTCTAGATACTGCTGCTTGAAGCATGCACTGATCTATCAGCTGTACAGATATGGAAGAATAAATGTATCTGTGACTGGAAGCGTCTTGTTGCCTCATTTCATTGGTAGCAAGCCAGAAAAAGCCCAGGCACCAAGAGCACAGGTCCCTTACCTGTAGTGACCAAGATCTATCCTCTCTGGCACTTCAGGTTTTTATGAGGGTGGGGAAGCAGCGTGGCTCTGCTCTTCTGGGCTGGGAGAAGGCTAGAGCTGCTGGTACTTTACCTTCCCCTGAGGAGCGTGCACACAGTTCAGGTCAAGAATCTGTGTTGAAATGAACAGTTCTTTACTCTGCGAGCTGGACAGTGGGAACAGCTCTGCCAGGCTGAGAACATTTTAGGCAATATCAGGGCAAACTATTAAAAGGACACTACAGAAGCTACTGGGTCACCAATTCTTACCTTTTTCATAGCTAGATTAGATACTAGGGCTCTTTTTAATAAATAAAAAAAATAAAACCTCCATGCACCCAGATAACCATAAGCTTTGGAAGCCAGCTACAGCAAAGTGCACAGAGACATTTCAGAGAAGGCACAGATGGCTCTTAACTTACTAGATTCACATCGGGCTGTGAAGTCAGATGATATAAAACAAACTCTATGAAACCTCAATGGAGCTTAGAAAAGATGCAAGAGTGCCAGGCAGAAGGCTTTTCTCAGCACTTTAATATGGCTGAATGAATGGCCCAAAATGAATGAGGAGCACTGGCAGGGAGGTCCCACTCCTAAAGATGCAAGGAAGACCTTCCCAGAAGCGGGTGCTTCATGCTGTTGCAGTGGCAAAATATGCTCTTCACAGCATTGTACACCTGTTGTGTGCTTTGAACCATTCAGAGCTGCAGCAATCGAACAGTCATTGCTCTCAAATAGCCTAGAGGAACACTGGCCAAGCTACAGCTTTTGTAATTCAAGCATAACTTGCCTGTTTGGCTCCAGCAGCTCTCCAGGAACTGCTGGACAACGTGCACCCATCGCTGTAGAAAACAAGCCAACCAAGGCTGTGGAGGCAAGTATCTTACAACTTACTGCCTCCTCACAGCACCACTTCTCAACAATCCGCCTTGCTTTCACCTGGGAACTGCTTCCAAAGTCCCCTGGTCTAGTTAGTGTGTGGCTGTCCTTTATTTGAAGACTTTGGTGCAGAGCTCCTGGTTGACTACCCCCGGCAGGGAGCAGACGCAGCTCTGAAGCAGATGAGTAGTGAGTGCGTTGCCATGAGAACGCTGCAGGTCTTCGGCTGTCTTCTAAGCAGAGCAGGGAAAGAGCTGCATTTGCACAGAGTGGGAGCAAACATGGGGGTGGATTCATACAAAAATAGGAGCGACCCAAAGGGAGCACCAAATAGGAAGTGAGGGCAGCTTAAATTGGAAAGATTAGTGCAGCTTGAAAGCAAGAATGTAGACCCTGATGGCTGGGAAGCCAGACTGGGTATGAAAGGATGAGGCAGGGAGTAGGTTGAGGCAGTGGCAAAATATATCTGAAAGAGCTCATTCTGCATAGTCTAGAGTTGAAGAGCTGAGGACAAAGAATAAGTCAACTGGAAACAGTACAGTCAAGAGAAGCTATTGCCACATTACAGATTTCAGAAGCATCCTAGTGGAAGCGCAGCAGGATTTGGGGAGGGTCTGGAGTCAGGAAAAGCAGGAACCAGAGCAGCTAGGAGATCTTAGCCTGGACAGCAAGACTGCATTGTAATCAAATAAATTGCAGCTGCTTACACATAAAAGCAGCTGAAAGGACAGACAAGCATAAGCAGTGTAATTCTTGGGAAACGATGCAAGTTACTGGCCATAACGCCTCACCATTTTGAGAGCTAATATGGGATTGATGAGGCTGTGTTGGACAGAAGTGAGTCACCACCTCCACACAGCATGAACACCATTTGCTGCTTTAGCCTGCTCTCCCTTGCTGCTCCGCCAAGCCAATCCTTCACAGCAGGCAGACGCTGCCGTTCCACACTAACAAGCTTTGGTCATGGAAACAAGCCAAGATAAACTCAGTCAAAAGCCAGGGCTTTTGAACCCGCAGAAGCAAGAATCTACTACCAAGCTCCAATTGCACCTGCAACCCCCTTAGATATGAATAAGCTCTTCAGAGCTAGTTCTCGTTCTCTACTAGCGAGAGATACTCAAATAAACTGGATTGGATTCTGCTTTTTTCCCCAATTTGCCTTCTAACATTCTGGTCACCTCTGTGAATCTGCTGTGTCTGCAGGACTCTCACTGGTTCTATGTTGTGCAGATCTGCCTGGCTCCTGGGCTATGATGCTATAACTGCCTTTGCCTGAGATTTCTGGAAGCTACGCTGCTCAGGCCAGGCAACACCCATCCCAAGTGAAAACATACAATCCTAAACAAAACTATGGTAACAAGAACGCATTCTGATGTATAAATGCATCTACTATAAATAAAGTACTTAACAAAAAGTCAGGAGAGTGAATGTACTGAACAATCTCGCAAGCTGCTAATATATTTAGGTAGTGAACACACACAAGGCTGATCAAGACAGACACACAGACTAAGAGCATCTGTAGAGCATGAGGCAGGAGTCCTCTCAGCAATTAGATCTTTTTGATCTTTATACTAGAGGGAAGAAGGAGAGGGGAATAAGTGTCACATGAAGTTTGAACTGGAACTCCAATAACCAGCAAAGGATGTCAGGTCCCTTCACACCTAAGGAATTACTAACTAGATCAGAAGACATGCAGAGCACGAGATAAATTCTGTGCTATAGAGCAAAGTGTAATGTAACATGCTCCAAAAGAAGTGGATACATCTCCCACTCCAAGGGCCAGCGGGAGCAAGGGGTAACGGAGAGCCCACAATGTGCTGCAGCATGTTGTCAGGTCGGTTTCTATGTTTTAACCACTGATGTTATTGCGTCTGTTTTGTGACTGGAATACACTTGCTATTCAAGAACAACAGCTTCAGAGGGATTATCTGGTGAAATAAACAGGAAGCAGCTAAGAGTTAACAAACACCTTGCACTCAAAGCAACGACACTGGTAAAGAGGACCCGAAACAGCCAATAAGGTCTCTGCAAGGGTATTTAATTTGATACTGCTTTCTCTTCCCTTCTGCAGACCCTAAGAATATAGGTTTCCTTTCAGCACTGAAATTTCACCCTCTTGTGAATGCAGTAAGTAACCAAGCCTCTCTAAAGCAGCCTTCTAGGAGACTCACTTCAACCAGCTATCAGCCAGAAGACTCCCACAGTCAAAGTATATTAGAAAAAATTCCAGAAGAATGGCATTAGAGGCTTTGGGCTGAGTAAGGAACATCTTTGTTTTTCACTTGGAAGACAGAGAGTGAGATTGTGCAAAGATCCAGTCATCCAAATAGCTTGTGCTCTCACTGTGCTGCTACTCAGGCAAAAGGTCCTTTAAAAAAGCCACTGCTTCAGCACAAAAAGGCTCCTCAGAAAAGCAGGCCTTTCATTAAGAGCTTCTTTTCAGCTCTCCTGGGAATCAATGTATCTTACCACAAATGCAAAGCACACTGTTAAACTTAGGTTGCTATAGAAACAGATTTAAATAACAACAGCCTATGTGTCCTTACCTGTGAAGTCCTAGGCTGACTAGTGCTGTCAGAAAGGACAGTGCTGGGATTGTTCCGGGGCTGGCCCTCCAGCCAGGAAATCTTTAGAGGATTATTTATTAGGCCAACTTCATTCTTCACAGCCATCTCCTACCAATGCAAATATTCTTCCATCACCATCTGAATTTCAGACCCCACTCCCTCACAGGTCACTAACAATCATAAAAGTTTTTCCATCTCAGCCTGGCATCAAGTAGGGCACAAACAACGAAGACTTCACAGCTGCCCTACATGAGGAGCACCCTTTAAGGTCCATATCTGCATCAAGCATAGATAGAACATATCACTGCCAGTACTTTTGATAAACAGGTCAGACAATTCTGGGGTTTTTTTTGATTATTTGGATATAGGAGTGAAAGAACAGGTGACAAGGAACAGAGACTCTTGTATGGTATAAGTTGATGGAACTACTAAAATTAAGGATAACTGACGAGTTCTGTTTCCACAGCCACATGAATTATTATAACCCATAGTAAGTCAAGACATTTTGATTTCTTTCAAACTGCAAATGCCTAATATAACCTCTAAAACTCATTAAGCCCATCTCCACAATGGCTAATTCACCTTCAGTGAGAGCTGATTAAATGGCTCAGTGCCTGCTTTTTAAAGCAGTGTCTCTTTCCTCAGCCTTTTACATCCACAGCCTGCTTGTTTATGTGCATGATTGGCTCTGGGTTTATGCCTCCAGCTTTGCCACTCCCTTCACGCATCTGTACCTTTAGACTCTCATTACCCTTCTCCACTGCCTTAATGACAAGGCAGCGTCTCTAGACTGTCAGTCTGCTAACCCTTCCCTTCTGCAATACCCCTTCTTGCCCACTCTCCCAGACACATCTGGGGTCTCCGCCAGACTTACAGCAGCCTTAACTGTAGCAAATTCCACGACTGCACTCCCAGTCTTCCTGCTTGAGATCAACAAATTGAGCACATCGCCATACTGTTAAGACAAAGGAAGAAAGAAAAGTTAAAGTTAATTACAGACCCAGAAGAGAAGCCAAGTTCATCTATGGAACGAACGCAGAGAAAACATGTGCTTTCATGGACATGAGGCTTCAGCCATCACCCTCTCTGTCTTGCATGATGCTTCCACTGATCCCAACCTGTCATAATTTCTGTCCCTCCAGGAAATAATTCTGGGGAGGCATGGAGCTACACACTTTGCTTCCAGCAAGCCCCAGTGCAAGAGGGCTGCTCAGCTCAGAGTCAGAGCTACAGGAGATACTTGCATAAAGGGAAAACAAAGACCACATGCTGCGTTAATCGGGTCAAAGGCTTGTCTATTCCTGTCTCTGTACTTCCCACAGCAGCTAATGTATAGTGCTTTAAGTGAAGGCAAAAGTGCACCATAACCACACAGCCAGTCTAACTTTCATACAGGGCATGAACCATGGGAAGAGTCTGCAGCTGCTCTGTTTCAGCAGGAGTCCCTGCTGGGAACGAGACAGAGGTGCCAGCTGGGGAACAGTTCACAGCTAATGGATCACACTGATGATCTCTGAAAATGGCATGAGTAAGAAAGCTAGACAGAGAAAAAAGAAAAAGCCACTCTGGTTTGTATGTAGCTTCCCAGAATTTACTACCCTTTCTTACACCACTGAGAGCAGGGGAGGATTAAGTAGTAGGAAAGAGTGTCAGACAGGACCTTTTGTAGGATCCGCAACAGAACGTCTTTTGAGTATCCCCCTCTCGTCTCATCTTCTTTCCTGCATTTCCATTTTAGCTGGGAAATAAACATGACAAGTTAATTTTGTCCATTTGAACACGTTGCCACATTCAAAGCAGCTCCTGCCACCTGCACAATAACCAAGTTTGCTATTTACAGCTACGCTCCCAGAATTGCCAAGACAGTGATTCCAACATCCAAATGTGCACAGGGAACAAATTATTTGGGGAATGGGGAGAAACACTGCACTGAAACAAAAAATACTTCAAAGCATACTAATGGCTATATCAGGGTAATAAGCAGACGTTTCCCCATGCCTAAAGCAGAGACAACTCAATTTCAGGCTCAAAAATCTAGACCAGACAGTAGAGAAAAGGGTGAGGGAGGAAGGGTATTTTAAAGGCAGTGTGACAGGAGCTGTTCGCATGCACGATACACATTAGATAGAGGAACTTCACCTCCACTGTACAAAGGGACATGCCAGTTCAGCAGAGTTGAAGTGTCCCTTCTGTTTTCCAGAGCTGCATAACGTTCTACCAGTTTTCACCAAAACCCAGCTTTATAAAGATGTCTTACTTTGAGTTTGGGAGTTATTTTGCCTTCTGCTCCATTTCTTTCTTGCTTGCCTGAAGAGGGGAAAGAAAAAAAAGATGGAAAGGACATGGGTGAAAACTCCTCGGCTAAAGAGCATTTAATTCGCCCTGAGAATCTACATATGGCAGTAGCAAACACTTCTGATTTCCACTAGATGGTTTCAGCCCCAGAAGTCTTGTGCAACACTTTCATCAGGAACTGTAGTATAGACTGAATATCAGATGTTAGCATTTTCCCCTCTATGATGCCCAGACTTGCCATGATCAAGGCTAGAAACAGCTAAGTAAAAATACAAGCAGGAGACCTGTTAGATTCTGTGACATTTTTCCCCTGCAAGAGGGTTTTGCTGGTGGGAACAAGTGTGGAAAAATAAAGGGTAGACAAAAAAAAGGATAGCGTAGGCTAAGAATTTAATCTGGCCCTGCAACTAAATACTTTATAATGATGTGCTCTCATTGCAAGGATCTCAAAGTGCTTTATGCTAAGCAAATGCTCAACATCCTCCCCAGTTCCTGATATGTGAAATTAAGTTAAGAAAGGGTAGGGTGGGCTGAATGACTTACACTCGTAAAGGAAAACCCTGGTGACCCCAAAAAGAGTTTCTGCGTCTGGACCTCTGATGTTATTTTGAAAAAAAGAACAGAACTTTCTGAAACATACAACTGTATTTTAAGCCCACACAAATACAGAATATTAAAAAAAGCAATTCAATATAGAGATATGCGGATGGGAGTGAAGTGCAGGAATGCCAAAGGGTGAGGTTCTGCGATTCTGGAAAAATCTCATCCCCTCCTGTATGAAGGAGACTAACTACAGCTACTGAACAGCCCACGAGAATTAGAGGGAGACAACTTCCAACATGATAACTACCTGTTGTTGTACGGTAGCACAGAATGCAGATGTTTTCCAGTTCAGTATGTTGCTCATTTCCTGACAGATTTGTTGCTGGTCTTTGTACAAACCTGGGATGAAGACTGTGCATGCCCAAGGAACACGAGAGAATCAAGTTCCAGAAAGTACAGCCTCAGCAACCATAAACTAAACAAAACGTTATTCTCCACACTGAGTCTCTTTTGGCTGATAAGTACTGAGAACTTCCAAGGGGATACAGAAGTAGTAACCCAATGACAACTATTTTTTTGTGAACTTGAATCATTCCCCATTTTGAGTCTGCAACACTGACTGCTTTAATTGTGACAGATAAGCAGAACCTTAGGCTCCCTGCAGCATAACTGTGGGGCTCCACATCAGACCATCTAGATTCAATGCTTTACAATATTTATGGAAAAGGAGCAGCAACAATGTGTTAAAGAACAGCATGTCACATATAAGAAAGCAACCCCACAGAAATACTAGTCTTTTGACTTATCCCTGAAAAAGGTGCTAAGCAGGATCCTATATATGGCAACGTGACCAAGTCAGAAGGCTGCATCTGTATCTGAGCTCTGTCTACAGAAGAGCTGGAGTCCCACGTGCATGTAGTTTGGCTGAGGGATTCAACCTCATCTGTTCTCACCTTGGATGTGTTGCTCTCTTTCAAGCCGGATCTGTTCTTGAATGAGTCTCTGCTGCTCCTCAAGCTGACGGGAGCCTTCTTCACGCAGGCGTATTATCTACAGCAGAGGTAAGACAGCACGGATATCTGAGGGCACAGTTCCATGGTTGGTTCACGCCAGCTAAAGACTGCCAAGGAGAGCTTTGTCTTACACCCATCTCCTGGGGCAACCCTCCTGCTAGTTCCCCTGTAAAAGCTCATAAAATTGGACCCCTTATGTTCCTAGTGACACAGTCCCTATCAGCCAGCATACAATCAATTAGCTGTTGTTATTGTCTGCTATGCAAAAGGTAAGAGGCAGACAAAAAATAAAACCCTGAGATTGACACATTTGCCAGACTGCTACAAGATCCCTTCTACATGCCTCTTTTTCATAGAGCCCAATAAACCAAAAGGCTGAAGGACTGCTATTCGTAGATTTGCTGCATCTCATCACATGGTTTTCATTATGATTGCAAAGACTTTCTGCCGTTCTTCTCAAAAGAAGCAGAGAAATCTAAGAATTTATCATTACTTCTTGTTCTAATGATCTCGTTATCCTGATCTCTTCCTCTTCACTCTCATGGGCCTGGGCTTCTCGTTCTCTAGCTTCAAGATCTGCAGAGAAAGACACAAAATTAAAAGAATCCAGAGAGAATTTTTACTGCTGATGCTGCTGACCAGGGGTGAATGGAAAGATCACAAACTTGGCTACATCTACACCAATTTCAAAGTAGAGTCCTGATAGCTTTGCTACCTCTCCTCTACTCAGGCACATCAACGTCTCAATCAGCAGTCTTAACAGTCATCAAAACCCCTAATTCCTTCCCAGAGCAAGACCGTCCCCAGCTATGACTGTAGGAGGAGATTTCAGATGGCTACTATACTGTACTGGGCATAAAGAAACCACAGCCATCACAAATGGACAGCAGATTAATCAACGGTGAATTCCAGCAGTAGAAGAAATGCCAACACCCAGCTAATGAGGACTTCAAGCCAAGAGAAAACAAAGTTTTGATTTTATTACCAAGCTTTACTTTCTTTCGCTTCTCATCAAGTTTTTGTGTCCTTTCTGCAGCTTGCTTCTTAGCTTTTCTCACTTTGTCATACGCCGCCTGTCAAAAAAACAACACAATAGTGTGAAACTATATAAAGCAGAAGAGAGAAAATGGAAAGCAGCGAATAAAGGCGAGATCAGATATTGAAACACAGTAAGCAGAGGTGAAGCATTTTTTGCTTCTTGCTACCATTCCTCCTAAAAGTGTTGGAAGTTAACACAAATACCCTGAAAACATGAGAAGAGGCCCAAGGATCTCCAGATGGAGCCTGAAAGGGTGAGGAAGTCCAGGAATAACTGCAAAGCGTACTGGAGAGAAAGTCTGACCCATCTTCAGAGGTGGGAAGAATTTTGGTTTCCTGAACATGCCAAAAGTAGCTTTAGGGGCACTGGTAGCAGATCAGGCTTGGTTTAGAGCAAAGTTTTACAATTAAAAAGGTCTATTTTATATGAAAGATTTATTCACAAGACAGATGTTTGACTCACATGAACATATTAGATCAAAGAGCATCAGAACTCTTCAGCAGCAGTAACACATCAACATTCATTTAGCACTATAGAGACTTAAGAACTGGGATAAACTGGCAATTTCACTGGCATCTGTTTAAACCAGTTGATAATTTGTTCATCAACCTACACAGAACCTTTCTGTAGTAGGTAAAGCATAGACTGGCACAGATGCTCAAATATTACTTGTAGAACAGTTGTACAGGAAAGTACTGCTCTTGTTTAATAAACTAGAAAAGCTGGTATTTCTCCTTCCTGCATGGGAAGGGTTTGCTAAACACTTTTTCCTTTTTAAAATGTAGAAGCCAAAAAGTTCTTGGATGCCAAAAGCTTAATTGCCCCTTGGAGGTGACAGTACAAGTTTTGCCAACGTTTGAAAAGAGGAGAGTTATTTCATGTTTTTAAATCTTATCGTCTGAAATTTTAATATGCCTTCTTTTCTGAGTTTATCTGGATAGAGTTACTTGCTCATTTTTATTTTGTTTTTATTCTTTCCCTTCACGTGTCCAGATTACTTTCAGGCCTTGAGCTGTAGACACTCAACCACTTCCTCACAGCAAGAAAAGAGTCCAAACTACACCTGGCAGACTGCAAAGCTCTTGCAGCAAAAGGATAGAGATCGTGACTATGATTCAGCTTTTCTGTTTACAAGTCTCTTGTGCCCCATGGAAAGAAAGGCTTTGAGCTTTAGCAATCACATCTAGATATTATTTATTTGTCAGACCTTGACTTCAAGGGAACTGCAAATGCACCGTTGTCATGGGAATTTAATCCCTGAATCAGTGGTGGTTATCGCTAATTTTTTTTAAATGGGATATGCCCCAGTCCAACACATTATTAAAGACAGTATCTCACCCTTGCAGCAAATGGACAGAGCTACTCTCAGCACATCAAATCAGAAAAAGAACATTTGTCCAAGTTCTTATCTGGCACCTATTATTTGATCTCACAGAGAACTACAGGGAATAACAGATGAGACTTGCATTCATGAAGTCACAATCGGAGAAGAGAGCAGGACAGACAGGAAGAGCGTTTCCAAGCATGCGTGGAGAGAGTGGCACCACACAATCCCAACGTCACCAAGGGATGGGCATTCTTACCCTTGCTGCTGCATCTGTTAGCACGGCTAAGGCCTGAGACAGTTGGTGGAAGACTTCCGCTGGGAATTAGAAGAAAAAAGGGTAAGATGCAGAAAACCATGCTAGTGGCCTGGAGATGAACCAGAAAAGACAATCCCTTATGGAAGAGACCTGCAGAACATCAGAAAGAAGAATAATCTTTCCAAAGCATTTGTAAGCCAACTGATAGCCAGGATCACCTCAAATCAAAGGACCACGTTTGTTACATAAACTTCAGTGTAAATTAAGAAACAAAAACCGGGACCATTTAATTTTAACAGAAGTCTTGAAAGCACGAATTGAACAGAACCCATCTACAGAAATGTATTACTTGACCTGCAGTCAGCCTGAAATACACTGTTACAAACAAATTCTCGCTTTCATGTCAATAGCCTTTCAGCTCAAGATTCAAACTTTGCATTTTACATCAATATTGCTGACCTTTTTCCTGGAAGGTTACACACATAAGCCAGAGGCCTCCCCACACACTTCAAATCACTTCTCAACCTTCTGCAGATATCAAAGCCCCCAGCTTTCCTCTCATTGCCGCTAAAATCTTTTTTTTTCCTGGTGGAAAAGTTTTCTCTGTACTACAGTTATAAATTTTCAATCTATAAACCCATCAAATTGGAAAATGTGAGATACAGAACAATATTTATTTTGAGGTGTCTTGATAAACAGCATCCTTCACAAACTCCTCTTCACTGCTACCTGCAGCTACAAAACAAAAACAGAGTAGCTGCAGAAGCCAGACCTTGCTAACAGTTTAGGTATACTCAGCTCCACAGAGTCAGGACCTCGTCTCTTAACAGACAAAAATGGGCATTGCCCATAGATAATATGGTTTATAAGCTTGCTGTTGAAATTTCGACTGTGAGAGGTATGAATTAAAATAGTGACCAGCCAGTAAACACTGGGGACAGCATGGCCAAAGGTCTGGGATTCAAGTACGACGTGGGAAGATTTTGAGAGGTGCAAATATCATTTCAGCACTGACTTAACACTGATGTTTCTAAAACCAACATGTATGCATTCAACCTTAAAAAACAGAGCGCTCTAACAGTGATGAAAATAACTCTCAGTCCTGCATATGTATACTCCACATAGCATATACCCAGGCATTCCCTTAATTACATGCAAAGGCAGACCTGAAGTTAAACAGAGCCACTTCCAGGAGTCTGCACATGTGAAAACAAACATGAAGAGTTGTTTGTGTCTGCACAGCCCCATGTTACCTGCTCTGGGATTGTCCGGGTTCTTATCCGGGTGACAAGTCAGGGCCTTCTGCCGGTATGCTTTCTTAACCTGCAAGAGCCAGAATTGAGATTTACTGGTTAGTGCTCTTTAGTCTGTGTTGAGAAAAGCAACTCGGGGAAAAAACAAACAAACAAACAACCCCCCCCCCAAAACACTGCAGAAACAAAGAATTACTATTCAGAGGGTTTCTTTTGTTGTTTTTGTTGTTGGTTTTGCTTAGCTTAAAACACACCTCCCTGTCATAAGTAGAAGGCTGTGGTTGAACCAGCATTCATTTTCATGACTAGATGTCCCCCAGCTCTGACAGAAAATAAAGACCATTTTTGGAGTGCCAGTAGCTCCATTACCCCCTCATATTGAAAGGTAAAGCAGCCTACTGTAGTAGCAAAAGACTTCTGAAAAGCTCAGTTTTCAACCTCAATGCAATGACCTGTCCTTTTTAATCACACCGTACTGCAAGGATAAGCATTTGAGCCCAGGCAGACAGCCATATTTTGAATGAGTCTAAGCTTTTCAAAGCCAGAAGTTTTATTTCTAGGTGCATTGTATTACAGCAGCCAAACCTCACGATCATCAAAGCCAAGTCTGGTTCACCGAGGCAGTTTTCTTGCCAGAGGGATACTATGTTCTTTGCAGCTGTAACTTTGGGACGGAGAAAGTACTATTTACCGTACAACAATTGAGTTTGGCAAGGTGAAGAATTTTTGACCAAGGACTGTTTAATCTCTTCTACGCTTCAAAGAAAGACTGACAACTTTCTGAGGTAAGTCACTTTCAACAATCTGAGTT
Organism: Calonectris borealis; assembly: GCF_964195595.1. Taxonomy (NCBI): domain Eukaryota; kingdom Metazoa; phylum Chordata; class Aves; order Procellariiformes; family Procellariidae; genus Calonectris; species Calonectris borealis. The sequence goes on from NC_134325.1 coordinate 21,232,338, forward strand.
CCCTTTGTCAGGGACCCATCTGCATGCAAGAAAGGAAAGGAAGGAAAGCTGCTCTGCTCGACTGCCACGCAGTCCTCTGCTCGAGTGGAATAAGCGGTGGCCCGGCACCACCTGGCGGACAAAGCTCTTGGAAGGGAAACGTGCAGCTAAAGCCTCACAGGCCTAATCCTATCTCCTGCCTAAGCAAGACTGCAGTTAAGAGAGAGGTTAAGTCTCCTCCCCAGGCATCAGTCACAACTATTAAAATAACCGTTCAAGTTCAGATAAGGCTTCTCTAAACAGTGAGGTTAAATTACTTTAACAGTCTTGCTCCCCTTTGTTCATTTCTTTTGGCCATGCTGCTCTGCATAGAAAGGGTCTTTGGGTTGTTTCAAGAATTTTACATCAAGGATTAGCACTCTAAATTACACTTGGCACTTTTTAAGTTGCACCATAACATCCAATTTGTAATTTTCTCATCCTTTTCCCCCAGTGACTAGCCCAGCAGTGAAGCTGAGGTCACCTCAAGTCTTTCATCTCATTCAATCCTGTGCGTTACATTTGGCTTGTTCCCCTGTTTTGTGGTTCTTACACATGGACTCTCCAGGCAGCCTCAGACACAATTGCTGCTTATGCCAGATTGTAGCTTCCAAGTTTTATCCTGCTGTACTGCTAGTGCTTTTTACTGCTAAAGAAAAAAAAAAGCCTAAGGAGAAAAACCAAAGTTTTCCTTTCAAGTTTAACTTTGTTCAGTTACTAAGCTCAGCTGCTCAAATGTTGTGTTTAGTGTGGACTTACCAATTAAATTAAAGGAAAAATGGAAACATTTAATTTCAAACCCACAAAATTAACAAGATGACTTAAGGGAACCTACAGTACCTAGACCAACCTCTAACAACTGGACTTTTGGTAAACACGGGAGGAGCTTTCCTTCTGAAGGCACGTAAACAAACAAAGCAAGAGAAACACTGTCCGAGACAAATTCTGCAGTTCTCTCCAACTGATTTCACCCTGCTCCAAAGCCAGGTCCCGCCCCACAGGCTTAAGAGGAGAAAACGGAAGGGTAAGTTGAGCGCAGCAAGCCAACATCAGAAAAAATGGGCTCTCCCACTTATTAACAGCTCCAGCCGAGAACGCAGCGGTCCCCAGGGCAGCGATATCACATTAAAACAGCGCTTGGAGCAACCGCTCAGCTAACTATCCGGAGAGCAGCAAAGGCAGCCCCACGTCCGAGCCGCCTTCTGCCCTCGGTCCTGCGGGAAAGGCGGGGGGCGGAAGAGCCGGGCTGGAGGCGCCGAGGGCGGGAAGAGAGCGGGCCCCGGTCCGAGCCTCCCCGCGGCCCTGTGAGGGTTCCCGGCCCGCGGCCCTGACCTCCTTCTCCGACGCCTTCTCGCCGACACCCAACAGGCCGTAGAGGTCCAGCTGCAGCAAGTCCTTATCGACCGCCATCTCGGCGCTGACCGGCTTCCCCCCTCCCTGCCGCCGGGCCCGCGCCGCCCGCCGGGAAATGGAGTCTCCGCTCGCCGCCGTACCCCCTCCCGCGCTGGCAGCTTGACTACATATACCAGGATGCACCGCGTTTACCCCGCAGCGGCCGCTCCCAGCGGGCACAGCGGGGCGCGATGCTTGCTGGGCGGTGTAGTTTTCTGGTGGCAGCTGCCAGCGGGGAGGGGCGGCCCAGGGACTACAACTCCCGTCGGGCTTTGCGCCGCCGCAGCCAGGGCGGGGCTGAGGGCCGTGAGGCTGCGGGCAGGGAGCCCCCGTTTTAGCGGGTTCTCGTCGAGATTTGCGTCGGTGTAAGAAGAAAAAAGCTCCAAAGCAAACCATAACGGTGCACCGGCCTCGGGGGAGAGGCGGGTGTCCCTCAGGCAGCCATTCCCTGAGGAGGCAGCTCGCTAGGCCGGAGCGGGGCCAGGCTGCAGTGAGCCCCACTACAGGCCCTTCCCAAAAACATCTGAAGCTCAGCCCAAGGCACAGCTCCTGGGGAAATTCCTCTCATTGGTCATATTTATTATCGCCAAGATACCTTAATTGTTTCCATATCTTTAAATAAGTAGGGAACACTGTAGAAAAAATCTTATCCATTTAATCCAATATACAGGGGAAGGAATACTTCCCTCCAACCTTTATTCCAGTATCCCAGCAGCAGTTGTGTGCTGGTGGCTGAAGACTAAGAGCCTTCATACCATTTATCTTAATCAGCAGCAAATAATAACTGATCTGAGAGATCAGCAAGAAAACTGGATAAATGTGAATCCAGCAAGGTGGATATTTGAGAGACTTTGTAACCCAGCAGTGTAATACAACTAAAGACGTCATGGTCTACTACATGGAGGCTTGGCAATGCTCTCAGTGGGTGCAGACTAAAGTCTAGGCAGTAACTGAGTGCCTGCGTTCTCTTAAAAGATCACTGGATGTAATTAGAAATAAGATTGTACACTCAACATGGCTTCCAACTTACTGTGGAAAAGTTTACACCTTCTCTACTGCATACCGAATTAAATGGACCTATGATAGATAACTAGCAGGCCTTTACCGAGTGGAAGAACACTCGGTTGGAAGTGTTACTAGAGACATCCATCTTGTAGGTATGCCCCTTGCGTTTTGGGATCCCTGATGGGAGCGCTAGTGCTATCTTAAAGCTGTTGCATTAGGAAGCTGCCTTTTCCAAGACACACAGGGTTATCCAGTGTGTACAGGGCTGTTTTGTCTCTCTAAAGGCGCTGTAAAGCAGGAAGAAACAGTGGGTGGCTTTAGAGATGGATATTGGGCCATGATTTTAGAAGATCTTTCCAAGCCCAACCTCAGGCTTAAGTCAACGCTCAGGCCTTTGGCAAGTCAGCTCCTCTCTGCCTCAGTTTCCTTTTCATAAAAAGGCAAAAGCGATACTCTCCTCCTTACCCTCTGCTTTCCTTGTACACAAACCCCTTGCAGTAAAACTCTCCGGACCTCTTCCCTTTGCAGCAGGGATTGCATGCCACTGGGCGCTGCACTACTGTCTGCCACAAGCAGATTGGGGCTCCAGCCTTTGTCACAGTACAGATAATTTGGTGGACATGGCTGAAGAGCAAGTTCAGTTCTTGCAAGAGCAAGTAGGTATAGCTGTTTACCTTCCAGACAATATAGCTCCATGAACTAATTAAAGGTGGCGTCTTTGGTTCTCTAATAATCTATACGCAAGCAACCTACCCTTGGACTCCAGGCAGTGTCACAGTGATAGGGCAGGTACAAGTCCAAACCAAGAAGCCAATTCACAGGTCGGGGTTAGGATCAGATCCAGTGATTGCCAGGCAGGTTCAGAGTGACAAGGCAGGGCCAAGGTCGAGGTCGAGCAAGGAAGTCAGCCCACAGGTTGAGGTCCAGATCAAGAAGCTCCATATGCTCCTCCAACACAGCTCTAGAAGAGACTGAAGGCCCAGGGCTGAGCTTAAATAGAGCTCCTGGCCCCATGAGTGTGGGTGGAGTTCCCAGGTGAGGCTGATCAGGGCCGTTAAGGCTTATTAGTGCACTCAGGGGCCTGACAAGGACCTTTACTGCCAGCACAGTTTTTGGTAATGTCTGCAACAATCCCTCTTTGATCTGAGAGGGGGGTCACAAAGATACTTGATGCCAGTGGGGATCCTTGTGTTCCTGACGTTGTGCAGAACAGACAGCAGGAGGACAGGCTGGGGAGCCCAAGAGCTTCAGGGACCAAACTGGAGCTGGGCAGGAACATCTGAAACCAATGTTTCTGTGCTGCTCCAGTGCGTATTTGGCCACATTGAGTGTACCGTGCAGGGGCTGATGTGCCGCTGTGTGGCATGGGATGGGAGGAGGGAGACCATTGTTCAGCAATTCATGTGGCTTGTTAGTGACATTGATGGATAATACAAGGTGGATTCTCACACAAGGGGAGATCAGCTCGTATAAATTCAGCCAGAATTGATGGGATGCCCGATACCCATGTATCTGCACCAGCTTCTACTTGTTGGCGGACAAAAGTGTGGTCATAAAATCATAGAATATCTTGAGTCGGAAAGGACCCATAAGGATCATCGAGTCCAACTCTTTGCTCCTCACAGCACTACCTAAAACTAAACCATATAACTAAGAGCATCATCCAGATGCCCCTTGAACTCTGACAGGCTTGGTGCCATGACTGCTTCCGGGGGAGCCTGTTCCAGTCACCGGCCGCCCTCCCAGTGAAGCACCTTTTCCTAATGTCCAGTCTGAACTTCCCCTGACACAGCTTCACTCCATTTCCTCACGTCCTATTGCTGGTCACCAGAGAGGAGATCAGCACCTCCCCTTCTGCTGCCCCTTTGAGGAAGGTGCAGACTGCGATGAGGTCACCCCTCAGTGATGAGGTCACCCCTCAGCCTTCTCTCCTCCAAGCTGAACAAAGCAAGTGACCTCAGCCCCTCCTCATAAGTCTTGCCCTCAAGACCTGTCGCCATCTTGGTTGCCCTTCTCTAGGCACACTCTAGTAGTTTGATGTCCTTCGTATATCCTTTGAGGCACCCAAAACCGCACACAGTGCTCGAGGTGGGGCTGCACCAGTGCAGAGCAGAGTGGGACAATCACCTCCCTCGACCGGCTAGCGATGCTGTGCTTGATGCACCCCACGCCTTGACTCATATTCAACTTGCCATGAAACCCCCAGATCTTTTTCGAGCCTCTCCTCCCCCAGTTTGTACGTATAACCAGGATTATCCTGTCCCAGGTGGAGAATCCTCCACTTGCTCTTGTTAAACTTGGTACGGTTGGCGATTGCCCAGCTGTCTAGCCTATTCAGATCTCTCTGTAAGGCCTCTCTACCCTCAAGGGAATCTACAGCTCCTCCTAATTTAGTATCATTGGCAAACTTACTTAATGTACATTCGACTCCTGTGTCCAGATAATTTATAAAAACATTAAAGAGCACTGGCCCTAAAATTGAGCGCTGGGGAGCCCCATTGGTGACTGGCCACCAGCCTGGTGTAACCTCATTTACTATAACAGCAGGCTGTAACCTCATTTACTATAACAGCAGGCTGTAACCTCATTTACTATAACTCTTTGAGCCTGACCTGTCAGCCAATTGTTCACCCAACATATTACAAACTTGTCTAGCTGTGTGCTGGACAGGTTATTCAGAAGGATGCTGTGAGAGACAAGAAAAAACTATGAGCCATTTGGGATAAGCAGCCAAATAGTTAAGGATGAATTTGGGGATACAGAAAAATACAGCTTCACTTCCCAACTGTATTTCCAGAGCCTGCAGCTGTAAGGATTTACCTGCCTAAATGTCAGTCTGAGTCATCTCAAAGTGCATTTATAATCATTAGATCATTTATCATAATCTATCTTCCTCAAGGAAGCTTGGATGACCAGCGCAAATTCATAGCCAAGCTTTTTGATAGGCAAACCTGGGTGAGCTGAATCCCACCTGCATACGCTGGTGGGATCAGCCCTTCCGAGATCCAAGCCAGTGGAAAGAGTGGAAAGGGGACACGTTAAGGGGATACCTCTGAAACACAAGACGTCTTACATAGGATCTGAATTCCCTTCTGCACCTGCCTCGTCCTTCACTCTGTAGGGACCCAGAGTGATTAAGATCGTGACTTACATCCCTAATTTATGTTCCTGATGTAGGGTGACAAGCAGCCATCCCTGGAGTTTTAGTTACAGTTAGTCAAGCTCGGTTACACAGACATTTTCAAGCTACCACTGAGCTTAGAAAATTCTAGATAATTCTGGTAGAGTTATTGTAGCCACAGAAAAGACAAACAGGCAAGTGCCACTGTCCACATGCCCCTCAGCAGCAGCACAACCACCACCTCGAGGGCCTTCTGTGTGGGATCGGCTCCTTGTCGCGTGCCGTTGCCTGGAGGAATCCCGGCCTGCCCGCTGGCGGCGCTCGCTCCTCCCCGAGGAGGCCGGGTCGTGCTGAGCCCATCTGTGGCCATCGCGGTGCCAGCTCGGGGACCTGCTTCGGACCCTCTCTGGGGCCCCAGCATGGCCACGGCCACGGTCTCTGCTGGAAGAGCTGCGGTGCTGGTGGCCGGGGCAGAGCCAGTCCTTGCTACAGCACAGGCTGTGCCCCTCGCTGCAGGGGGAGGCGGATGCTGTCGCGGACAACAGACACCAGAAGGAAGTCCAGAGGCTGTGGGGGGACCCCAACCCCACCGAGGAGTCCCTGGCTCTGCTGGTGCCGTGCCCCCCACCGCTGCTCCTCTGGACCCGCAGCTCCCCCAGGAGCACAGCGTGTGGGGGCCCCAGGTCCTGGGCCGGGCCGGCGCAGTGGGACACCCGAGGGTAGGACAGCAGGAGCCGCACAGCCGGCACGGTTCTGAGGAGTCTGTGCACGCTCCTGTGCCCCTGGGCACCCGGTCAGCCACCGAGCTGACGTCTCCTCCGGACCTCTCTGCAAGCAACCAGCACCTGGATGCCGCCCGTTTGCGTCACTGTCATGGTTTAACCCCAGCCGGCAACTCAGCCCCACCCAGCCGCTCGCTCACTCTCCCCCGCAGTGGGATGGGGGAGAGAACCAGAAGGGTAAAAGTGAGAAAACTCGTGGGCTGAGATAAAGGCCATTTAACAGGTAAAGCAAAAGCCGCACACGCAGCAAAGCAGAACAAGGAATTCATTCACCACTTCCCACCGGCAGGCAGGTGTTCAGCCATCCCCAGGACAGCAGGGCTCCATCACGCCTAACGGTGACTTGGGAAGACAAACGCCATCACTCTGAACGTCCCCCACTTCCTCCTTCTTCCCCCAGCTCTATATGCTGAGCACGCCACCATATGGTATGGGATATCCCTTTGGTCAGTTGGGGTCAGCTGTCCCAGCCGTGTCCCCTCCCAACTCCTTGTGCACACCCAGCCTGCTCGCTGGTGGGGTGGGTGAGGAGCAGAAAAGGCCTTGACCCTGTGTCAGCACTGCTCAGCAGGAACGAAAACGTCCCCATGTTATCAACACTGTTTCCAGCACAGATCCAAAACACAGCCCCATACTAGCTACTGTGAAGAAAATTAACTCTATTCCAGCCAAAACCAGCACAGTCACCAAACACGCGTCTCTGCGGGGACGAGCGCCGAAGAGACCCGTCTCCAAAGGCTTCGTTCAGAATCCCTGCAGAGAAACCGGCCCTTGTTAGAAATCGGTCATTGGTCTTGGCTCAGGGCAGAGGGCTCAGACAGGTCCAATGAAGGAGACTTTGCAAAGAGTCCGAGGTCAGGATCTGCCTGGAGATTAAGAGACTTGAGGAAAACTACCTGAAGGTGGGTGCCTGTGTTTTGTGTTTCCCAAAAGCCCCACACCTGTGGCCCTAACGAGCAGGGCTACGGTGCACAGGTTATCCCTTGCCCCTTGGACGTACTGGGTTACCCTCAGCGCGTTGCACCCAAGGCTCCTTTTCTTCTTTGTGATTCTCAGACCTTGGGTCATGTTTATTTCTATGCTTTGGACTTTTCCCCTGCTTTCATCTCTTGCCTGGCGTGAAGAAAGCACCGACGCTGCAGCTTCTCTAAGGGCTCTGCCCCACGCGGGGCTCTGGGGAGGAAGGGCTTTGTGGAGGAGTCTCCCTCGCACTCCCCTCCACGGACACAAAGCCGGGAGGCCTCGAGGCCCCAGGCATGAACAGGAGCAACAGAGAACCTCGGCTCGCGCTCTCACCCTTCCCCGTCCTCCGCCGTTGCACCCTGCGCTCCCCGGGCCCAGGCCCCTCCGCTCCTGCGCTCAGCCCGGGCTGGTGGGGGCAGAGGGGCTCCAGGCCCTTCCCAGCGGTATGCAGTGACAGGACAAGAGACAACGGGCACAAACTGAAATAAAGGAACCTCTCGCTAGCCGTAAGGCAAAACTTGTTTATTTGGAGGGAGGTCAAGCCCTGGAACGGGTTGCCCAGAGGGGTTCTGCAGGCTCCATCCTTCGAGATCATCAAAGCCTGACTGGATGCTGCCCTGGCCAGCGGGCTTGGACTGGGTGATCTCCAGAGGTCCCTTCCCGCCTCCCCAAGTCCCTGGTTTGCCACGAGAGGAGGCGGCAGGAGGGCTTTCTGCCGTGGATTTCGTTCCTCAGCAGGAGCAGTGGGGCCGGCTTGATCCTGTTCGCGGCCGCTGCCAGAGTCGGAGACAACCCGGGCTGCGAGTGTCCCACTGCCACCGTCCACGTGCCCTTCAGCAGCCGCACAACCGCCACCTCGAGGGCCTTCTGTGTCCCTGGGCTCATTGCGCTGCCCCGGCAGGCGTTGGTCAGGGGGCGAGCGTTGCGTTTCCCTTCTTGGGAGGGTGCTACCAGGCCCTGCGCCCGGCACGGCTGCGGGACCTCCGCCGGTGTCGGCTCCTTGCTGCACGCCGTTCTCTGGAGGAGTGGCGGCCTCCCCGCTGACGGCGCTCTCTTCTCCTGGAATAAGCTGGGACTTCCCGTTCGGGGCTTGGAGCTCGCCCCTCGTCCCAGCCGCTCGTCCTCGGCCGCTTCCGCCATGCTCGGCCCCCAGTGCTGCGGGACCTGTGCCGGGACCGCGTCCTCCCTGAGGAGGCCGGGACGTCCCGATCGGGCCGTGGAGCTGGGCCCTCATCAGGATCCCCGCTCCTCCACCGCCTCCGCCTTGCAGAGGAGTCGTAGGGCACTGTGCCCGGGTGCCCCGGGTGCGCTGCCTGGCCTGGCCTGGGGGACCTGCTCCGTTGCCTCTCCCAGGCACGGGGCCGCTCCCTGTCCCTGCTCCACCACCGTCGTCTGCTGCGGTGGGCCCGAGAATGCTCCCACTGAGCTCGGCCCCTGGTGCTGCGGGACCTGCGCCGGGATCGGCTCCTTGTCGCGTGCCGTTGCCTGGAGGAATCCCGGCCTGCCCGCTGGCGGCGCTCGCTCCTCCGCGAGGAGGCCGGGACGTCGCGTTCGGCCCTTGGAGCGCGGGCCTCGTCGCGAGCAGCGTCCCAAGCCCTGCTCCGCTGCCGCCTCCTGCTTCTCGAGGAGTCGTAGCCCCGGGCGTGCTGAGCCCATCTGTGGCCATGGCGGCGCTGCCTCGGGGACCTGCTTCGGACCCTCTCTGGGGCCCCGGCGTGGCCACGGCCACGGTCTCTGCTGGAAGAGCTGCGGTGCTGGCGGCCTGAGGAACGGCGCCGCCTCCTTGCTGCAGAGCGGCGTCGAGATCTCCCTGCGTTGTCGTAGCACGTGATGTCACGCACGTCGTGGTTGCGGGCTTCCAGCATGGGGAAGATGTGCTGAACAGGCCGCCGGCAGTTTGGGCACACAGCTTTGCTGCGGGCCCACTCCCGTATGCAGCGAAAACAGAAGCAGTGCCTGCACCGGCTCACGCAGGCTTCGTTGTTGTCGGTGTCCTGGCAGACTGGGCAGATTGGGTCCTCAGAGGCACCCAGCGGCGCGTCCTGGGGCACCTGGCTGGTGCTGGCAGCAGGGGAAGAGGTGCCCTGTTCTGCCAAGTCCTCCTGCGACGCCATCTCGTGCTGCGAACGAAAGAGACACAAAGCTCATGACCTGCCCTGGAGACGCAACCTGCAGGAAGCAGCAAAGCTGGTGAAGTGAAGCGCTGAAGAGGTGCCTGCTCTGCCTCGAGGCTGTGCTTGTGCTGCCACAAACGCCAGGGACCGTCCCGGAGCAGAGGAGTGACACCAGGGGCATCTCTGTGTGCTCCTGCTCTCCGGGCAGGGCGGTGACTGACCTCTCCGACACGTGCAGGCGGGAATCGGGAAGGCAGGAAAGCGTTCCTGGTCGCTCAGCAAAGGGCAGGACAAGGGGTGGGATGCGGCAGGTCGGGACCGGCACCCCGGGCCCTGTCGGCGTCCCCGTCCGGCAGATCCTCTCTGCGCCCTCGGCAGGGAGCCCGCGGGATGGGGGTCCTTCGTCCCCCCACCTGCAGACGGCTGTCCCCCACGCACGAGGACAGCACTGTGGCCCCTCAGGGCTGCCCCACGCCTCAAAAGGATTGATGTGACGGGGGTCACAGTGACTCTCTGGTGACATCACAGAGCTTTTGGGGACCACACCCAGAAGACACAAGCCCCGGCCTTGGGGGAAAAAAGGCCCCATTTGGCAAGCGTACTGTGTCCAGCGCTGGGCCACGTTAATGCCAAAGGAGCAGCGCGAGACCCCGGAGCTGCACATCCGCACCAAGAGGCTGCAGCGCTGCAGGGACCAGCTTGGCACAGAGGGGCCACCAGAGTGGGCAGTGCCCGGGGAGGAGGGCAGCCGGGCAGCCCTGCAGGACGGCACCCTGCCCCGCACACCCTGTGCAGCCGCACCGGCACCCGGCCCCTCATTGGGCCTGGGCAGCTCCCCGCCAGTCTCCCTCGAGACGCTGCGCTGGAGCAGGAGGCTGATCCCGCGGGCGCCGGACTCTGGCTTTCAGGAGATGGCCCGTAGCTGGAGACAGCGAGACGTGCCGCAGAGCCCCGGTCCTGCACCACCTCTTTCCCCTCCATCGCACCTGGGGAAGCGGAGTGGCAAGACGGCAGAGGGCCGAGGGTGCCCACCACATCGGCCACAATGAGGAGGCCTTGAGGTGGCTCTGGGAGGGACAAGCGTGGGAAGGCAAAAGGGAGGGAGAGGAGCCAGACAGATCGCTCCTAGAGTCCAAATAAATCCTGTTTCCAGCCCCACTGTGGGAGTCGCTCGCTTTCTGTGAAGGGCCGGCAAACTCAGAGTGGGATGTGCCTGCAGGCTGGAGCGGGGAGCCAGGGAAGGGGTGTCCCTGGGGCAGGGTGGTGCTGGGTGCTGCGGGGGTCCCTGCGGTGAGACAGGCTGCTGCCCCCACCCGTGCCTGTCGGGGCCTGTGTGCCACGGAGGCACGTAAGCTCCCTTGATCATCTGCTCTCTCAGCCCTTCCTCATAGGAGAGATGCTCCAGTCCCGTCATCATCTTCCTTTGTGGTCCTTTCTTGGACTCTCCCCAATATGTTCATGTCTGTCTTGATGGCGATTATGTGGAGTTGCAGCAGAAAAGTGGTGCCTTTGTTCAAATTAATGAGAGAAGGCCTGAGTTGTGCTTTTCAGCCATTCCTAGTGTATCTGTGAACAAGCGTTCTCTCTGGTATGTCCACATCTGTCTTCTACTGGGGAGCCCAGCGCTGGACCCAGTAAACCAGTGTTTCCAAGGGGCAGGGGATAACCTGTGCACCGTAGCCCTGCTGGTTATGGCCAAAGGTGCGGGGCTTTGTGGGAAAGGAGTGACCCACCACACAGCCTGGCTCGCATTTGTGTCACCAAACACGCGTCTCTGCGGGGACGAGCGCCGAAGAGACCCGTCTCCAAAGGCTTCGTTCAGAATCCCTGCAGAGAAACCGGCCCTTGTTAGAAATCGGTCATTGGTCTTGGCTCAGGGCAGAGGGCTCAGACAGGTCCAATGAAGGAGACTTTGCAAAGAGTCCGAGGTCAGGATCTGCCTGGAGATTAAGAGACTTGAGGAAAACTACCTGAAGGTGGGTGCCTGTGTTTTGTGTTTCCCAAAAGCCCCACACCTGTGGCCCTAATGAGCAGGGCTACGGTGCACAGGTTATCCCTTGCCCCTTGGACGTACTGGGTTACCCTCAGCGCGTTGCACCCAAGGCTCCTTTTCTTCTTTGTGATTCTCAGACCTTGGGTCATGTTTATTTCTATGCTTTGGACTTTTCCCCTGCTTTCATCTCTTGCCTGGCGTGAAGAAAGCACCGACGCTGCAGCTTCTCTAAGGGCTCTGCCCCACGCGGGGCTCTGGGGAGGAAGGGCTTTGTGGAGGAGTCTCCCTCGCACTCCCCTCCACGGACACAAAGCTGAGAGGCTCCAGGCCCCAGGCATGAACAGGAGCAACAGAGAACCTCGGCTCGCGCTCTCACCCTTCCCCATCCTCCGCCGTTGCACCCTGCGCTCCCCGGGCCCAGGCCCCTCCGCTCCTGCGCTCAGCCCGGGCTGGTGGGGGCAGAGGGGCTCCAGGCCCTTCCCAGCGGTATGCAGTGGCAGGACAAGAGACAACGGGCACAAACTGAAATAAAGGAACCTCTCGCTAGCCGTAAGGCAAAACTTGTTTATTTGGAGGGAGGTCAAGCCCTGGAACGGGTTGCCCAGAGGGGTTCTGCAGGCTCCATCCTTCGAGATCATCAAAGCCTGACTGGATGCCGCCCTGGCCAGCGGGCTTGGACTGGGTGATCTCCAGAGGTCCCTTCCCGCCTCCTCAAGTCCCTGGTTTGCCACGAGAGGAGGCGGCAGGAGGGCTTTCTGCCGTGGATTTCGTTCCTCAGCAGGAGCAGTGGGGCCGGCTTGATCCTGTTCGCGGCCGCTGCCAGAGTCGGAGACAACCCGGGCTGCGAGTGTCCCACTGCCACCGTCCACGTGCCCTTCAGCAGCCGCACAACCGCCACCTCGAGGGCCTTCTGTGTCCCTGGGCTCATTGCGCTGCCCCGGCAGGCGTTGGTCAGGGGGCGAGCGTTGCGTTTCCCTTCTTGGGAGGGTGCTACCAGGCCCTGCGCCCGGCACGGCTGCGGGACCTCCGCCGGTGTCGGCTCCTTGCTGCACGCCGTTCTCTGGAGGAGTGGCGGCCTCCCCGCTGACGGCGCTCTCTTCTCCTGGAATAAGCTGGGACTTCCCGTTCGGGGCTTGGAGCTCGCCCCTCGTCCCAGCCGCTCGTCCTCGGCCGCTTCCGCCATGCTCGGCCCCCAGTGCTGCGGGACCTGTGCCGGGACCGCGTCCTCCCTGAGGAGGCCGGGACGTCCCGATCGGGCCGTGGAGCTGGGCCCTCATCAGGATCCCCGCTCCTCCACCGCCTCCGCCTTGCAGAGGAGTCGTAGGGCACTGTGCCCGGGTGCCCCGGGTGCGCTGCCTGGCCTGGCCTGGGGGACCTGCTCCGTTGCCTCTCCCAGGCACGGGGCCGCTCCCTGTCCCTGCTCCACCACCGTCGTCTGCTGCGGTGGGCCCGAGAATGCTCCCACTGAGCTCGGCCCCTGGTGCTGCGGGACCTGCGCCGGGATCGGCTCCTTGTCGCGTGCCGTTGCCTGGAGGAATCCCGGCCTGCCCGCTGGCGGCGCTCGCTCCTCCGCGAGGAGGCCGGGACGTCGCGTTCGGCCCTTGGAGCGCGGGCCTCGTCGCGAGCAGCGTCCCAAGCCCTGCTCCGCTGCCGCCTCCTGCTTCTCGAGGAGTCGTAGCCCCGGGCGTGCTGAGCCCATCTGTGGCCATGGCGGCGCTGCCTCGGGGACCTGCTTCGGACCCTCTCTGGGGCCCCGGCGTGGCCACGGCCACGGTCTCTGCTGGAAGAGCTGCGGTGCTGGCGGCCTGAGGAACGGCGCCGCCTCCTTGCTGCAGAGCGGCGTCGAGATCTCCCTGCGTTATCGTAGCGCGTGATGTCACGCACGTCGTGGTTGCGGGCTTCCAGCATGGGGAAGATGTGCTGAACAGGCCGCCGGCAGTTTGGGCACACAGCTTTGCTGCGGGCCCACTCCCGTATGCAGCGAAAACAGAAGCAGTGCCTGCACCGGCTCACGCAGGCTTCGTTGTTGACGGTGTCCTGGCAGACTGGGCAGATTGGGTCCTCAGAGGCACCCAGCGGCGCGTCCTGGGGCACCTGGCTGGTGCTGGCAGCAGGGGAAGAGGTGCCCTGTTCTGCCAAGTCCTCCTGCGACGCCATCTCGTGCTGCGAACGAAAGAGACACAAAGCTCATGACCTGCCCTGGAGACGCAACCTGCAGGAAGCAGCAAAGCTGGTGAAGTGAAGCGCTGAAGAGGTGCCTGCTCTGCCTCGAGGCTGTGCTTGTGCTGCCACAAACGCCAGGGACCGTCCCGGAGCAGAGGAGTGACACCAGGGGCATCTCTGTGTGCTCCTGCTCTCCGGGCAGGGCGGTGACTGACCTCTCCGACACGTGCAGGCGGGAATCGGGAAGGCAGGAAAGCGTTCCTGGTCGCTCAGCAAAGGGCAGGACAAGGGGTGGGATGCGGCAGGTCGGGACCGGCACCCCGGGCCCTGTCGGCGTCCCCGTCCGGCAGATCCTCTCTGCGCCCTCAGCAGGGAGCCCGCGGGATGGGGGTCCTTCGTCCCCCCACCTGCAGACGGCTGTCCCCCACGCACGAGGACAGCACTGTGGCCCCTCAGGGCTGCCCCACGCCTCAAAAGGATTGATGTGACGGGGGTCACAGTGACTCTCTGGTGACATCACAGAGCTTTTGGGGACCACACCCAGAAGACACAAGCCCCGGCCTTGGGGGAAAAAAGGCCCCATTTGGCAAGCGTACTGTGTCCAGCGCTGGGCCACGTTAATGCCAAAGGAGCAGCGCGAGACCCCGGAGCTGCACATCCGCACCAAGAGGCTGCAGCGCTGCAGGGACCAGCTTGGCACAGAGGGGCCACCAGAGTGGGCAGTGCCCGGGGAGGAGGGCAGCCGGGCAGCCCTGCAGGACGGCACCCTGCCCCGCACACCCTGTGCAGCCGCACCGGCACCCGGCCCCTCATTGGGCCTGGGCAGCTCCCCGCCAGTCTCCCTCGAGACGCTGCGCTGGAGCAGGAGGCTGATCCCGCGGGCGCCGGACTCTGGCTTTCAGGAGATGGCCCGTAGCTGGAGACAGCGAGACGTGCCGCAGAGCCCCGGTCCTGCACCACCTCTTTCCCCTCCATCGCACCTGGGGAAGCGGAGTGGCAAGACGGCAGAGGGCCGAGGGTGCCCACCACATCGGCCACAATGAGGAGGCCTTGAGGTGGCTCTGGGAGGGACAAGCGTGGGAAGGCAAAAGGGAGGGAGAGGAGCCAGACAGATCGCTCCTAGAGTCCAAATAAATCCTGTTTCCAGCCCCACTGTGGGAGTCGCTCGCTTTCTGTGAAGGGCCGGCAAACTCAGAGTGGGATGTGCCTGCAGGCTGGAGCGGGGAGCCAGGGAAGGGGTGTCCCTGGGGCAGGGTGGTGCTGGGTGCTGCGGGGGTCCCTGCGGTGAGACAGGCTGCTGCCCCCACCCGTGCCTGTCGGGGCCTGTGTGCCACGGAGGCACGTAAGCTCCCTTGATCATCTGCTCTCTCAGCCCTTCCTCATAGGAGAGATGCTCCAGTCCCGTCATCATCTTCCTTTGTGGTCCTTTCTTGGACTCTCCCCAATATGTTCATGTCTGTCTTGATGGCGATTATGTGGAGTTGCAGCAGAAAAGTGGTGCCTTTGTTCAAATTAATGAGAGAAGGCCTGAGTTGTGCTTTTCAGCCATTCCTAGTGTATCTGTGAACAAGCGTTCTCTCTGGTATGTCCACATCTGTCTTCTACTGGGGAGCCCAGCGCTGGACCCAGTAAACCAGTGTTTCCAAGGGGCAGGGGATAACCTGTGCACCGTAGCCCTGCTGGTTATGGCCAAAGGTGCGGGGCTTTGTGGGAAAGGAGTGACCCACCACACAGCCTGGCTCGCATTTGTGTCACCAAACACGCGTCTCTGCGGGGACGAGTGCCGAAGAGACCCGTCTCCAAAGGCTTCGTTCAGAATCCCTGCAGAGAAACCGGCCCTTGTTAGAAATCGGTCATTGGTCTTGGCTCAGGGCAGAGGGCTCAGACAGGTCCAATGAAGGAGACTTTGCAAAGAGTCCGAGGTCAGGATCTGCCTGGAGATTAAGAGACTTGAGGAAAACTACCTGAAGGTGGGTGCCTGTGTTTTGTGTTTCCCAAAAGCCCCACACCTGTGGCCCTAATGAGCAGGGCTACGGTGCACAGGTTATCCCTTGCCCCTTGGACGTACTGGGTTACCCTCAGCGCGTTGCACCCAAGGCTCCTTTTCTTCTTTGTGATTCTCAGACCTTGGGTCATGTTTATTTCTATGCTTTGGACTTTTCCCCTGCTTTCATCTCTTGCCTGGCGTGAAGAAAGCACCGACGCTGCAGCTTCTCTAAGGGCTCTGCCCCACGCGGGGCTCTGGGGAGGAAGGGCTTTGTGGAGGAGTCTCCCTCGCACTCCCCTCCACGGACACAAAGCTGAGAGGCTCCAGGCCCCAGGCATGAACAGGAGCAACAGAGAACCTCGGCTCGCGCTCTCACCCTTCCCCATCCTCCGCCGTTGCACCCTGCGCTCCCCGGGCCCAGGCCCCTCCGCTCCTGCGCTCAGCCCGGGCTGGTGGGGGCAGAGGGGCTCCAGGCCCTTCCCAGCGGTATGCAGTGGCAGGACAAGAGACAACGGGCACAAACTGAAATAAAGGAACCTCTCGCTAGCCGTAAGGCAAAACTTGTTTATTTGGAGGGAGGTCAAGCCCTGGAACGGGTTGCCCAGAGGGGTTCTGCAGGCTCCATCCTTCGAGATCATCAAAGCCTGACTGGATGCCGCCCTGGCCAGCGGGCTTGGACTGGGTGATCTCCAGAGGTCCCTTCCCGCCTCCTCAAGTCCCTGGTTTGCCACGAGAGGAGGCGGCAGGAGGGCTTTCTGCCGTGGATTTCGTTCCTCAGCAGGAGCAGTGGGGCCGGCTTGATCCTGTTCGCGGCCGCTGCCAGAGTCGGAGACAACCCGGGCTGCGAGTGTCCCACTGCCACCGTCCACGTGCCCTTCAGCAGCCGCACAACCGCCACCTCGAGGGCCTTCTGTGTCCCTGGGCTCATTGCGCTGCCCCGGCAGGCGTTGGTCAGGGGGCGAGCGTTGCGTTTCCCTTCTTGGGAGGGTGCTACCAGGCCCTGCGCCCGGCACGGCTGCGGGACCTCCGCCGGTGTCGGCTCCTTGCTGCACGCCGTTCTCTGGAGGAGTGGCGGCCTCCCCGCTGACGGCGCTCTCTTCTCCTGGAATAAGCTGGGACTTCCCGTTCGGGGCTTGGAGCTCGCCCCTCGTCCCAGCCGCTCGTCCTCGGCCGCTTCCGCCATGCTCGGCCCCCAGTGCTGCGGGACCTGTGCCGGGACCGCGTCCTCCCTGAGGAGGCCGGGACGTCCCGATCGGGCCGTGGAGCTGGGCCCTCATCAGGATCCCCGCTCCTCCACCGCCTCCGCCTTGCAGAGGAGTCGTAGGGCACTGTGCCCGGGTGCCCCGGGTGCGCTGCCTGGCCTGGCCTGGGGGACCTGCTCCGTTGCCTCTCCCAGGCACGGGGCCGCTCCCTGTCCCTGCTCCACCACCGTCGTCTGCTGCGGTGGGCCCGAGAATGCTCCCACTGAGCTCGGCCCCTGGTGCTGCGGGACCTGCGCCGGGATCGGCTCCTTGTCGCGTGCCGTTGCCTGGAGGAATCCCGGCCTGCCCGCTGGCGGCGCTCGCTCCTCCGCGAGGAGGCCGGGACGTCGCGTTCGGCCCTTGGAGCGCGGGCCTCGTCGCGAGCAGCGTCCCAAGCCCTGCTCCGCTGCCGCCTCCTGCTTCTCGAGGAGTCGTAGCCCCGGGCGTGCTGAGCCCATCTGTGGCCATGGCGGCGCTGCCTCGGGGACCTGCTTCGGACCCTCTCTGGGGCCCCGGCGTGGCCACGGCCACGGTCTCTGCTGGAAGAGCTGCGGTGCTGGCGGCCTGAGGAACGGCGCCGCCTCCTTGCTGCAGAGCGGCGTCGAGATCTCCCTGCGTTATCGTAGCGCGTGATGTCACGCACGTCGTGGTTGCGGGCTTCCAGCATGGGGAAGATGTGCTGAACAGGCCGCCGGCAGTTTGGGCACACAGCTTTGCTGCGGGCCCACTCCCGTATGCAGCGAAAACAGAAGCAGTGCCTGCACCGGCTCACGCAGGCTTCGTTGTTGACGGTGTCCTGGCAGACTGGGCAGATTGGGTCCTCAGAGGCACCCAGCGGCGCGTCCTGGGGCACCTGGCTGGTGCTGGCAGCAGGGGAAGAGGTGCCCTGTTCTGCCAAGTCCTCCTGCGACGCCATCTCGTGCTGCGAACGAAAGAGACACAAAGCTCATGACCTGCCCTGGAGACGCAACCTGCAGGAAGCAGCAAAGCTGGTGAAGTGAAGCGCTGAAGAGGTGCCTGCTCTGCCTCGAGGCTGTGCTTGTGCTGCCACAAACGCCAGGGACCGTCCCGGAGCAGAGGAGTGACACCAGGGGCATCTCTGTGTGCTCCTGCTCTCCGGGCAGGGCGGTGACTGACCTCTCCGACACGTGCAGGCGGGAATCGGGAAGGCAGGAAAGCGTTCCTGGTCGCTCAGCAAAGGGCAGGACAAGGGGTGGGATGCGGCAGGTCGGGACCGGCACCCCGGGCCCTGTCGGCGTCCCCGTCCGGCAGATCCTCTCTGCGCCCTCGGCAGGGAGCCCGCGGGATGGGGGTCCTTCGTCCCCCCACCTGCAGACGGCTGTCCCCCACGCACGAGGACAGCACTGTGGCCCCTCAGGGCTGCCCCACGCCTCAAAAGGATTGATGTGACGGGGGTCACAGTGACTCTCTGGTGACATCACAGAGCTTTTGGGGACCACACCCAGAAGACACAAACCCTGGCCGCAGGGGGAAAAAAGCCCCATTTGGGACGGCGACAGGGCCTGGGGTGCCAGTGTCTCATCCCAATCCTTGTCCTGCCCTTTGCTGAGAGACGAGATGGCGTTGGAGGAGGACTTGGCAGAACAGGGCACCTCTTCCCCTGCTGCCAGCACCAGCCAGGTGCCCCAGGCCCTGGATGCCTCTGAGGACCCAATCTGCCCAATCTGCCAGGACAGCATCAACAACGAAGCCTGCGTGAGCCGGTGCAGGCACTGCTTCTGTTTTCCCTGCATATGGAAGTGGGTCTGCAGCAAAGCCGTGTGCCCCATATGCCGGCAGCCTGTTCAGCACATCTTCCGCAAGCTGGGAGCGCACTGCTATGAGGTGCACGACATTAAGTGCTACGAGAGAGGAATATCTCAACGCCGCTCTGCAGCAAGGAGGCGGCGCCGTTCCTCAGGCCGCCAGCACCGCAGCTCTTCCAGCAGAGACCGTGGCCGTGGCCACGCCGGGGCCCCAGAGAGGGTCCGAAGCAGGTCCCCAAGGCAGCGCCGCCATGGCCACAGATGGGCTCAGCACGCCCGGGGCTACGACTCCTCGAGAAGCAGGAGGCGGCAGCGGAGCAGGGCTTGGGACGCTGCTCGCGACGAGGCCCGC
The DNA here is from genome assembly GCF_964195595.1 of Calonectris borealis. Classification (NCBI taxonomy): domain Eukaryota; kingdom Metazoa; phylum Chordata; class Aves; order Procellariiformes; family Procellariidae; genus Calonectris; species Calonectris borealis. The sequence continues at coordinate 21,251,235 of NC_134325.1, forward strand.
GCTCCAAGGGCCGAACGCGACGTCCCGGCCTCCTCGCGGAGGAGCGAGCGCCGCCAGCGGGCAGGCCGGGATTCCTCCAGGCAACGGCACGCGACAAGGAGCCGATCCCGGCGCAGGTCCCGCAGCACCAGGGGCCGAGCTCAGTGGGAGCATTCTCGGGCCCACCGCAGCAGACGACGGTGGTGGAGCAGGGACAGGGAGCGGCCCCGTGCCTGGGAGAGGCAACAGAGCAGATCCCCCAGGCCAGGCCAGGCAGCGCACCCGGGGCACCCGGGCACAGTGCCCTACGACTCCTCTGCAAGGCGGAGGCGGTGGAGGAGCGGGGATCCTGATGAGGGCCCAGCTCCACGGCCCGATCGGGACGTCCCGGCCTCCTCAGGGAGGACGCGGTCCCGGCACAGGTCCCGCAGCACTGGGGGCCGAGCATGGCGGAAGCGGCCGAGGACGAGCGGCTGGGACGAGGGGCGAGCTCCAAGCCCCGAACGGGAAGTCCCAGCTTATTCCAGGAGAAGAGAGCGCCGTCAGCGGGGAGGCCGCCACTCCTCCAGAGAACGGCGTGCAGCAAGGAGCCGACACCGGCGGAGGTCCCGCAGCCGTGCCGGGCGCAGGGCCTGGTAGCACCCTCCCAAGAAGGGAAACGCAATGCTCGCCCCCTGACCAACGCCTGCCGGGGCAGCGCAACGAGCCCAGGGACACAGAAGGCCCTCGAGGTGGCGGTTGTGCGGCTGCTGAAGGGCACGTGGACGGTGGCAGTGGGACACTCGCAGCCCGGGTTGTCTCCGACTCTGGCAGCGGCCGCGAACAGGATCAAGCCGGCCCCACTGCTCCTGCTGAGGAACGAAATCCACGGCAGAAAGCCCTCCTGCCGCCTCCTCTCGTGGCAAACCAGGGACTTGGGGAGGCAGGAAGGGACCTCTGGAGATCACCCAGTCCAAGCCCGCTGGCCAGGGCGGCATCCAGTCAGGCTTTGATGATCTCGAAGGATGGAGCCTGCAGAACCCCTCTGGGCAACCCGTTCCAGGGCTTGACCTCCCTCCAAATAAACAAGTTTTGCCTTACGGCTAGCGAGAGGTTCCTTTATTTCAGTTTTGCCTTTTGATGTGTCTCAGGAACCTTTGTGGGTATTTTGAAATTGCTAGGCCCCTGGGTGTGCCTTGGGTTGCCCTCATCAGGCCCCATTGTTTTCCTCTGGGTGTTCCCGGCCCCATCGTGTACCTCTGTGGCCCAGGGAGGGAGCTGAGGGGCTCCTCACCTCCCCACCTCAGCTCTTCACCTCTCAGGTCCCTAGGATTCCACAGCTGAGACTGATTTATTGGCACTGTTTTGCTTTGCCTTCAGTTATTTTCAGGGAAAAATTGCTGGGAGGAGCTGGTACCCCTTAAATCTTATTTCTTCAGCGAGCCGTGGCTTGGTACAGCAGCGGTTTCCACAAAAAACCAAGGTGCTGGCTGATGCCGTTCATCGCTGGCGGCTGGACGTGCCCGAGCCCGGCAGCGCTGCCCGCAGCACAGTCTGCAGGCCGAAACTTGCTCTTCACTTTAGTCCCAGCTATCAACTAGTCCCTGCCCTCAAATGCCAGCCTTTGAAATCACTCCGTTAACATCACATTAGTGTCCCATTAATCCATAAATTAAGTTATCAGAGTAGCTAATAATCTCCCTAAAATCATATTCAGCATGTGGGAGATCTGTTTTGCCTATGGATATGTTTTCTGCTGGGTGGAAGAAGGCTGGTCACACTGGATCCCTCTTGCACTGCAAGAAATATTTGGAAAAAACCATAAAATTCCACAAATGGTGAAAAGCACTAGCTGGGGCACACAGGAGGTAGGAGCTCTGGAGTTTGTATTCCAGGTGGGCAATCACCCTGTCTGTCCACACCATGCTCAGTTAGAGCCACTCCTTTGCTTGATCAAGTTTATTTTTCTTCCACAGAAACCTGCTTCCAATAGACCTGGAATTCACCCAGTTTTCCTGTTATCCTCAAAGTCAGGCTCTTGCTACTAAAGACTCTCCTGGGGGACCATACACACAGCATCAGATGAGAGAAGCAGGTAGGGCTTAGCACATGCGATGTCCATGCACATAAATAGAGCTATCATGTTTAGTTTTCCCTGTATATACTTTTTTCTTTAAATGCAAAACATCCCATCTGATATAAGCTGATGTTCGTTTATCTCCTATTCCGGAAAATCCACTCTTTGGCCAAGGCAGCATCTTTGAGCATGGTGCCAGGGACCTGGAAATGCTGGATGTGCCCACCTAAACACACGCACACAAACATTTCACTGGGAAAACCCTGGAAAAATATATGTCAACATTCTATGTGGATGTATGTTTGTGCCAAAGCTGTATTTCCACTATTTTAGAATAACAGCGAATAATAAAGGATTCAAACAATTTCTGCTTTTAAAAAAAAAAAAAAAAAAGGGTTCTTGGAAAAGTGCAAATAGGCTGAAATAGTCTCAAGGAAGAGCAAGCACATTTGGCCAGTGCTGCTCTGAAAGAGGTCAACTGTCCAAAAGCTGCAGCAGTCTGAATTTAGGAGGTCTTTACAAAAACCGGCACCTCTGCAAGGCTGGCAGAGTAATTCCTGAGGATGGTGCCTCCGTCAAACACGCGGGCAGTGTTGGTGTCCATCCATAGGTGCCCTTCTCCAGGCAGGTAAATATCTCTCCACGTTTGCCCTTTTTCTGTTATTGGGGCAACCAGGACCTGCAGTGAAAAAAAAAGAAAGAAAAAAGAAATTTAGCACGTGGAGGATTAGTCAGGACATACTGCTAGCTGCGCCAAGCAAACCACAAGGCTGAAGGGACAAACAAGCAGCCACAGAGAAGATCAGGAGGTCTGGCTCATGGCTGCAAATGAGAGTATCCATGCACGCAAGCAGCAGAGGCCAAAGCTGGCAAGCGCAAGGCTTCCTGAGTTGCGGTGAGAAAAGATGATGCAGTGGCCTTCATTTGACTGGGACTGGAATCATCCCTGCCTGCAGTGGCTCCTAGAGTCCATCCAGCTCATATTTTGGAAGACCTGAACAAAAAAACCCATCAGAAATCTGTGTTTCCTGCAAAACAAAGCTCGTGCTTCTAGGTTGAGCAAGACAGGGTGGATGCAGGCAGAGCAGGAGCACAGGCTGGCCAGTAAATCCCAGGTGCTGCAGGTGGGTTCAGGCTCACATGAAGCAGCTTCTGAGGAGGTTTTACAGGATTGCAATGGGAATCGGTGGCACAGCGTCAGGGTGAGAGACATCCCGGTGCTGCGTAGGGCATTTGTGGCAGAGTTGGGAATTTCCCTTTCCTCCCATGACCCTGTGCTTGGGAGGATCTGGTTTAGGCAGACTCTTTGATGAGACTTATGCAATGAAGTCAAATATAATCTGGTATGAAACCAAGCAGAAACTTGTATTTCAATTAGAAATGAACACGTTATAGGGGTGGGAGAAGAGCTTTAGCTCCAGGGTGCTAAAAAGGAGGGCTTCAAAAGCCCTCTGCCTGGTGCTGCTCTCCAGGCGACTTAACCCTCCCTTCCCACCTTTCCTTTCCTGCATTTAGGAGAAAGATTTGTGTTTCAGCCTCTCAGACTAATTAAGTGTGGCAGGTTACATAAATCTTAGGAAAAGCTCATGTTCGAAATATACAACATGATATATACAATCTCAATCAACATTCACATTTATCATTCTATGGACTCAAGGCTCCTTTGGAGATTCAAGGGATTTAGCTGCCCAGTGCCCTCAAGGGTTCATGAAAATCTCAGCCGGTGGCCTTGGCATATGGGTAATTGCATTTTAAAACAGCATATAATAATAAAAGCATAAAAAAATTTGCCCTTGGGTCACAAATCAGTGAATCCCTTTTGGACATGAGGCATAAGAAGTGTGCTTTGCTCGCTCCTCCCCAATGACTTAGTCAAGGTAATCCAGTCTCCAAAAGAACTTTAGACTTCTTTTTTTTCTTGCTTTATGGGAAAAGCAGTTTCCAATATTCTGAGAATATTTATTCCTGATAAATTATTTCACTTCAGAAACTGAAAGAGGTTTTCAGGGCCCTAAATAAAAGTTTTGCAAGAAAAGCAAAGCTTTTCTGAAAAGAAAAAACCCCAAACCCACACAAAACCAGCTGCTTTGGCTTCGATTTAAATCTGCTTGAACACTGAGGCTTTGATTTGTATTTGTGCAGAACTGGGTTCACATGATGATGACGAAAAAGGGGATGATAGGAAAAGAATTAAAACTCTAGAAATGCCATTAAAGGAGGGGGGGGAAAAAAAGGCTAAATAGTGAAAACTGGTTATGAAATTTATGAGTCAGTCCCTCTTAAACCCCATTTTTGGAGGTCCTGGTCAACAGCAAAGAGCAAATGCTGGGGACTCATCCCTGCACCCCTTAGCGATGCTCCTTGAGCTGCATGGCAGCATCGTCCCAGGGAGACATCGTGGTGTTTGGCACACTTTGGGGGACACTTTTGGACCCTCCTGGCCTTTATAGATGTATTTGGCAGCAAGACCTGGCTTCCCTGCCTCTTGCAGCATCCACTTTCGCCAGGCAGATGGCACTGACAAGCAGCGATGCTGCGTCACAGCCACAAAACAGCACACGACAATTTTTTTTTGCCAAATCAGTGCAACTTGTCTCTTTGCTATTACATTTCAACATGCTTTGCTGGAAGGATTCAATAGCCAGCTCCTATTCTCTTTCCCAGTAGTGGAAATTTGCTCATGAGCAATGCTGGAATGTGGCTATGCAATGTTAAATCCAGTTTTAAGACCTCTAGTCAAGGATCAAAAACACCCCGATCACTGCAGTCCCACACCACCGCGTCCCAAAACCACTTGCAGAAACCCAAAGGCATTGCTCTCCCGACTGCTCGAAGGGAGCAGATACTTGTTTCCCTTTGTAGTCAGCAAAAATCTGACATAAAAACTGCTTATTGGGCACTCTTGCTAATTTGACAGATATATTGTTTGGCCTGATTCAGGTTGAATGTGAGCTGCCAGGAGATCCAGATGAACGAGATCTGGAAGTAATGAAGTACAAATCACAGCCTGAAAATCAGATTTCAAAGGAGGGCTATCCTCCCAGCCCAGAGTTACCCCAAAAAAGCCTGGGGCACAACTCGGGAGCGGGAGGCCTTCAGCAATAGCACAAAGCCAAGTTCATCAGCACCCTGCAGCTGCTTGCACTGCGGCACGATGTTCGAAAGGTTTAGCCCGGTGTCCTGACACTTATTCTTGCCTCGGACTGTACTGGGACAGAACCGCCCTGTATATTTTCCAGTAATTTATTATTAATGATGCTCCAAATTGCACCAAAGCCAGTTTTGGAGTGCATTTCTATTCTTCCAGCTTCCAAAAACCAGCTTGGAAGTCAAAACACCCCTGTCTGGGCTCTTCCACCACAAGCTCAGGCACTTTGGCGGCGGGGAGGGGGGGAATAAAAAACAAAATCAGACGAGCTTTTTGCCAGCCTCACATCATGCGTTATCAGAAATGCTTGGCCCTGACAAGTTTATGGAGCAGGCATCACATTTTACCCTATTTCAGGAGCTTTCAGCCAAGCCATAACTTTGCCCCTCCTGGGAGATAGGAGTGAAGCTGCTCCGACCTTTCTTTCCCCCCCCCGAATTTGCGATATTTTACTGGGCATCTCGCCTCACTAACGCAGACCACATTTCTGCCTTGGCCGGTTCAGTTGCATCAGGGATTTTTCAGTTTGAGTGATTTTGGGTGAAAGAACTAAGTTTTAAAGAACTAAGTTTTAGCTTGCTCGCAGTTATAACCAATTCCCACCATTACTGCCCAAACGTGTGCTCTGCAGCGCGTTGGGACAGCAGAAACGCCTCGGCTCCCTCCAACCTCTGCACTTGCACAACACCAGTCTAAAATTCGTTTGTGCCAAGGATTTGCATTTTAAAAGCATCCCACCTGATTATTTGAGCTCTCTACTTTTTAAGAAGCAGCAGAAAGACATTTTAGCAATCTTCTGCAGTGAAAGTTTCCTTTAAAAAAGAAACCCACCAACCTCTAAATTGAAACTGCAGAATTTGTGGTAAGAAACTCAAGCTTGGAAAGCAGGTATTGCAATATCTGTTGGAGGTTGCAAGCAGAGCCTGAAGAGATAACTCTGCAGCACAAGATGCGTTTCTATTGAAACAAACTCCTATTGAGCTTTGCTTTTGCGTTTTGGATATTTTTTAGGGAGACGATGTCCTCATCATTAGCAGCATCCCCATGTAAAGACAGCCCAACTCGCTGCCAAATGAATGCAGTAGTATGAATAGAGGATTATGCTTTTAATGAAAAAAACCCAAACCCGTAGGAACTGCCAAAATCTTGAGCTGCTGGGATCCTGCACCCAGGCAAAGCAGGAGGGACAAGGATAAAGTGATGCCACCGCACAAAATAAAAACTCTCCTTACAAAAATGGGAGGATGAGGCACAATTTTCTTTAAGAAAGGTCTTTTTCAGAAGACCTGAATTGCCTTTCCAAGACGTTTTTGATTTAAAGCAGCAATAAATCGCATTGTACGTCATGCCGTCTATGTGCTAAACGAACACTTCACAAGCTGTAAGGGGATGAGAGGGACGCATTTGCAGGGAGAGCGACAGGAGAAACTCCCCCCTACACAAGCCACAGCCAAAGCATGAAAACACCAGACTTGCAAGGAGTATTTTACAGCATGAAATCACTGAAACCTGAACAAGCAGGGGAAAAGAGAAAACTTCAGGGAAACAGATGCCAGCCATGTTTAAATCTCTACTAGGAAAATGGATAAAAATATCAATCCATCTTAAACGTGCCACAGATATCTTGATAACATTCACCTAACTTGCAGTGGCCTTATAAATTTGATGGGCTCCATTCACAACACTCACATGGGCTGAATAAGTCCTCATTATAGCTGCCAGCGGGGTAAAATATAGATTCAAGTAAATCCCATAGGCAATATGTGGCTGGGCGAGCTCCGAGACATTGATGTGAGCCTGAATTTGGGCCCCAGCGTCCGTGCTCCCTGATGCTCCCCATCTGTTCTGGGTTGCATTTGATTAGGATGGAAAAGCCCCTAAACGTGGCTAGAGGAGCTCCCCGAGAGGACCAGGGAGCTGCACGTTGTGCTGCTCCTTGGTTATTGTGGACTGTAGCTCCAAGTAACGGGATTCGCAGCCTGAAAAGAGGGGGAAAATGAGCAATGCTGACCATCAGGAGGTGTCTTCTGGCAGAAAGGACTGAAAAATATCCTGATATTAAAAAAGGAAAGAAAAAAAAGTCTTGTTGACTCGATTTTGAATAAATTGCAAACCTGAAGGAGCCAACAGGGTCCCATCAGCCCTTCGGTTTCACGCAACGTCTATCCGAGCGCTGTATTCAGGTAGGATGCAAAGAGGGATGGGCGAGCGCAGGGGGCACCTGATTTGCCCCCAGTTACCCTTTGAGGGCATTCAGTCCCCCATTTCCTACCTCATCTCCAATGAGAAATTCATCCTCTATGGTAAAAGCGGTTGGGTCTGTGGGACTGAGCCACCACGCCGGCCGGAAGATGGGGTACCCCAAACTAAGCCATTCCTCGCTGTATTTTATGATGAGTGGCACAACGAAGTCCCGGTGCCTCTGTATGCATTGCCGGGTAAGATTCAGGACCTGCAGGGTGGGGCAAGAAAAAGAAACCCGTAGGAAGTCCTTCATCCACTAAACAGCAAAGCAAGCAGAAGAAAAAGAGAAAAAACAATAATCCCTTGGGAAGAGAGGTTACCGAATTGCAATGTCCTGATCAAGTTATGGCAGCTAACAACAGGTTATATGGTGGATTTATTCCCATTTAGATGCGAAAGCTGGGTCAGCGGCTGGCAGGTGATATCTACTGGGGTGTTGATGTCTTTAACCAAAGCAATGAACTCTTTTGCTGCTGGCAAAGAGATTCAACGACATTTCTCCCTGTGCCCCCGATTTTAAGAATTGCTCTCCCCTTTTATTGCCCTAAAGGTGACATCCCTGGGAAAATGCCTCCAACTGTTTAAAGAGATCGTGAATGTGAATCTGCAGGCTTCGCTTTACTGTAGATATTAACTATTTGATCAAAGTATAATTAAAGAACTCCAGCAGAAAAAGGGAGGGAGAGAAACATGTGACGATCGCTGTCGTTTCCGCAGGCATGGCCGATACTGGCCCCGTGGTCACACATAGCCGTGAAGCATAAAGCCACAAAAACGCACAGTAATTTTGCAGCAAAAATACTGCTGAGAGCGTACAGCGATCTGGTTCCTGGGGCAGAGAGCAGGATTTTGTGGGTAGCAAGAGCAGGACAGGGATTTTTAGCCTCAGCTTTCCCCAGTAGGGACCTTAATGGCTTTTGGGGGTGTCTGTCATATAAGGGACACCGTGTCCTCCTCTGCGGGGCATGGGGGTACGTACCCAGGCGTCGCAGCAGAGCCAGGGCGGCGTGCTGAAGGCCATCACGGGGAGAAACGTCGCGATCTGCAGCCACCGCACGTACAGCTCCGGGTCCCCTGGGGCGTCACTGGCCAGGCTCCCTCCTGCCGGGGACGAGGAGCTGAGTGGAGCTGCTCGGGGCCACCTCATCATGGGATGAGACCCAAACGACCTGCTCTCCGTGCGGGCAGGGCACGTCACCCCGTTGCAAAACGAGCTGAATTCTCCCCACCCATGTTTTTCTTGAACACCATCGGCAAATGTCAATCCGACATCCAGCTCTGGTCATTTTAGGACCAGACATGCTGAGGTTGATATCTCAGGAGTTTCTAAATTTTAGCAGAACATTGTAAAAAGGGATTTCTCTCCTGCAAAGAAAAGCGTTGGGAAAGTGCTGGACTTCCCTGCCACTTTGATGTGCAAAGGTGAAGCATCACAGGAAAATACTCCCGTAATTTGGATCCCTTCAAATTCACAGTGAAAAGTGGTGGAGAAGCAGAGTATTGCTAACTAATTAATCAGAAATATGTAGTGGAAGGGGATTCCAGTTCCTCTCTGAAACACGGAAGAGGGGTTCAGGAAGGACAGGAGAGGCTGGGATGGACCACACACCCCACGTGCCCACGCCACAACCCCCTCCGAGCAGGGGGATCTGCTCTCTCGTCCAGCCCGGTTGAAATAAGCCGATGTGTTCAACATCTCTTCCCTCCCCTCGGGGAGGGAACTGGCGTGCTGCGATTGTCTAAGCCTTATTTTCTAAGGAAAACTGGCTAAAAATAGAGGCCAAATTGAAAAAATTGCTCAACAACCCCCTTTTTCGGGGCTGTCTTTGCAGCTCCGCTCTCTGGGTCTGACACTTCACGTGCAGCCTCTGTGTGTTTGGGGCATGTTTTAAACACAAATAACCCGGTCACCTCCAAAAAGAGGGGAAAAACGAGCTGCTTGGCCCCGGTTAAACGATTGTTTCTCTGCTTTTATAATGTTTTTATTTAAGGATTTCTCAAGCCATCGTGCTTTGGAGCAGAAATGCAAACTTGGAGCAGGGCTGCTGGTGGTTTAGGAGCATCCGTTTCCCAGCCAGGAGCCTGGGCATGCAGTTCCCCGGCTGCGGGCTCCCTCCTTGCTTCTGCCGGGTGGGTTTTAGCGCAAGCAAAGCTGCGAGAGGCGGCGGGCTGCCCTCCGCCTGCGGTTAAGGAGCTCTGCAAAGGGCATCCCCGGAGACCGGGCTGCTTCTGGGGCTGCCTATTAAAATTTACAACATGTTTTTTTGTTTTCAATTCCTCAGTCGATTCCCTAGTAACGTTCAACCCAATCAAGTCAGCACGGCAGAAAATTGGGTACCGGGAACAAAGTGCTTCAAGCCTTCATGTAGCACGCCTAAGCCAGAGGGTGCAGACGTACCTCCCGTGCTCCTCTCGCCTCAACAATGCTGCAAAGGTCTCTGCAGAAAAGCCAGAAATGGGGGGGCGGGGGGGAGCAGAAAAGAAATTATTACCTACTGCGTCGGGGATGAAGAAGTTGTAGCCCAAGAGGCTGTAGTGCAGCACGGAGGGAATAACCCCCTTCAGCCCGGCGTGGCTCCAGTCCGCGCGCAGCGGGCTCATCTGGACAAAGAGCGGTAGGTGACTGGATCTGGGGGGAACAAGCATAAACCCAACATTTTTAGATGGCTTCCAGAAGCCAAAACTGTCCGATGCCTGGCTGTCTTGGCAGTCGCTGTGGTCAGATATGGGTTTCTCCAGCCACTTGGCATCTCCGTTGGAGGGAAATCAGTGCTCCCCAATACTGCTCCCACCCACTGCGCCTGCCCTGCCGAGTTTGGCAACCCCAATCCTCCTCCTTCTCCCCAAATCCCCGATTCAAAGCTTTCCTTCTCCTGGCTTGGTCTCATGAGGACCACAATTTGGTGGCCCACCTTGATGGCAGCACAGCCACGCTCTGGGTCGTAGCCATCTTCCCGCTACTTCTCATATGGCAGCACCGACCCTGGTGGGAAAATGCTCACAAAAACCATACCCGTGGCGCCGGGTGGGGTATCCCAACAGCACGCTCCGCCCCGGCTCCATGCGGTTCCCCAAACCCAAAGCACGAGCCTCTTGCGACAGGGATGGCCCAGGGGCATGTCCTGCAGGGAGGATTTCTCCTCCTGGCTTTTGTTTGTGCTCATCGGTTTCGCACTGAGCAGCTGTCATCCATGACAGTGGTTTTACCTGTTTTTACGCTGTTTCTGTTTTTATTTTTTTCCAGCAGCATTTCTATGCCTCAGGTTTACCTGGGGGGGGCAGGGGGTCATGTTGTCAAGCAGCCCAGTGCAGGAGACAGTGTTTCTGGTGGCCAAAAGGGTTAAATCTGGACCTTCATGATGAGCTTTGGCTTGAAAAAATGGTCTGGAGCTCATCTCACCAAGGGGGGTTTTTTGGTCTGAGTCTGCTTGCTCCTAGACTTTGGTTTCCCCCTCAACCTCCCACCCATTTGCTGACTCTCCAAAGTCTCCCAGGGACACTTTTTCATCTTAGGAGGTGGTAAGGCTGATGCGATGGTTTATGAAACACTTCTGGTATGGAAACTGCCCACCAGGAAAGGTATGATCCTGGACGGACCAAAAAGTGGTTGGAAAAGGAGCTAGTTCCACCACTCTGGCTTTGCAGATGGCTGAGTAAGAGCCCGTCACCACCTCGGCATGTGAAACTTTGCTTTTTCTTTGAAAAGGAACTATTTTGAAGTTGCCTTCTCATGCAATTTACCATCAATGCCTCATCCACAACATGAAATAAGTCATTTTGCAAACAGCCTGCATATCCCTTTGCATCTGCCAAACTAAAAAGAGTGGGAAAACAGTAACAGTTTTCGGTGCCTTTAACCAAAGGGTCTCAAGGCATGTTACAACTGCTAATTAATAAATTAACCCTGTTGTGGGCTACGCAAGCATCAAAAGTCAGAAAACGGCAGTCGTTTGACGCCACAAGCAATTACCCACACAGGGATTTGGCCAAGACCCCAGGGTTCACTCTTTCCCTCCTGCAGAAGAGGCAGCGACCTGATGCTTGAATGGCCGTAAATGACAAGATGCATTTTTATTGCATCTGGCATTAATGCATTTAAGCATTTTTATGCTCTGAGACAAAAAAAAAAGGGTTAAAATGCTCTGAAAGAGAGAGGGAGAGGAGATATGAGATCGACCCCTCCCTGCCTATTGCCCTAGACCACCTCCATGCTGCTTCCCTGGGTGCTGAGCGGCGTCTCGGCATCCCAAGGGCGTTTTTAAAGCATCACCTCAACCATCTCCCAAGCAGCTCACGCAGCCGTTGGCTCCAGCAAAGCATCTCCTCCCTGGTACCCACCTGGCACCGGCGCTGATGACAGTGGCGTTTCCCAGCGTCGCCAGCGCCGCCGCCAGCGCCTCGGTGTATCGGTCGCCCGCCAGCTCGGCGGGAGGTGGGACAGCTTGCTCCAGGAAGGCGTTGCCCTCGGCGCCCTCGAAGACCACGTACGTGGCCCCCAGCGCCTGCCGCAGGCGCCGGGCACGTGCCAGGTACCAGCTCAGCGCCGCCTGGCTGGTGACGTTCAGGCGGGCGCAAAGCCGCCCCTTCCACGTGGTCAGCACCGGGACCTGCGGCAGAGGGCGAAGGTTTCTGTCAGACCCATAAAATACCCCGCCAACCCCGGGTGTAAGGCTGGAGGACGCCGGCTCTGCCCTCATCCTGCCCTACCACAATTCGCACCATCACGGTGCAACGCATAAAGGTGTAAACCCTCTCTCAGCCCCCCCAAAAATCCCTGAGTTGATGGCAAATTGGCATATCGTTAAAATGACTGCAAAAAAGGGAATTGGGGGGATTTTCTGAACACTGGTAACTTTTTAAAATATCTTTTGGAAGTGGAAATTTGAAAGCTGCTTCCTTATGGAACAGGAGAAAAGCTGCTCCCCCGGGCATCGCTGTGCATTTGCCCCCAACACAGGAGGATCAGGTCGTCCCCCTCTGCGGGTATTTATTCAGCTTTAATTTTGATTTTAGGTTGAGCAGCAGGTTCAGGGGTCGGGCGAGGGTCTCGTACCGAGCAGCCCCCGAGCCGGGGCTGCAGGCTCAGCCAGTAGCTCGCCGCCTCGCCGCCCCGCAGCGAGCGCAGGAAGAGCGGGGAGGCGATGCTGGCGTACGGGGACAGCGTGATGGAGAGCTGCAGCGGCTTTATCGGGGAAGGGTCCCAGGCACGGGCCGAGTCGTGCCTCTTCCTCCGCTCCGAGGGCACGTGGTCCTGCGGGGAGGGAAAGGCAGAAAAAGGGGTTTTGTGGGAGCGGCAGAGCCACCGAGCACCGGCTGCGCGGGGTGAAACTCCAAACGGAGCATCCCTCCTCAGGGAGGGGGGGCTCACAGCCCCCACCCCACAGAAGGGGTGCGTTTGCATTTTTCGGGTAGGGATTTAACGGTGCTGAGAGCAGGGCCCATGGCAGCTCTCCATTCGCCTTCCGAGCCCGAAGGCCGGCAGGTCGGGACGTACCGCGGCGGCGAGGATGGCGGTGCAGCGCTCCCCCAGGGCCAGGACCCCCTCCTGAAGACGATGCCGCTTCAATCTCTTGGCCAGTGACCTCAAACCTCGTTTTATTTTGGCAGCCGAACCCGCCGGGCCGTAATACCGCCAGATCGGAGACCTGCACGTGGAAAGAGCCGGGGGGATTCGCACCTTGCGCCGGCGCGAGATGCTCGGGGCAGCGGCCGGGACAAGGGCTTGGAAAGCAGCCCCGAGGCCGGGAGGGGAGGCGCGCCTTACCCCAGCAGGGCCGTGCCCGGCAGCGCCCGCGCCGGCCCCGCGAGCTGGCTGCCCGCCTGCCGGTGGGCGGCCGCGACGTCCGGGCTGAGGCAGAGGAGGTAGCGCAGGGGCACCGCGGCTCTCCCCACTGGCGTTTCCAGGCAGAAGTGCCTGTTGCTCTCCAGCGAGAGGAAGAGGGGCACATCGGGTGCCACTGTCACCGTCACTCCTTCGGGGAGAGAAGAGGAAAACGGTGTCTCAGCAAGCGCCCAGCTCCTCTCGGTCCTCGCGCTGGTGGCCACAGGGACAGGGATGCGCAGGGCAAAGCCTAACTGGTACCAGCACCTCCCGGACTGATCCTGGCCGCAGATCTGGCCACGCAAGCAAACCCCCACGCTCTGCTTCTGCTATTCCCTTTCAACCTCCGGAATGCCTTTCAAGGGCTGGATTTGCTCCGTTTCTTGCCTTTTTGCTCTGCATTCAGTTTAGGCAGCGGCTTCAGCATCATCAGTGCAGGGCAGTTGCGGATCAATTGATTAATTTGGGGGAATATCTGAAGTTTGCCGTTCTGCAGAATAATCCAAATATCCACCCAAAAATAACAGCAACTAAACTCCTGCCCGCATCCAGCATCCCGTAGCAGCGTCAGGGAGCCGTGAGCTCAGGGTGAAGCCGCTCGAGTGGAGCTGGAGGATGCGGCAATGGACACAGAGCTCTGCTTAAAAGACGACGACACACCAAGAGCATGGGATTTCCCCGGGGTGACTTGGGCCAACCCCATCCTCTCAGGCACCGACTTGTAAATGCAGCTGAGCTGTGCTGAGCTTTAATGTCATGGCCTTTTCCACAGGGGTGAGGCCGTGCGGGACCCGTCCCTTGTGTCCTGCTGCCAGTCGTCGTTACCGTGGGATATTTTAACCTCTACCCTGCCCTTACGCTAGTTGCTTTATAGGTGAGGAGAGGGATGGAGAAACGCGGGGATTAAAGCAATAGGACTTTGGACAGGGAAGGATGCGATTACCTGTCGACCCTAAAAAGTATCTCTCCAGAACAGGCCCGTAGCCGGCAGGGTTTTTGCTGAAGTCGCCGCTAACGAAGGGCTGCGCGTGGCTCTCGGCGCTGTTGAGCGGCCAGCGCTGGGCGCGGATGCTCGCCCCTCCGTACCAGGAGACGTTGGCCATGGAGAAGCAATTCTGCAGCCAAGAGAGCATCACCAGATGGCGAGATGCCTCGGGGCGAGGATGAACACGCGAATAGTTGCATTTGGAGAGGCAAAGCCCCTGCGCGTTATTCCAGCGTTGTCAGAGCAGTCATGGGACAGGTCTTTTCCCAGGAAGAAGAATCCCAACCCCATGAGATTTAGGTGTTTTATGCAAAAAGCAGTGGGTGCTCACTCTTTGCTTTCCCGGTAGAACACAGTTGGGTTTAAGTTTTCCCTCCACAAGAACAAGAGCTGGGCTTCCAGGTACAAAAAAAATGCTGAAATTCTGTCTAACTGCTTGATTTCTCAGCCTGCAGTTTATTAAAGTTATCAAATGGTGTAAGAGTTGGAAGAGGAAAAAAATTGTAGCAAGAGTCAGTAGTGCAAGTTATGCGCTTTGTTTAGCTTGAAGAACAAAAAAAGTCTTAACTTGCTAATTAAAGCCAAAGACAACAATTTTTCTTCCCCTTCCCCTTACGTATCTGCCTGCGCCTGTGTTCGACATGCAGCCAAGTGGAGGAATATAAAAATCCCACCGCGGGAATAACAACTCTATAGCTTAAAAATTATTGTTTCTTTTAAAATAAAACACCCACAAGAAATCTTCCCCAAAGCCTGCCAGTTTTAGATAGATGAACTTAAATAAAATAAAATTGCTATGGACAGCCGGGTGAGCCAGAGGTGCGACGCCCCGCGCCTCGGAGAGCCCACCCGGTTACCTGTCTGCACCCAACCACAATTACCAAAAATTAACGGGTTTTTGAGTTGCTGGCAAAAAGATGCCGAAAACTGTTTAGGTGCAGAGGCTTCGCAGGTGCGTGTCGCTGCAGGACAAGAGGGGCGGCGGAGGTGGAAAATTCAAGGCAGCAGCCTTAAATTGCAGCGACGGCGCTTTCACAAACCCAGCTTGGAAAAAATCTGTTTGTTTGTTTTTTAAAAAAAAAAAAGAAATAAACCTCTCCTAGCTACTATCTGCAGTGTTTCTGGGGTGAATTTACAACCTGAACTTGCAGCTAGCCCCACGGGCGTGCATGCAGGGAGATTTTAACCCCATCTCAATAGCCCCGCAGCGTCCCCGGGGTAACTTGTGGGTTTTCCGCTCTCTCCCAAGGCAAAGCCTCCCTCTAACCCGAGGCTGATAACAAAAAGTACTTCCCTCCGCGAGACTGAATCAGTTTGGGTATTTGGGGCACTTCTCATAGGGCTGACGGGGCAGCGGAGCAACGAGCCATCTCCAAAAGCTGCTGGCCCGGGGGACATCCCCCCCTTGACCCGCCTCCTTTCAGAAACCATCAATTTTCGCTTCAAAGCCTCTAAAACCTTCCCCTTTCTGCCAAAGCAGGGGATCAGCAGGACTTAGCATCCCGCGTGACTCCACACGCGGGGACGGGCTTCCCCGAAAGCCGGGGGGCTTGGGGCTGCGAGGGGCTGCCGGGCAGAGGGACCCCGCCACCGCAACCCGGCCGAGCATCTGCCCGGCCCCGGCCCCGGCTCGGGCAGCGCTCCCGGAGCCCTGAGCTGGTTTCTGCCGCGGGGGCAGAGGGAGGTTAAGTCTCACCAAGGGGTGGGCAGAGGAGGGGATGTAAATTATTAAAGTGGAAACCCTGGAGGCTCGGAATAGCCTTACCAGGTGTCAGCTGAACGAGGTACGCCGGCTGGGAAGGGGGGGGGAGAAAAGAAGCCTATTCTTAACTCTTAAATTTCACAAGATCATGTTTTCCAATAGTTTGGGTGGGTTTTGGGGGGCTTTTTTTGTGTTTTGCTTGTTTGTTTTTAAAAAGTGGGAAGAAACCTATTCCGTCTTGCTCATCCTTCAACCGCCCCAAATCGATGTCAGCCGAGGAGAAGCAGCCCCACGCGCAGCGCTCGTGCTCGGGCAGCACCTTCCACCGGCCCAGCTCCGTGGACCGGCCACGTTCGGCCAAAGGGGAAAAATTCCCCATCCCTGCCGGATCCCTCCTGCTCCCTGCCCTGTCCCGAGGGCTCCCCACAACAGGACCCCACGGTCTGACGGGGTTTTTCTTTCCCCTCCCTAAGGCTCGTTTTCAGAGTCAGCTTTTATTTAACCAAGGGAGAAAACTGGGAAGGATACAAAAAAAAAAAAAAGCCCCCATAAATTTTTGGAGCAGCGGACATGGATTCATCCCATCCCGAGAGAGCGGCCACATTGTGTCTGTGGTTGGAGGGACCTTTCCGAGCTCCTCGCGTTTCTCGCCAACATTGTGATCTTAAACGGTTATTTATCCAGTCTCTATATAAACACGGTTCTCCCGCCCCGGGGTTACCAATGCGGCACCGGGAGGAGGCGGCCGCGGCCCCTCGGCGTTCTGGGGGCTCAGCATCAGGGCGCGAGGCTGCCAAAGGGGCTTTTCCCATCCAGGACCCTCCAGCTATGGAGGCCTTGGAAGATGGGGTGCCCCCCCATAACCGTGCTGGGAAATTGCGTGTTCAGGCCAGATCCTCCCCACTTTATCTCGTTTTACCCCAAACATCACGGTTCAGAGGAGGGCACGGGGTCCCCGTTACCTTCAGCATCACGTCGGGGCGCAGCGGGGTCCAGCGGACGCCGTAGCACTCGGTGGCGGGGGCTGGCGGGGGCTCGAGGGAGAGCCGGAGCTCGGCATCCTCCTCCCAGGCGTAGCAGAACTGCCTGCCGTCGTGCCAGCAGCGGTCCCGCGGCGGAGGCGGCTCGGCGGCCGGCACGCCGCCCACCGCGATCACCGCCACCGTCTGCCCTGCCGGCAGCGCCCGCAGGAGCAGGGCACCCCGCCGGCGCTCCCACAGCATCCCACCGGCGCGGCCCCGCAGCACCCACTCCTCCGGTGACTGCTCCAGCGCCTGCCAGGAGATGATGCCGATGGTCATGGCGAAGAAGACGGCCACGCCGAGGCAGCCGACGGCACCTTTCCAGGGCTCCGTCATCTCCCTGAAGCCCAAGGTCCAAGTGGCGTCGGGGATTTGGCCGGTGGGGCGGGCGAGTGGCATGGTGCGATCGCAGGGGGATGCTCCGGCTCCTCTCTCTCTCCTCTCCTGCAGCAGCACAAGAAAACCCTCCTCTTGGATTGCTCCAAGAGAATATAAAAAAAAGTTTTAAAAAAATTAAGCCGCAGCTCTTTTCTCTTTGCAGTAATCCGAAAGTAAGAGCAATCTCTTTTGCAGCCTCCCTCTGCTCGCTGCTGCACGGCAAATCCCGCTGCCGGGCTCGGCGCTGGCTGCGACGCAGCTCAGCCGCAGAACCCCGTGCCGGGTGTCAGCTCAACCCCTTGGCACGGCCGGCGGCACCCGCTCAGCGACGCCGCCCGGGGCCGCGGAGAAGTACACGCGTGGCCGAAAGCCACGGGAGGGGAGACGGGGCAGCAGCCGACGGGCAACGAGGCAGCGCTCGAGCCTCCGCAGACCTTCGGGTTTTTGCTTCGCGAAGCAGCGTAGCTTTGCTGCTCCGTTTGCAAAGCAGCAGAAAATAGCCTGGGGGGTGCAGAAGAAATATTGCAGGGGTGGTTAGAGAAGGAGGGGGGGAATGCAACACCGGTTTTCCATCCTTCCCTCTTGCCTGTAAAAGTATTTGATTAATGCACAGAGAAGGGAGAAGTCACCTGCGGGCCGGGTCCGGCAGCGCTGGCTGAGCCCTTGCTCCAGGGGCCCGGCACCCGGGGCTCCCACCGGGCCAGGGCCACCTGCGGTGACAACCTCGTGGGGTGGGGCCGCCTTGTCCCCGCGTCCCGAGCTGCCCCCACCGCTGCCTTTCGGGGCCGATAGCGCGTGGGGAGGGGTGACCCGGCTCAGCGCACCCACCCGCCGCATCCCCCCGCCACCACCTCCCAGCAGAGGCGCAGCTGCATTCCTTTTACCTAAAGGCAGATTAAAAGATGCTTTAGCAGCCCCCAAAAGCGGTCGTCGACGACTGAGCACTCAAGCCCAAATTATTTTTCCGCTGTCGGGTTGGGCAGCAGCTTTTTCTCCTCTTTCCCTGGGGAGGTTTTTCCTCCCGGCCACGTCAGAGACCTCTATAGCCGAGGCAACTTGATCCAAACAAACCCAAGAGCGTTATCTAAGAGGAGGCACGGCGTGCTCCCTCCACCCTGCTCCCCTGCAGCGGCACATGTCCTCAGGTAGGTACGCTAGAAACAGGGGCAGGAAATTAAAAAAAAAATTAAAAAGCATTTATTTATACGGGAATAATTTTAAAGGGATTTTTTGCGAAGTTATTGAGGTGGCTCTGGTTGAGCCCTTACTACACACCTGCGAATCCACACATGAGAAAGCCTCCCCACTCTGCTGCTTTGGCTTTTTTTGTTATTATTATTATTATTACTATTATTATATTTTGGAGGATTTTCTCCCTGTTTCTGCCTCACGCCAAATGAGCTGTTGGGGCTCCCCCAGGGCTGCAGAAATGGGTGCTGCAGGAAAGGGTGCTGCTTGCACCTGGAAGCAGAGCACCCTTGCAGAGGCGAGCGGCCGCCTGGGACCGTTGCAATCCCCACCAGTGCAGAAAACTCTGGAAATCTGGGACTTCCATCCCCTTTTCCATGCCCCACGCACTCGTCCCACCAGTCCTTCCCCTGCCAGTGGGTGATCAGGGAAGACCTGGATTTTACAAGCAATATGACAACCTGTTGGTTGCCAAGCTATTAAAAAAAACCCACAAACCAAAAATTCAGATTTCAAAGAGTTCCCCCATGCTGCATCCAGGCAAACCCCCGACAACCCCGAGCCCTGAAGCCAAAGACAAAAGCCCTACTCACCCCAGGAGATGCTGCTCTTTGGGAGGGTCTCAGGACTGCTGAATCCACCAGGAAAATCCTTGGCCGTGGCCCAAATAAGCCCCCGGAGGGGCCTTTCCCACAGGCACCTGCAGGATTGATTTTTCATTTCGGCTGGGGCAATATCCAGTATGGAACGGAGGGGAAAATGGGTCGATCATATCGGGACAAGCATCTCCCAGCCGCTGGCAGGGCTCCAGAGCGGGGAGAAAAGGATAAGCAGAAAGGACGAGGCTTCCCCGAAAGCTTGAAGGTGAGATGGGGGGCAATGATGTCCATCCAAACCGGGACCGGGGATCGCCGGGAAATGCTCTCTCCGGGTTCGAGATTATAGCAAAGCTACAGGTGATGGAGACGGGGTTGGGTGTGAAGTGCTAAAGAAAGAGGTCAAAACTCTCACGGGACTCCCCCAAAAAAGCTCTCAAGGTTATGGACCGAAAACTAGTTAAAATAAAGGGAAAAACATTACAAAAGAAGGAAGAAGGGGTGCTTCTTCCACCAAAGAAGTTACGGGCAAGGTCGCGCTGCTCAACACACCCCACGACCTGGAAAAAGGCAACAGGTAGAAGTCAATAAAATCCCACGGTGATTCAAAGCTGTTCAGCTACAACATAAACCCGAGACGACCGAATTATTAGGATGGGATTTGCCACTCTTTTTATCAGGTTTTATAAATCCGTCTGCCCTAGCGAGAGCACCGTTTGGCTAAAAACCATCCAGAAACGGGGCCAAGATCAGAAAAATGCTCTTTGGGATGGGGCTGTGGTCCCCAGTGCACCAGGAGGGTTTAATCCTCTGGTCCAGGGTGGAGAGGGATGGATGGGGACACAGTGGTAGCCCTAAAAATTCAGAAAAGCTGCAGAGGGATCGGCAATTCCCTGTTCCTCACCCCAAAACGGGCTGGGGGGGGCGGCCGATGGGGTTATTTGGCAGCGGCAGCAGCTCAAGGCAAAGCTCTGTCACACGGCGCACGATTAAATCGTGGCTGCGGGATGGCAGAGGGGCCGCGAATCGCTTCAAGTCGGGATTAGAGAAACCCAGGGACGGCGAGTCCGGCGGTTGCTATTAGCACAGCGGTGCCGATGCGACGGGCTACGGCGGGGGGCTGCGCCCGGGCAGGATCCCAGGGACACCGGGCGATTTTTTAAAAGCTTTTCTTAAAAAGCAGCTCAAATCTCTTCCTTGCACACCAGGGAAAAATCCTGCCGGAGGTTTCAGCAACTCAATATTTTGCCAAATTAGGGGCCCCCCGCCAGCTCTGCAGATAGGTGGCTGCGGGGGGGATTTTGGGCTGAACCGCTCCCCACCCCCTCATCAACTCCTTTTATTTGGGGGGTGGAGGAATGGTTTTACCAATTTTCCTGCCCATCACAAATCGTAGCACGACCGGCCCCCATGAACAGCTTGAAGCCCCGCTTCGCCTTGGTTAGTCTTCCTCAAACCGCCAAGAAAAACCACTTCTCCTTGGCTGGTCGCAGGAGAAAAAACATTTTGGGGCAGTTTGCCTGGTTTCCAGCAAGCCGACCTCCCCCTCTTCTTGCAGAGGTTTTTTTTACAGTTTCAAGTCTCCTCCTCTGCAAAACGGGGCATCTTTCCCCCCGCCTGACTTTGCAGGTCTGAAAAGACCCCGAGTTTCCCATTTTACACCCAGCTGGGCTTTCCAAGCCCCACGGGTGCGGAGGGACACGTGTGGCACCTCCGAAGGGCTGGAACCCCAAACCCTCCGGGGCTTTTGCTGGGGCGGGTGGGATGCAACTCCTACGGCTGCTGGTGTCCAGGGAGGGGATGGGGTGGGCGGCTGGAAGTACATTTATCCCACCAGAATCAGGAAGCAGAGCTCGGGAATCAAAGCTTTTTGGTGAAACACCCAAACAGGGACTAAGGCTTATTCCCATTGGGATTTAGGGTCGGCAGCCCGTGGGAGAGGCTTCCTTCGCAGCGTGCCCGTAGGTCGCATACCGCATCCTTTTGAAAATCCTGTCGTTACCTTTCAGGCTGGCTGAAAGGGAGCAGGCACAGCACGGGGGTTTCCCCCGCGTGTCAGCGGAGGTGAGAAGCACAGGGTTGCACTTGGAAAGGACCAGCCCTTACCATCAATATTTTCCTACAGCCTTAAAGCGCCAGTGATTACAGCCGCAGCTTCCCAGCAGTACGCCCAGCCTACACTGGGGGTGCTTGTTTATTTTCTTTTTAGTATTTTTTTTTTTAAAAAAAGAAGAAAGGAAAAAAAAAAAGAAGAGAGATGTGTGGGTTGGCCAAGAACAAAGGAAAACGGGTGGGAGCAGCAATGTGCCTCCAGGACTTGGCGTCTCTCCTCTATTTTCCCTAGGGGGGAGCAGCCTCCCCCCCAGGCTCTGGTCAAGCTCTCACTCTGGGGATGGATCCTACGTTACCTTAACAGTCTACACCCAAACCCACATTTTTTTCCATTATATATACAAGCCAGGAGATACAGTGATGAGCCAAAGCAGATTGCCCAGAGCTTGACAGCATGGATGTACCCGTCCTGCTGCCCTCACCTCCCCCGTGGTACCTGCCCGTGGTTTATCTGCTGTTTCCTAACCTGGAGGAGATGCCCTAAAATCAAACCCAGGAGCAAGCCAGCTGATGCGCTGTGGTGGGTGTTTTCCTTTTGCTTTTCCCCCCGTTGCAGTTCCCAGCCTCTCCTTTCAGGGCCAGCAAAAGCCTTTGGCTGTGCTGAAATTCTCCATGCCTTATCGAGCCTGGTGCCGGTTATTACAGCTAAGCTACTGAACAGTTCAAAAGAAGAAGAGAAAAAGAAAAAAGGTGATACAGCTCCTGAAAACCCTAAACCTCAGCCCCCGATTTCCCCCAGGAAAGCAATCCCAAATTTCCATGAACTCCCAGGCAACTTCGCAGCTATTTATAATGGCAATAAAAGGAGCAGCAGGACTCGCGTTGAAAACGTGGGCGTATAAATAGTAACGGCACTTGGAAACAGCGGCTCGGGTCTATTGTCTCTTTCGCACCCCGCGCCGGGAGCCCCCGGACGGGAGAAGTCGTTTGCGGCCCCCGCAGCCTGCGCGAGCTTTCAGCGCGGCTCACACCCAGCAGCAGCGCGGGCGGCGGGGGGACAGCACGGAGCACCCCGCAGGTATTCGGGGACAGCACGGAGCACCCCGCAGGTATTCGGGGACAGCACGGAGCACCCCGCAGGTATTCGCTTCCCAGAATTACCCGCGGACGTGTCACAGCGGCCGTTGGAAGCAGCTGGGAAGTCGCAGGCTCCAGTGCCGACACCGGTCGGTGCCGATGGGATGGAAACGGCCCCCGTGTACCCCTTGTCCCCCCTCTCAGCCCAGGCAAAGCCCTATATTTAGGGGACATCCAGGGTGGCAAGCGGGCGGCAGGGACCGAGCCCACGTGCCCAACACAGTCACGGCCCAAGGCTCACCTCAAACTGCTAATTTGGGAGAGAGGAGCCTGCCGTGCCGAGGAAAACCACCTTCATCGGGCACTCGCCCTCCCGCAGCCCCAGACCCAGCACCCAGGTCGGGCATCGTAAAGCCAGAAAATATCGCAACACCCAGGCAATCTCAGTTTTCCTGCTCTGAGCTGAAACCAAAGCAATTCATTAGAGGAGAGGCTGCACTTATTTTGGGTGTCTAAAAGCAGCACCTGCGTGGAAGATGCCACCAGCGGCTCCGCTCCCCCCTTCGCCCCCAGAAATAGGGTTGGGGCTGCAGCAAGACCAGATCCACACACTGCTCCTCTAGTTAAAGCCTTCAGGAAGCTCAAACCCTCTATTTTTTATTTAAAAAAAAAAAAAAAAAAAAGCACAAGATGGATGATAAAGGCTGCAGCTGCAAAGAGAACGCAGCTCCACCCCACCTTATAGGCTTCTTCTGTGCCCCTTGCTAAGAGGTGATCAAACCTCCGGCTGAAATCAGCCTTCCTATCCTTTCTGAGCAAGACTTTGGCTGCTGGGGTTGAGTCCCAGCCCCTATAGCTGGCTTAATTTTGCGGCAGCTCCCCAAAACCTGTGGGGTGTGTAAGCAGAGGAGCGGGTACCATAAGGACTTGAGCATCAGTGCAAAGAGCTCCTGCCCTGTCTCACTCCGGAGGGCTCAACCCGAGTAAAACGTAGGGGGAAAAAAGTTATACGTACCGACCTCCGCCCCGACGATACGCAGACCCCCGCGCCTCCAGCGAAGGCGTTGCGGAGGGGTTGGGGGGCGAGCCGAGGAGGCTCGGCGCTGCTGGTGGTGACTGGCAGGCGAGGGCGCTTTTGGGAAGGACGTTTCTGTTTCATTCGCCTCTTCCAAGCTTCCCAGAAATCTGGTAAGCAGATTTGCAGCCTACCCGCTCGCCAAATTAAATCACTGTCCTGGAGATGCCTTTTGGACGATGAGACCAAAACTCTTCAACTTCTCTCCGTGGAGCCGAGCCACGACAGCCCAGACGCGGGGCTCGGAGGACTGGTGGCCCCCAGGTGCCGCACAACCCTCTGGACCCCCACGTGTCCCCAGGAGTGGCATTTTCTGAGAACACAAAGGAACCTGCCCAGAGGATCCGGCCGCATGCCCCGCTCCATCAGTCCCTCTCCTGCAGGGGCTACTAAGCAGCCCTGAGGCCTGGCCCTCCCCAAGGGTGGGGGTTTTTTGGAGGTCTCCAAGGCAAACCAAACCACAGCCCCCACTCCACGCGCTCCTGGCCTCCACCCCTAAAATCCCCTTAAGTGTTATTTTAATGGCATTGTCCTTCTCAGCAAGGAGGAGGACAGGTCACGCATCTCCACAGGCCCCACACATCCAAGGGGCTGCAAAATGGAGGTCTGGGCACCTCCTCTCTGGGGACCCAAGTTTAAGTCACCTCCCCGAGCCTCTAAAGCTGCAGGCTCTGCTCCGAGGAAGGCAGAGACCTTCCTCCTTTTCTTCTTCTTCCTCCTCCTCTCTTGCCTGAGCCCTGCAGAGCCCCCACCACAGGGATTTGGGATTTACGGGGTTGCCCCAGCGCATCACCCCCAAGGGCACCTTTAAGCCCTGGGTCCCACAGAGGGACCCCCCCAAGCCCTTTCCCACCCGTGATGGATGCGGCACCCTCAAGACCTTGTACCTGAGAGGGGAAACTCTCCCAGGAGAGCCACTAAAGGCTTTCGGTAATTAGCAATTAGCAGCCCTGACGAGCTCCTCCTGGCCTCTCTGAGAGCAGCTGAGCCTGATTCTAATGAGGTTTTTTGCTAATTATAGCAGGCGAGCAAGGCCAAGCTGCCTCCTGGCCTTGGCAAGGGGGCTGCGGGCTGAAACGCCGGCAGCGACCGCACTGAGCTTTTGGCTAAAAACCTTTCTGAACTCCTTGTGCTATAAAAAAAGTGCTGGGGTTAATTCAGGACAGCGATCCCCGCTGTGCCGAGCGCTCCTCTATTCCCAGAGGCCGGGAGCACTGAAGGATGCTGGCTGTGCTTTCTGCTCGCAAGCTGGTCCTCTCTCATTCATCATTTTGAATAATCCGTGCCGAATAACGGTGTATTAATTTGAATAATAACGTGCCGTGGGTTTCTGCCGTGCCCGGCATTGCGCCGACTTGGAGCTAGAGCCAGCAAGGAAATACGGTCCCTTGGACAAGCCCTGGGGACGTCAGGGACTTCAGTGACGTGCTCAGGGACACCCAAAACCTCTGTGGCACGGTGAAAGGCTGGAGCAGACGTCAGCATCCCAATGGGTTTTTAACCCCCCTCGAGCTGGGTTGTTAACGCGGCCCCGAGCCGCTGGGTTTGGGGTTGGCGAGCGAGGCTGAAGGCTGCGTCTTCGTAGCTACCGGGCTCTTCGCTCCCCGTCCCGGCGGCTTCGCGGTCGGGCTGGCTCTCGGCTGACCCGGGTCCCTGGCGCGCGGCAGCGGCAGCCGGCTCAGCGCCTCCCGAAAGCGGCTCTTTTCCAGCCAGCCCCGAGCAGCCGGGCAGCAAACACCCGCTCCGGCTGCCAGACCACAAAACCTCAAGCCCAGCTCACAGCGTTCAGCTCGTTTGGGAATGCCATAAAAAGAAAATAAAATTAAAACAAACAAAAAACCCCAGCCCTCGCTTCCCCGTGGCCAGCTCCCCAAGGCTTTAAAGCCCCCAGTTTTGCTCTCGCCGTACGCAGAGCCGGGAGCGAACCAGCAGCCCCCGGCGGCATTTCCCACTGCGGGCATCCAGGATTTTAATTAAGATGCTGGAAAGGAGCAGTCCCCAATTGCTCTCTTGGCCCGGCCCCTCGACAGGGTTCGTTTTCACCCCACGGGAGGGATGTGGGTGTATGAAGGAAAGTGGGATTTAATGAAACCCTTGGAGAGAAAGCCCTTGGCTAGACACCAGCAGCCCCAGGAAACATCTTCGGGAGCTGCAGGAGGGGACAGGGTGCCCGTGCGGGTTTCGAAGCAGGGAGGGGAGGTGGGATAAGCGGTTGCCCCAGGCTGCCGTGCTCTGGAGGAAGCCCCGCTGTGTGCGCTGCCCGGGCACGCACCTCTGCCCGCACTTTCCCCACTGCTGGGATGTGGAGGGAGCCAGGAAGGCGCGCGGTGCTGGGGCTCGGGCAGAGGGCAAGGGAGATGCCCGGCCCTAACTTAAAGGCTGTATTCCCCACCGCGTGCCCCTGTGCTACAGTCTCCCTGAAAGGGAAACAGCACGATAGAATAACCCCATCCCCGCGCTTGCAGGCACGAGAGCATTGCAGGCGGTTGCTAACTCAGCTTTTATTGTCATTGTCACAGGACGCAGCAGCAGACGATGCGATAGGTCGCTACGGGGGGGTCACAGCGTGTTACACCACAGTCACCTCGAACGGGAATGCAGCGCTCTGCATCAGGCGCGAGGGCGGGAGAGAAACGATGCTGCAGGGAGAAGATGCCGCTAGCTGCAAACCCTGCTGCTTTCCGTGCCTTTGCTGCCCCGTCTCTGTGCAAAAAGACAAATTCTCAGGCCATGGTGATTTTCCCTTTGGGGACAGGGCAATTAATAAGCAGACAAGGGGGTCCCTGCAAAGAGCATCATTTGCACCTCCTGGTGTCGGCTCCGTTGCATCCATAATTCAGATTGGCACGCAGCAGTTTTGCTCGTGCTACGCTCGGCTGAGTTGCAGGGCAAAGGCATTAAGAGGAGAAGCTGCCCCAGGAACACTGTTCCTCTAGGATGGAGAAGCGTGACCTTAGCCTACGGTTTCGATCTGCATCAGAAATGCAGTCTGTTTGATTTGCCTCCCCTTGGAGGTGGGCTGCCCCGAGCGAGATGGAGACATAAAATAAGCGCAGACTCGGCGAAGGCAGAAACCCCCGCAAAGCACCGAGCACGCGGTGCCTTCAGCCTGAGATGGAGCAGCAACACCCGCCGCCTCCGCTGCCCTTTGCCCGGGATTTTATCTACAGTGTTATTAAAGGAGAGCGCCCCAAGAAGCCCAAAATGTTAAAAAATGCTTTTTTAGAAAAGCCAGGGTTTAACAGGCTTTTTTCCCCCACTGTAAACAGATCCCTGTTTTGCTTTTAAACATGCCCCCGGTGCCAGCCCGGGAGCCGCCAGGGACGGGGAGGGGCTCCAGCAGAGCGGGGGCCCTGCAGCTCCTCCGCAGGCGGGGGGACACGGGGATCCCAGGGGAAAACCGGGATGGGAACACAGCCCTGGGCTCCAACAGACGGACGCTGGTGGCTGCGGACGGGCAAACCGGCTGGCCTGGCTCTTCTGGGAGGGCCACAGCAAAGGCAGAGGGGGACACAGCCCTCCGTCGCCCACCGACCCACGCGGCGGGTGGGTCTGGGGGCACTGAGGGGCGGACGTGGGCAGCGACCACCCCGCCGGAGCAGCCGGCCAAGCTGGAAAGGTTTTGAGCAGCCACCACTAAACACAGGGGATTTTACCCACCAGCGACACCGAGCAGCAGAAGCGATGGCCGTTTTCCCCAGGACGGGGATGGCTGACGACAGCCCAGGAGCCAGCGCGACCCTTGGGGTCACCCCGGCGTTGTGGGTGCAAGCTTTGGGGCACAAACAGACCCAGCAAGCTTTCTTAGGGGAGCGGGAAAACCCATACAGACGTGTCTGTGCCGGGTCTGATCCCCGCTGAAACACTTCAGAGCCTGCAAGGGTTGACCCAACACCACTGAAGTCACCACGAACCACCTTCGCTACTGACTTCAGCCATGCAGGAGGAGGAAGAGGGAGCAAAGGGGTAAGACAGATGAAGAACATCTTCCCTGCTGACGCAAAGCCCATGTGTAAAAACCTACGGCCTTTAAAAGCTGTTGGACCCCGATCCCACCCTCCCCACCTCTTCACCTTCCCCTCCGGGAGCCAGCACAGCCCACGAGCTGCCCCTCAACCCTGGGGCTGAAGCGGCGGGCGCCCTCGCAGCAGGATGACCTGTCCCTCGGCCCCGGCTCGGCCGTCGCTCTTGCCTCCGCACCGGGGACGCTCACTCGGGGATGTAGTCCCTGAAGGAGTTAAAGCTGAGGCTCCGGCCCGCTGAGTTCAAGGTGGAGCTGGCTTGCATCTTGGGGATCTTCTCCATCAGCTTCGACACTGTCCTCCTCTTGAAGGAGCCCGGGGAGAAATGCCCCTGTCTCATGAGCTCCTGGTAGAGGGTGTTGAACACTGCCACGGTCTCTTCATAGCTGTCCCGGGTGGAGATCTCGTAGAAAGGAAGCTTCAAGGCTTTGGAGAGGTTTTCGCCATCCTCTGTGGACACCATCCTGTCGAACTGCAAGTCCTTCTTGTTGCCCACGATGACCACGGGGGGCTGCTCGCCCGCGCTGCTCCGCTTGGGACTGGAGTGGATGTGGTTGATGAGGAAACACAGCCGCATGACCTCGTCAAAGCTGCACCTGTCCGTCACCGAGTAGACCACGGCGAAGCCATCGCCCCATTTGATCTTCTCCTCTATCTGCAGGGAATCCTCCTCCTGCCGGGACAGACAAGCTCCTGTTAACACCAGAAGCCCCAACACCTCCTAAATACCAACACTGCTGGTTGCAGCCTAGAAAACCTCCCAAGGAGGCCCGTCACCATCTCCCGGAAGGTTTTTGGCCCTGGGCTTGCACACAGCCGTGATGTGCAAAGCAACTCCGTAGCCCAGGGCAGGAATTTGATGGGTTGGGCAAAATGACAGATGGAGACGGCAATCAGCCCCATCCTGATGTGGACGAAGGGAGATTTAGTGCCGCTAAAGCAGGTACACAAAGGTAGGGCTGCTGCTAGATGGGAAGCCAGCCCAGGGCTCTCCATCGCCCGCAGTCCCGGTGCTTGGTGGCTCCTTCGACCCAGCACCCTCCTGCTCCCCTGAGCTGTCTCCCTGCCGTCAGGATGCTCCTCCGACGCAGGGAGCAGAGCTGCGCCGCACACCAGTAAGGGGAATAGGAAAATATTTGCTGAAGCCACACTGCAATTGATGTTAGAGAGACATAAATTCTCCCAAAACATCCTTTTTCCAAGATAAACATCTCGTGATCGATATTTCGGATACAAGAGATTAAAGCTGGCGGAAGAGCAGGGATTGCCTTCAATGGCAAGTCGCACTTCCCCAGTGGTATCTTCCAGGTCAGCCAGCTATGAAACGGCGAGAGCTCACCTGCCCTGCCGTATCGAGGATCTCGAAGTGCACCATCTCCCCGTCGATGACGGCCATGTGTCTGTAAATCATTTCTGGAGGAGGACAGACAGAAAAGCGTGCGTGAGGGAAGCCCCTGGGTAGCAAATGACAACCCAGGTGGCCTCGATGAAAGCCGTGCTGGAGAAGTCGATTTTCACCGGCTGCAACCTAAAGCCCACGTGGCCTCCGTTTCGAGTCCACGAGCTGGTCCTCAGCCTGTCTCTCCCCACGCCTGGGAAGGGCAGCCCTGCGCCCACGGCATCGAGCCCAGCATCTCCGACGGGCAGCGGAGACCCCCAGCCAGCACCCGGCCGGCTTTCGCCTTGCTGGAAATAAAAAGGCAACGGTGACGGAGGCGTTGGAGCAAAAAGGGGTCATGGAGTGACCTTCTGCAAAGGAAGAGGGGCTCAGCAGGAGGGTATGAAAAGCTGGGGTTTGTTCTGAGCCCCTGCTGGTGCTCCTGACCCAGCCCTTTGCCCAGCCGGCCTTGAACTCCTACTCCGAAGCAGCGGGGAGCGGCTCCTTCCTAACCAAGCAATAAAAGCGTCTGCGAGGTGTGCACCCGGGCAGCTCTTCCAGCACAAAAACCGCTTCGAGCTTCACTAATGTCATCAGGCAATGAAACCACTCTGCTTAGCAGCCGCCCTGGGCGCAGCATGCTCGACGACGCCTCGCTCCGCGCAGATGGAGCACCTCGGTCACGCCGGGTTCGTGTGCCACCGCACTACGGGGCAGGAACCCGCTTGGCTTGGGGTCTACGGGGTAAACCAGGCACCTTCCCCCTCCTCCAACACGGGGAAGCACCAGGTACGCTCACCGTACGGCCTCTGTATTTTATCACATCATATGGAGCGAGCCCAACAGGAGGAAGAGAGGAAAAACAAATTGCATGCCAAGGAAAAAAAGCATCGCTCACCATAACAAGCGAGGAGTGGGGATGTAAAGGACAGACGGGGCAACGGCAGGGTTGTTTTTCAGACCAAGCCTTTCCCTCGGGTCCCCTGTGAACCAGCTGGGTTAGAGCAACACAGAGACTTCCCAAATTTCCCAGCCCAGCGGGTGACAGCAGGGGTTAGGCAGAAGGATGCACAGCCAGCAACCGGTCATTTCTGGGATACCTCAGCAAGACAAGACTTCAGTGCCCAAAAAACCTCAAACCCAAATGCAAAAAAACCCCCTAGAAGACAGGAAAGCACTAGCCACTGCTCCAGTGTCTTAGATACCTCCTTCCCCCTAAAAGCCACCTCCCAGCAAATTGCTCGAGGCTGACCAAGCACGCTGTGCTTCCTTGTGCGATGCGATGGCTCGCCCCAACAGATTTTGCCTTAACAAAACAACAGAAAAGGAAAAAGGGATGCAAGGTCCAGGGAGGTGCCACGATGGCTGGTGGCTCTGACCGCTGCCAGTCTGGTCGAGGAGGAAGAGGAAGGAATACGGTGAGTTTGGGAGCAGGGTCGGCTCTGCCGGGAGCGGCGCTGGGTGCACCAGAGTCTCCAGGCTGAGCCAGAGGCAGCAGCAAAGGCAGTAAGAAAAAGGACTTTACCTACCGAGGGTTGGGTCGTAGTCTCCAATGAATCTCCTGGTGATGAATCTTACGGTCAATGCTGTAAAAAAACCACAACAAACCCAGTTACGCTTGTCAGATCAAACTGCAGAGAAACATCGGCTGATTGAGGCAGGAGGGATGGAGCAAAGACCTGCCCCAGCCTCACCAGGAGAAGACATCCCAGCAGCGATGCTGTAGACCCGGCCCCGTGAGGACCAGGTTATTGCAGGGTTGGGAAAAGTGTCTTCAAAGGCGCCCAAACAGGCTGGGTCATTGCTGCGTGCTGGCTGGGGCTGCCCTGCGATGACCAGAGAAGCCTACAATAATGCAGCAAATTGCCAGATCTTGGTGGCAAAAGGTGAGAGTGAAGCAGACTAGGAGAGGATCACGGTTGCCCGGGTGGATGCCTTGGACCAAGACTGTTACAAGCCCTCTTTTCTCCCCGCAAAGTCCTCGGGTGAGGGCACAGCCCCGTGCAGGCTGCCCTCTGCCTTGCTCTACCCCTGTACGATGTGGGACAAGTGCGTCGGGACGGGCAGGAGCCCACCCAGGCTGACAGCTCGCACCTCACCTCTCCTACGCAGCCTGAAAAATTTCCAGAGCTCGTAGATATTGGGCATTTCAAAATAACCGCACTGGAGCCCCGGGAAAAGGCTAGATGGTTTTTGCATTTCTTTGCAAACGTTTGCATCGAGGACCGAAACCCACCGTGTGACAGGATGCCCCAGGCAGGGGAAGAGGTCTCTGCCCAGCTCCATCAGCGACACACCAGGCACCTCTGCCCAAAGCCGCCTGCTCGTTGTCAGGTCAATGAAATGCGCCCAGCGGCAACGGAAAGCACCGATGGCCCCCCCGAGGCTGGCTAACCCAACCGCTCGCCTTGGGTTAGCCAATCTCTCCTGCGCTGCTGCTGTCAGAAACGTCCTTCCAGGTCGCGCGGACGCAGCAGCTCGGGAGCCCCGAAAGCGGCAGCGAGAGGTGGTTGGGCTCCGCAGGAGGCGGCCGAGACCGCAGGCGTTTCACCGTGCTCGGCAGACGGCAGCAGGCAAAGTCCAGGCAGAGCCGCACCCCGCGAACGCACCCAGACGTGCAGGCGAAAGGCGGCTCCTCGCACGCGGAGTTCACTTTCTTGCACGGTCGGGCTTGATAAATTGCATTTTCTGGCCTTGATCCTGCAAAGATTTATGCACGTGCTTAAGTTTTATGCCAGGTGAGTGATCCCCTCGGTGGCCTCCAGCCAACCGCTTTCCAATGGCGAGCTCAACGTGGGGGCAAGTCGGTGCCGGGCCAGGCGCTCTCTCTGTATCACCGGCGCTGACGGTGTAACTGCCTGCATGGGTCTCATGAATTTCAGCACTGTTTGTTTAACCTGACCCAGGCTCACGGCATGGAGAAAGGAAGGCCGTTGGCACCAAATCTCATGAAATTCATCAAAAAGCCAAAGTCGGAGGAACACAGGGCACGGCAAACCGGGAGGTCCTCCTCACGCCAGCCATGTGTTGCAGCAAAACCAGCCCTGGAAAGGCACCCGGCAGCATTAGGAGCTGGTGGAGCAAGAGCTGAGCAGACGCCCCGAGGACCAGCCCACCCCTGGGTGAACACGTCACCCTCCTGCCGCGCCTGCGCCCGCAACTCACGTCCCCAGCACGGGGATGCTGGGCACAAGCTGGGAGCATCGACTGTTTCATCCTTGCAAGGAGTCCTGCTCCCCGGCAGCTCTCCGGCATGCTGGGGGACGAAGCAACCCCCTGCCACAAAAACAACGTGGAGATTGAATCATTTGGCCCGATTTTTCCTCCTTGCAAGGGCAAGGAAAGGCAGGAGCAGGCGCAGCGTGGCATTGCGGGCAATTAAACCCCTCTTATCCAATTACCACATCTCCCTGCACCAGAGACCGGGAGATGCAAAGCCCAAATTACACTCTAATGCTAGGCTGGGTGGACGTCTGCTGAGGCTGGAGGCTTGCCCGATAGCTCCATCAAACATGGCAAGGGCTTTCTGCTCGCTGGTGAGAAGTACTGCCTCTCATCATCTCTCTCCATCCAGCCAGGCTGAAGGAGACAGACCTCGGCTCCAGAGCAAGGGCTTGTTTGAGGTGGGCAAACTCTCTGGGGACTGCAAAAAAAAAAAAATCAGACACTCCTTATATTTTCCGTAGGGGGTAGCAAAAGCTTTGCCATTGTGCCAGGTCTCTAGACGGGTATTTCCAGCAATGGGGACAGCGGACAGGGCTGAGGCTCAGCTGGCAAATGGCCAGGAATGGGAAATGGGGGAAAAAGCAAAGGCTTTCTAAGTTACGAAGCAATTTGGAGGTGCTGAAAACCCTGCTGGTCTGAACAGGGCAGGGAGGCAGCCAGAGCATACCTGTCACTCCTGCTAACAGAGCACCAAGCTTTGCTAAATGTCCCCGATGTGGCCAAAGAGACACAAAACCGCATCTGTCCCTGCCCTGGTAAGTGCTGGGTGTTACCAGAGTCTCCTGCTCCAGAGCCGGCACACGGGGAAGCCTCCCCGGCACCGCAGCAGCCCCCGGGGCCACGGCAGGACCATCGCGGTCCCCATGCCGGCACCCTGGGTGGCATGGGGAGGTGACAAGAGGAGACTGGCGCTCGTGAAGACGGGCAGAAGCAGGTGAGATGCTACCAAGCCGTTGGTGAGATGCCTCCAAGCCGGCTTCGTTTCAGGAAGAGCGCGGGGGGGCTAGCAGCATCTCAAGGCGGATGCAGGAACACGGCGCTGAAGAGCTGGCTGGAGACGTGGTTTTGCTTTGAAGAAAAGCCGACGTACTTTTTACTTGACTTTTCACACCTGCAGCCTCAAGCACCCCACAAAAAAGCCCTGGGAGAGCTGCGAGGAGGCCACAATGCTCAGGCTGAAGGGGAGATACTGGAGAGGCGAGGAGGAGCGGGTGGCGCTTGGCTGCCACCAACTTACCAGCAGCGGAGAACTCGCCTCCCAGGCTACACCAGGGGCTTACGGCAAGAGAACTCCTTTGCCCGGCAAGGGAAACCCTTGGCTTGGAGCCTGTGACTGCAGAGAGCGAGCGGTGACTCCTGGGCCTTCACAGGGAAGGAGGAACGAGAGCGAAGCCGAGGCGCTGTTCAGCCACGCGCAGAGCGAGGGCACGACGTACAGAGCCCGCGGCGGCTCGCTAAAACGGTCGTCTCGTCCAGGATGGGATAACTACCGGGTGGCAGAGGAGGCGGGTGGGGATGTGGCTGCACGCCGGGGCTGTGGTTTGCAGCTTGGCTCGGACCGAGGAGAAACTCTGCAGCCCCGGCTGCCGGGGGATAATTCAGGAGCAGCCCGGTAATGGCAGTGCTACGGGAATCTGGCTCTGGATTGTGGAGCTGAAAAAGCAATGGAGCAAACACAACGGGAGGGTCAAATGTTACACCTCCTCTGCTCAGAAAACATCAAAGGAAGTGGTGCAGGACCCAGTCCCTGCAACTCCCCGGCACTGCAGGAGCTTTCACATCAGAGGGAGAAGCAACCAGGCTTGAGAAGAGATCACCGCAGGTGACCAGCTGCATCTCCCGAGATCCCTTCTGCTGGCGAAGGACCTCCTGGCCAAGCCCAAAGGCTTATTTTTCTACTTGCCTTCATCCCCATCCCTGCCTACCGGAATATCTTTCTGCAGGGAATTGCCTTTAGGATGCAACAGGGTGGACTCGGAAAGCACTAGCATCTCCGAAAGCAGCTCTCCACCGTTGCAGAGCGAGTGAGCTTTCCTCTCGCCCTCGGATCTTCCCTACAGAGCTGCATTTCAGGGAGAAAAGCCGGCAGCAGCACAAACACCCTCTCAGATGTTGTTTCAGAAACGCCTTGCTCTTTGCCTTTGGAAAGAGTGAGGCAACAACTAATCTTCACACTTGGTCCTCGAGGTCTAAGCTAATTCAGACGACCTTCCAGGCTGCCTTGGTGCTCAGGAGCCGATCCACGCGCCTGATGCTGCAGATGCACTGGTGCAAAGCAAAACCCTCCGCGTCGCCGTTTGTATATAACGTCTTTCCAACGCAGCTGCTTTGAAAATGCACCGTCAATGCCTGGGGGTGATTTTCTGCCGTGATTCGGAGGCTGAAGGGAGCGGGGAGCATGGCTAATGGAAGTGATGCTTAAGCCCTTCAAGGTGTTAATGACGGTAATGGGTATGAGCAGGCTGTGCAAGGGACGGGAGCAAAACGCAGCAGAGAGGCTAAGACCTGGCTTGGGAAGGCAACAGGAGCAGAAAGTGAAATTGGTGGGAAATGCGTGGGAAGGGGGAAAAAAAACAGCGAGAGCAAGGCAGGAGTGCAGAGCCCAGGAGGGACAGGACGGAGAAGCTGCACACCAGGCTTAAGGAAACAGAGCAGGAGTCTGAAGGGAGAATAAACCTCACCAAAGCCAGGATAGGGTATTAAACCCCCTCAAAACCACAAGATGTTGATGAAAAGCTAACACCTGTTGATGAAAAGCTAACACACGTTGATGATGCACTCCCACACCAAGCTTGCTTTCCCCATGCAAATTCAGTTTGTCCCAGCTGGCCATCGGCAGATGTTCCCCACCTCTTGCCCCTGCACACCCACACTGTGCCAGTCAGGATCTGTGCGTTCGCCCCGGGAACGTGGCTTCCCACCTGAGCCGGGCTTTCTGCTGCTTCAGCCCCAGCAGCTCTGCCCCAGGCAGCTTCTCCTGCCCTCCGACACCTGCCCGGCTCCTGCTTGGGGGATTCACCACCCTCTCACTTTCCAAGCCGCCTCTGGGTTTCAAGCCCTGCCCGTCAGAGAAGGAATTTGATGGAACAAGCATGTAATTTAGCAAAACTGCTCTGCGGAGATAGCCAAGGATCCCGCAGGAGGTGTGTATCAGCATCTTCAAAGAGGCCACAAAATTATCAGGGGGAGAGCGAGACAAGTCAGGCTCAATTTCTAGAAAGCACCTGATTCTGTGTCATATGTTAGGCAGCCACCCAAAGCTGGAGCGCATGGTGTTGTACGAGAAGAGGAGCCAATTAAATTGATTAAAAATTGGCTGGAGCGCAAGAACACGAGCGAAGCTGCCAATCGGAAGAAGTGGATGCAGGCAGGGCGGCGTCAGCACATCCACGCAGCCTTATAAGGAATTTTTTTTTCCCCATCTTGAACACAAGTAACCTCAGAAAGGGCTCTCCTTGGAGAGCCCCAAAGCTGAAAGGGTTAATTTTATATTCAATTTGGTCTCTAGGAATGACTACGGGCTGGTTCGATGCGCAATTAACCTGCCATTGCGGGGACCGGCCGGGTACCTCCAGGACTGCATCGAGCCCTGCGTGCCCACGTGCTGCTCTGTTTATGCTGCTGCATAACACATCTCTCTTGCGAGCGTAACGGCTTACAGCATCAATTCATCTTCGGTTCGTGTTTTGTAAGCAGAGCTTTCCTCTGAAGTACGGCAAAGTTTACACTGGCTAGCATCAACAGCAGAAGACAGAAGATAATGCAAGCTCTGGCTGGGCTGGATTTACACCCTCCCGCAGGTGATTTACACAGCCTGGGCCAGATCTTTAAACTACCAACGGGGTTAGCCACGGGTCTGCACCCAAACCCGTCCCCGCTCGGAGGATCTGGGACCTCGGATCACCTTTGAAGATTTCCAAACTGCTCCGAAGAATCAAACTCTTTTGCTGAGAACTGAAGGGTTTTTTCTCCCTTTTGCAGCTGTCCAGGTTTTAATTGCCCTTTTGATTGTTCACACACCTCGGCCCCCTCAGCTCTCCCAACCTGGCTTCTGCTTCCCAAAGGGGTGGATGCCAACAGCTCGCCCGGGTGATGCTCCGGCATGGCGCCCACTCGCATCCTGCCAGGACCGGGAGCTTGGCAGCTCAGGGATGGGTTCGGATGAAACCCGCCTGCACCCTCCCTTGCTTCCCCTCCCCAAAACGGGGGATCCCCACGCATCGCGCCCTTCCTCTCCGGGCCAGCTTGGGCAGCCCTGTTTCTCCTCTGCCTTGGGGACCAGCACCCCGCCGCCTCCCGCAGCCCATCCTCCCCAGCCCCGCGGGAGCTCCAGCGATGATGCTGATGCTTTTGACTCCTTCCTCGCGTGCCACGCGCCGGGTCCCTCAGGCCAGGGGCTCACGGTCCGTTACCCAGGGTGTTAACTGCTCCGCCGGGCAGGCGAAAGCACTTAGAGGTTTCCTCGCCCCCGGCCCCATCTGGCGCAGGGGCTCGCAGGCAGCAGGACCCGGCAGCTCGGGCACAGCACCCAGAGAAGATGACACGCTGTCCCTTTGCAGGACAGAACATGCAGCACAGCACCCAGGGGGACAGGGACATGGAGAGACCTGCTTCGGGGTGGCTGCCAGCCCACGGGGGATCGTGTGCCTGCCATTCCCGGGGGCTGCTCCCGGTTCCTGACACACTCCGTCTCTCCTCTGCAGGAGCCAGGTTATCGATTGCCTCCCTCTGCCCTGACTTCATGGCCTGTGTTACCATCACAGCCCAAGAGGACAGCAAAAACGCGCTGCTGAAGGGCACAAAGGTTGCAGACACCCACGGAGCTGAGGCGACACGAGGCAGACACTGCAGATCGGTCCCGCACGATAGCCAGCCGTGCTGCGGCAGCCACCGAGGGCACCGGGGCCGAACCCGGCTGGAGGAACCTCTAAAGACCCTTGGCATGATCCGACCCTACGGAGGAGGCACAACAGCCTCTCTCTTGCCCGCAGGAGGGACTCACGGCTCCCAGGCGCCCGCTCCGCACCGGATGGGATTAACACCGGCGGGGGAAGTGCGTATGTGCAGGCCGGGGTGGGGGGCGAGCCGAAGCGCTTCATACGCTTTGTACAACCATCGCTCGCGGCTCCATCTGCTTGCAGGGACTCCGAGGCAAACACCGCACACGGACCCCGGCCGGTGCTCTGGGTACACCTGGAGCGGAGCCACGTTCCCATGCTCCCACTCCTGGGCTGCTAACTGAGATCTAGGAATTGCCTCCTTTAATTTAATCAGGGAAATCATGATTTTTCACTAACACTGGGCAAGAGGAACTCGCCAGCCAGCAAGACAAGAGGCTCGCCGGTTACTGTATATGGAAACGCAACTTCAACAGCACCAAGAGCCAAAGCTGCTGGCCACAAGCCAGGCAGAGGTGCCACCGCTGCAGTGTATTTAAAGGTTATGCCTTTTCCAGAGTGGCAGGCCAACATTGC
Organism: Calonectris borealis; assembly: GCF_964195595.1. Classification (NCBI taxonomy): domain Eukaryota; kingdom Metazoa; phylum Chordata; class Aves; order Procellariiformes; family Procellariidae; genus Calonectris; species Calonectris borealis. The sequence goes on from NC_134325.1 coordinate 21,288,657, forward strand.
CCTGTCCCCAAGGACATGGCAGCCCCAGCTGTACCCCCCCCAAGCTCTGCGTGGATGGCTGCTCCCCTGCCCCACTGCAATAAAAAGAGCGCAGATCCGTGCAGACGCGCACCTTTCCTTGCCAGTGACCGGCCCCTCTCGACCCCGCTCCTGGCACACTGGATGCTGCGCAGAAACGGAGCAGAGGACGCCTTCAACCTCGGGTGCTCGCAGCCCGGGATAGAGGAGCGGGAAGGGGTGGAAGGATGATGCCCGGGCAGGAGTGGGGGTGAAGGAGAGAGCTCAGGTGCTCCTGGCTCAGCATCCCAAATCCCCACCCCGGCAGCTGCAGATGGAGAGCACTGAGCAAAGTGCAGGGAAAGGGAGTTTTCCTAAAGGAAAACTAAACCCAGCACTGCAACATGGGGCTCTGCAAACCCCGCTCCCTTTGCTAAAAACGAGCCGCAAACTCTAAGTACCCAGTAAAGCACAAACCTGAGCTCAGCTTTCAGTCCTGAGAGCTCCCATGGTCAGCAACGTCCCCCCCAGGGACCACTTTGGCAGGGAACCCCCCCCTTGGGACGAGCCCCTGGCTGCAAAGCGCCCACTGCTAAAACTCGAGGGGAGGGAAACTTGGTGCCCTTAAACACAACGGGCTCGGGGGTCCACCTGGGCGATGCCGCAGCCGCCCTGGAGAAGCTCGTTCCCCATGCCGGCTTTCCGAAACAGCCCCTGCCTGCTGCCCAGCCCCGGCTGGAGCCCCGGGGGGCCCGACCCCTCTTCCCGGCGAAGAGACCCGGGGGCGCGGATGCTGGGGGGATGCCGGAGGGATGCAGGGGGGTTGCTGGGGGATGCCGGGGGGATGCAGGGGGGATGCTGGGGGATGCCGGAGGGATGCAGGGGGATGCCGGAGGGATGCAGGGGGGATGCCGGGGAGCCCCGTCCTACCTGTCTTGCCCACGGCGCTCTGCCCCAGCACGACGAGGCGCAGGGTACGGGCCGGGCTGAGGCTCACGGAGCGGCGCAGGGGCCGCGGGAAGCTCATGCCGGGGCCGGGGTCGGGGCCGGGGCTCGGGGCTGCTCGGGGCTCCGCGGAGCTCCGCCGCGCTCCCCGCTCCGCCGGGCGCTGCACCGCCGGCTCCGCCCCGAGGGCCGGGCTCAGCCCCCGGGCTCGGTGCAGGCGGTCCCCAGCTGATGCCCACCTCCGCCGCCGCCTCTCCTCCTCCTCCCCCTCCCCGCGGAGGTGGTGGCCCCCAGGCCAGCGGGGTCAGGCAGCGGGGGTGGCCCCTACCTCGTCCCGGAGGAGCTGGGAGAGGGGCATCGTGCCTCAGTTTCCCCGCACGCAGGCAGCTCTGGGTGGGTCTCGCCGGGAAAGGCCTTCGCCGGAGGAAAGGCAGCTGCTGGCCAGGAGAGCTGCTCACCTAGAAGGGGGCAAAGTGAGGAAAGAGTGGAGATGACATGCAACAGTTCCCCAGCTGGGGAAACACGGCCAGGGTGCTGCCTCCCCCCCAGTCCCTACATGAAATCACGATTTCATCTTCGGCCAATTCTGCGTGCAAGACAAGTTAATAAAGCCAAGACACGTTGCTTAGCCCCCAGTCTTGCCCCTCGTCCCATCTTTCAGGCACACTGGTGGTCCTCACCAATCTCGGCTGGGCAGACCCAGCTTGCTTTGCACGGCCGGGGGGTAGCACATTGCCCAGCCCCTGCCTCGACCACGAGTGAAGTAAGGAGTGAATCCTGACTCCCCACAAATCAGCGACTAAATCCCCATCAATATCAAAGAGCTAAGACTTCACATCAGGCCTGGAACCAAACTTTGCATGTGCTTTGGTGCAGCAGCATTGCCAGGCTGTTAAGTAACAGTGTAAGGGTGTACCCAAGAGCGGGGGTTATGTGTGTGTGTGCATACACAAGCGTGGGCACAGGTAATGTGTAACTGCTCAGAGCAGCAGCCCGAGTGAGCATGGGTGTGTGTTGTGGGTGCACGGAGCACTGGGAAGAAGGGAAAAGACCTGCAACATCTCGACTCTCTTCAGCAAACTCCAGGACACAGCTTGCCTATGCGGCACAGATGCACAGATGACACCAGCACTGCAAACTCCAGCAGAAGAGACCTGACCAAGGGTGCGGAGCAGTCAAATGCCTGCGCTAGGGATTCAGTCTCTTTTCCGAAGGCTTTAGTCATTTCTCTGGCATGGGGATCTCTCTGCCTGACCATCTCGGGTGACTTTGCTTGCAACAGAGCACAGACCATCCGCACCGCCTTGGACGGTGCTCAGAGTAACATGAAACCCGCCCAATATTTATAGTCCGTATCATGTGTTGAAAGTAAACATCGCTGATGCCTACAGAGGACATTAGCATGCAAGCAGCGCCTAAGTGGGTGTCTCACCTTGAATGGGGAGAAGGTTCTCTAAAGCATTGCTGCCGCCAACGGGAGAGCCGTAGCTGTTAATGCCGCCGGGGCAAAGCTCTGGCTGGAGAGAAGGATAAACCAGGGACTGTCCTGGGGGAGCCCCGGGGGCTGTCCTTGGGGAGCAAGCAGACCTCACCCAGAAATTCATCTTGCCATCGCAAGCTGGTGTGTGCTTCCCCACGTGTGTCTTTCTGCGCATCAGCCACTCGCGACAACCTTGTTCCTGCACTGTTTCTCCAAAGCTGCCAAGAGACACGTTCACGGCTTGACTACATCTGGAGCCCAGAAGACAACAGTAAAAGCAATAAACCTCAGATTTCAGGACAAAAGCTGATTCCCAGCTGGGGAAGGGGGGTGTGTCAAGAAAAAGAAGTCTCCGTTATGTTCCTTTCCTATTTTTAGCCTGATTTCCTAAGGAAATGAGATGTCTGCAATCAAGTCCTCTGTCTTCTTCAATACCATTTTTGAATACATTGCCCAATTTCAGCCAAATCTGACAGTGAGGGAGAAGCTGCAGAGAAAATTCTTTGCCTGCAAGTTTTGTGACAAAAAAAGGTCAAATTTCATGGAAAATCAACCCTGGCACTTTGGAAGGCAGGAACTGGTCGGCAGGTTCCTGGCTGGAGGAATCCAGAATAACTATTTCCACTGCTCCCAGGGCTGTTCAGATTCCTCTTGTGCCAGGCCCTCGCAGCAGGAGCATGCTGCCCTCACCTCTTGGTAAAGCAATTAGCACCGCAGCCTTGTTGTGCCATGCTGGAAGCCGAGCAGTCCTAACCTATACATCTCTACCTGCCTTAATTTTGCTTGCATTAGAAGGGCACGGATTTGCAGGGATGCGGGAACAAGCATACAAGAAGGATGGACTTAAAATTGAAGCACAGCATCAGCATAGCTGCATTCACGTGCCAGCCCTGCCACAGCCTTCCAGTATCACCTTGGGAAAATCACTTCACCTCCCCTCTTCTTCTGCAAAGCTGAACCACCACCACTCACGGCCTCGCCACGGTAGCCCGTCACTTCCCACACGCAGCTCCGTCGGGAGGGAGAGGGATGCACGTGCCGACACGCACGAGCAGCCCTGAGCCTCCAGCATGGGTCCTGCTTGTAAAGAAGGGCTGCTTTATCTCCCCGTATCACCCGCAGCCCGCTGCCTCGTGGCGATTTCTCTCTCAGTTCTGCCCTTTCTCCTCCCTTTGCAAGCGTGCGCATCCTGCTGAGCTCTGCGAGCTGGAGCCGGGAGCAGAGAGCCGATGTTCAGTGAAATACATCTCCCACTCCGACGGCAGAGAACAAGCCACCGGTTGGCTCAGCCGAAGAGAGGCAGCATGCCAGAGGGTTTTCGGCTGGGAAATTGAAAGTCGGTCATCTTGCCACCAGAAGCCGTCACGACTATGGTGCGAGGGATCAGGGCTACGTAGCACAGCTCCTGCGCTTGTGTGCCCTGCGTAAGGTCCATATACATTTCGGCCTGGGTTCATCCCAACTTGTGGTAAATGCATCCAGGAGCCACCTCACCTGTAGCAGGTGCTTAAAACTCACCTCTGCTTCCAGCAGAAGACTAGGTTAAGTCCACTCTTAGCTTTGCTAAGCTTAGCTGAAGTGTCCCTAAGACCTAGGTGGGTTGAGGCTAGGTCCTTGCTCTTCCATCAGCTCTGCTGTTAAACCAGGTCTAAGTAATTTCTGTGCACCAGGCCGGTGTTCAGTGAGCTCCCCCGATGAAAGTGCTAACCAACCATCTTCGTATGCATCCTTCCTTAGGGTATAAAACAGCAGAAAAATGATTTAACAGCTCTGCTAGATGAGGTCTACTGATAGTTACTAATATCCAAGCATTAAGTCTGCAAGAGGTTACCCTTTCCAATGTTGTGGGTTTTTTTTCCTAACAAATGGGAATCGATGAGCTCTCATCAGCTGTGTTGCATCACATTCCTGCAAGATTTTGTAGAGCCGATCCTGGATTTGTCACGGCTTCATCTCTCTGACCAGTGACAGATTTGTAGCTCTTGTTGCACCACCATGTCGTGGGTAGGACCGAAGCTGAGCCTCAGCACCGCGTTCAGCTGAAACAGCACAAGAATGTCAGGGAGAACAAGCCAGCAGAGCCCAGCTGAGACACTGGAGCCCACCTCCCTCTTCCCCCCAAAAAAAGACAGTCACAGAGTTGTTCCCAGTTGCACATATTCAGAACATCAAAAAAACCCAAACCCCCAACCTTTCCCCTTGCAGAGCTGTTCCACTGAGAAGCCTCTCAGCAACGGCAGAGAAAATTATTCTGTCTCGTCTTCTTCTTCCAGTGCCCAGGAAAAAGACAGATCTGCCCTCAAGGAAAACCTAAACAGCCCTGCTACGATGTCTAGCAAGTGATGAGATCCCAGGCTGGACTTTGGGACTCTTTCAACAGGCCTTTTAGACTGGTCTTAGCAGTTAGCAAGTGAGCGTCCTCCTTGGCCCACACAGGTCCCCTCTTTGGTCAGTTTTGATCAGCCGTGGCACAGTTAAGCATTTCAAAGACATTATATAGCCCAACAAGGTTTCACAGAAGTGGACTGAAGGCAGGGAAGGCTCAGCCTTACCCTACCCAGAAGAAACCATACGGGAGATTCATGGTAGATGCTCTCAGCACAGAGAAAGCACCTTTCAGCTCTGGGGTGACCTTACACAAAGTCCATCAAGCTCAAGAAACAGAGCCCTAGGCAACAACCGATCTTTTGTCCTTTGACCCTCACTGACCTCCTTCTCTAAACCTCTAAAGGCTCTTGCTGGAGGACACAACCACATACCTAGACACTTGCCCACACATCCAAGGGCAGCTCTCACCAAACCAGCTCTGCGACATAGAAGTGTTACAGGAACAGAGAGTGCTGTTCTTGCAGCAGAGCCCACAGAGGCGTGGGAGAGGTAGTATTTCCATTAAGATGATCTCCTGCACTTCTTTAGCCTTCAGGACAGAACACAAGCATTCAGCAGAGTCCACCCAAAACTCCTGTTGGTGGTAAGTGTTTAAATCCAGCCAAGCGTAGAGTGATGATATGCTTAGATAGCCCACCGCAGAGCTTTGAAGGAGAAACATCTCTGGCCAGCTTGCATCCAACTTCCTTCTCTCCCTCCAAAATGCTGCGTTGTTTCACTTACCTAAAAACAGAGATAGGAGTAGACTGACCTAGACCAGAACTTGTGCAAATTTGTTTCTTTTTCATCCTTGATTTAAGTCAAAAAACCTAAGAGTGCTGCAATTCACAGTGTTATGCTCACCTCCAGCCCGGTGAAGTGCTGGCCTTGGGGATCACCAGATAACCAGGTACTGCCGCAGACCCTCCTGCTGAGACCAGGAGCTGAAAGCATCGCTCTGAGAGAAAACAGCTCTACACCCTTCAAAGCCATCTCCCGTGACCAGGCTGGATCGGACTGCTGTGACCCTCCAATCCAACACCAACTGCTTCAGAGATGACGCAGAAAAATATATCCTTGACTTCTTTAGGAAAAGGTTGGCTTGGGCCCCGGAGCTGGTGGGTTCATATCCCCAACAGCACATCTGGGGACTTCCCGGAGAAACTCCTACTCACCTCACGCAGAGATCTCTTTGGCATGGTGGGAAGCCACATGTTGTCATCCCACACGTGCGTTCAGCACCGATGCCTACGTGGTCCCACGTTTGCTGGGGACCTTTCAGCTGGACAACAATGGAAACACAACTTTATCACCTGCAATCGCTGACTAAGCCACCTCCAGCGTAACAAAGCACCTGCGGCAGAGCCAGATGAAAGTAGGTGGAGTAGATATTGTTTTCTGTTGAAATATTTGTGGTCAGGCTATTCCATACTTGCTGTTTTTTAAAGACGTGGAGTCTGCACTGGGAAGGAGGCCAACGGCACCCATGAATCATGTCCCTGCAAACAAAAATCCAGTAGAAATAAAAAGTTGTCCTAAAGCAGACAAAGAACCAAATCACCTCTGGCCATAGCCTCGGATCATGGGAGTCCCATACTGTGGTCCAAACTAAATCCCTGCCGGATCATCGGCTATTTTGAGAGCTCCCCAAAAAATTAAACTTTGCTGCTTGTGAAAGAAAGAGAAGTGGTGTGTTTGTTTTTATTTAGAAAAGGAAGATAAAATAAAAGCTGGTCCCTTTTCTCTCCATTACATGATCTGAAGATCTATGCAGAAACCAACCCAATTTCAAGCCGACTTCGGAGCCTGCACCCCGTTTTCAAAAATGTCCAAGGTATTTCAAAGCTTTGGTCCCACAACATTTAGCTCATCTCCTGAACATCCACTTGAAGGGCTCAAACTCTGTGTTTCCAACTCACGCATCACATTTAATTGTCACTCATTAATGACTGTACAAACATTGTTCCTATTGAGACAATACTGTATGCAGCCAGCTTCGCTGCTAGCATGCCTCTTGAGAGTTAAAGTCAGACGGGCCGTCAGGGAATGCTCTCCAAGAATATAACTGAAGCCGCACCGCCCTGTCAATAAACATATTTTTGGTTGCTATAGCAAAGCCAGCATGCAATTAAAAAGTGCTCTCAGACTTCAGGGCCCTCTCCTTTCTCAGCGGCTTTGCAGACTCACTCCATTCCTACCGAAATCAAACCCTGACTTTGCTTCAGCCGTGCGAATGCTGCATTAGCAGCCAGGCAGAGACGCGGCAGGAGCGAGGACATGGATCCCGATCGCTTCTCCCATGTTCTATAAATAGGGAGAGAGAAAATAGATGAAAGGCACCTAGCCCCAGTGCTTGCTCACGCCCAGGCTTGCTGGCCGCTGTACGACTTCTCCGTAAGGGCTTTGTATCAGCCTGGACCCGGTGGTGAAGCGTTCCCTTTCTCTTCTTAATGAAGGGGCTATTTTTGTGGTCAAAAGAGACAGGAAAACTTCTAGTGCAAGGGAAATCAAACCAACGCAGTTTCCTGGTGTTACATTCTGTCTGTTGCTGATTTCTAACCGCTAAAGCGTATTTCGATGTGCAGCCAAAACGTGTCCAGACCATGCTGAGAAAATAAATCTGGCTCCACATAAGGGTTCAAAGACGCCTTCGCAAAGCTGACAGGGAGAAAAAACACACCAAAGGGGCATATTAACAGCATTTCCCTTCCACCCTGGAGGCCCGAACAACATGTCCTAAGAACTTTTCAAGCTGCCTTGCCACTTCAACAGGATAAATGCCTGCAGCTTGTGACACGGTAGAGCACGTGAATGTTAAGCAGATCCAAATATCATAACCAAGTTGCCAAATCCCTTTGCTGGCCCTTGGGTCCCAAAGGGAGAGTTTCGTGCACTTTGATTTTTCCGCAGAAGCTGCCCGTCGGGAAGAAAGGACGCTGACGCTTACCACGTCTATCACACTTCATTAGGCTGCACAAATAATGGATCCTCACAACGGGAAGCCTTCACGCTGCGAGAAACGGCTTTGCTTGTGAGGCTTATTTTAGAACACAGAACAACTTGCCAAGGGAAGGAAGAGGAACCCCATCATGTAGGTAATTTAAAACTCGTCCAGACAGAGCTCTGGAGATACGCCGAAGAAAGCTATCCTGTAGGATGACCAGCATGGGCCGTTTCCCCTTCAATCACGATGACGATGATCTTATTGTCAGGATGCGAAACCCAAATCCAAGCACCTCGAAGCTGCAGACTTGGCATCCGAGCAGCCGTGACCATCGCATCCCGTTGGAGGGTTTAGAACAGCAGCATGAGCCTTTTAACGACTGGAACCTTGCTCCAAATGCAACTCTTGAAAGCATCTGTATCTGAGGGGGAGGAAAAAAAAACCTGCAGCCACAAATGTATTAAGGTGCCACGGTCCATTGCTCTTAAAAGGGTGAAGGATGAGGTCACGGCTGGGCCGACATTCAGCCAGGCCAGCAGTTCATTGATCTCCTGTGCACCAGCGCGTACTGTTTGCTGCCACAGCACACACTTAATTAGGGCTTGGCTAAACACCTCCCTTCGCTCCTCCGGAGAGGTAGCAGAAAGGACGGACACCGTCCAGGGTGTCCTGGGGGCACTGCACGGTCCGCCTGGGATCCAGAGAGCAGCAGAGCCAGGAATCCGGTCTGCTGCACCCAGGCATTCGTGCTCAAAACGGGGGGATGCGAGAGCGATGCGAGGCCGTAGCGGAGCTGGCAGAGAAGCAACGGCACCTCCCGACAACTCTTTCTGCGCAAACCTCGCGGCAGCCCGGCTGGCGAGAAAACAACGCTTCCTTATTGTGGAAAAATGTCAGCGTTGCAAAGCCTGTTGTCCTTCCGCTGGGGAATGAAGCGGAGTCCTACCGACATTCTTCGAAAGCACGAGAGAGAAACCAGAACAGGCAGCGGCTTTGTGGCCAGCGGGCAGGGAGCACGCGCTGGAATTCGGGTCTGGCTCAGAGCAGACAGATGCCCTCCGCGCCGGCTCTCCAGCCTCCCTCCGGGCAGCGAATCCTTATGTTCACAAAGTCAAACATCACCGAGGGCAGATTACGGGGGACAAACGCCGCAGTTTTGCTTTAGAGGCGCTGGATGGCAGGAGCTCAGGCCTGGTTCTCGTCTAACCCACGTGGGTGCCTAATCTTCAGAGACTGGGCAAAGCATCTCTCAAATTCCACCCTGATCTGACGCGCTGTCCAACAAGATGTTTTGTCCTAACAGATAAATTTCCACTGTGAATCAGTGCTTAGGAAAAAAAAAAAGCCTGCTTTGTTGAGAAATTTCTGCTCTTAAACTATTTAAGTGTGGCAAACCACATTTAGCAGCCAGAAAGAGGATCACAAGCAGGCACCCCCCAACACGCGAAGCCAAATGGAGGCTTGCGACTTCACTCAGGAGAAGAACTGGGGACTTCTGCTTCCATTTGGAACAGCAAAAAGCGTTTTCTTTAAATTCCCCTGAAGAAAATGTCAGAAATAATCCCCTTTTGTCTCAGTCTGAATGCATCATTTCAATAAAACCTGAATATTTTGCTCTAATTTTATATTATAAAATTTTCTCTCCCAAAAATGCTGTGGAGCCACCCTAGTTTCATATGGTATCTCACTTGGATTAGAATTACATTTCCCAAGGGCTTTTTTTGGAGGACCAGTTTTACAGACCAACTTAAGACTTTTGCTGCTTCTTTTGAATCAACACTGGGCTCCTCCTTCCATATTTCTGAGCCTTGAAGTCTCTCTTGTTATTTTCAAGTGTTTCTCCGTAACTGGGAAGGACAGAAATTCCCCCTACCTCCTCTTAAAGCCAAGACACGCGTGCTGTTTCTTAGCCCCAGCACTCACATGCCTTAAGAAACACAGAGGGACTGCGAGGTTTCCAGTAAAATTGCTTCAGCTGGCAATGCTGCTTCCGCTACGGGCTGTGAACAAGCTGTAACTGGAAGGCAGTCACCGCGATAGTCTTCATGCCAGCCCACAACATACTGCGGCCCACTGCTGCTGCTGGGATCTGCGGTCCCTGCGCAGAACTGGAGCCACCTTCGGGAGAGGGGGGAAGAGGTGGGAGATGATTTTTGGAGGAGAAGTCCATTGCCTTCCATGTGTAAGAGCTTGGAAACAAGGATGCAACGATCAAAGCTGGTTGCAGAAAGGTCCCTGCCTTCCTATTACCATCAGCTGTTTAAAATCGAGGTGTCCAACCTCCTTGTACAGTCAGTAGAGAAGGAACAGCATCTCCCAAGGGCTGTTCGTGCCAGACTATCCTAAAGGGGAAGAGATGAGTCAGCCTCTGCAGATGACCATCTCTCTCCAGAGACTAGAGAACTAGCTTAACCCAAGCACGCCTGGATCTTTCTCTAGCTGCAGTCAGGCAAGATGAAAGGCAGCCTAAGCCTTCAAGCTTGCTGTTTATGGCACCTAAAGTGATCCCATGCAGGTTTATATGGTCTTGTGAGATTAGAAAGACAGGACAAGACCCAGATACAGTTATGTTCAAAACTAACATTTCCTTCGGTACAGGATTGTGGGCAACTTTGGTCCTATGAAGGAGTCACAGTGGGGGTGCATAAGGACACCCACATGCAGACATTCCTCCCGACTCATTTGAAGCAAGGTATTCCCTAGAGAAGCGACAAGGTGAGCAGGGCCCACTTATCACTTCTCATGGTAGCTGTAGAGAATCTGACAGCTACCCTGAGAGCCTGCTGAAAGCTCTAGGAAACTCTTCCTCGTTGTTATTGCAGTCCAGAAACACATGCAGACCTTGGCTGAATAAGCCTGCTGAATCTGGCCTTCCACATGCTGCTCAGTAAATGACAGTGCTCAACTTGCAGACAAAGTGGAGAGAAAATACTGAGCTTTAGACGTGAAAATATACTCAGTAGATCAAGCACCAAGTCTGTGAAATAGGCGTGAAATCACTCCTGAGCCACTAGTATCTGTTATTTTGATGGTGGTATACACACAGACAATTTATTCCTATGCAATAGACTCCTTGGCTCACCTTTAAGAGGGTAATTTCTCAGCTGCATCTTCTAGATTGTTGCTAATCTTTAAGAAGGATTTTCACCACTTAACATGATCTGGGAGTAGATTTGGGATCCTGCAGTCATCTTGTTTCACTGCTCTCTTCAGTCCCATGTTTGCTGGGCCACACTGTACCCCAGGATATTCCCTGAAGCCATACAATGCCAGGAATTATATGAACAGAGCAGCAGGGCTTTTGTCAGGAGAGGAAAAGGGGCGGGGTGCAAAATTACACTTAGCACTCTTAAAAACACCTTACCTATTCACAGTGATGTAACTGCAGTCTGTGGAGAGCAATGAGTATTTCCAGAGGGCAAATCAGCTCACCCAAACACGCCTGCCTTCCTGCGAGCCTGAAGTGCACTCACAGTCCCAGGGTAGGGAAACTTGCAAGGACACAAATAACTAAGCACAGCAAGAGGCTCTTTAAATTGAGTAATTATACACATAGATTCTGCCTTCCAGGCTCAGAGCCTCACCTCTGGGACTGGGGAGGCGGATGGCCCTTTTCTTCCACAACCAGTGAAGCCCCAGGTATTTTTAAGACACAGCTGAGAGCCTGAACTCCTAAAGTACAGAGACAGGTGTGCAAGCAAAGGTAGACCCAGCTGGCACGAAACAGCTCGACAGCTAGCAACGGATCCTGGGTTGTTTAAAACTCCTGACAAACACCATCAAGGCTGAAATAATAGTTTAAAAAAGTATTTCATTTTGTTTTTTTAAAAAGAAAGTACATATAGATTTCCATTTCTGACAACAGCAAGAAGTCCACAACTTTCCAATGACAAGGCAGTTTTATTTCCATAATTGCCTAAAGCAATAATAAACCTAAGCCACAGAACAACCGATCAATCAATTATGACAAACAGGGGAAAATTTCTATGGTGTTTATCCGAAGGACAGTCTGTGGGTTCACGATGACTGAAAAAGAATGAAAAGAGCAAAAAAAAAAGATCAGATGACAGCACAAAACTGTTGCGTACCTTTTGGAAGGCTCCTGCTGGCTTAGCTACATTAGTCTAAGGCATGCCAAGGCGTGACGGTTTCGAGGAGGGGGTGTGCTGGCAGATGCTGCCACGTGGGCAGGACAGCTGCATACCATTGGTATGGCACGAACAAGAGGTCTAGGCAGAGCTCCCGCGGGACCGTGTCAGGCTGGTCAAGGTTTTAGCATCCGTTCCATAAAAGAACGGTCATAATTTTTCTCTCTCTCAGTCATACCTGAGAAGGGGCAGTCATTTGGTAATCAAAAAGCCTGCCACAGGATACTGTTAAGACTTGCTAATACCTGTGATTACATATCCAATATTTAAGGCTTTGGAAAGAGAACAAGATTGCTTTTCTGCCCAGGATATTTTTTTTCAGCAAGGTCTTTTGCAAGGCTATCTAACAAAGGGTGCTGGACCAAGGGAATATTAAGTCACCGTGCTCTCAATACAGTGGGCACACCTGGGGCAGTGGGCTGGGAAAGAGGTGCTGTGCCCTGAGAGGTCCTGGGGACACGGTGAATGGGTCTCCTTCCCCAGGCACCGCCCTTGTGTCATGATACCTCCCCCTCCCGGATCCACAACACGACAGCAGGGAAGGAAGCTCTGTATTCTTTTCATCTTACTTTTCTTCTTTTGATAGTTGTGCCTCTTCCAAAAGCGCATGTTAATTTTTGGCCATGACTCCGTCTTTTCAATCACAGTAGCCTCCACACGGACGAGATCTTTCCTTAAAAATAAAAGTATCACTTTTTAATTATTTACATTCTCCTCCTATCGGTGAGCAGGTTTCTGGGGAAAAGCGACACACAGATAACACATCCTGCCTTACAGAGCCCAGATCCACAGGAACTACAAAGTCACCACGGAAGGAGGGAAATCTGTCAGATTGTTGGCTTCACGGTGTAAAAACAAAAGCCTCAAGGTGCTGTACGTGGACCAGCCAAGTGATGTGATAGTTTGCAGGGCAGTACCTCTCTGTCATGTGAGGGATAAGATCAGAAACAGCTAAGGAGACAGTAGTAAGATGAACCTGCAGGAACTTGTAGGATTACAGTAAGATAAATTCCCCTGGCATGTTCACATGGTCTTACGTGTCCTACTTTGCTTATGGTACACGTTAAACCTACCCGTGGCCCCTTCTCCTGTGTTATGCTGGTCAACACAGAAGTCCTTCCTCCTTCTATAAAGCATCACAGACAGCTGGAAGAAAGTCTTCTCACCTTGCTCGCCTGAATAAGTCCTGGCAAAGGCTCAGTGAAAGGAGATCTGGCCCCGTCTCTAGCAGGAAGCACAGCTAATTGGCTGCTGGAGCAAGTCACTTCTCCCACATGCCTCTCTTCTGCCTCCCGCTCTTGGTCTGTCCTGCTCGTTTACCCCAAATTGGAAGAGAAGACGGGGACTCACTGAGGATTTCATGTACTGCTCCTCACCCCGCAGCTGGGGGATTTCAGGTTGAGTGGTGAGCCCACTCAAAGACTCAAATTATTTCTGGATCTCATTTCTACACATGGAAATTCTCAGCAAGTAAACATCCTCCCTTCCTGAGGATGGAGATGAAGAGAAGAATATGGCCTGTACTTCCTTCACAGGTGAGTAAAATCGCAGAGTAATTTGTCCCTCCACATTGCCTTACCGACACACGGAAACACACCTCCTGCCCAGGGATTCTGCAGACTTCCGAGAGAAGAAGTCCTGCTGAAGTTAGAAAAAGAGTGCTGGGATTTCTAGCTATCTGAAAAATGCCAGAGCTGGAAAACAAGGTGGTCTGAAGCACATGCTGGAGGGCCCTCCAGCTACCTGTCCGCACAACAACTCCTCTCTGGGAAGATAAGTGCCTCCAGACAAGAGCCAGACCAAAGCTTTGGAAAGCGTGGTTTTAATCAACAGCCACAATGGAGGAGGGAGAGACACTCTTTCATGCAGCATCACTGCAGAATACCATTAAAAACTCATTAGCATGCTCACTTCGCTGCCGGAAGACATTTAAAGAACATTTTCCTGACAAGCGATTCTGTCTGCACTTAAGGGAGGTAGAGGGGGGAAGCCCATCTAGCCTAACTGTTCCAGCAAGGTCACTAGGAGGCCAAAGGCTTTGAGACATTTACCATCTCTCTTAACATTTACTCTCTGGGGTGTAATATATATCAGAGATTCAATCCTTGAGGGAGGAGGGAAGGACAGCCAGACGAGAAAACCGATATATCTGCATCTAGTGACTAGCCCAGAAGAGAACAGATGTAAGATAATCTAGATTTTAAGAGACCACTGGGTGACCCTGACATGCCAGCTAAAGGATGTTATCCAGATTCAGCCCAGTGATAGGACCCAACAGCACTACTGAAATACACAGCAAGCTTTGCAACGCTAGGAAAGAAACCAAAAAATGAACTGCACTCCAGGGGCTGGCCGTGTTTTACCACTATAATTAGGGAGCTATACTTTCTGGGTCTAATTCCTGCCCACTGAAGGCAAAGGGAGAGCTAAACTCCCACTGACTTCTCACAGGCTTGGACTGTAAAGGCATGTAAGAAACTCACTAATGATGATCACATGGGAGAACTGGAGAGCGGCCAGGCCAGATAAAGTGACCCGGTCACTGAAATCTCCGTGCTGCTCTCAGCAGAGCCAAGCTATCTCTGATACAGCTCTGACTACTGGACCGCGCTAGCTGTCCTAGGCCTTGAGTAGTACCCAGCCAAAAGGAGAAACGTTGACACAGATGTGTAGATAACTGTCCCCCCCCATTGCTCACAGATGTTGACATGCTTTCAAGCAAATCTTTAAGGATATTGTTGAGATAGTTGAGTATCCAAGCATGGCTTCACTCTGCAAGTCAAAGTTCAAGGCCAACGGGCCCTGGTGAGTCCTTCTCTGTTGGATAAAGCAGTAGGACCTGCTGGCTGAAAGGCTGACGCACAGCAGAAACCAACTTGCTGGTGAAGTGCATATGAGCAGAAAAGTTCTCAGCAAAATAGGACCCAAGAAAAAAAAAAATCTTTATCGAATGTTTTAGGTATGACTGGAATGTCCATAAAAATAAAAAGGGGGTCACACATTTCCCAGAGTCTGACACAGACAGTCAGGCCTGCTGCTTTCAGCAGCAAAATGTTTCATGACAAAGCACATCTATCAGATTTTTGCAGGAGGCAAGAAAAATTCACACTGAAATCTCATAGATCTAAGTTGGGCTGAAAGCTATTGTCATTAAGCAGTGAAAAAGATCCAGGCAACCTACAATCCCAAAGGATCATAACTCTTAGAGGTAATAATTTCAACTGACAAGCTCGCTCACTCCCTGCAGAACGTAACTGAATTCCAGCCTGGCTGTCTGGGAAAAGAACAGGTCCAAGGCCCTTTGTCATTTCCACTGAAGCCACTGCAAAAATGGGCAGGTAGCAGGAGAACGAGCAGGGTTCATCTAGAGGAAAAAATTCCCATCAGCTGTACTTTGTCTAGAAATAATCTAGACTTTCTCATAGAGGCACCATTCATTTCACTCAGGTCTAAAATAGCTGAGGGCGCTCAGTTAATGGCCTGAAATGCAAACCTGCCCAAGGTTATGCTCACTTCTAATCACAGCTTTAAAAGCGCACAACTATTTCTGCATTAAACAGCTAAACAAAGTACAACCGCATACTGCTTGATACCCTTGTGCCAATCAACCAGACAGCAAGTTACTTGAACAAACACAAAACCCAACAGATTCCAGAGCAGAGGCCAGCTAGAAGTTCCCAGAATAGCCTCTGCCACGCAGATACGTTCTGTTGCGTTTTAAGACTTTAGAGGAGAGTCATCTTGGGAGGTATCTGACTGCTACAGAAAATTAAAACATGACCATCTGTCCAAAACAGGACAAGTTCTTACCCGCCTCCAAGTTTGAAGAGGGAGTGCAGCTGTAATGAACTTAACGCAGACACTGGTGCAAGCATTCTCTGATGTGTTTATTTTTAAAACAACAGAAAAACAAAACCGCCTTTGTTCGCATCCAAGCTCTTATCTCCCCTCCAAAATGTTTGTGGTTTAGGCACAACTGGGAACTATGTGAAAGAATTGCAGTCCACGTTGCCTGTGACACGCTGGGTTCTGCTTTCCTTTCCTCAGTCCATATTGGAGAGCTGGGGACTCGGGAGGTTTCCCTACAGCTCGGAGGGAAGATGGCACCTCCCCACCAGCCTTTCATTCTGCCTGGTCAGCCTCCTCCTCCCGCTCATCCTCCTCTGCCAAAGTTACTGGAGTTCAAGCTAACACTCGCAGATGTGCAGTTTGGTCTGCTTCATGCAACCGACAACGCTTTCCACACACTTGGAGCACTTGCAGGAACCAAAGAGCTGTTTTTCTTCCTGTCCCAGAGCTCCTGGGTCTCAGACCACATGCCAACTCCACCACACAAACTGAGAGTTGCAAAGAACCACCCCAGGGCCACTAGTTGAGAGAGCCAGGTGAAGGACGGTGCTCCTAAAACTGCCTGACATGGCATATCCCTGTCTGCAGAACTTGGGCTCTTATTTGAATTTCTGCAAGATGACATTTTTAGTCCTAATAACGAGATTCCCCTTCCTAAAATCTTCCACATGTGCAATATCTAGCAATAACTCAAAGACTCCCAAGGATCTGCTATTCCAGATCTATTTGCAGTACTGTTAAAAGGACTGGCAGCCCCCAAAATCCTGTCTAACACAGGGAACCCAAGGCAGTTACCACCAGTGCAACTAAAGTCATGTTATCAACCACGCAAGCATGTTACAAGTAACTCTTAAATACCAGCAGCCCCCTGGTACCGCAGAAAACACTCTGAAGTGAAACTAATCTGAAACCATGTGGTATTTCTAACCTGAATCTACAAGCTACCAAGAAATAATTCTCAGATATACAAGTTCCTCCTTATCTGACCATCCTCCGCCAAAGTTGCTGCAGTTCAAGCTAACACCTAAATGCACGGTTTAGCCTGCAACCAGAGCAGATACTTAGAGCACTTGCAACCTCTTGTCCTGGGGAAACAACAGTTCACGACTTTGATTCTGGCTAGTGCTAAGAGCTGAGCAATAACACCTGGTCCACACACCACTTCCTTCTGGTAAAGAAAAGGCTGAAGAACCAGGTGTTCTGCCAGTTTGTATAGCAAGTCCTACAGCATTGGGATGGAGATGGTGCCAAGAGGGTAAACTCCTCCTCCCCAGTTCTGTGACTGCTGGACTACGTGACTAGGAGGAAGGGAAAATTAGGAACTCCAAAATTAAGATTAAGGCCTGCTGGGTTAAGACAAGGGCAAAAGGAAACGGGTTAAAAAAACCCAAGTCAAATTAAAGGATTAAGGGATGGGAAAGGATTTCTGGGTTATTCCCAGATGACTATCACCAAGATTAGGGTAAGGGAGTAGAGATGTTGAAGAGCAAGATTTACTGCTACTTTGTGCAAGGCTTATACCATTCACATCTTGGTATAAGATGTGAGTATCCTACAGTTACCTTAGGAATGGCTACTGCTGCTCTATCCTGGCACTGTGGCAATGGTTAGAGTCAGCAGAGGCTGACAAGCTTGTTTTATCAGTGATACTTTCAAAAGCCATGGGGCTGGGAAAAATGCTAGTGCTGATAAATCCAGGTTTCTCTTCAGTTTCAGGGACTGTGGGAGCCCTGAAGCTACAATTAAGTACAAGAATTGTCTTGAAGATAATTCTTGTATGAGACATCTTACCCCAGGAGCGGCCTTCCAATAAGCGTGAAGTCATCAGCACCAACCAGCAAAACCTATGGAAAATAAGTCAGGCATATATCACTGTTCATTGTCTCAGTAGAAAGGCAAACAGTATCTTCCAAATTCTACAGTCACCATAATGCAGTCAAACTGCTTAAAAATAGGCCTTTACACGTTTCAAACCTGACACTGTTACTAGAGGAGGATGGTGGGGAAAGGCAGCTAACAGGCAAGAAACAGATTAATTGAACAGACAGTCTTCCAGGAGAGCTTATCCTACTAAAACATACTTTAGAAGTATCTTTCACGCTGATCAGAACACACTGAACCTTTCTGTTCTGGCTCACCAGCAGTTGTAAAAGATATGAAAAGCAATACAGGGAAGAAGAATAATACGCCTTGTGCAGGACCTGAATGAATGGCAGCTCCTAAAATCATTGGATTTTTATAGCAATTTCTACATATCCCAGTAGAGAAACACCTTCCTCATTCTCCTCCACGAGGCCTCAAGACGGGCAATAAAGAAATGAACATCTGGGGGGGATTCACCACCCCAGGGACTAGCCCTTTTGTTTCAGGGCATTTCAACCACCTGCCTATCTAAAGGACCAGGCAGGATAATATAGAAGATATGGGGAGAAGGGGCAGCATTTCTTACTGATTGCCTCCTTCCCCACACTAATTGTATGGCAGCAGTTAAAAGCAACATATAAATGGTCATGAGATGTTCTGACTTTTGTTTTAGACAGATACTTGCCAGTGAAATCCCCAAAGTGTTTTGGTGGTTAGGCAAGTTTTTCACCTTCTTCACTCCCATCTAGACTTTTGCATTCCTAGCTGGCTACTCCATGCAAATCACTCCTCTCTCTGTGGTATGCAAGGATGCAGGACACAGCTGAAGGCATGCCTAAAAAGCTGCCTCAAAATTGGCCTTCAAAGCAATGGATGAGTAGAAAAACTGCCCGGCTCTCCTTAACTGCTTGCTTGGCTCTAACAACCAACATTAAGATTAAGCCAACAGAATCCCACTTCATAATCTTTCATTTAAGATTTGGATGAATGAGCCTCTACAAGTTCCTGCTAGTTAACCAAGGCTAAGGATAAAGATATTGAATTGCATCTTGGCAATTCTCCCCTACATGCACCATCCCTCTCCCTCCACCCAACACGCTCAGTGTGATAAGGATCTTGCAAAGCATTGAGCAGTGACAGTCCCTCTGGGAGCACTGCAAGTATTTTGGGTGTTGGAGTCTCAAGGTAAACACAGTTTAGCTGCCGTCTCTAGAAACAACAACTGTAATTGTCTTTTTTTGGATGAAGTTAGTACAACAAAAATCTGTCTCCCAACAGAGTCTGGCACGACTCATTCCAATCCTGTTCAACAGAAATCACAATAATATTATCACTAACAGAGTAACTGAAATTGGAACAAAACTAAGGCAAAGCAAATAGCTGGAGCAAGAACGGGAGATCTGACAGGAGCTCTTCAGGATGTGTTTTTTAAAAACTGGTTATGGGTTTTGCCCCAAGGAACATTTGCAGGCAATTTGCTCTGGCCCCATACACAGCACAGCACCACAGGCACTGTGGAAGCATGGCATGTCACCTTTTCCATCCGGATTCGGTCTCCGCATTCAGCCTCCAGCACGTTGTCCATCATAATCAAGTCTTCACTGGTTATTTTCCACTGCTTGCTGGCAAAGTGGACCACAGCAAAGAGCCTTCCGTACTGCCCCGTTGCGATCATCTTGTTCACCTTTTGTACCACTTCTGTTGGCAAACAGCAGGGAAGGAATCAGGGTAGAAAACCCAGCAAGGTGTGAAGAGCTGTTGAAAATTAATTCAGCCACACTGCTCTCCCACCAAAACTCTCATCTTCTGGGAATCTTTAAGCAAGGATCAACAGCAATGTGGTTTCCTACAACCTGTGAGCCTCCCTTTCATAAACTTAAATGACCTATTTGTATTTTAGTTGCTGGCAAACCCATGCATAAGTAAACACCTAGTATATATACTGTGCAGCTAATCTAAGACTGTTGACTTCTCAGCCTATTTCTTAGGCATCCTAGAATGCACTGTATTCAGATATAAAGTGTTCCAGAAAAGAGTGCTTGTCTAAGCATCCCACATTTGGCGGAGAGCTCCTCTCAATTTGCAAGTCATATGCAGAAGGCCCAGGACTCTGAATACTGTGTAAGGCGTGCAGGAACATCAGGAAGAGTTTGGCAAAGTACACAGGAAAAAGGGCTCCAGCATACTAACAAAGTCTGGCCTGAGAACTTGTACCTGCAGCACAGACAAGAGAGACCTTTCCCTCAGTTCTTCCAGAAAATCTCTCCCCATATGCACCTGCACGCAGAGCAGGTGCCAGGAGCAGTACAAGTCCCAGGGACGAGGTCCTGCACATGAACAAACTCAGTTTTCTGTGATCAGCCTTCCTGTGCAGCGAAGCCAAAACCAATTTTTATGGGAACATCAAAAGGTATTGCTTAATGAGTGCCATTCCACTGCCAAATAGCAGCTTTCCACCTTCTTGAGCTATTCAGAAAAAGAGCAACTTTTCTGTAACTGCCAAGATAGATTTTCTTCATTGTCCTCAAAAGTGGCTGAATCATTTTTTCTTGGAATGTAAACAAAACAATATCCATTTGAGACAGACAAGAATTTAGCAGCCAGGCAAACCAAACCCAGCCCTTACAGGAACCCTCTGAAAGTGTCCAAGTTTCAACTCAGCAGATGCAAATTATTAAAGGTAGAGGTAAGAACAGAAATTATTTGCAAGGCAGTAGTTGCTGCAGTTCCCACTACGATGAAGAGTTTAGCTTCTGTGTTGCTGGAATTGCTGTCCCAGATGAAAAATCCACTGTGTACTCTTTTCTCTCATTCACAGTGGTCCCCAACAAAACGTCCAGAGAGAAAAAAATACAACCCCCTTCTCTTTGTTATGCCCCCAACGGCACAACGGGTACAATACATTTCTTCCAGCTCTAAATTGCTAATCTAGGTATATCAGTAGTCCTGTGGTCAACATTTCAAAACCAAAATTTCAAAATGCTGGTCTACAGTTTTCTCTTAGCAAAAAACATGCAGAGTCATGCTCTAACAAGGGTTATTTCCTTGTCAGATTTCAGCTTTCTACCCACAGGGCTTCCTCATCCTTTTGTAATCAAAAACAGGTACATTTTCTTCACTGTACTTGGGCTCTGAAGTTGTTGATAACTCTTCCAAACACCTCTAGCGACAGGAAACATCAAGTGATGTTACCATGATTGTTAGTATGGCTTGTATCTCAGCACTATGTGGAGTGACCCTTCCTAAAATATCCATGGCTGTTTCCATAGCCAGCAGGAAAATAGAAGGCAGAATTCAAATGCTCTTGCTGCTGTTTGCTTTGGATAAGCACAGCCAGGAGATAATGATGCAAGCTCATAAACAGCAGGAGGTTACAAGGCACAGCGGAAATCACAGCGGCCCCGAGGATCCCATGTGAATCAGTCCAGGGAACATGGGACCCTGTTCACCGCAGGGCTTCAGCAAATCAAACGGAGCAGTTTATGGTTCACTACTGGGTCAAATCATGCTCAGGGACAGAACACTCATCTGTCACTTGAGCAATCCCAGGAGTGCAAAGGAGATAAAAAGCAGGATGAAAAACGGCCAGAGAGGAGACCTGCTCCACTCACAGTTATTAACACCCTTCAGCCAGATGATAGCAGACTATCTGCAAAAAGGCAGACACAACTCAGCTTTTCCCCTCTCACTCTCTCCTTGGAATAGAACTCCTCTCCTTTACTTCCTGGGTCTCTCCCATCTAAAGCAGAGAAGTCAGGTGCCTTTCATAGGTGTCCCAGAGGCTAACGCAACGAGACAGTAAGACTGCCTGTTAATAAACACAAGACCTCATTGCCTGCACGAAGCACACAACTGCTAATTGTTGTGTGCAACTGCAAAAGGCGTTCACCCACTGGGGCTCATTACTGCCTAGTTCTGAGAAACACCCTATACATGTGCTGGCTTCCCCACCACCATCCCTAGCACGGTCCGGATGACAACAGCCCCTCCTGGGCAATATGAGGCTAGACACGTATGCCTTCTCCGTATTTGATTTTCACATTCCCACCTGCCAGGGGAACCTGCGTCTGGTTACAAGTGGAAGACTGACGTGATCTAGTAAGGCTAAGCAATAAGGATGGCTGCTGAACAGCTACGGGCACTTCACTCGCTGGCTTGTGAGGCTAGCCACTGCACGGTCCATGTGCTCCTTTCAGGAGGACCGCTGGCTGTGTTCAACAGTCCTGACTAGATGCGGGGACGAGGATGCGTTCACTAACGTTATGTCACCTCCCAGCTGCTCATTGCCTTATGTCACACCTCTGCAGCTCTGTCATGTGCCCACCATCCAACTGCTTATGCTGGCGCTAGCATTCTGTTTCATGCATTAAAATACACAGCTCTCCGATGTGCCCACTATCCAACTGCTTATGCTGGCTTTAGCTTTTTGATTTACCCGTTAAAAGAAAAATAATTGTTTTCTCCTGTCCAAAAGGCTTGTTTCATGCTTTAGAAAGCAACACATCACATCAGGTAAGATTCCTCTGGGGGTGTTGCAACCTGTCATGCTGTCATAAACTAAAGAGACCTCATATTCTACCCAAATCTCCAATACCAGCAGCCGGAGCACAAGTCCAGTGACACTAACACATGCCAGAAATGAGACAAAAACGTGAAAAACAAAAACTAGCTCCAGTCATTGAAGACACTTATCTATACTCTATCAGGCCACCAATGGCAATACTGGAGTGCTAGTCTTCACTGGAGACTCGAGATCTTTACCTGCATGATACTTTGCTTCTTCTACTGGATCTGGAAGTTTCACTTCAGGCCACGGAGGTGAAGTCAGAGATGTTTTGGCAACAAGTCTGCGAAGGATAAGGTAGGATTCACTTGTAGGAAACAGATATTATCAAGAGGTGTAAAACATGAAGAGAGGAAAAAAGGTAAAAGAAGCTGGAGATGGAGTAGAAAGTGGTTTTCCACTGGGGAGCAGAAGTTATACAGGAGAATTAATGATTTATCAGTATGAAAGGCTCAACCCAAAGCCCGCTTGGGCCAGAAGGCAATTCCCCGCAGATCACGTTTTGCTTTGTAGCAGCTCATGAGCAAGGGGAGGTTTTCTATTCCGGTCTGAAGTGTTACGGACAGAGGCTGGCAGGCAAGGCAAAAGCCATGTTACCTCCCTAGGACTTAATCCAATGGAGGACACGGGATATGGCAAAATCCCCAGACCTTCCTCCCAACACCTGGCAAAAGCACTCCAGCTGGACAAGGAATGCTGCAAAAGTGCTGAAGCTGCAGCCCACATCAGAAGGCTGTTCAAAAACATGCAGAAAACACTTGGTCTAATTTCTGAGTTCAGCCTGCAAATGCTCTACCAAATAGTAGTCGCTGCTCCCAGGGCTTAACGTCATTTAGGTCCACCATGAATTGCAGCAAGCTTGAAGAAAAAGGGACAAATGCCTCAGTGGTTGGTTTGCTTTACTCCCATACTCAGAAAATTCAGTATGGGGAAATGGATTTTTTTTTTCCCCCTTTTTTTTTTTTCTTTATTTCCCACTTCAGAATGTTATTTGAAATAGTTTGAAACAAAGGAAGAGTGCAGAAAAAAATAGATTGAAAATTAACTGAAAATTCACCCAGGCTAGGTTCTCACTTGGTTCCTGATGTTGAGATCTGCAGCTGGATGTGCCAGTGGTGATCAAGCTCAGTGACCACCGGTGACTTTCTACCGCCTTGTTTTTACAGACTGGAATTTTGTCACCAACTCCAATGGAAACAGACCTACCTTAAGCCTTGCTTACACCTGAGTTTTAGATAAAAGGCTCTTGTTAAGCTTTTTCAGGTATAGATACAAGTTATCTCCACCACCGAGAGGCTGAACTCAATGCTCCTCAACCCACTTCAGCACCAAGCACAAAGCCCAACAGTGGGGAGCATCCGTGAGGAGGCAACGTGCCTTTGATGGGGAAGAAGGGCTAATGAGCATTCCTAAACCAGCCTTGAGCGCTACACGTCAATGACTCACACACATCCTTTTTCCCCCTCTATTTTTTGAACCTCTTCTCTGTTAAATAGATAGTTTAGAGAGGGCCTTAAGACCACAGCTGGGTGCTTTACAGGAGAGTTATGAGGCTGCTCTTCTTTTGTCACTTACAGCTGCATTCCCTGAATGGCAATAATAATGGCTTCTCCCACCCCCAGTGTGATTCCGCATTTAATACCACAAACACTTAGCGCAAAAGCCTCTTCTGTGCCATTACCATGTCTGTCTCCAATCGACAGTACCACACTGGGGAGGGACTAGCAGAGGCATCTAACAAGACTTCTCACACCCATGCCTATCTTGATTCAGGCTGACCACAGAAGGGAGCGTGCACCGACCCACATCCATCCAGTCAAGCACAAGCATCGCTCCTCCTGACGACTTTGAGCACCAAGGTATTTTGCTAAAAGGTGCAAATTAAATCCTTATTCTTCCTGAAAGGGTAGCTTCCACTGCTGTGATAGAGAATCACTTTAATAACATCTCTTTTCAAACACTCCGCAATTGTACCGCTGAGACAAGAGCCTCTCCATTTCAAGACGTTGCATCAGTCCCTGAAGACCTTCCTGGTGACCAGCCCGGGAGACTCCTGAGCACCACAGACGCATCCCTTTAGGATCAATCAGCACTGATACAATCGCGGGAGCAACCACAGCTCAAACTGCACCAGCACCTGAATGACAAATTCTGTGCAGAAGACATCTTACCTGAAGCTTGCTCTACTTTCTATACTTAGATGTTGCTTTCTTACTGAAAATGGTACATGGCTGGCACAATACGTGACACCTTCAGTTTAGTGAATAAACTGGGGGCCTGAAGGTAAGCTACAGTATTGATACAGAACGAAGGACTGAAAACTGCCAGGGGCATTTCAGCTAGCAGCCAGCAATGTGTTCTCATTAGCTGTTAGAGTGGATTCTTTCTGCTTTTCTCAAGATTATCACTGGGAGGGATCCTCTGCCTCCAAACTGAACTAATTCCTGACTGCCTCAAGCCCTGTACAGTCAGTACCGCAGGTATTTGCATGCACACGCTGCCTTTCTTGACAGCGGCACAGACAGCACTAAATCACGAGAACCCCGATTAAAACATCAGAGCTGAACAACAATTAACGCTGCTCAAATGTGCCACAGGGTGTTAATTCAAAAATGAAACACTACGTGAAACTCACAGCGTGAGTTTGAGCGGAAAAAATGCAAATGGCACTTGCTTATAATTAGCTGTTTTTCAAGATCTCTAGGACAAGGAGCAACAACAAGGAGGACCAGAGGCAGCTGTTTACATCTCGCACAAGAGCCAGTTACAAAAACTATTGATTTGTTCCCAAAGAACTGGAGAGAAAAGCACCACTCTAACCAGGGACAGTACTTTCATCAGAACTGCGGTACACGTTTCAGGGGGCAGGGAAAGGAGGCACAAGGCCCATCCTGCCACATTCACAGATTATCCTGAGAGGTCCTTTACTTAGAAAGGGACACATGACCAAAAGGCATCAGATTATAGTTCCTTATTAAGAAACAATCTGTGATACCACAAAGACAATCTTAGATTTAGAAAGGAGGGAGATTCACCCTGGATCTCGATGAGATGACCAGAAAGGTATCGGTTTCTGAAATTTGAAGAGAAAGGTGCTACTCAGTACCACCTCCATCATGAATGGGAAGTTCAGAATTTCCGGTGCGCTGAGATCCATACTTTCTATAAATAACAGAGGATGCGCAAACTGCATAAAATATTCAGGAAAGAACATCAAATGCTAGTGAAAGAATGCAAATTAACACAAAGTAGTTGCGTTTGATCAGTTTACTCCGTAATGCCCAGCAATACCTCTCAAAGGGCTTTAATTTAACAGGAACTCAAAGCACTTGCGAGCAAGTACATAACCACAAGCACCAAGGCTTCGTGTGTCTGTTGCGGGGTTTAGTAATACCGTTGGGCGCTGTGTCACAGAGGCAGAGATCCAAACTGTGCCCCCACATGCTTGAGGACCAGCGGGAAGAGGCCACCCCCTGCACCCTTCAGCAGCGCAGAGGGAATGAGCAAATCTTGCCATTTTTCCCCGGTTCTGCTCACAGGAGTTCTCTGTTTCTGCAGTGTCCCCTCCTGGTTAAAGCAAGCAGCAGCACAGCCTGCAGCTCTGTCCCAGTACTTCTGCGTGAAATCCCAGCAGAGGAATCAAAATAAAGGCACAAACAGGCAGCTCTCAAAGTGCTGAAACAAGTGAAACCTAACGTTTCCTGGCTCGGTGTCCTGGAGCGCTTGAGCCGCTAATGACATTTTATGAAGAGTGCAGTGCAAGTTCAGTATTTATCAGATATTGGAGACTCCAGGCAGGAGATGAACCTTGCCTGAGGAGTAGACTACCTGTACCTAAAAAGGTAAGTGACAGCTGAAGCCCCTTCTGCAGTTGAGGAGTTTGCAATGTCCTGACTTGAGTGGCTTCTCTGCTGTCTGCTACGGGCTGAGCCCACACTGCGGTCCTTTTCTTAGTGGAGGATCTAATTATCTGTCTCTAGACTCTGCTGCTTAATTTCACAAATCAATGGAAGCATCCTTCTGGCACAGGTGACTGAAGGTAGGCAGAGTGTCCAAAACTTATTGGGAATCAACAGACTGACAAAGGGCGCAGACAAGCCTCCCTTCCAAAGGAAAAACAAGCTGCCCTCTCCACCCCCACCACGGAAGGCCAGCATTTCAAGGGCAAAAAACAAAGCAGAAAGTCATTTGACATTACCCTTGCTGCAGTGACGTGCTCTGGGAACTCTGGTGCCGAACCACAGATGAAAGCAAGGCGGCTAAATGGGAGAGAGGGAAAAGGAATTAAAAATAAGCAGCAACTGCTGGGCTTTTGGTCCCTGGTGAGGCAGCATTACAGCAATGCTGAAGTGTCACAGCACTGGTCAGCTTTGTGGCACCATTTTTCTGCCTGTAAAAGCTTTGTTCAGGCAAAGATGGAGGGGGAAGCAAAACAAGATACACGATAAGAGAAAGGACCCATCAGTTGTGTGCAGCATTGCAAGAGAGCACAAGAAAGGCCTCCCACTGCAAACACTTATTTTAAGTGGCACTTCCAGCTAGACATGACAATTTAATATGGATACACTCAGAGCATCCCACCTCTTTTGGAAAACAGCGTGACCGAAAGGCAGAGGGGAGGAACAGGCGGTCTAAAGAACACTCTGGTGCGCTCTCTTAATTCTGAGCACTAACTGACACTGCTAGAAGGATCCTTTCCAGCCCTCTGGGCCCTCCAAAAAGGGGAGGGCAGCTATTACACAACATTTACCAGGTGACTCTCAGCAACTTCTACTAAGCCTTACAAAGTTTCCACTCCAAAAAGAGAGAAGGAAAACAAGGCGTACTGACAGTAACTCACTGGCTCTGTAGCTCCCAAGCAGACACCACAACGCCAAGTGAAACACAGTGAACTGGGAGAGCGGGGCAGGTTGAGCAGATTTGGTTTTAACACTCCCATGTCTGGCTTTTCACCATCGCAAACATGCCTCTTCCTTCTAGACAAGGGGAGCGGAGGAGCTACGTAGCTAAACAAGTAACACCAGCGGAATACGGGAATTAGAAAAATGTATTCATGCTTTTCAGAGCGACATATGTACAAGCTAACGTTCACCAAAACAGTGAAGCTGTGTTATCATTCCAATACAAAAATATTCAAAGAATGAGTGGTTTACTACAACTTAAATTACACTTCGAGTGTAGCGTCAGCATTCTTTAGAAAGGAGCTGGGCCTGCACTGTTAATTAGCAGAAAGGGATGAAGGCCTAAAAACGCGTGCTCAGGGATTTATCCCTGTGTTATCTCCGGGATAACAATACGCTTGCTGGATCAATTTGCTTAATTAAAAGACAGACCGTGCACAGCTTCTTTGCAGGAACATTATCTTTTTCACCCACCAGCCAAAACATGACCCCTACAAGGGACTGGAAAGACCTCTTAAAGTCAGACGTACTTAACCACCTCGCTTGCTGAAGCTGCGGTTCACCAAGGTCACACTCACCCGGCACAGAAACCAAACCCTGATGTGAAGCCAGGGCGCCGAGACCGCCAGTCCGCTCCCGTGACAAACACCCTGCCAGCTTCCCAGCCCAGCGAGGAAGGGAGGAGGTTGACGGAGTCCCTACACACCCCCCGTTCCCTGGATTTTTCTGAAAGGGTCATACCAGGCCAGGAAAAAGTGGATTCTCCTTTTTGTTAATGTTTCTTCCTCCCCTGCCCCCCAGCTTTCTGGCTGCTCCTCGGCTGATGCTGGTAAAGTCGCTCCTCTTGCGCTGCCTTCACCTCTGCAGTTTTCCCCCACGGGGTCCGAGCCGTGGATAAATCAGGGCCACGAGCCGGCCGGGGGCCGGAGCACCGGTCCTGCGTGGGGAGGCCGCGGGGGCTCGCTGGGCCGCGGAGGGGACGGGCCGCGCCGCGCCGTTGCAATTGCCGGCGGTGGAGACCCTGCCCCGCCGCCTCCCTCCTTCCCTCCCCCGGCCGGAGCAGAGCCCGGAGCGTCCCGTCCCGCCCCGCCCCGCCCCGCCTCACCTCACCTCACCTGCCGCCCGTCGCCGGGCCCCCGCCGCCGCCACCACCGCCGCCGCCATCGCGGTGACCCCGACCCCCGCCCCGGAAGCGGAAGCGCCCGGCGGGGCGAGGGGGCGGGGCCATGGCGGCGGAGGCGGCGGAGCGGCAGCTGGCGCTGCTGCGGGAGGAGCGGGAGGCCGAGCTCGCCGAGAGCAGGTACCGCCGGGCCGCCTGCGGTGGGGAACCTTGCTGGCTTGCCCCTATAGAGCCTGCTGCCACCTATAGCAGCCCTGGCGCACCGATCCCCGCGCGGCCTGCTGTCACCTATGGGAAACGCTGCCGGACTCACCCCTATAGGGCCTGCTGTCACCTATAGGAAACCCTGCTGGACTCACCCTATAGGACCAGCTCACCCCTGTGTGAGTCGCTCTTAGACTCACCCTTTAGGGCCTGCTGTCATGGGCAAACCCTGACAGACATACCTATAAGAAAGCCTGCTGACTCACTGCTGTAGGAGCTCCTGCCACCTGTGGGAAACGTGCTGTCGCCTATAGGAAATGCTGCTGTGCTCACTCCTATATAACCAGCACATCCCAACAGGAACCCCACCTGTAGGAAACCCTGCTGGACTCACGCCTATAGGACCAGCTCATCTCTGTAGGAATCCCTCTCAGTCTCACCCTTGAGGGCCTGCTGTCACCTATAGGATCCAAGCTCATGTCAGCAACACCTTGGGGCCCCCCTTCTCCTCCCCCAGGCCCCGGGGGGGTGCGGGGATCCCGCAGCCCCCACCCAGCTCTGCCCTCCTGCCCCGGGGCTTGAGCTGAAACCAAATCCCACCGGACTCACACGGATTCGTGGCGCCAGGGAGGGTGGGGGTGTCACCAGGTCCCCCCGGGTTGCTTGGGGCTTGTCAGGGGTGCAGGCACCCCCACTTCTGGGGCTGGTAAGGCCTGGCCTTACCCAGCCCCCAGGATGGAGGGTGCCAGGAGACAGGACGGAGCCATCCCACGGCTGCCTGAAGTTCCCTGATACTTCAACTCCCTACAGACCAACCTACAGGAAACAAGCCAGACTGGGGGGCTAAGGAGAATAAACCTGGAGGTTTTCTGTTTTGTTTTGATCTATACAAAACCAGAGACACCTCCCCCAGGAGAGACTGTGGAGCAAACGCGGCTGCTGCAGCAGACTTTGGGCCCAAAGGACAGCAGTCTGCAAAGCTACTGCCCGTACTTTGCGCCACAGTCACTTGTAGCCTGCAGGTCTGTGCCAGACGGCCGCTCCTCTCCCCTGTGCAGCCAGGTGTGTGGTGCTTGTCGGAGGTTAGCACAACTTTGTGTGAAAAATGGCAAATCTTCCATTTTAGCACTTATATGGGATAGGGGAAAATTCAGGTTATTCTCTCCTGGGTCGTGGGACGTGGGTAACTGGGCAGGTCCCTCCTTTTCACACCCAGACGGGAGATGGGAAAATACACAAAACAGATGTTACGTCTTCTCCAGGCTGCGTGAACATCGCCCCGTTTCTCAAAATAAGCCTGTGGAAGCCAATCTAGTTACATCACTACAAAGTGATCGCGTAAGCCAATACTTCAACAAGCTGATGTCTCTTTTGCCGTCGTCCTTCCCTTTCTTTTACATCTCCTCCCCCTGTCTTTTTCTGTTTTGTCATCTGAAGCTTTGAATCTCAGCTTCAGTCCAGCAAATGTTTTTCACGCCTGTGTGTGGTTTCCAGGGCATGGCAGGAAAGCATCTCCCTGAAGGAACTGCAGCGCAGAGGTGTCTGCTTGCTAAAGCTCCAAGCTGCCCACCAGAGAACCGGCCTCTATGGACGGCTGCTCGTGACGTTTCAGCCTAGGAAACATGATTCAGATGCCGAGCTGCCCTATAACAGTTTTGGGCCTGGTAAGTGATACTCCTGTTGGTGCAAAGTAGGTAAAGTAAGAGATGACCCATGTCTTCTTCCTAACATCTTTCTAATATGGTATTTACAGAGACTGAGCAATTGATGCAAAAAAGGAAGGGAGAAAATGTTATTGCTACAGAATGAATCTAGAGAAAAACAGCCTCTTTTTCCCTCCGCTTGTTACGGACATATGTGTGGCACCAGGAAATAATGCCAGTGATTAAAGAACTGGCTTTCCTCCTTCTGAATCCATAAAAACAAAGCCTTGGTCTCTTTGTCGTTAAAGATTTCGTGGCATTCTTTATACAAGCCAAAGTGTTCACGCTTATGTCTTGTGGTAGATAAGGAGCTTTTGTCACTTACACTTCAACTGCAAAAAGGGAAAGTGGATTTTCTTTTTCCTTCCTGAGTTGCCATATTTCCACCCTTCCCTGTACTGTTATTTTTGGCAAGGAAGAGAAAGAAGTGAAGTATGTACCGTTATTAGTTGACACGCCTGGACTTCTGTTGGAGAAATACAGACTGACATCAGCCAGTGCCCTTTTCACTTGCGCCTCACCCTCTGCCATCACTTCCATGAAAACACGACCAGGAGTGTCAGAGCTGAGCTGTGGCCGGTATCTGAGGAAGGCGAGGACGCTGTCTGCCGTGCTGTAACCAGCTGTGCAGGCTTACCCCTCAGAAGAACTCGGGTTTGACTGTGAGTGAATCTACAGTACACCTCTATTTTTGCCCTGCAGAGACCCTTCTTCTCCTTTCCTTAGGCAATGAGGATATTGCCTTGCACTGTCCAAAACTGGTCCACAGAGAGAAGCTGGCTGCACCAGATAATTTCCTGGTTTAGTTTAGTAATTTTCTTGGTTTAGTTTGCTAGATCATTGAGCTTACTAAGCGGGTGCATCATGGGGAGCCAGACTCTTTCTGACTCTGCGACTCTTCTGGTCGCAGAAGGAACTGTTTAGAGTGTGTTGAAGTTCAGTTTATTGATGCATTCTTTGTCACCCAGGCCTCCAAGCTGCTGACCTTTGAAATTAAAATGACTCATTGCAGATTAGGGTCTCAGCCTCGAGAGCACCTGCCAGTGCTCTTCAAAGAGAAATTACATTGCCGTAGCGGTAAATTATTCCTGGGACACAAGCATTTTAACGTAAGAGCTGATGGACCTTACAGAGGAAAGCTTCCCATAGTTTGTAGATCCGAAATTTAATCCTCAATGAATGTGAGCCCCAACTAAGTTAAAAACTAGTCAAACATCCTGCTCAAAATCTCCATTTCACCATTACACTATGTAATTTCACTCTCTTTCATCATCTCACAGTGACTGTGAAAAGCTGTAGTGAGTCCTTAAAAATCTCTGGTCTTTCTTAGTTCTGCTGACTGGCATATAGCAGTCATCTGGGAGGCACATATTGTCATGCAGAGCCCTTGGCTATTATCAAAAAATAAAATGGATGTAAAATGGTTTGTCTGAGAGTTCAGAGAGGGCAGGTTCTCCCAAGGTCTTTGTGAAAGCATGTTGGCTTTCTGAGCAGCTCTGGCTATGGGGAGCACTGCTGGTCTCCACCCCAAGACCTGTGGTGTGTGGAGATCTGAAGGCAGCTGGTTAGTTGCTGTCTGGTGTCTTCTCAGTGCTAATTGTCCTTTTGCTCCCTCCTGCTGTGTGCTTTCTGTCAGATAAGAGAAGGATATTCTCCGTTTATGGGCTTGACACAAATTCTGACCTTGGCAGGAAACACGGTGCTAGAGCTGTGGTTGGTGTAGGTGGTCCTGCTGGTCTCCCAAAAGAGCTTCTCTTCCAAATGTTTGCCCCACTTCACGCTCTCTCTTCAAACTTGTCTTTGCAGGGGACATTGTGGGCCTTTACGATTCAGCTGGCCAGGCTGATCCACTCTCCACCGGCATTGTAACACGTGTCACCTCCAAAGCAGTGACTGTTGCCTTTGAGGAATCTCGAGATGGCATGCTGAGTGTGGACCGAGAGAGCTCTTACCGCCTGCTGAAATTAGCCAACGATGTCACCTACAACAGGCTGAAAAAGTAAGTGCCACGGGGTTGCAGCTCACCTTCGGTCACGCTGCTTGGGGGTGCAAAAGCCAATTGAAAATTGCCAAGTTTATTCTGGAAAAGCTCTTCTGAGACAGATCTCAGTTTACTTCACTCGGCTTGGTTTCTCTCCTTTCCTATCTTATTCCTCTTACTCCTGTAGTAGCTCCCTTAGGGGAGGTATCCACCTTTTGGCTGTGCCTTTCTTTTTCTGCTAACTACTGAGGGAACCCATACTGAGATAACTCAGTGTTATGCTACAGTGTCACAACAGCCTAAATTTATGTGCTGAAAAGGCTCAGCACAAGATCTGACTATCAAACTGGAGTAGTAGTAGAAAGTGGAAGTCTGGCCAGCGTAAGGGATGCGTGTGTGAGGGCTGCGGCATGCAGCAATTTGCTAGGATTATCCTATTCGATAGGATTGTGGAGTAACATTTTTCAGCTTTGGAAGAGTTGAATCTGTGCCCACAGTCTTCTTTCACTGGGCCCTAAGGTGCACAGGCACCTCTGAAGGAATTCATGCTGTGCTTGTAACCTGGCTATTTTCTTCTTTGGCAGAGCTTTAAATGCACTAAAGCAGTATCACAGTGGTCCAGCCTCTGATCTGATCAACGTCCTCTTCTTTTCTTCTGATCCAAGCGCATTCAGTGAAACAAGTAAGGATGCTTCTTTATAAGACTCTATAGCAGACTGATGGCAGATGCTGGATTGATCTTTCTAGAGAAATTTTCTCACCTTTAGGGTCAGAGCCCCTGAACCTTCACAGCAAAGTACATGCACCGAGACTGCTACTGGTTTTAGTGTGCCTTAGCACGTGAAGCTGAGAGTTACACAGGTGGAGAGCTCTTTTGGATGGACTGGTGAGAGCAGATGAAGTTGCTGCTCTCATGCAGGTTTTAAGCAAAGATATGGAAAGTTATTGTGGGGAAAGGGGAGGGGGGAAATCTTCACTCTCCAGAGCAATCAGTGAAGCCTGAAGTTCCCTACCCACAGGATAAGGGCTCTGTGCTCTGTCCCTGCCTGGTTAGGAGGGTGCTCACCTCTTCAGATGTCACATCTGACACAGGCAAAGAGCCAGAGCCCTAAGTGATGGCTGTGCTGCCATTACTCCTCTTCCAGTCCTCCAAGTCCTGTCTCTGGGTCTGACCAGCTGAGAAGGGTGCTTGTGGTCTGTCAGTTCAAGACCCATTCTTTGAAATTGCCCATGGGAACACAAATAACTCTGATCTTTGTGAAGTTTTTATCCACGTCAAACATGCAGCTTACTTTGCTCCAGGAAAAACCCAAGTATTGAATGTGAGTAATAGTGATGTTGCAACTGGCAGCATTGAACACTTACTTTTCATACTGGTTTATGGGTCACTGGACACACTTTGCTCATGTAAAGACCCTTATCATCGCTGGAAGAGAGGCTATTCAGCTAGCTAATGCTCACTTTTCTCAGAGTGTACCAAGTAAAGCTGAATTCTGGCATAAAACAGGCAGGATTTGTGATGGGGGAATTTGTTTGCACACATTCATGAGCCTGAAATTCAATTTAGTTTATGAGACATTTCTTATTTGCTTCCTGCCCCTATCCCATTCATAAACTTCAAAGATCAGAAACTGCCAGTGCTGCTTCTATATTGAAAATCCAATAACTCTGCACTCATGGGAATTAAGTGACTGTGGAACTACTGCAGTTTGAAACAGCATGGGAACACTTGTATTTCTATTTTTACAGCCTTCTGATTGTGTTCAGTCAAGTTGGAGATGTGCAGGCTGCTTTGGTTTCATCAAATACTTAAAACCTCATAACTTGGTTTTACCAACAGCTGTCAAAAATTGCATATATGTAGAATCCCCTTTTACTCAGATGTTTTTTGATGTGAATCTTTGGAAAAATGAAAGAATAAATTACACAGCTTACCCTTTCAGAGAAACCATGGGGAAGCCAAAGCCTCTGATCAGCAAAATATCTGAGTGCTCAGCAACTGCTAATGAATATTATCCTTGACAGAAGGGAAATATCATCCGGGCTGCAAAAATCGGGGAACGAAGGCAGAGGGTGGATTAAGCTGCCTAGCAGGATCGGGCTGGCAGTCTGTACCTAATCCGTGTAGAGAGCTCAGGTCTCTCCTCTCACCACTCAGCAGCATGCCACGGGTGAAGCCATCCATCCCTGCCTGGTTCCTTGCTGGCCAGGGTTCTGCTCAGTTTCCTCCCCACCGCAGCTCCTTGCGCTCTGTGCTTGCTGTTGCAGCTTTTCTCTTACTTTGAGTGCTGTATTTGGTTGTCCACAGTGGTTTGCCTCTTTCACATACACACTCCCATTCCCTGCAGTATACCTTCTGGCACAATATACCAAGGACAAAGAATTAATGTTAGTGAGTCATATCTCCATAGTTTTAAGCACTGAGCTTAGTCTGAGTCAAACCTCTTAGCCTTTTGGCTACCTAGGGACCCTGTTGTACTCAGGGTTTTTATATTAGATAGAAGAATTAAATTTTAATGAACTAACTTTCTTAGGAGCTTCAACTCTGCTTTTTCCCTGGTGGTAGCAGAACTGCCTCTCTAATAAAGAAGAATTCCTTTTCACTAAATTGCTCAGATGTGCCAAACTAAGCACAGAGATGAATTTTACATCTCCCCAGCCCTGAGAGGATTGATTGATACAAACATTCAGCCACATTAGACAGACAGAGGAGGTGCAATATGAGAAGGCAGCATATCACCTGAGAACAGCAAAATGCTCTGGCAGGGTGGAAAGACCTGCCATTTACCTTCTTAATTTATAGCTCCTTTCTCCCCAACTAGAACGATGTTATTCTAGCCAGGAATTAAATAGTAATGACTTTAACTTCAAATAGGTCCTGCAAGGTGCCTTGAACTGCCAGCCTCCACTGAGTTGAAGGGGAGGGCACTCAGCAGCTGGCTGGATAAATCCTGTCTCTTTTGCTTATATGATAGCACATGCAGATCCCCAGGTGTCCTGTAAACCTTAGGACACGGGAACGTGTCCCTGCAAATAGTATGGAAACTCGCAGATGCGTGGACTGTCTGCGGAAGGCAGCAAGTGTTTCCCAGGTGCATGCTCTGACATGGAAGGATAGAAAAACCTCACAGCATTTCAAGCTGCTTCTCCTCTGTGACACAGTACCTCCTTTCATGACCAAGCATCTTTTAGCCTGGTTTCTTAGGGAGATGCTTCCCAGTATCTGTGTCATCCCATCCATTACCTGATTTCAAACAAACCCATCAGGAGTCTCAGCGTTAATAAGTTCTGTACGTCTCATAAAACTGGCTGTCTAGACACATCTATATTAACGCCATTCCAGGATGCAATATAAGCTCCACTTCAATCAGAAACCCAGAAAGCCAGGAGAAGGAGTAAGACCATATAAACACCTGACCAGAGAAAAAGCTAGCACTGACACTTGTGTAGGAAAAGAAGAGGAAGGCCCAGAGTAGATGAGATCCATACCTAGGAGGAGCATTTGTCACTGTCTTCTGTACAAACGGTGGGGAAGAACCAAATTACAAGGAGTTCGAGAAGTAGAAGGGTCAGTGGAAATCATAAGCACCCAGCTCTATGCCTGGATGTTCAAGGGTGTTCTCCCAAGGGCAAAATAGGCTCCAGCAAGTGATACGTGCAGCAGCAGGATCCTAAATCTAATTTTTCAAGTGTGGTGAAAAAATTAGAAGCCTCATTTTTCAAGCGTGGGAGTCTCAGGGCTTTTAGGTGGGTTCTGATACCACTGTGCATTTTCATAAAGCGTGTAGGGACTTGATATCAAATCGGTTAGAAACTGGTCAGCAGGTTCAAGTGTTAAGGGGTGTGAACTGAAAGGGCAACAGATAGACAGCCAGTCTGTGCCAGCTTCATGTCCTCAAGAACGCAGGCTGTAGGTAGCCAGGCTGCAGCACGCAACGCAGAGCTGAAACACAGAACGCTCACCAGTACCATTGAAAGATGCAAGATGCAGTGGTTCTTTCCAGCAGCAAAGCTAGTGGAGCCATCCTCTGCTCTGCTGGTGCTTTCTGCTGGTGGCTGTTTCCCAACATGGAGATTGTAACCTGGAGGGAAAGGGGAAAAGCATCTGTTTGGTTGTTTTCTTCCCAAAAGGTTGGTTATAGAGAGTCTCTTTAGGGCACACCCAAACAGAGTTACATTATCCTTGTGGCCTATCTGGTAAATAGCTTTATTTTTTTATTTTTTGCTGTGCTGCGTTGTGATCTCGTGACTGGATCGCAGTTGTCTGGGTTATCTTGGGAGACCAGGCTGCCAAATGCTGTGCCTGGAGGATCAATAGTAAAGTCTGTGTCATCCCGGGAGGGTGCCTAAATCCAGTTGCCGACCAATTAGGTTGACAAGGAGTCTGATAAAGCCAATGGAAACTTGGTTTTGAAGTGTGGCTACTGGTATCTGACCAGCGCATGATATTGGCTTACTAAAAAAACCGTCAGTATGCACAGAAGGGTAATAATGACAAGAACAATTTAGTGCCCTTTTACCCAACCCCTGATGACTGGCAGAGTTGCTGCTGCTATGCTGATTTGCACACAGCTGTTTCTCACAGTGTCAGGAAAATTCTGCTCATCCTGATGAATCCCTCCCAGTAGTAATGGGTGCAGGCATGACTCCCACTGGAACAACGTCCTGGAGCATGTTTTTTGGGAGTGGGCTTGTGTAAGATGGTTGTCGGTAATTGGGAAAAAAATGCCAGGCTTTTGACCCGAAGAAGCCTGAAATTAGTTTGTACCAGCCTTCTCATCCCATGGTCTTTACAGGCAACAGGAAATCTCACAGCTAGTGGGTTCTCACACCATTGCTACTGAAAGATGCTTGGGTTGCCCCCTAGGTCTAGCCAGGAGTATGTTGGGTTCAGCATTGAGCAGGGCCAGGCATGATAAATGTTTGGGGATCTGAACTGTGAGGGACAGCCAGGGGCTTCAGATTTGGTTCAGAAAGCTGGTGGCTCCCTATCAGATGGTAAGTGGCAGGGGTATGTTGGAGGCTGTCTCTCCTACACAAAGGGCATAGCTGCAGTGCTACTGGAGATCATGAAAAATGTCCGTGCACTCTCACAAGCCCACACCCTTTGCAGGGCCAGCGTGGCCAGAAGGATTGTATTTGCTGAAGTCGTGCACCGAATCTGTGCTTCTCTTCTCTCCTCCTGAGCGGCTGGGATTCCGCATAGGTTGAGGCGTTACCTATAGCACTGCACATCAAAGCCTGAGTCCTTTCAAAACACTTAAAAAATGCAACTCAGAATAAATATCCTTGGCATAACACAAAAACACTAGACAGGCTCTGGGAAGAATAACCTATGGAGTAGTCAAAAGGAGCATATGAAGGTATCACCAGTGGGTAGATGGGATCTGCAGCTAAGAATGGGATGGGTTCCCACCACAAAGCACCTCCACCCTTTACCTTGCTGCCTCCAGAAAGATACCACGTGGGAGAACAAGCTTTCTAAAAGGCAAACTCTGAACTGAACAGGATTTCTGCTCTTGTCGGACTCTCTGTGAAGCAAAATCCAGAAACCCATCCATAAGAAATGCTCTGCTTGGCTCCCTTCCACTTTAACCTGCATTCATGGCCCAGAAGCATTAGAGCTTTCACACCAGAAATCTCCTACAAGAAACCTTTCCCTGCTCACAGCTGCTGTCTCACAGCATATATGCAGGGACCCCTGCACCCGAACATGGTTGTGGATGTATAGAGAGGCTTTGCTTGCCAGCAGAGGCCAGCATTGCTCTGCTCGCTGGATGGACACATTCCCTTTTCTTTCAGAAATAAGGTTATGCCTTATTATAGGCATAATCCTGTGCAGATCACTAATAGCTGCCAGGTCTCTCCTGTAGTCCCAGTCTAGAAAAAGCGAGGGGATGTTCGTCTCTATGCCCAGACGTGTCTGGCTCATGTGGTCACGTGGAATGCAAAAGGCATGGCTTATATCTAATTATGCCTATTGCTGTAAAAAGACATTTGAGAAGAGAAAGGACAATGAAAAAAAGCCTAGTTAAAAGTCCCCAGTAAAAGCCGACCCAGCAGGCAGAGCACTGGGGAAGTACCAGGGATTTGTAGCAAAACTTCCTCGCCTTCTCAGCACCAGTCCAGCGCACGTGACAAGTCACTTGCAAAAATCCCAAATGCTCCTTGTCCCTCTGTCTTGTGATACCTCTTGTCATCACAGAGGCCATGAAGAGGCCCTTGAGATGATGGGAAAAACTAAGCAGTCCAGACAACTCAGCTGCCAAATACTTCATAGGGAGAGCAGGGAAAGTTCTTTGTTTCAGGCTTAATTACCTACTTGGATTTTGTCCAACAGTGTTTGGCTGCAGCGGTTGTACTGTAGAGGCGCTGGTCATGGGGTCCAGTTTGCTCTCGGTGACCAAACACACTGATGGTGAGGAATATACTTTGGAAGGTGTGTTGAGAAGTGGGAGGCCTCCAGCTCTGGAGAACTTGAGCTCTTCCTCCCAGGAGGGACTGTTCCCATCTGCGTTCGGTGCAAAGACCCCTTTCCTGCACTTGAATATCCCCCTCCTACTCACTTCTTCACCTGAACTGCTGGTACTGTGCAGAAAAGTGCCTCGAGGACCAACCTTGATGACCAAGGTGATTTTTTTTTTCCCTTCAATGCTACACTACTAAATCAAGTTGCACATCAGGGGCTGAGTTTACCTGACCACCAGCAAGACCCATCCCAGCCAGGCCCAAGGATGCAGATTTACATTCATGCTCTCCGTGGTCTGCATCAGGGGGCTGAGATAGACAGCCTTGGGCAGAGCAGGAGGCAGCAATGCAGAGTTGATGCCACAGGGCTAGAGCTGGGTTAATGGGTGTCTGCTGGGAGCATCTGCAAATCCTAGACTGATTGCTTATAAAGAGCTCTTGGGCTAGCTCTGATGGAGTGGATAAACTGCATTTCTTCAGGTGAACCTACTTAGAGCCCAGCTGGTAGATAGGGAAGAGTTTAGAGGAGCCACAGCATCCCTTAAAAGGCTCTGCCCTCCTCCTCACCACTAACATGCCCAGCCCAGAAAAGAGGCACATTTCCCAGCTTGCCCACGCAGCAACTTTTGGCAGCATGTGATTAAAAGGGAAGAGGGTGTGCATGCATGTGGAGAAACCTGTTTCTGATCTCATTCCTTGAGCAAGGAAATATCAATGACTCCTACGTTCCGGCTGTTCCTCATTGTGGGAAATGCCTTTCAGTTTTTAAAGCTATTCTTTCTTTTTCCCCAGCCCATGGGATGCTTCCTAGTCTTCTCGTAGTCATTTGCACACTAACTCAAAAATTACATGTAAAGCAAGAGGCAGGTTAACAGGAAAAAGTACCGTTAGTCCTGTTTCTCTCTCCTCACCAAGCATCTTTTTAACAAATGTTACTTGTTTAACCCAGACACCTCATTTAGTTGTGCTGCTTCAAAAGTCAGTGCCAGAGGTTACATGGGAATTGCACACAAGTTAACCTGCCTAAGACCAGAAGAAACTTTTGCTTTTAATGCTTTTAATCAAGTCCTTAACGCAAAGATAGCGATAAAACACATGATGCCCAGCAGGGAACGATGCCCAGAGATTTGTCTTACATAAGCTTTCATGGGAACATTATTTTCAGTAAACCTCATGTAATGAGTCATCATCTCTGCTCTAATTAATTTCCATAATGAACAAGGAGATTAGCAGCAGGATTATGAGGGATGAGAATAAATATGGGTTTAAATCAGATAAATCTGGGAGGTAGAAAGCAGCTTGTGAGAATTCGGTCTTCTGCAGTGAAACCAATTCTCTTGTAATGCAATTTGCATATTCTTTTCCCTTTTTTCCTTTCTGATTATTAAAGCTCAAACTAATTTTAGTTTTCATCATTTATATTGCCAGTTTCTATCTTTTTCCTGCCTTCCCTTTCAGTCATTGTTGAACAACACAGGACCGCTCTTCTCTGCTCACAGACGCTGTAGTTCTCTCTGCTGCTTTTTCACTGGTGCTGTGTTGGGTTTGTCAACCGGAATGGGAGAGATTTGTTTGCAAGATCAACTACTTCCTCCCCTCTTTTTATTGAAGGTTTACTGAATATGCTGTCTTACCTTTAAAATAAACCCAGAGCACCCTCCACACCCAGGAGATACTACATGTTTGATGTTATAGCAAGTAAATGCCTCTTTAAATGCTGAAAAGCGTCAATACAGCCTGGCTGTGTTCACAACTGAATGCTTGCTCCTTCTGAAATATAGCGGGGTAGGAGAGAGAAGGGGGAAGACACAGATGCAGGATGGGTAGCCTGTTCTTTTTGAAAGCATAACAAGCCTTACTTTTACCAGTCCGGGCTCTTTTAGCCACCTAGGTGGTTCACAGCGTACCTTCCTCCCAAGAAGGTTATTCTCATTGTCACGTTGATTTGGGCTAGCTACCGAGAGCTGCTTATTTGTATTCATGAATTGTGCTGCTCAGCAAGCACACAAGTTAGGAGCGAGGTCCAAGTGAATCTCTTGCTGTCTCTCCAGAGCTTCTAAAGTTTTACAATGACTCGCTGGATGCATCGCAGAGGGAGGCTGTCTCCTTCTCACTGGCGCAGAGGGAGCTTGCCATCATCCATGGACCACCTGGCACAGGGAAGACCACAACACTAGTAGAGATCATCTTGCAAGCTGTACAGCAAGGCCTGAAAGTGAGTATCAGTGGCAGGACTGTAGTGGCAGTGATTACCTTGGTTTACTTTGCAAACTCATTGGGCTTCATGGCAGCTGGAGCAGATCCAGTAGCTGCTGTGCTACACTGCAGAGTCTGGCTTGGCTTGCGAAGACCAGGGTGTTTCCCCTGTCAGCTGAAATTAGGTGCAAATAGAAGCTTCAGAGCTCAGGTTTGCTATTTATTGAAGACCCAGCACTAGTGCTTCAAAGCAAGGCAAGAATTGCCTTTGGTGTCTGGAGGCTATGGAGATGTCAGTGGTTTATTCCCCGTAGATATATGTTGGTCTCCCTCTCTCTGCTGAGTGCCTTCCTGCTCGGACACTGTTGCTCCAGTGTTTGGCTGTCCTTGGCAGTAACAAGCACTTGGTTTCTCCCCTTGCAGGTCCTGTGTTGCGCCCCCTCCAACGTTGCTGTGGATAATCTGGTGGAAAGGCTGGCTGGCTACAAAGCTCGTATCCTGCGGCTTGGGCACCCTGCTCGCCTGCTGGAGCCCATCCAACAGCACTCCTTGGACGCAGTCTTGGCCCGCAGCGACAATGCCCAGATAGTGGTGGATATCAGGAAGGACATCGACCAGGCCTTTGTACGTGTCCCTGCAACATGCCCGGTGTGGGTTACCTGAATGCCAGCTCTCTAGATTAGCAGTACCTGATCTGCTAGCCAGGCAAGCTACTTCGTCTCTAAAACTAAGGAACAGTTCTGCCTCTTCTTGCATGTTCTTAGAAGACAATCACTGCAGCCAGGTGCTCTGGGTTGCCCCAAAATCAGTGGCTAGAAGCAAGTCACAGTGACTAGTCCTGATGTGAGCCATAGGCAGCATGCAGCCAGCCTGCACCCTGGTTAAACCTGGTATTTGTGGGTTTAGGGCACCATGACCCCACAGTGATGCTCCCTGTCTGGATCCTACTGCATAGAGGCCTCTCTTTGTGGTCAGTCAACAGTAGAAAGGCCACTTCAGGGGAGAGGAAAGGAAAAAATAGCATAGTGCAGGGGACTCACGGTGACAGCTGGAGATGCGTGTGGCCTGGACTAATCCCATTTACTCTGATTGGGATGCATTTAACCTGGCCTTGGAGAAAAGGAACTGGGGTGCAAGCCTGGCAATTTTAGAAATGGCAAAGGCTTCCAGCCTGAAAAGGTGTCTCACAGAGAGCCTCTCTACCAGGGGCTGCCTGAGCCTCCTCGGTCATCTGCCACCAGTGCTTATCTTCATCGAGCTGTAGAAAGAGCTGAGGGCAAAACTCCTAGCCGAATTCCTCATTGAAGTGGCAAAATCATAGTCATTACTGCTGCGTGGGGAGATGCTGCAGGGCCCTGCTCTCCAGATTATGTCTGGCATTGTTCATGCAATCCTCTTCACCAGAGAGCAGGAGAAACATTCACATCATTAATTCACTTCCTAACAAGATGTCTGGCTGTCCTGACACTCCCTCCCACTCTCAGCCACCTCAAGTAGAAAGCAGAGTACACTATAAAAATGCATCCTTAATTTCTTCTTTCACAACCTGATTTTCCTAAACTTAATTTACAAAGTAGCTCTTTTACTTGAGATGATAGGTTTTGATACTAGTTAGATATTTTTCCCCCCTCCCCCTTCTGGTGGCAGCATTGTCCAGAAGCCATTTTGCAGATACATCCAGCTCAAGAGAGATCCTGTCTTGATCAAAGATGCAGGAGGGCATCGTCATAGCCCTGCCCACATGTTGTGTCATGCTTGCCTAAGTATATTGCTCTGCCCTTCAGTAAGGCACTATACATTTACTTTTTTAAATGATGCAGACCAAACATGGCTTTCAGCTCCACAAACATTAATCTGCAGCCACCACTGCGGCAGCAGCCTCAGTTTTCCCAAACGTGGTTATGCATCATCCAGTGTTTCTGTTGCTGAGCAGCTGGGGAAGTCACTTGGCAGACAAGTTGTTCTTGCACATAATGTAAGGAAAGGAGAGGGCATCCGAGGGCTGGGTAAAGTTGTACTTGCAGCTGAGAGGCAAGTTCATGAAGGAGAGGTACTTATCTGCTAGGATGGAGACCCGGCTGTAGTCACAGCTCTACACCAAATCTTTTTTAAATTTATTTTCCATCTTTCTCACTAGTGGTTAGTTTTCCCTTTCGTCTCCTTCCAAGGCACTTTAAAAGGTGGGAGGAGGTTTTTTTTCCCACTGTTTCCATAGTAGAAGGAAAATAAGGGAGAAAGCAGAGCTTTCAGCGCTAAGGTCTCCATCTGCTTGCTTCCTCCCTAGAGGAAGGACTGGCCAGCAAGGCTTGTTCTGCCCTAAATACCAAAGGAAAACCCAAGAGCTAACATACTGCTGCAATTCAGCTTGCATAGCAATGCTTTGAGCTGCCCATGATCAGGTCTTTCATAAAAGACGGACCTGACTCATTAGCATCTCTTTCTCTCTCCGGGCTACAGAGAGCTCACATCTGAGGTCCTGGCCCATCTTTCCCTCATCCTACCTCAGTTTCTCCCCGGTGATGTCCCCTACTTGCCCCGAAATATTTTCTTCCTTTGTCCACTCCACATTTTGACTCTTCTCATTCCTTTCCTTTCCCACTATTGCCAACCACAGGAGAACTAGTAATATAAATGAAAACCCATCCTCTCTTTGCACATTTTCTACCCCTTTGTGTCTCCTTCCCTCACTTGTTCAGGCTTCAAGCTTTCCAGAACATCATCTTCTAGATACTCTTTGCTCCAACAAGGGTGCAATCCCACAGTACCTGAGCAAGAAAGGCAGCACAGCTCCAGTGATGCTGAGCAGGGTCAGACAGCAGTCCAGATCACCAGACAGGTCCAGAGTGATGAGGCAGGTCTGCAGCCAACCCAGGAAGGAAGCCAGGCCTAGAACACAAACCCTATAGCATAGGGAAGGGGCAAGGTCTGGCCTTAAATGCAGCTCCCAGACCAATGAGTGTGTGGGTGCCTCCCAAAGGAGGCAGATGAGGACAATTAGAGCCTGCTGGCACCCACAGAGCCCTAACGAGGAGTGAGTGGGATCCAGGCTCACAGTGTGCCAAGCAATATCCTTGGGCTGACTGACAGTGCTCTGCTACCTCTGGGCTGGGCTCCATGCTCCCTCAGCTGCTTTCAGAGTCGGATGTCTGGATCTTAATGTCACCAGCCAACATCAGAAAACAGTTGCTGTTGTTAATTTACTAACTAGATCTTTTTTGCGGATCAGACATTAAACTTGGCCCTACTGGCACCATCAGTTTTGCTCTCTAATCTTCCTCTGTTTCTAGCAGAGAGGAAGTGGATGCTAATCTGCTTTGTCCCTTCAGCTCAACGAATATTAGGATGGCGCCCACCCTGTCCTTTTAGATCAAGCTAAGGAAAAGATGCCTGTGTGATCACATTGTCTGCCTATCTGTCTGTGATCCCTCCCCTGTAACTTCTGAGCCCGTCAGCCAATTTTGACTATGCTTGACAGTCATGTAGAGGTCTGACAGGTATTAAATACCTACAAGTTTAACCAAAACAGGTGGCTGAGTAGAGGAGCGAGGCACATGAATGTCTTTCCTAGGGGAAAGGCTGCACTATGAGATGAACCATGTTAGACACTGGAGAATCCATCCATACAGAGGATGATTATAGGAACCATCAGGTCTTAT
Organism: Calonectris borealis; assembly: GCF_964195595.1. Taxonomy (NCBI): domain Eukaryota; kingdom Metazoa; phylum Chordata; class Aves; order Procellariiformes; family Procellariidae; genus Calonectris; species Calonectris borealis. Next base: position 21,333,043 of record NC_134325.1, read on the forward strand.
TGGTTTGGCTGCTTATAAAAGCTTCTGTCTGCAACTGTTTCAGCTTTCTCAAGTCATCAGCCTTACCTCCAAGGAAATAATCCATATATCCATCTGAGTGTGTGGGTAGCTTTCTCAAGGTGACTTGCAGTGAATGATAGCATGGCCGTTGTCTCGTAGCTGCTGGTCAGTAGCTGGGGAAGCGCTAGCAACCAGTGGTGATGATTTGATGTGTTAGATATATTTAATAGGCGTTGCTAAAAAAAGCCATGAGCCTGTCTAGATACTGCTCTGAATCATTTACAGCAAGTCAGAGATGCCTTTTTAAAAATGCAAAGCTGTTGCTTTGGCTGGACATGGTGCAGTCAACTTGGGGAGCCCTCCTGCTTCAAGGTCACTTGGAGCCAGAGCATCCCTGCTTCCCCCAAGCAACAGAGCAGAATGAGATAGGAAGTCCCAGTTCCTCACCCAGCAAGGGCACAAGACCCTTCTTCCCATTAAGCCTAATCACCATTATACATTACTGCCTGCTTTGTGCCCAGATGCTTTGACTGGTGCGTAGACTCGGCCGTCGGATGGACTGAAGCATCTGACCTTCTCCCTGCTGATCTTTGGGGCATCGGGAAAGTACAAGGATGAACAGAGGATTTAAGGACAGGGAGTTACTCTTCAACACTTTATGCTCACAATTCAAGACTATCAAAATGTGCAGCCACAGGAGTTTAAGCATGGACCAACTAAGTCTGAGAAATCGCTGTCTGGACTCTGAGTGATGGTATTACTCCTGATGCTCCCAGATGGTCTGATGGGCAGCGATATTCTTATTTTGCTGCTTCGTGCTCAGAGCCTGGGGTTGTATTGATATAGTTCATCTTTTGCATAGACAGAAATACTCTTTATGCTTCAAGCGACACTGATTGTGGAAGGGGCTTTGTGGCAGGGAGAGGGAAGAGAAACTAAGGTTGCATGGGGCTGATTATGATGAGCCAATGTATCATGGTGGACATCATAGAGAAGCCATGCTGTATCCAGGTTCTTTGATTATCTGAGAACCTGCACATATCCCTAGGACTAGAAACAGTTTGTTTTATCTTGATTTTTCTATTATATAGGCAAAAACCAAAAAGGCTCAAGACAAGGGAGAGCGGAGCCATTTTCTCAGTGAGGTTAAGGCACTGAGAAAGGAGCTAAAGGAACGAGAAGAAACTGCCATGGCTGCAGCTCTTACCCATGCCAGTGTTGTCCTTGCTACGAATACAGGTGCGAGATCCTCTTTTTCTTTGCATCATTTTACCTCACTTGGAGGGCTCATGTAAACCATGTGCCCTGCAATGCAGCATCCTGCCATGATAGGAGGGAGACTGAGTCTTCCTGCTCCCAGCTCCTGGGAGTTCAGTCGTTTGCTGCGTGCTCTCAAACTCCTCCACAGTGGGATTCTCCCTGCTTACACTCTGGCACGTGATGTTGTTGTTTAGCAAAGAATATGGGTCTAGAAGGGCCTTTGGTGTGAGCCAACGTGGTCCATCTTTGTTAGTTCTGAGTAGGAGCTGAGCTTTCAGTGAGTAAACAAGTGCTATTGGAGGTGTGCAATCTGCTTATTGATTTCATAAGTCACATGGAATTGCTTTCCTGCTTGGATAATTTCCGTGACTGATCGAATACAGCACGTGTTTCCATAGCCTGGTCTCAGTCTGCATGTATTTGGTTAGTTCTGTAAGTCACCCAAGTGGTGTAAACAACATGGGATTTAGGAAACAGTTCCAGGTATTCGTCAGGCAGCACATGTAGGCACATCTGCATCTACAAGTAGGAAAGTAATACCCTTGTGATTGAAGGGGAACATAAGTGCTTAAAGTTTAACACGTGCTAAAGTGCTTTTCTAGATCAGATGTATAATACTCCAGGGCCACTTATAATCTTCAGATTCGTTTGCTCAGGGATTATTTGCTGAAGGGAAACATCAATAATTTTAGGTCATAAAAAAGAACCTCATGAGGCATTCACAAGTTACTAGTGTGAAGGTTAAAGGAAAGACAAATCCTTCCAGTGCATTTTTTGCAGGGAATTGGCCTCTCACTTCTTTTAACTTTGCCTGAAAAAATGGGGGAAGGTTTCCGTTTTTCAGTATTTTGTGCTGACCATTGTGTTGATCAGATGCGATTTTCTCATGGGACTCTGGGGCTTGCTAGCCAGTGTGGAGGTGTGTGCAAAAAATTCTGCTTCAGCAAAAGGTGGTGGACAAACAAGGGGTTTGGACTTTGTATTTTTCTCAGTTAAGCAATCTTGGTATTTGTCCGAAACCACGTAGTTTGATGGGAATTATTATTTATGCAAGCCAAAGTGCTCTGTTGCTAGGTTCAGCAGAGAGAGAATTTTATGATGGCAACTCACAGGGACACCAGTGACCTTTAGTTAATGGGAGTTCGATAAACTCAAGTCGAGCTGCAAGGCTGTAAGGGAAGAAAACCATCTGCACAGCTGCATGCCAAGTTGGTACAGTCGTTTTTAGATAGAGAGAACCTTTCTATTTATTTCTTTTCCTTTCACCTTCAGCATGGCAAAATTGCAAAAGTCAAGTTCAAACTGTATGCACCTTGTTACCAGAGTGGATTCATACAGGCTGGAAAAAAATTTTTTAAAGGAAAACATGGTGTCTCAGTTGACAAACTGTAACATCTGAACTGATGCAAAGCTGTAGAGGCAGCAGGATTTACAATGGCAAAGCAAAACCACCCCTAATCAGAGCTGCTTTCAGAGCTACATTGCAATAGCACAGGAACTTTTGAAAAAACATTTCTCTGAATGCTGTGAATAAAAATCTGCTTGTCTGGCATGCTGGCTTCTTAATCCTCCTTTCCTCCTTTTGCATCCTGTTTTCTTAGGAATTGCAGTGATATTTTTGATGCCTCTGAAATTCACAGTTCTGATCAATGCGTGATTCAATATCGGTTCATGTCTGGATTATAGTAGGATGTGTGTAAGGGTTATTTGTTTGACATTACAAATGGACGTCTGATGTAAAAAAAAAACCCTTGATTGGTTACAGTCTCCTGTGCTTTCCCTTCTCCTACTGCCATGAGGAAGGACAGAGTAGCACAGCCGGGGTCAGCAGGGCAGAGGAATCGGGGTCTCAACTGATCTTGCCCTCCTGGGGTGTCCCTCCGTGTATCAGGCAAGGCGAATCTCAAGTCTGTCATCCTTTCAGTCTTAGTTGGTGAGAAGTTTTGTTTGCATTTGAGGGCAGAAGGAAAGTGGGTGTTCATTAGTGCTTTTGCTCTGCTCCTGCTCTGGGTGAAGTACTCAAGCATATTATTCAGTTTGTCGTCTGGGTTTCACTGTTGTTTTTAAAGATACTTGGAAGCTTTTGGGTCCAAATGCCAGGGCAAAAAAGGACAAACAGAAATTGGCAAAAACAATTCTGACATATACATATAAATGTATATGTATTTGGCATAAACCACAGAGCTGAATTTCTAAATCTCTGCGAAGAAACTTTATTTTACCTGCCTCTCTCAATCACAATTAAAGCGTGTGTGGTTTGTTTTAAAAACAGGTTGCTTGCTCTTCTGTGCTTCCCTGCTAAGCTGTGTACCTTCTCCTTCAATTAGGTGCTTCCTCTGATGGCCCACTGAAGCTGCTTCCTGAAAATCACTTTGATCTCGTGGTGATAGATGAGTGTGCTCAGGCCCTGGAAGCCAGCTGCTGGATACCTCTGCTGAAGGCTCAAAAGTGCATCCTGGCCGGGGATCACAAACAGCTTCCCCCCACCATCATCTCTCACAAGTAAGGAGTGGTTCACCGTCCCGGGTCCTCCTGTTATTTATGCAGCCAAATGCTTCTGAATGCCTCAAGTGTCAAGAGATTTCATTAATGTGGATTATTTATTGGTATCCCTCGTGAGCTGGGTTTGGTCACACTGCCAGAATTATGTCAGACCTGTTTTATTGATAGCCACTGCTTAAAGTTTAACGCGGCTCCTCTGAGCAGGCCTTCTTATTGCACGAGGACGTGACAGTTGGTCATTTTACCTGCTGCTGACCGAGCCGCATAATAGCAAAGCATGTGTAGTCAGCGTGGCGCTGGAGAGTTGCCTTTTCTGCTGATGTGTGCCTGCTGGGCACCTGCTCCTTGCAGGGGTTTTGAGTTTGCAGACAGGGAGAGCAATCTGACAGGCAGCCTTCGACCCCGCTCTGGAGTTGCCGGGAATTCTCAAAGGTGTGTGCACCTTGTCTGTGAGGCTGTCATCCGTGCGGGAGCAGAGACGTGGCCTGCAGGAGTCCGCGCATTGGATTGAGTTTTGTAGGAACAACCTTCCGCGGGTTACCTTGGTAGAGGTGCTAAAGCAAACCTCAGAAACAGAAGGTGATTCTGTACCAAATCCTGGCCGTTCGCAGTGGGAACACTTGCTCAGACAGCGACAGGGAGCTGTCTGCCTTTGAAACACTGCTGTGCTCATTTTGCAGAGGTCTTTTAAGCTGCATCAGGGGCACAATCCAGCAGCTAGAGTCCCAGCCTTCTCCGAGATTGCCTTTTGTCCTTGTCTCACATTTACTTAGGAGTTGTGTGCCCACAACAGAGAGGATCCTGTGCAGAAGCAGCAGGGCAGACAGGGAGGGTGAGTGCAGTGAGGCAGGAAGAGCGAGCAGAAACTCATGCCAAACCGTGTTTCAGGGAGATCTGTTACACTGGGAATGTCAGAGGTGGCTCTGCAGCATCATGGAAACAGCTCTGCTCAAAAAGCCGTTGTAATGGTGTGGGATCCTTCCACTCACTGCCTCTGCGCAAGGGGCAGGTACTGCTCAGAAAAACAGCAGATAAACAGCATGAAATCAGAGGGTGCTGTCCTGGCTGGTACTGCTGTGGGATTGACGGTTGCTTTCTGTGTGCATCCTTCCATCAGTCACCTGAAACACGCCCCGGCTCCTAAGAATTCAATGTGTTGAGCTTGCATTGTTTGCTTTGGTTTTTCTCTTTAGTGAGAAGGAGTACTTATGCTATGCGCTACTATTGGATTACTCAAAATTGTGTATATTTTGACAGATGTTTTTCCTGAGAAACGTGTCATCAGCGGAGATACTTTTTCGACTCCGCTTGCTTAGCAGCTCTGTGTTTGAATTCTTCATTTTCTCTCTGTTATGCAAAGTAATTTTCAGAGTGGTTAGAAAAGTTGTTCAAAAAACAATTACATCAGCCATTCAAACTAGTAAAATGGTAAGCAAACAGAAGGTGAACAAAACAGAGACAAATTCTGGTTTCACTGACCAGTATTTATATGTAAGCTTTAAAATGTTTGTTTTTAAGAAAGATGATGTGTTTTTCTACATGAGGTTTCCTTGCACCTGGCAAGAATGGTGGCCTTGCTTACCTCCTCTTTGCTGACTGCAGGCTCCATAGAGTGAATTCAGGCTCATGCTCAGTTTAATCCAAGTCTTCTCTTCCCTTTATTGAATTCTGCTTCTGTGGTTCCACATTTATTTATTTAACGTATTAATGTAGGAGTTGGCCCACCAAGATGCTGCGTTATCACACACACCACAGTGATTATAAAACCTCACAATACCGACAACATGCCTATTGAGAACAATTAGTTTGTGGAAAATATCTGTGGCTGGTGTAAATTGCCTATGCTTGGAGGGGGATGCTCCAAATAGTACCGGGGAGCCTTCGGGTTGTTTAAAATATAAATGTGTGCATGTTTATCTAGCTCTAGATCTGGAATTACTGAACTGTCATTGTGCAGAAGCAGAGAAATAGGGCTGACTTCATAAACTCTCTCTCCTGCTTCCAAAAAATAATAAGCAAGATATGTATGTATAATCTCACTTGAATTTTGAACAAGGGAAATGAAAAATCCAAGGGAGGCAGTGGCTCACAGCAGGTAGCTAAGAGATGGTGCAAATAATGTTAAGGAGCTGTATCATCTTCTCATTTTACCATCATCGGATGCAAAAATGCTTGTTGTTTTGCAGATCTTGTTTTGCAGGTGATAAGCCTGTCTGGCAGAGGTATCTAGGCTGGTGAACTGCAAAAAGCCTATCCAGAACCCCCTACCCTTCTTGTCTCACTGTTTATTTACTGTGAGTTTGCAGGCTGTCTCTCTGTGCCTAGGTTTTCCCCATCTGTAAATTGGGAATAAATAATTTGACCTCCATGCAGAAGCCAAATGGCTAGCCAAGACTGGGGAGCTGGAGAGAGGCTGTAATCTGTGCTGAGCCGACAGATGTTATTAGCCTAGGCTGGGAAGAAGCCGTCAGGGACTAACTGGGGGCTAGAGCCTCACTTGCTTACGTTAGTAGGGAATTGGTTTAATCTGGAGTCAGATAACAAAACTGTTCCCAGTAGAGAAGAGCTCCTTGCCTGGTGTGCCAGGTACTTTTTGGAGTGAGTATCTGGTTACTAGCAAGAAGAAATTTGCCGTTTGGTCCTTCTAATTTCAGGGTTATCATTCTTTTCTTTAAGTGATGTGTAAGGCTTGTCTTCTCCACCAGGGAAACTGTAACACAGCTGCATAATGCCCCAGTCTTCGTGCTGTCCTCGGCCAGCAGGATTCATCTCGACTGCCGTTCTGAGCAGTGGCACTGGTTTGAGATTTTCACCCCTCTCTCCGTTTGTGCCAGTAAGTTGTTCCAAATTATGAATAAACGGAGAATAGGGAGTTGAATGTCCTTCCTCTTATGCTTCTGGTTGTGGAAGTGCACTTGTTCATATCTCAGGCTCCTGCTACAGCAGTGCTGATTTAAAAGATCAGCAGCTTTAGGTGGACGAAAATGCTCACCAAACAGTCACCGTGGTCCCAAGGCAGCAACTACATGCTAGCGAGGCAGACAGGGCTGCCCAGCCCCAGGAACAGAGCCTAGAGACTTATTTTTCCCAAGACTGTCAGATTAAGGGCAAAACGTAGTAGAAATACCAACTCTGTTACTATGGGTGGACGGGTCTAACACTCAACTGATGTCAGTTTTGGTCCCTCTTTGAAATGAAGCAGATTTTCTTCAGAAGAGCTCCGAAAACATTATATACCTGCCCAGCTGCTGTCTTCTGCTCTGTTGTGATGGCTGATGCCAGGAGCTGGTGCTGCATCGTGGAGTCAACAGCAAAAAGCTCCTCATTGGTAGGACCCATCTGCTGCAGATCTCCTGGATCTTCTTCTGGTCCTGCTTGAGGAGTTGTGCTTTTCTCTCCCTCAGTTTTCAGTTCATTGGACTTTGCAGTGGAAACTGCCACTAGTTTGCATCTCTCCTGTGGTCACAGGTGATCATAATGTCCTCTTTCTCCATCAGAAACACTGTTTTGCTCCTTAGATCCTATCGGTATGACTTGGACCAAGCTTTTTGTCCTTGCCGTTCCCATTGTTTTTCTTTAAAAAGAACTTGAGAGTTTTGTTGTGCATTTTGCATGTTTTCTTTCCATGTTTTTAAAATCCCAGCTGCACAAAGAACTGGTCTTTGTAAAATTAAGAGAGAGTGTGGGTAGAAGTCAGATCTTCTGGCTTTTCAACCTTGGCAGGGTTACCAACTGTTCAGGGAAGTCAGTTGTTAGGTCAGCTCCCGTCTTTTGTGGGGTAATCCCTTTTGGATGAGAAGCCTTAGGGATGTTTAAACACTGTGTCACTCTGTGCCCTTCCTAAAGTTCAATAGATTTAAAATAAAATAGAGTAGAGACAATGTGTGTCTGAATCAATAGTGTTAACAGATTTGTATCTGGCTTACCAGTAAATTATGATCCGGAAAAACTTGCTACATTAAACAAACTTATTGCTCAAGGCATCAGCAGGTCCACGACCCAGGTGCTGGTCAGACAAGACACCAGTCACCATAGCTCAGCCTCACAGACAGTTGCCTTTTGGAAGATAAAGTGCAAAAAGCCAAGCTGACTTCAGCTTACTTGGAAGAATTATGGGCTCTGCTCTCGAATGCTGCCACTCTCCAGGCAAATCTCTCTGTTTTCACCTAGAAGGCAAAGCTGCTACGATGCTGCTGCCTGTGCCAGCCAGTCTTCTCTCATTCCCCAAGTAACTCTTGAAACGTATTAGCTAACGTGAAGCAAATCCGTCAAAGTGTGAAAGTCTGGGAGATCTTAAACTCTGTAAAAATAGGTAACAAAGCTGAGACCTGAGTTTGTTCCTGCACTCAGGGGAAAGCCATCATATGAACTCAACCAGAGTAGTGGCTACAAGAGAAGCCACGCAGGAGGGAACCAGAGAAAAGCCAGCTTTCTAGATTTATTGTTGAAGTATGTTAGTTTAGCACTGGAAGACGCCAGCTAATATCCTGTTGTGTTAGGCATGGTGTATATAATGAGAGATGGTCCCTGTTATGATCTGAATAAACAGTGTGAAGGGAGAAGAAGGATGACTCTCCCCATTTCATCCCACGTCATACAGGAAACCTGTGGTGGCTTCTAGGACTGAGCAAGATGTCTTGAACCCCAGCCTGGCGTTTGTCTGCGAGTCCATCTTTCCTGTCTTTCCCCTCGCTTCTAAGGGCTGACATCTTGTTAAGTAAAATTATTCAAAATTGGGTATTTTCAAGCTTTGCCTATTGCTCAGGTGGCTGACTGTTGGAATACTGAGAATGCAGGAAAACAAGTGGAAAATAAAGCTTTTTGAGCTCTTTATGGCTTTACCTTTCATCTCAGTGGGAGCCCTTAGTAGCAGCCCCACAGGTATTAATTGCAGATGGGTACACTGGTAGGTATTAACTGTACATATAGAAATTAGAGTGGGTGCTCATCAGGCAGGCACTGATCTGGAGTCTTCCCCTCTAGTCCTAGCCTCTGTTAGGGAATAGCAAAATTTCCCTCTCCTCTTTCCAGATTACCAGTGTGTCCAGATTAGCAACATGTCCCTCAACTCTGCTGGCTCTGTAGAGCAGAGGGCTCTTGGACAGACCATTTGAATCTGCGGAGTTTAAATAGCACAATGCAGAGCATTTGTCTTGTAGAAAATACCTGGGATGACATGCGTTATCCTGGTAGAAAGCAAAACTGCCTAATGCTGAAAGAAAAGAGTTTCTTTCTTTCAAGCCCCGTTGCTGTCTAGTGAAACCCCTCAGCCAGCCTGTGATGGAGAAGATGTGCAGTGAGGTCCAGCTGGAGCAGCTGACAGTTTGGCTCAATAGCCTCCTAATTAAATGCAAAAGCTAACAAATTTTGATCAATTAGAACAACTTATTTTGAAAAAACCAATTACTTTTCAGATAAACGCCTCTAAAAATTACTAGCTCTTTTCCTTACAGATCTGAACTCTGGCCTTGTTTTTAGTTGCTGTCCAAGTAAAAGCGTTTGCTGTATCGGACGAGGCACATAATACAGCTGTCCTCTTTACAGCACCATCCCCCTGCCAGATGCAAATAAAGCAGACGCTGGAGAGCACCGCTTTGTGCTTTTCACAGTCCCTGCAGGCTGCGAGATGCAACACAGAGGCAAATTCCTTCTACCTCCATCTTGTTAGGTATTTCCAGAGATCTAATTAAGGCACCGAATCACCTGCCAGCTCCTCTCTGGTTAATGGGAAGCGACAAGCTATTTCCAGGGATGATTCATGCAGAGGACTCAAACCCTTCCGCCTACCTTCCCCTTCTCCTCCATTGATGACAGCAGACCTGAAGTGGGTGGACTCCTATTTTCGGGGCCTCAGTGAAGGGCCTAAAGTTAGCCGGGACGAATCTGGGCTGACAGAAGGATCGTCTGTTACTACGGTATGTGAAGTCAGTCCTGCCTAAGAGGGAAGCCTCTGTTAAACAGGAGTACTTTGATGCTTTGCAGGAGCCATACCGCAAGCACGATCAGACAACTAGGCTTCCACGCAGCTTGTGCTCAGCTCGGGGAGCCGAGCCCTGTCTGGTATAACTGCCTCTTTGTTATCTGCTTTTTCCTCCACGGATTCAGCATTTATCAGTTGTTATCATCAGGTTTTTTTCCACTTGAGGCTAAGGGAGTTTTGGTGGGGAGTCTGAAGGATGCTCCTTTTCTTGCTTTTTGACATACTTGGAGTTATCTCAGGATGCAGAGGGCATGCCCACATACACCTTACAGTACATTCACCTACATCGTGTCCATGCTGGATGTGTTTCTTCTGAAAGACCTCCCAGTGATGGCAAATGCCAGTCCCCCGCTGTTCCCATCTCAGCAGCCCACTCCAAAGCTCACGTACATCGGCTTTGGGCCTCCTGCTGGGTTTTGGCCCAGTCCCAGGGGGCATCTCAATGCCAGGACACTTTCTGCTGTCTGACAGGAACATTTGTTTTCCTTGTTTTCATTTTAGTCCTCATTCTGTCCTTTTCTGACATCCTAATTAATTTGTCTCCACATCAGGGCTTTGATTTATTAATTTGTTTTTACACTCTTCAGATATCTGCAGATACTTATCAGACCTCTTGCTCTCAACTGGTTTCTTAGACAAGCACAGGAATATTTTGCCATCTTCTTTGTTAGCAGTCAGTCTGGATGTCTCCACCGTCCCAAATCCACATGCCATGTCCTCCTCAGTAGTTTGCTGATTTGCGTGTCAGGTCCAAATGGACTTGCTTTCGCTTTGTCACTGAAGAGCAAGTGTCAGGCCTTGGCTTTCTTTGGTAACCTCCATAGCGGGAAAGAACAAGCAACCCTCCTCCATCATATTTGCAAGGGTTAAAAAAAATCCACAATATCCAGAGAAAGGGGGAGTTCTGCACAGCCTCACTTACTACTACTTTACCTATTTTTGAAACCTCTTAAACTTATACCAGGATAGAAAAGCCCAGGGCACAAAGCAAAGGACAGCTAATACTTTGCATGTCCACAACAGCCTCAGCCTGTTTTGACATCCAAGAGCTTAATGCAGATCTCTTGAGGTAGGAGAACACAGTGACATCCTTCTCCAGACTTTGCTGTCCGAATTCGGTGGTGTACAGCGGAGATCAGAGTCACACCAACGTCTCCTTCTGCCTCTTAGGGAGGAGACCAGCTATCCAGAGGATGAATAAGAAAAGATATAGCATGACTGAGGGCACAGCTCCATCCCTCCATGGGAAACACTTCCCTTTTGTTACCTCTAGTAGTGATCATTCTTGACATCTACATGGCCGGCTGAGTCCTCACACCCAGCCCATAAAGGATATTTCACACCATGGTGGGCACAAAAGCCTTTGAAATACTTGGTTCCACTTGGCTACAGCTATCACCATTAACGTGTAGCATTTCTTCCAAGAGCTGGAGGAGGAAGCCTTACCTATGAAGAGCAGCATGGCCTCATCCTCCCTCACTGGGATCTAGCCCGGTACGCCCACGCCCTCCCCAGGAAGGTACATTTGAGCAAAGTACAGCTTTTTCCTGCGTGTGAACAAAGGTGAAACCAGGTTAGCAGCAAATATCAGCTGCTGTGGGCTTGTTTTGGTAATTTTAGATTTACGAGCTTTACTTTAGGTACTTTAAAGTAGATACTCCTGAGCATCAGGTGCGTGATTCTGTCTGTCCAACCTCCTATCCCAATTTAATTTCTCTAAAGCAATTGATACTTAAAAAGCTTTTGCTCAGTGCTCTTACGATTTTGTTGGCATAGAAATCAACCATTGTAGGAATTGAGTGGTAAAATAATAGGAAATTTATTAACAGGTGAAATATTCACAAGCAGTTCAATGTCCTCATTATTAATTCAACATATAACCTCACGTAGATCCCTGCGGTGGAAACTGTGCTGTTAGCGTATAGAAGAGCACTATTTCTAAGGCTTGCTGTGAGGCTTAATGCCTCCCCCATGCTTTATTGTATATCATTACAAGAAACACTTGAGAATATTTGTTGTTAAAAAACACCAGGGTTTTCCTGCCATTTCTGCATGAAAATCAGTTTTAGGCTTGCTCTTAGATTTGCAGGATTTGTGAGCTGAGGGAGGGGAGTAAAGGCCAAAAGCAAATGGGCGGTACCTTTGGTTGGCAAGGCTGCTAAGCTTGCTGCATCCCTTTAAGACTTTGAGAGCATCTTATTTTGGTGAGGTGTCCCTCACTTCTCACTTGAGTTGCACAGCCAGTGTCTGGCAGCAGCAAAGGCCAGGAACAGCGTCACCATCAACCGGGCACGGTCCCGTGGGGTCTGAGCACAGCCAGCAGGGCCAGGGGCTGGTAACCGGGTTCATCAGCCGCTCCAGCAAGCTCTGAACAGCTCCGGGGTCCATCCAGGAGGTCCCATCAGGAGGTGCCATGACATGGGTCCAGGATCCACCTAGAAGATACAGCTAAAGACAGGATCAAAGTGACCGGCAACATAGATCCATAGATCTCTCCATCCAGGGGACAGAGCTAGGACATAACTCGGACGGGGACTGAAGGGCCAGTGCTGACCTTAAATGGGGCCCGTGGGCAGAGGGTGTGGGGCCCAGGTGAGGCTGGTCAGGGCAATTAAAGCCTCACGGTGCCCTCTCGGCCCTGAGAGCCAGATCACCTGTGGTGACTCAACATGAGACCTGCTTTTGCATTAGCCTGTCAGGAGGAGGTGGCTGGTGGAAGGAACCACAAGCGTTTTATCTTGGTGATAGTGGTCGTGCTCTAGGCAAAGACCAAGTAAGAGGTGGGCTCTGGATCCTCAGATTCCCTGGTCACGCAGGAGGAAGGGCTGTTCCTATGGGAATGGCTATTTCAGGTGGGTGCTTGTGCCCGAGCGCAGACAGCTCTCCCTGTTAAAACTGCTTCTTTTCCTCCTTGCCCGGGAGATCAAGGCTGCCTTTTAGCATGCCCCGTGGGGCAGAGCAGAGCTGGGACGATCGGTCAGTGCCTTCTCATTCAGTTACGAGCTTGGAAGGAGAAAAGCTCATTCGTGATAACTGGAACGAGCTCCCCAGCCCCACGTCCTGCTCTTTCCCTCCCAAAAACCCAGCCCACCTCTGACAGCCTGCTGTTTCACCCACACCTTGCTTTTCTCCCATGCTTTCAGCTGGGAGCATAAGGACCTCTGTAAGTACATACCAGTAGCAACACTGGGGCTGGGGAGCTGTAAAGGCTTCATGGCCAACCTCAGTGCGGTTCATGATCAGCGGCAAAACGCGCAGCACAGCTGGAAACCTCTGTTGCGTAAAGCACAATATCCTTATTGCAAACCTGCCAACCCTTCTCCTGGCTTCTGTGCCTGTATGTGTTGTTCAATGCTTGGTAACGTTACAACAGCCTTTCAAAAAGCAGTACTGTCTCCGAAGTCCTGCAGTTGCATCCGTTCACAGTTTATGACCCCTTTTTTCCCCTGTATGCTGCATTCTGTGATTTAGCAAGAAGGAGGGCTAATGAGACTCGACTTTGCGGAAAGATCTACCCTCAATTTTCTCTTCTGCAGTTTTAATGAATTTACAGTCTCTTGTTATATTTACCAAGTGCCCTGTTGTTAACATGACAGGGCTGGCCAGTACAGCAAACAAGACGCTCGCTCTGGTGCCATGTAGTAATGTAATGCTTCCCACGTCAGTAATTGGATGCGTGCTGTGCCCCTTAGCCTTGACGGAAATAATTTTCCCGAGCTGTTCTCTATCATCATTTCATCATCTTTGTGCTTGTTCATTGTGTTCTGGTAGCAACCAGAACCCCTCACCATGAACCACAGTCTTGTACGAGGCACTGGACGCACAGTATGAAAAAACTCCTGATGCTCTGAAATGCTCAAAATGCAAAATCAAAGTACAGCAATTCTTGTCCTTCTTCCTCAGACGGTACCATTAGGTGGTGCTTGTAACAAACCCTTTCGGTACTGCAAAGAGAAAGCAATTAGGCTCCTGAAAGGCTTATTTCATTAGAAGCTTTATTAATTTGTGTCACAGATAGAAGCACAGGACCTTTGCCAGAAGCGATGGAGTGTTGGTTTTCTTAATGGGTAATAAGGCAATAAGTGCTGAAATGCATTAGTCCGTTAGTCTGGGGTGAGCAGCCAAGGAGTAATGAGAATGCTTGAGCGGCAAGTGTCTCGATAAAACATTAGCAAGGTCTGGCTGTGTTGACACCAACCGTTTCAAGATTTAGGGTCGAGCTCTGATACTAGTGCATGAGGTGATCCTGATGCTGTTGCTAAGCTTGCAGCAACGCGAGTGTAAAGCTACACTGACAGATGCAGTATCTAGAGCTTGTTATGAGCAGTGTGACTGAGGATGTTGACGGGATGAGCTTACAAGCTAAGAGGTTTTTATTCTGGAGCTGTTTCCGCATCCTCACTCATCTTATTCCAGCCACACTGAGCAGGTCTGGTGTGAGAAGTGACTGCTGCAGGCAGCGACAGCCGATACCATTTGCATCTCCTGCATTACAGTGGCAACACCCCTAGGTATTTCCCTATGGGAAAGGGAAGCAGGCGTCTCTCCACCCTGATGTGTTCAAGCCGATCTGATCTCCGTGCAAGGCAGAAGTCTGTCCCTGAGGGTCTTCGGCCTGTGGGGGAGCCTGTGCTGAAAGATAATACTAGGGACCCTGCAGCCTTCTCCTGCGCCCTTTCCACTGGCTGTTGGTACCCCGGTGAAACAGAGTAGGAAGGCCAGGGAGATAACGCCATCGCAGCAGAGCCGCACGAGGGTGCTCAGCAGTGTCCAGAGGAGATATTGCAGATGCTCTGACGGCATTGCAACTTAACCCCATTAGCATTGATCAACACTGTGTTCAATTCCAGCTGCAGCACTGCCGGGGCTGCATCTGTAGTGAGATGCTGATTGATTCTTTAGTCCAAAGAGGGTTACATCTGTACCTTAGATGATCACTTCAGATCAGACATCTAGACTCCACTTCTGACTTGCTTTTCCCATGCAGGGCTGCTGCCAAGGGCCTTTCACTCAGCTTGATGGAGCGTCTCATCGAGAGGTTCGGGGAGAAGATTGTGAAGATGCTGACGGTGCAGTACCGAATGCACCAGGCCATCATGCAGTGGTCTTCCTCGGAGATGTACGGTGGCCGGCTCACTGCTCACCCATCCGTAGCCCAGCATTTGCTCAAGTAAGTGACTTGCTCTTCACTGGTATATGAGCAGAGATGTCTTTTTCATCCCGTCGCATGCAGCGTTTGTCCCTTCCCTGTGATGGAGTTTTCCATTCCTCCTGGCCCTGCAATAGCATTTCTGTTTCATCTTTTATTTCATCAGGGAAACATTAATTGGGGGGGGGTGTCCTTCTTCCTATGTAACAAGAAGTCATGAAGAGTTATCTTCTGTTTCCTCCTTCGGTATGATAAGCAACCAAATAAAATCCCCTTGCATCTGGTGAGAATATATGAAGGCCTGACCTGCAGTGGGCATACCCCAAGCAGTGTTTCTCTATCTCAAGCTCTCACTGAGGGTAGGACCAGACACCAGTCTTTTATTGTGTTTCCACATGTCCACGTGATTACGAGGGCCAGCGTGTGTCCCATCTTTGGTCCCAACATCGACTCCAGAAAGATCAGAAAGCAAGATTCCCTTTCCAGCTTGGATAGTTTTACTACCAGGACAGCACCTGAGGCAGGTCTGATTGCATCGGATCCATTCCTTGTCTACAGTGGTTTCCCTTTTCTCTGGTAATTTAAAGGAAGTGATTAGCATTTCATTTCCATTGCACCCTGGGACAGACAGTTGTTTGCCAACACACGCTGTGACTGTCAATAATTGCTGTTTTTTAGAATTGCAGTCAGTGCAGTTCTGGGAGGTGGATGGGAAAACATTAATTCTCTCTGTTGGAGAAACAAGAAATATCACAGTGCTTGTCTGCATGGTGCTCTTGTATTTTTAGCAATGCTTTTTTTTAAATGAAAATATTTAGGAGTTGGAAAAATTTGTATTCCCCTAGAATCTCTACATTTCATAGTAGATCCAGTTTTGGACAGAGATAGCTGGAAAGACCATTTTATCATACTTGTTTCAAAATAATCCTACTTGTGAACAGTGTGAACAATACTACCTGGATGGGAAGAGCAAGCTTTGTGTTCGAGACAGCCCCGGCACCCTCATCTACATCTGCTGCAGCCAGCACGGGGATTTCTGCTTGTGTCAGCATGCTCTGTATTAAGCTTCAATTTACATCAGTGAAGCTATGCTGACTTCTATCTTGGTGTATATATACATTTGTGTATACGTATGTAATTTTATTGGCGAGCGTGGTGGGTGCTGTAGGTAAGAGTAGGCAAGGCTGGTTCATCAGTGCTCAGCTGAGATGGACAGCACTTATTGGCAATGTTTTAGCCATACAGATCTAATTCCAGGATCGGTGCTGTACAAAACCCTCTTCTTGATTGTTCTTGTTCCTTGCCATGCTTTTTTTTTCCATTTAACTTTGCAAATTAAAAATAGTAACTAGTGAAGAACCCCAGGTAAAATGGTTTGAAACCATTAAAATAGGAAACCAATTGAAAAGCTGAAGTTAGGTGACTTTGTTATTCTGATGAGCTGGTTTATTTTTATAGCTGATGAAGGAGTAAATGTTTTTCCTTCCAGTCCACAGTGCAGCTTAGTCCCTTGCTCAGGGCCTTTTCCCTACAGACTCTGGTTTCTAAACTCATAATCAAACCTGCCAGTCCACAGCCCTGCTGACATATCGCATGAATACAGCAATCCTCAGTTCAAGCACTGGACCACGTACAGTTTCAGTGCTTCTGTAGAAGACCAGGTAATGCAGGGGCTTGATATTGGACCATGATCCTCTCGTGTTTAGGTTGCTAGTACAAATTCCTTCATGATATTTGTGAGCATCTCATGTCTTTTACTGGCTTAGGCCAAATGATTTGCTTAATCCCTTACCTGAGCAAGAAATAAGTCAGTTTTATTCTCTGATAGTTCTAGGAAAAGCTGTCTTATAAGCAGAAGCATCCTAGGGAAGTGGAAGGCTGGCGCGCGCCCGCAGGAGTTACCTGCTCATGCTGGAAAGCAGCCAAAGCCTGGGCTGCAGCTGCAATGGCAGCATCAGCGCTTGACAAACTCTGGCTCTGTAGCTTCTTGTTACCTCCTTCCTAAGGGCTGGCGGGTGGTGGGCGAGGAACCTGACGAGTCCCAAAGCACAGTGCAAGGAGGGGGATCTCCATCTCTGCTGCAAGCGTTTTGAGGTCTTCCTTTGAAGAAAGGTCTGGCTGGAGTGATCCAGACCATAGCCCCCGCCACACCTCTGGCATTGGCAAAGCCAGCCCGTATGATTGTATTCTAGCCTTGAATTTGCAGTGACCTCGGTGCCGTTTTGAGAGGTGAAGCTTGAAGAAGCGTGTCCCAATCTTGGGACGTACGGCTGGGAGGAGGTCCAGGCGCAAACACCTTGTGCTACAAATTGTGGCAGGGAGTTTTTGGTCCAGCTGAACTTGTAAAGCCTGTGGGCTTTCATTCAGAACGACTCTCCAGGGTATAATCCCCAATGTCTGATAGTAAGGCTGCACTCCCACCATGACCTTTCCCTGAACAGCATTGTGGATGCAAGTCTCATCTCCTCTACCTGAAGCACAAAGACTGGTCTTTGGAAGAAGTGCAGTTCTGCTCTAAACAACTTCATATTTCCTTACCAACTTTGCTCTGGGAGGCACTTGGAAACGCTCGGTCTGTGATCCATTAGAGATTTCTGCAGCACCATCTTTTCTCAAAAAAAGGAAACTTTTCAGGGGCAGAGTATTTTCAAGGGAGCAAAACCTTCCCAAATGACGAAGCACTTCAGAAACCCCCCCACATCTCCAGAATTTAAGTCAGGGAGGCTGCAAGCAGTATTTTTCACATTCAAAATTTGTGACTCAGTCTGTGAGAAGATGGTTTGAAAATCACCAGCCATTTGTGCTATTAGTTTTTATCTAAGTACAGTGTCAGGGGTACCTTCCCTTAGCACTTTTTTTTTGGACTAACACCCCCTCGCTGATGGGGAATATGGGGGAACCCCCCCCAGTAGTGTGAGAGCTGGAGGATGCTCAGAAGCCAGAACGCTCCTCAGTTGCGATGTGCAACTCACCCAGCTGGGATCACCTCCTCCCAGACGAAGCACAGGGTGCCTGGATGCCCTAGGGCAGTGCGTTGAGCCTGGATCCAGGGTCTGGCTGCGGGGACAACCTGGTTTGTCATCACAGACCAAGAATCTCTCCAGGAACAAAAATCCTTCTCTGCAGCTTGGGCTAGTTTGCAGCAGGTGGGAGAAGTGCCTTTCCCCTTCATCCTGAAGGGACAGCGAAACACTGGCAGCTTTTCTCCAAGGCAACAGCCAGTTCTGCTGCAATCTCCCTGCCTTAGAAGAGCATAAATTCTTCTCTCACCTGAAAGATTTATGTAGATAATTAGTCCTCTGCAGTGACATTCCCGGGGTCGAGATTTTTCCTGGCACTAGGAGATGCTGCAAGGGCTTTCCGTGGCTACTGCGAGTAGGCAAAGAATCAGGATTATCAGTAATTACGTGGAGAACTTGGCTTTCGCTCAAAGTCTTTTGTCTGCACCGACGTGGACAGTGGTAGGACAGTAAGCAGGGCTGGTATAAAGGATGGGAAGCCTCTCAGGTTTGATGGTGCAAAGAGAGGGAGATAAACCTGTGGTACCCTCCACAGGGAAGGAAACTCTCTAAAGGGGAGCTGGAGGCGGCCCTGCTCTGGAGGAGATCGTGGAAAGTGAAGTTGGCTGCTGGTCCCCGGGGTCCGTGGAAATGGGGAAGGTACCTTGTGCCTCTCTCTGAATCCAGTCGCTGGGCTGAGGCAGCCAGCTCCCAAAGCCAGGGGAAGAGCTCTTCCTTTGGGGTCTGGTTTGCCGTAGGACTGGGAAGGTGCATCCCGGGCTCTTTTGCAGGGTGTTTGGCTCCCTGTCATAGCTCTACTGATCTCCGTACCTTCCCAGCCGTGCGTTACAACAGCAATAGCTTCAGACAGGAGAAAAATGACTTTCAGTCAAGAGAGGACACTTCTGTTGTCAATGGAGTGAGTAATGTCCAGAGTCCATGGGAAGCGAGGGCTGTCGGTGGCATACAAATGCAGAAGAACAGACGTGCAGTGCCAGGAGTGCTGGGAAGGAGAGGCTGCAGCTGGGGGCTTCTCTTGAACTGGAAACTGCCTTTGCCCTCATTTCCCTGCCTGTCATTTGGAGGTAATCCTCCTTTTTGATGGCTTGCCATCTGCATTGTTAATTTGCAGACTCTCCGGAGTCACAGCTCTCCGTGATTTGTACGTGATGTACAGTAACACATCGTTGTTTCAGAGCTCTCCCGCCATCTCCAGGCTTTCCGTTCCTGCCCTCCATCGCCCGTCCTCTTCCTAGGCTGTGAATTCAGCTGGCAACTTCCTTGGGTATTAGAATATGGTTTATTAACTTTTTTTTTTTTTTAAAGCAGCAGTTTTAAATGTAGGAATGATATGAAAACCCAATTCCTCTGTGGTTCCTTGTGCTGCGCTTTCTTCTCTTGCCCGACAGCACTGCTGTCAAATCTCTGGTAATACTTCAGGCACGCCTTCTCCCTCTCAACACTGTAAAAAACAGAAAGCAGCTGCCACATCTCCCCAGGTCTGCATATCTTTCCTGTTTGAGACCATTTAAGTGAGACACCAACACCCACACACTGTACCCTTTCCTGTGTAGCACAGCTGGTGAGAAAGCTCTCAGTACTGCTGGCTGGCCCCTGTGAGACTCTGCGGGGCCCTCAGCTCTTTGTTTGCATTTTAGGAGAGCATAAATGGCAATCCCACGGTGCAGAGCAATAATGGCTTTTCAGCCACGGCTTTCTGGCATTGCCAAACTCCCCTGGGCCTCTCGGGACTTGCTGTGCCGTTGGTTGTGGCTGCCGTCCTGGCACTGAACCCAGGAAGCCTGGAGCTGAAAGCCGGAGGACCCCACCAGAGCTAAAGGGCCCTGCTTAGTTACTGCTGTACATGACATGCTCTTCAGTAGCACTGCTGCAGATGCAAAGGGATCCAAAGCTCGGTGGAGCAGAAAGGGGCGAGCCTCAGTTCTCAGTTTCTGTCATTCTTCACCACCTCCAGAGCCAATCTTCCTGCGCTTTCACCCCACAAGACACTGCTGTTGGTCTGTAGCCTTGTCGCTCGCAAGCGATATCCAGCTATGTTTTCCCTCTGTCCTTGCAGTGTTGTTGGGAGGAGTAAGCAACAACGCAACTGATCATCCCTTTGGCCTAATTTCAGCGTTGTTAACTGGCCCTTTCCCAAATACTTTGTGCAGGGACCTGCCGGATGTCATCTCTACGGAAGAGACCACAATTCCCTTACTGCTTATAGACACTGCTGGCTGTGGCCTGTTTGAGCTGGAAGTGGAAGATGAACAGTCTAAGGGGAATCCAGGTACCGTCATTCAGAAAATTTTGTTGGCCAGAATTGATTGTCTGAGGTCCTCAGCCTCCCGTGGGCTTGGCCACTGCACTAGCTGAGCCACGTCCCAGAGATGTCCCCCTCCAGAGCAGGTAGCAGGGGGAGGGTGGGGTCCCCAGGGAGCCTTGCTTATTTGAGAGATCATTTCCTCTATAAATCCTCAAGCTCAAAGGACTCCGAGCCAGAGCGGCGTGGCCACAGGGCCGCGATGACAGTGTGCAGCTTGTGGGTGGCCACACTGGCTGCCTTGTTCCCTTGCAGAGACATTTCTCCATGCTGTGGACTAGGACAGGGTGGAGGATCCCTGCGGCAGGTGCTTTACACAAGTTGGCAGAGCAAATAATATCCGGCAGAGCGCAAGCCTGTTTTAGAGAGGCTGTAGACGTGGCTCAGAATTGCCTCCTAGTCCTCTGCTCCTTTCATGAAGACCTGTATGGCTCTTCTCCATGAATTTTCTTAAGACATTGAGTTTCCTGCTGGTTTTTGACTTAAAAAATAGGTTTCATTGTGGAGATTGAGTGTAAAGTCAGGCACCACAGCCATTCTAATAAAGTGGGAGAACTTTGAAAATGGTGATGCTACCTCCTTTGTGTCCTCGCTTCCACAGCGGGGCGGGTGGTTGTGATTTGCTGTTCAGGGATGCTACTCATGCTCCTCCAGATTTAGTCTGGCATCTCCACACCTGCTAGCTGGCTCTTAAGAGGCTCTCAGAGGACCTTTGCCAGGATGTGTTGCATATGGGCCGTCCAAAGTCTGGTGCTTCATCTGACAATCCACGTATCACAACCTTGTTGTGGGGATAGCTCTCCTAAAAGTGTTAGGGAGAGCTTTTAGCCCAGAAAGCTGTCGGCAAAAGGGAGGGCACAGTGAGCCTTGGCTTTGGGGAAGGTGAGACTTTTCTTTCAGGACAACATCTTCCCCTAGATTGTAAATTCACTGCCCAGGTTGGCTCTGCGGTGCCCAGAGGCAGCTGATCTCTGTGTGCGGTGCCTGTGCCCTGCCACCTCGCCCGCAGCCACCCCTGCCTGCCTGGCTGCTGCCTGCGCTTTCCCGATGGCCAAGCCACAAGCTTTTCTAGCCATTCGCTCTCAGGTGGCCAAAGAGCTTATTTGGCAACGTGGCTGCCTGCCTCAGGGATTCATTTGTTTTCCTCTCTGCTCACCAGTGCAGATCTCACGCCAGCAACAGATTTCTGAGGCTTCAAGTCCCTCTCTGGCAAGGCAGGGAAAATGGACTGTAAAATACAAGGACAGTTTTCACCAGTTTAAGTATCTTTTGCCTTCTTTTGTTTGAAAACCCACCAGCGTTTAAGTGCCTCCCATTTTTCCATGCACCAGTCCCCGTGGCCCTCCTGAACAGAGAAGGGCTCTTGTCCCCAAATGGAGAGCCGAAAAGACTTGTCTAAGATAACTCAGGGATTTTGAGCAGGGGATTAAATGCACGTCTCCCAAATTTGGGAGGCAGCCTTTTGGAGCAGCATGCTGCAGGTTCTGGATTTTTATACCTGTGTTTTGCTGCAAAACGGAGGGTAAAGTCAGTCCAGCCGATAAACCAGTGAAATATCTCACATTTGTATTTAACTTGTCCTAATTAGATCTCTCTGAACAAGCCACCATCCTGAATAGCCAGTTGTTTGTGGCAGGCTGCCTGCAGTCTCTGGAAGGTCTGACCACATGGATCTGAGCGTGAAGCTTGTTTATTTGGTCACGGGGGTTTAGAAATGCGGGGACTTGAAAAAGCAGAATAAAAGGGAAAGGTGGTGTTTTTTCAGTTGCAGCGTAGAGAATTGAATTTTTATTGAGGTCTAGGGTCTCACTTCAGAGGGAGAGTCATCTATCGCCTGGATTATCATTGATCTCTTGGATTAATACAGGAAGGCCAGAGAAAGTCAAGTGCTGTTCAGAAAGCTCTTCTTAAGCTTAAGCGAGCTGGTGACTTGGAAAGGCAAGAAGCAAGCGCTGTGCAGCCCTGGGAACGGGGCTGTGTAGCACATCACCTTCTAGCCGAGCAAGCCAGGTTGGGAATTGTTACCCCTGCGCAACGCTGGACTGCAGGCAGGACTTTCCTTCGCCTATCCTTGCTGTTTAAGGGGAGGTGGGCAAATTTGTCCGAGCTGCAGCATGTCCAAGCTGGCGGCTTCGCCTCTGCCTGCCAGCCTGTTCCCATCACCACCCCTTCTGCTTTCTGCCCTAGGGGAGGTGCAGCTGGCTGGTTTGCACATCCAAACCTTGGTGGAAGCTGGTGTGAAGGCACAAGACATCGCTGTTGTAGCCCCCTACAACCTCCAGGTGAGATGACCCTCTCCTGGCATCTCCTCTCTCTTTCCGCATGCACGCAGAGCAAGTGCATAGAGGTGGATTCAAACCTTGACATCTCCAGGAGTGATACCAGAATGTCCTCAGAGAGATGAAGGTGGAAGTCAGCAAAGCCAAATTTTATGATCAGCATTTGTGGCCAGCTTCTCCACATTTAGCTTGAGGCCACAGAGAGAAGAGGTATTATTTGGATATTTTTCACTCCCAGCCTCAGGAGTCAAGGAGTGCTTGACCTTCGGGAGATGTGAGCAGTCATCCTTGTGGGTTTGAGAGGCAGGGACTTTACCAAAACAGTGGCATTTTAATCCATTTCACCTTGCGCTTTTCTTTAAAAGGTATCTATCACATGTTTTTCAGGTGGACCTGCTGAGAGAGCACCTTTGCCACAGGTACCCAGAGCTAGAAATTAAATCAGTTGATGGCTTCCAAGGAAGAGAGAAAGAGGCCGTGATCCTGTCGTTCGTGAGATCCAACAGAAAAGGTAAGAGTTCACTGCTGGAGAGTTACTCCATGGGGAATGGGAAAGAAATGGGAACTGTGTGATTGCTCAAAGGTCGCTCGTCGTGTTGCCAAGTGCTGTGGTTTAATTGCAGTTCTGACTGTCTCTAGCGCGTTGCTCTGAATGAGTTCACTGGCAGGAATGAACAAGTGCAAGCGCTGTTGCAGTTGCAGAGGAAGGCTCCCACGCTAGGCAGCAGGTAAAAAGGAAGCCAGGACTGCGTAGTTTGAAGGTTTCCTGGCTATTGGGGCCTCAGAAACTATTTAAACCAGGGTCTTAGGAATGGCACATGTCAGGTTAGCACCACGTTTACTGGAGTGCCGAGCACTTCTGACAAAAGGTGAAAATTTGGGGGGCTTATTTCTTGGGTTTGGAGCCTATTTTGGGTGGCTTCCCTGAAGAAAGCAAGCAGGAGCTGGCATTACAAGTCATGCACAGAAAATGCTTCTTTTGGGAGCAAACTCTAGAGTGGAAAATCAAGTTCTTTCCTATCAGGAGCTGCAGTGGAAGTTAATAGCTGGAAAAAAACTGCTGCCCTGGAGCCACAAGGCTCCTTCGGTGGAGCCATTGGCCCGCGCTAAAGGGTTTTGTGGCAGCCAGCTCGAGGGCATGAGTGTGACCGCTCCGTGAACCACCTCTCCCCCATGCGTGGATCACTGCCCTTTCCAAACCCGCAGCGAGACGCGTCCCTTGCTGCACTACCTTCGCTGCTAATGCTGCTGAAGGTGAGACACTGGGTGTGTGCTGGAGTGCTGATGTCCGGAGGGAAGAAAAAGGGGAAAGCATGTGTGGAAGGAGGAGGCTTTTTTTTTTTTTTTAAAAAAGCCTAGAGCAAGAAAAGCAGCGCTGGGGGGAGAAGGGAGGTGGGGGACAGGACTAAGAATAGTCCTTATTCATGAGTGACTCACCTCGCCTTTGCTCAGTAGGAGCTGGTGTCCTCCATGAAGGCGTGCGTCCCCCAGCCCCCTTCCCGTGCACAGCTAGCACCCAAAGCTCAGATGCGGTGCAGGAATCACTCGCTTTCCTGGGGGCAGGAGGCAGCTTCTCATGGTGTCTGGGCATGGCTCTGGTCTGCATGGGGCACAAGAAATGTTGTTAGTGCCTTCTGAGACCCTTGGGAGAAATCCATACTCTTTTTGCAGCTGCATTTCTCAGCTCAGGGAGGCCAGGGACCTTGACCAGCAGTGCCTGTCCCTCTGCAGCATTCCCGATCCAGCAGGAAACCCTCTTGCCGGATCAGAGGAGTTGGACTTGCCCCTGCAGTCAGGCAAAGCCACATCAGAGAAACTGGAGATCATTCTCTAAGCTGCAGAGCACAGAGAGGGGATCGCCCACACCCTGTTCCTCAAAGCAGCTCAAACTAGACTGCTCGGCCACGGCAAGGCAAGGCAGAAACAGAGCCAGGCTGGTCACCGCACCAGCGGAGACATTAATTTCTTCCCGACTGGCCTCCTCTTTATCCCCAGGAGCTGGAAACTCAAAAACCGCCCACGCTACCCTTCTCGCTAGCTGATCCTCACTGAGTCATCTTGGCATTTGCTAGCTCTTACTGCTTTTCTTTGAGAAAATAGCCAGAGAGCAGAAGCAAACCTTGCAGAGTTGCCTAAACGGCTGTTACTTTAAACCCGTTGAGAGTTTGGGGGCAGGTGGGGGGGACTTGTGTAGGACAGGGAGTACTTCTTTACCTGCAGTTCCTCTTCTGTCACAAGGTGAGCCTCTTCCACGTTGCTTCATATTGCATTTGCTCCCAGGTCCCAGCCTGACCTTGTATCATGGGCCAC
The DNA here is from genome assembly GCF_964195595.1 of Calonectris borealis. Classification (NCBI taxonomy): domain Eukaryota; kingdom Metazoa; phylum Chordata; class Aves; order Procellariiformes; family Procellariidae; genus Calonectris; species Calonectris borealis. The sequence goes on from NC_134325.1 coordinate 21,357,845, forward strand.
CCAGGAAAATATTTCTCCTCTCCACATGCCATCCGTCCTCCTCCCGACCCCGGGAGCTAAGTGGGGAGCCCTGGCTCTGGCCTACAGGTGGTGAAATGGAGGCAGGAAGGTGAAGGTGACAGTGTGAGTCAGGGACCAGAGTCCAGTAAACGCTGACTCCCACCCTTCGGCTAAGCAACCCTTCAATCGTTTGGGCCAAATCTGGACCTGGAGCCAGTGCTGCACCCACTGACAGTCCTGAGCCCCTTGGTTTCTTTCTCACAGGTGAGGTGGGCTTTCTTGCGGAAGAACGGCGGATAAACGTAGCCGTGACCCGCGCCCGGCGCCACGTGGCTGTCATCTGCGACACCCACACCGTCAGCAACCAAGCCTTCCTGAAGCGGCTGGTGGATTATTTCAGCCAGCACGGGGAGGTACGCACAGCCTTCGAGTACCTCGACAACCTCGTGCCCGAAAACTACGCTCAGGAGGGCCGCGGTGAGCAGCAGCAGGGCACAAAGCTCCCCGCAGCGTCTGGCCCCAAACCGCAGCTGCCTCTGGGGAGGAAACTCAAAGCAGCAGCAACCAAACCAGAGGCTCAGAAGCCAGAAGCGCATTTCTCCCAGAACACAGGCGGACCTGGGAGAGAGAGCCCGGCGACAAAAGACAGTGCCGACAGATTCAAGGCCATGCTGGTGGCCTTCCTGGAGAGCAGTGAGACACAGCTGGATTTCCCCCCATCCCTCAATTCTCACAATCGGATGCTGGTTCACCTAATGGCAGAGGAGTATGGGCTGCAGCACGCGAGCACCGGGGAAGGGAGGGACCGGTACATTAGCGTTCGCAAGAAAGAGCCTGCTGAGCCTTCGCCACCCGCAGCTGCCCTCCCCAGCAAGCAGCTTCCTCTTCCTCAGCTGCAACATCCCAGCAGGGAAACTCCTGTCCCTGCCGAGCCAGGAAGAAGCAGCAAGGGCTCAGAGAAAGTGGACCTGAAAACCCTGCACCTGGAGAGAGTTCAGAGGGAGAAAGCCAGATGGGAGGAGGCAGCGAGGAAGGCTCAGGAGCCCAGTGCCTGCCTTCAGGGCAGCAGCAGGAAAAAAGACAAAAGCAAAGCCAAAGGTAGGTCGCTCTCTTCGCAAGCAGCACAATTAATGGTCTTCCTTGAATAGATCATGCTACTTAATCCCTATGTTTTTGCCTCCAGGCCTTGGGATTTGTCTGCATGCGTGGAGCATGGGATGTGGCTCTTAGAAAGCTCTCCGATGCTTGTCACTGCACAGATGTGAGAACTGGCAGGCGCGTGCATCAGTTGGCTGCAGCATCTGGGGGAGAGGGGTTTTGGATGCCTGGAGGCACGTTTCTTAAGTTGGGAGAAAAACGCTGGGGACCCTTTCACAGGAAGGGAGGCTCAGGAGTTAGACTGGAGGCTCCCAGATGTGGGGCGTGGAACTAAGAGGAGGCCCACTCTGAAGGACGTGGCTGCCTCCTAAATGCAGAGACAGGGAAAAATAGAGCCAGGAGCTGCCGTCCTCCCTGCCAGACATGGTCCCTTCCTCTTCCCCAGCCCTTTTTAGGGGGGAGGCACCCAGGCACGCTGCAGGTGGGAGCCTTGAGCTCCTACTAGTGCCTTTGAACACAGGACAGAGTTTACTGGCACGACGGGTCTCACAGGGGCTGAAATCCCAGTCACTGCCAACGGTGACTCCCTGGACCAGTGCTGCTTCTCACTAGCCCAGGCTGTAGCTGCCGGTTGCTTGGGTTTGTTCTCGACTTCTAAGCAGGTGGTTAAATGGCCAGGTCTCTTCCCCTGCCTTCTCCCCAGGAAAGCCAGCAGTTAAGAGTGGAGCAGACAGCATGGTAGAAGAAGATATCGACGCTCTGATTTCTGCTGCCGTTAAAGCTGACACCACCTGCAGCTTCCCCCACTGCAAAGCCAGCGTTAGGACCCTGGGACAGCTTTGCCTCCACTGCAGCAGGCGCTACTGCCTCAGCCATCACATCCCGGAGGTACGCGTGGGGCCGGGCAGCCTGCCCGGGGCTTCGAGCGCTGAGGGGCTGGAGAGGAGTAGGATGTGCCGAGCGGCATGGCTTTAACGTGGGAGTTTTCCCCATCGAGCTCCCCAGGCAGGATTTCCTTGCAAGGAGTGTAAAGCAGAACCCTCTCTGTCAGAGCTTTTGCTAGAGCTGCAGGTAGAAAGGGCTGCCAGGCATTAACATGTGGGCTCTGCACGCCTTCTCCCGAGAGCTTTTTCTTTTTCCCCTGCTTGCTTTGTGCCTGTCTTTACCATTCTCTGGCATTTACACTCGTGGGTCGTGCCGATAAAGCAAGGCAGAGAGGAGAAGTGAAGAGGCTTGGGCTTAAGGCAGTGACTTGAGGGATCCTGGACACTCGATTCCCAGCTCTTTGCAGATTGTCCCCCTCTTGTCCCCTCTGCAACCTGGGGACAAGTCAAGGCTTGAGCCTGCACAGAGCAGTGCTGCGTGCCTGCTTAGCAGTTAGGCATTTCCTTAAGTGCCTTGCTGGCTTGGAGCTGAGCTGCTCCACACGGTGCAGCCTCAGCTTTAGCGCCCATCCATACCCGAGAGACAGCAGTCCCTCAGCCTGCTCTGCTCTGCTTTCTTGCAGTGGAGGACTCTCGAGCAGGCATCTCAGCAGCCCTGTAATGTCCTGCACCTCTGTGGGAGTAGTATTGTGACGGCCACTGAACCAACAGCTTCTTCCTTGCTGTTCTTCTGAGCTGCTTGACAGCCCTTTCCTCCCCAGATGTGGGAAGGAAGGAAACTAAGGTTAAACTGGTGTCAGGCTTCATCTTTTGTTCGGGTGCAGAGGCGGGAAGGTCAGTTTAAGCCTCCAGGGTTGGCAGCGTGGTAAGCTGGCTTCAGGGCTTGAGTCCGGTGGGCAGAGCTGACGTGGCTGGATGGTGGCTGTGACGAGTACACAGGCTGAGAGGTGACGATTTTCCATTTAGCCGCAGCCTCCTGTGCCCATCGTCCCTCATCCCGCATCACCCAGGCACACCTCTTTGCTGCATGAAGCCTCCCAGGGCTTAGCAACATTTAGCAAGCTGACCTATAAATCCTCAGCATAGATTTTCCCCTTGTCAAGTACCATCTGTTTCCATGGCAAAGAATAGTTGTATTTATGGTCATTCACAATCCAGTTGGGATATACATTTGTTTCCTGCAGAATCGCCTCTCCCTGCTGAATTGTAATGAGAACTCCAATGAGAAACAATTGCAAGGATAAAATCCACGTCAACGAATTTTTCTTGCCTTTTAAAGTTGAGCCCTTTTTCCAGATGTTATCAGGCCTCGATGTGAAATAACCTGGCACTTCCTACCCACGCCTGGCCCTAAGAGGGGCTAGCACATACCTGGAGCCATCTCAGAGGGGCTGGAGCTTCTGCATACGGAGGGTCCCTGTTCAGAAAGAGCTCGTGCCCCCCCTTTAGCAACCCCCAGCTGCTGAACCCCTCCCCATCTAGTGCAGCACAGCAGACCCCGTTGAATGATGTTCAACCTGCGCTCCAGCACCTACTGACACAGGAGTTACTGCCCGTTCTGAAGTTGGTCTGGAGGGTCTGTTAGCTTCGGCTGGCTTAGATCGGGCAGCAGGCTCAGAAGTCCCAGTCCTGGCTAGGAGCCGCGTGCTATTCCTAAACATTGACAACCTGCTCCAGCAGCGCTAACAGGGACAGGAGGGTTTGTCACGGCACTGAAAGAACGGGCTGGGATCTTCAGATCAGCTTATGTTCGTGAAAACATCAAATGACTTTGGGATGGACCAAACAGAAGGGGCAGACTTTTAGGATCTGTAATTTAGACCTGCTGGAGATGATTCAGGGTGGTGTTGAACTTGGCTTAATGCACCTTAAACATGGCCTGGGCTTCAGTGCAGATGAGTTTTGGAAAAGGTTTGCCTGCACAGAATTAGCATTACGAAGCTTTTCTTATTCCAATACAGAAGACAGATCTAATTACACTGAAGAAGCAGATACATGGCTACAAAGGTCTCTTCTTTTCACTCCTGTTTCACTCCTTTTTCCCCCAAGTCCTACTGTATTAGCAGAGAACATAATGGGGAGCTCAGTTTTATTTCTACTCTCATGGGAGAGCCATAAAAGATCCAGCTGTTCACACGACGAGCGTGAGTTTCCCCCGGATGTTTAAAGTTTTGCAAGGAGACACTTAAACCGTCCAAAAGAATGGTTTACTTGCTATGTAGATTCCAGAAGGAGAAAAATCACCTTTATGTTTTCTTTCCTGTTAGAGGAGCTATAAATAAATGGGAGATGGTTTTAGGGGGATGCAAAGCAGGTGGAAGAGGAATTCCGGGCTCAGGGAATAAAATCGCCTGATTGCCATGTACGCGATGGCCGCCCTCTTTCGCAGCTACCACCAGTGTCCGGTCTCTCTCTGCCAGGTTCACGGCTGTGGGGAGAAGGCCAAGGCCCACGCGCGGCAGAGGATCAGCAGAGAAGGGGTTCTCTATCCCGGGAGCGGCTCCAAAGACAAGTCCCTGGACCCAGCCAAGAGAGCACATCTCCAGCGGCGCCTAGACAAGAAGCTCAGCGAACTGACCAGCCAGAGAAAGAGCAAAAAGAAAGACAAGGAGAAATGAAGGACCTGAATACTTCTTTTTTAACCTCGAAGTCACAGGTCAGGCTACATAAACCAAAGATGCTATTAAACCTACAGGGCCATGCTGAGCCCAAGAGGAAAATGGGGGCTCTCGTTTTGGGCGGTAGACAGCTTGGAGCCAGTGTGCCTGAACAGATAGTCGCTGGGCCTCCCTAAACCACAGAGCAGAGACGGAGGAAGGAGAGCAGCTTTATTTGTCCTGGTTATCCTTATTGACAAAGTAATGGATGTACACAGAGAGGCTGGAGAATGCCAGTAAAGACAGATATTAAAACACCTAAAGCAATCGGCTGTTGCTGTGACATTTCTCCCTGCTACAGTAAAAAGATAAATGTCTGCGAGCAGGAATGTGGGAGGAGCTGAAAACCCCGGGTGACCCTCTCCTCCAGGGAGGATGACTAAGAAAACAGATGCCTCCAGCTCCGTTTTCCCAGTCCAGCAATGCTCCCAGCATGGCTCGGAGTTAGAGTGGACTGGCGTGTCCACACAGCAGCCAGCGAAGTCCCAGGTTGCCCTTCGGGAGCAGGCAGAGCTGGGCTGCGTCCCCTCGCCACCATGCAAAGGGGCTGCCGGGCGCGGGCTCAGCCCCACCAGCCTCTGCCCCACGGCAGGATGTGGCCCATGCAGGGCTCAACCCTGCTCCAGGGCTGCGTGGGGATGAAGCCTCGAGTCCTTACCTTGCCGGCACCACGGCGAGTTGCTCCGAAACACCCAGCCTGCTGCTCTGGGAGAGCCGCCGTCCACTGCCATCGCTCGCCGTCCCTCTTGGTAGCACCTCTCCACTGTGTGCGGTTCCCTTCCCCAACACTTCCCAGACCTGCTGAGGAGATGCATTTCTTTTCCCCGTCCTGCCCTTGCTGCAAAGCTCCTTGGAGGCCGGTGTCCACTGGGAAAGTCCACAGCAGCGAAGGCAGGGTACGGCTGTGCGAGCTTTGTGCAGCCCTGCCAGGCAGGAGGGAGCCTGGTGTTCAGCGTCACCCATCCCTCCCAGACCCGTTCCCTGCTCCCGTACCCCCCAAAACGAATTTATCTCCCACGTTGTTTTCTGCCTGCTGACCCTCGTCTCCAAAGCATCTCTCCATCCACCCGCAGCCCTATCCCCTCTCCTTGATGGCTCTAAGCGGGTACTGATGCATTACAGAGGGTCCACCACCCCCTGAGGAATAGCTCAAGAAGCCACTTTTTGTCCCCAGGGTGGCATGTGCAGGCCCCAGGATGAAGGAAAAGCTGCTGAGATGCCTCCACAGAGCAATGGCTGGAGAGGGGCACAATAAAAAGCCCCAAACTACACATGGCCCATCATTTTGGGGTTGAACACCGCAGAACTTGCCCACCGGTGGTTTCAGCACCAGTGGGAGGCACTCACCTCATCCTGACCAAAGGCTCAGCAGTTTGCAGGGGCTGCAAGATAGCCAAGCGTTTCTATGTCTGTCTCTCTTCCCAATTGCTAGATGAGGGAGCTAATAAGCAAATTTTCCCCCAAACCTCAGTGCCTGTTAGTACTGGCTGTGAGCGCCTTCCAAAAAAGCCTTCCTCATCCTTCAAAAAAACTCTCCATTTGCAGCCCCAGTCCCCGGCAAACCCGGCCTGCCTGCACCTACCTCGGCTCCGAGCATCGCCTTGGCTCGTGCCCTGGTCCCCGGGGCCGGCCGTGCGTCAGCCCGCGGAGGGATGGCACCAGCTCGCGTGGCAGCAGATGGGACATCAGGGCTCCTGGAGGGAAAGGTGGGGAGGAGGAAGAGACGGAGCCTGGGAGAAGAAAATCTGTGCATCGGCGAGCAGTGCTGGGCATATACGGGGCAAAGAGCCAGAGCAGTGCCTGCGAGGGGCTGCGGAGGGGGAGGACGCAACAGAGAAATCGCAGCCTTGTCCGAAAACGAAGGTCAGGCAGAGAAGACAGATGAGCAGATAGGAAAATTGCTGCCAGCTCAGGCTACCACCACGGCGTCATCTTTACACAGGGATAAATGGCTCATTCACATTTTCTTTTCCTGCTCAAATCATTCAAGCAACCACATCGCCGACCATGCTCACCCCGTGGCACCGGCTTTCTGGCAAACAGCCCCAAACACCCCCAGATTTCCCTGCCTGGCTTTCTGCCAGCATTCTGCAGGCAGAGAAAAGCTGAGGCTCTGGTGCAAGCAAGGGATGCGTCGCCAGGGCATCCTCTGCCCACCAGCCCATGCCGTGGGGGAGCTCCATCAGAGCCCTCCGTCTGTCACCCTCCAGAAAATAGGGTGGGCATCCGCTCCCCAAGAAAAACCCCAGACCTTACCCAGGGGCTGGTCCTTGCCTGGGACAGGAGCCCACGAGCAGACAGGATCCAAATAGATTTTTCCCCTCCCTTCCCCTTGAAACAAGCGTTGGGCTTAAAAATTATGAAATTAGGGGTCTCTTGTGTCCACCTTTGGTCACAGGGCCAAGATGTTCCTCTCTGCACCCAGATTTTGGATAAAATGAGCGAGCTTTGGGATGAGCAAGTCCAAGCATGACTCCAGGACTAGGGGCTGTAAAAAATAAGCCCCAGTCGCGAGATTTGCGTTAAAAGAGCAGGAATTTTCCATGCTGTAGTGAGCAGCCCTGAGGGTTAGTTTAGCTGGGAAAAGGGCTGGGGTGGGAAAAGCTGACCCGATCATGTTGGACCTTTAGGGGGTGACTCTCAGCCTGGGTCTGACCTCAAACCTAAGAGATTGAAAAACCACTCGTCAAGTCCAGACACCCCTCTGCAGCCAGCGGAGGGATGGGCAGAGATTTACTCTGCTTGAAAAAAGATGGAAGGAAAAACCATATATAATAACAATTTCTTTTTCTGCTGTTATTTCTCCCTTTTTCCATTCTCATTGGAAATGTTTCAGTCCCGGTGCAGCGCACCAAAATCACTCCAAAACCCAACAGAAAAAACACGCATGCTGAGAGAAACCACGCCGTGCTGGCATTTTATCAACCCCCTCCCTGTTTTCCCCCCAGTTTGACCAAAAAACGCCTTCCAAAGAAATCCACCCCCGCCCCGGGAGCCCTTGGGATCCACGTTCGAGGGCACCACTGATTTCGGGGGGCTGCCGGGGAGCATGTGGGATGCTCGGGAGCCTGGCTGGCGGCCAGGCAGCGGTTTGGGGAGGTTGGTGCTGGTTTTGGTCCATTCGAAGGGAGGGCTCCTTTCTCGGCGGGTCTGTTTGCAGCCCCCAGCACATGCGAGGGCGGCCCGGCTGGAGAGAGACGCAGCCAAGGAGTTGCTCCGTCCCCCCAAGTATTTTGGCAGCAAGATGCTCCGGCCAAGGCACGCCAGCAGCTCTGCCTTTTCAGCGCTGTAAAGTCTTACTCAACCCCTGCCCGGCTGCAAACGCCGCGTTGCAGCGGCTCTCGGCCGAGCCGCCGGCCAGGCAGAGCCCCCCTCTGCCCGCTGTCCCCGGGGCAGAGCCAGTGTCGGGGTGCAGGACCCCGCGGGCGCGACGGGCTCCCCCCGCCAGCAGCCTAGTTCCGCCGGAGCGGGTGCCACATGGAGACGGGCTTCCTCAGCGTGGCCAGCATCTGGTTCCAGTGCGTGATGCCCATCCCGCTGGCCGCGGGGCCGATGAGGACGTGGCCTGTGTTGTCGGCGCGTCCGTCCTCGCCGCACTCGGCCACCGTCACCCGCAGGGACAGGTCCTGCGGGGGAGCAGGAGGCCGTCACAACGGTCCAGCACAGAGTGGCCGCTGCAGTGCTAGCGCTGACACCACCCCCATATAGATACATAGCCCCATACCCTCCCCAACCACACATGCACACACACACATATCCCCCAATACTAACCCATACATACACATCCCCTATATATCTCCCACCTCATAAATACACATCCACCAAAATAGCTATACCCCATATGTATACATCCCTCTATACCTCCACCCCATTCATACACATTGCCCCATACTCACCCCCCCATACTTGAAAACTATATATGCTTATCCCCATACACAACCATACCCCGTATATATGCATCCTCCTATACCGCACCACCATACTTACACATCCCCTAAACCCATATATGCACCTGTCCACATACACAACCATACCCTATACATATGCATCCCCCTATATCCCCCAATCACACATACCCATTTCCCCCAACAGCCATACCCTATACATACATCCCCCCAAACCATATAGGTACATATATGGCCCCCACCCCACAGCTCCTACGATCCCCCCAGAAACCCTCACACCCCAGGGAGTCCTCACTAGCGCAGGGATTTGGGGACCTCGAGGAGCGGTGGGATGTGCCCCCCAGGCTGGGACATGTCCCCTGAGCTGGGACGGACCTGGAGCACGATGGCCGGCACCGAGAAAATCATGGCCTCGTTGAACACCGGGTTGGTGTCGTCCCTCTTCACTGCTGTCTTCTTCTTGCTGATCTTCCTCCCGTCCTGCAGCAGGTACACCTTGACGAAGGGATCTGCTCAGGGTGGGGGGAGAGAAAAACCCCAGGGTCAGTCATGCCTTTCCCCTGCGAGATGGAGAAAGTGGGGGAAACCATCTCTGGCGGACCTTCCTGGTAGGGTCTGTCCTCAACGGGAGCCACTCCAATAAATATCTGTGTAGCATAGTAGGATAAACGAGGATGAAAGCCTACCTCCAGCCTGCAGAAGACCAAGGGACCCCTGTGCGCACCCGGCATCCCCCACTCACCTGCGGTCACTTTGCCGTTGGTCCACACGAGGTTCTTGGCTTTGACCACCACCACCGTCAGGCGCTCGGCCGTGGGCAGGTAGCTCAGGGAGAGCAGGATCTCCCCCACCGTGTCCACCGCCTGCGGGGCACAACGTCCCATCACCCATCGACTCCAGCCGCCAGGAAGGAGAAACCCCCCAAAAAACCTGGGTGGGAGATGGACCACACCCCCCTGCTCACCTTGTTCATGTCCTGCAGGTAGAGCCAGGCGTTGAAGGGACGCATGGCCAGGTCCAGGTCGGAGAGCTTGAGCTCGGCCACGCCGGTGCTGACGTTCCTCTCGTCCTCGTCGATGCCGAAGACGGAGAAGCGCAGGCTGTTCTCCTCCAGCGCCACTGGGTCCAGTGGGATGGAGAAGCGCTCGTCGAAGGCCACGGCGTAGGCGCTCCGCTGAATCTGCCGCGGGGAGGGGGGGGTACCTTGATACCCACCGGGTTTTGGGGCCCCATCTGAGATCTACCCCATTTCTCTCGGGGGAATTGCAAGGAGCACACGGCTTTGGGGTGGCTCCCAAAGGAGCTGGGGGGTCCCAGCCTCCATGAAGACAAAAGTTATTTCCCACCTGACTGCAGCAGCTGCTCAGCAATTGGGTTAGAAAATAGGGGCTACGGCCTGCCCCGTTGCCCATTAATTCTTTTAATTAAAAATTTAAGATTGGTCTGGTGCTCTCAGATGCAAGGGCCGGGCATCCCTGCGCCCTGGGAGCTCGGATGTGTGGCTGGCTCAGCCACTCCAGGCTACGGGATTTGGCCGAGGGGGTGTAACCCCCAGCCCCTCTCGAGCCAGAGCCCGCGGGCTTCACAAGCCCTAGACGTGCCAAATGGGGACGATGCTTTTTGCCAGACATCATCTCTACGTCACATCACTCATTTGGAGCAAACGCAGCAGCAACTCCCCGGCGCCCCATCCTGCAGAGTGCTGGTCACTACCCGGTCCGAAAGCGCTGGTGGGGGGAACTGCTCTGAAATCATGGCTTTAGAGACTCTTTTTCCCCTACTCCAGCCTTATTTCTTTTCGCGTCCAAGATACCACCCGCAAGTCAGGGGTTTGTGCTAAAAGGAGGCCTGGTGCTCCCAAGGGATGGAAAGCCGCAGCCTTGGACAGCGCAGAGCAAAGCAGAGCCACCAGCTCCCCGCTACCCATCCAAAGCCGGGTGCTGCGGTGGAAAAGGGATCCTGCTGTGGGAGCAGGGGGCTCAGCCCTGAACCCATTGGGCTTCATCACCCCAAGAGCCGCCCGGACTCCCCAGCAGCAGTGGGGAGATGGTTCATCTCATCCCAAGGACTTTCTCACATCTGTCTGTCTTCTCACAGACGTGCTCCATCCCTGGGATGAAAGACACGAAGCAGCTCGCGAGGTGGTACCTTCCATCGTCCCCTTCCTAGTGCGGCGGTCCCCCGCTCTCCCATCGGATACCACCGATCCCTAGAGTCCCTGAGGGATTAAAGTACCTCTATGGGAAAAGCAGATTTGCAGCTGTCTGCTTTACAGCGCTGATGACTATCTGTCTGCAGCCGACATTATATTTTGGGATCTCTGGATGAAAGGTACAACAGAGATGTTAGCTGCTATTTAAAAAAAACCACCACATAAGTACTGCAAAGCATTAAAGGAAAAGAAGCAAATGTGTCTTTATGACTTGTCTCAGGACAGCAAAAGAGGGTAAATAGCGCTGGTGAATTATAAATAATGATGCTAAATAATAAATATCTCCAGAGCATAAATAAAAAGCCTGATCTTTGGATGGAAAAATGGTCTTAAAAGGGCGTTGTGGAAATATTTTAAAGGCAGTGGTTTTGTGCTCACTGGAAAGGTACCTCCACCCCGTGGAAAGGTTTCTTTAGTGGGATGAAGCTTTCTGCTCCTTTCTGGAATATCTTGATTAAATCAAACTGGCTGTCCCTGAGCTTTGCAAAAAGCAGCTGCTGAAAGAAAACTGAGGCTCCTGCTTTCTGACAGCAGCTTTTGGTGCACTTAAAAAGGGATGTTTCACCCCAAAAACACCCCTGGTTCTGGCCCTGCTGGCGCCGGTACAGCCACCTGGATCTTTGGCCACCTCGTCCCATGCGGGGAGGGAAAGCATCGCGGCTGCTGCAGAAAGGAGAGGCGGCTGCGGGGCGCCGCGCTCGGGACTCGTTAGGGTAAATCGAGTGTGCGGGGACACGGCACGATGCCAGCAGCACGTCCCCAAAATGCCGCCTCTCCCCAAATCCCCCCTGCAGCCACTTCCTCCACCTTCTGCAGCATCCCCGGCCCCCAGAGCAGGGAAAGCTGAGCAGAAAAAGTTGCCGCAAGCCACGCTCAAAGATGACAAAGTCATCGTGCGTCCCAGTCAAGAGGGGGAAATTTCTGCCTCTGCCGGGTCTCTGATGCACAAACCCAGCTGGGACCCCCCCATGCCACAGAACGCTGAACACCCTGAGCAGGGCTCCAAAAATCCCGTGCCAACCGCACCCAGCCCCAGCGTGTCCGGACCTCCCTCCTCCCAAGGGCCCATCACTGTCTCGGGGAGCTTGGCCGAGGGATGCTGCGACCCAAAAGCGAAGGCTGCAGCGGGCACGTGGTGAGCGATGCCACGTACGCACGGGGTTTTCACGCGAAGAGGGGCGAGCGGCTCACCCGGGAGATGCCGACGATCTGCTCGGCCGGGAGCAGGCTGATGCGCATGAAGCAGGACTCGAAGCGAGCGTCGTCCTTCTCCAGCAGGTCCTTGCCCTGCAGCAGCGTCACGTGCAAGGTGGCCGCCTTCCCGTCGTACTCCATGGAGACCTCCACCTGCCCCACCGTGAAATCCTGCCCAAAGTTGTTCCCGATGGAGGAGATGGAGCTGAGGGAGTCAGCCGAGATGGATTTCTTCAAGGGGCCGTAGGAGGCCAAGCCCAGGTCTTTGCTCATCAGCTCCAGGCTCCCCAGCTCGTTAATGCTCTCGAAGGTGTCATCTGCCCGCAGGCTGGTCTTGCGGATGGGTGAGGTCTTATCCAGCGCCCTCTGCGAGCCCGGGGCCAGCCCTCGCTGCGAACAGGGAAAGGGAAAACCAGGCGATGCAATCCCATCCCTCCGTACAAAGCCGGGGACAGCTGGGATTCACTGGCGCCTTTTTGGACGCCTTACAGCCCCTGCTTGGCCTCAAGCTGCCGCGGCAGCAAACCCTGCACCTCCTGCAGCTCCCAAGCCCTATTTACACCTCTGTGCTGATCCCCCAAACTCCCCAGCAGCACCAAGTCACCGCCCATGGCTCTTCCCCCCTGCGAGAGGATGCAGGCGATATTTTTGCCCCTCCAGTGGCTCGCGTGTTGCAAAGGGAAAGGAGGCGAGCCAAACTTTCCGCCCTTTTACCTTGTGTTTGACGTCCGAATACGCCGCCCCATACTTTTGCTCCAGGTATCGGTAGTCGTAGTTGGGGAAGGGGGAAGGCGCGGGGTAGCTGCCGGAGCGCCAGAGCTTCCAGAGGTTGACGGCAGCTATCCCCAGCAGTGCCAAGGCGCCGGCGGCGTAGATACCGATCTCCCACCGAGGCGGGCTCGTGGCGACTGCGAGGGGACAAGAGGCACCGTCAGCCGGCCACGACCCCAGGGCAGAGGCTTCATCCTCTGCTGCTCCCACGCCAGAACCTCAGCTCTAAGCTGTGAGGATGGGATCGGCCAAGGGGGGGATAAACCACAGCGTCCCACTTGGGCGGGTTGCAAATGGTGTCAGGCAGCAGCTTTACAAGCCAAAAAAATCACAGTCCTCTCTTTGTTTCCTGGGAGGTGAAGTGCAGATGTATTTCAGCCCTGTTGCCCAGCAAACAAAGAAGATCAGTGAATGGCTGCATCTCCCCAGGGGTGCCGGGGGGCCCCTTCACCAGCTACAGATCTGTCCCACTTGTGCTCAGCGCACATCTGCATCGCCCTTCCCACCACAGGGAAAGCCCCACTGCTGCCTGGTTTCCCACGGGCTGAGGATGCCAAGAAAATCCAGAAACAGGGAAAAAAAAAAAAGACCCAACAAACAAACAGCTTTTGGAAATGGGGAAAACCCCACAACTGCTGCTGCTGTGATCCAGGAAGGAGAAAGGCCGGGCTTGCGGCTGCAAAGCGGGGCAGACACAGCAGCCCTGCGATGGTACACTGAGCAGTTGTTGCTGCATTGCACCAGCCTCCATCACACCAGTGACTGAACCAACACCACTCACTTACTGTTAACACAAAAAAAGGGGGTGGGGGGGAAGATTTCTCATTACAGAGCACTGCTGGGGAGTCCTCCCGCGTCACGCCGCGGCGCTCCCTCCTTCAGCAGCAGCTTCAGAGCCAGAAAAAGCCTAAGCCAGGCTTACTCCCACATCACATCTGAGCAGAGGGACAACCCGCTGCTTCCCCCCGCCCCCCCAAACCTCCTCCGGCAGGAGCCAGCAAAGGGGTGTATCAAAAGGAACCAACTATCCGCATCCAAAGCGCCTAATTTTGATCCCTCCAGAGGGCCAGGAGCAGCCCAGAGGGATCTCGTGGGTTAAAGCCTCGGGGAAGGAGCCATGGCCTGCTTCCTCCGCCCCAACCCAAACCCCTTACGATCTGCAAAGGGCTGTGATTTATCCCCCGCACCCCCGGCTAAGGATGCTGGGGGAAGCGCCGCAGCTTTCTAGGGCACTCCTACGCATGGAGGTGCTGTCCAGCTCCAAGGAGTTCACCTGCTCCACTATGGCAGGGGGCAAAATTGGGGCAAAATAACCCTTTACTGGCTCCTACTTCTGAATAACTCCAGGTGCAAATCCCAGCTGAGCTGGAAACCCGCTTCCTACTCGTACCTGCCCATTCTCTAGGGCTGAGCACCTAATGTTGGAAAGCTTGGGGGTTTTAAGGGTTTTACCCTTGTATTAGGAAAGTAAACCCCATGTGCATGTGCAGCAAAGAGTTCCTCCTGCAGAAAGCAGTGAGGATCAGCAATCCCTCCCGAGAGCAGCTTGGCGTGCAAGCCGCGGCCAGCTCTGCCCCCAAAACCCTTCCCCGGGGCTCGCTCAGAAGTACTCACCGCTTAAGCGGTATCTGCTTACATGACCGTTGTCCATGGCAAATGTTCCCCGCTAGTGGGACAGCCTGCAACGTGTGAGACAATGGGTTAGGATAAAGGGAAAAAATTTAAAAATGCCTTTTGATTTTTTTAGCAGGGATGCTAAATAGCTGCTCCCCCTCCATCGCTCCTGGCCTTGGCTCCTCTTCCAGGCACAGAGCAAACGTGTGCTAAAGCACCTCAGCCACTAACAGAGAAGCTAAAGAAGGGACTGAAAACCCCACGGGAACCAGGAGAGTGGCCATGCTGAGACGCAGAGCTGCGTGATTTACCGCGGGATTATTTAACGGGTAATATTTTCAATCGTTCTTTGCATGGACATCACCTCTCCGGGAGCCCTTTAAGCCCTTCGCTGCTTTTCTAATGTCTTTTCCAGCTTATTTCTTGCCTTTGCCTTCCATGGCTTTCCTCAGCCTCACCTGAGGGGCTGCTCTGCACCCACGGCTCTGCCACATGCAAGAGGAGCAGCCCAATTTCTGGGTTGCTGCAGGGTTAGATGATGCCGTTCCCCAGGAATTGATTCCTGCAGCAGGAAAGCTTCATTGCCTTCCTCCCCGAAGGGGTTTTCCCACGTGAGGCGTATGCAAGATCCATCCTAAACGTAAGGAAGCTGCTCTTCCGAGACAGATCCCAGCAAAGGCATCGTGTGATGCCGAAGGGGATTCATCCAAGCCAGCTCTTTCCCGCTATGCAAAGGGGGTTTGGGATCCCCCCGCAAATACCCAACAAGCAAATCCAACGCGAACTGAGCCAGCACCCCCGTTCTGTGCCAGGAGACCACTGTCCGATCCCACAGACCGCAATCCCCAAACCCCAAGCCCAGGGACACATCTTCAGCACCGCACTTAAAATCTCCCCACCGTCCCCATCAGAGCCCCCCCAAACCCTCTGCAAAACTCACAAAGCCCACTTGTCACGTGGGAGGAAGAGCTGGATTTGCCTCGCGTGGACAGTCACTCAACATTCGGGTATTGTCTTCCAGCTCACCTCAGATGCTCACAGATTCAGGGACTGTAGGGGTGATCAACTCCCCCAAAACCATCCAGGCTTGGATTTTAATAGGCAAAGGTGGAAACTGCAGTGCATTACAGTGTAAAATATCAGCCACGCTGGCCTGACGTGGCTGGGGGACACCCATTGCAAGGGCCACGCCGTCCACCCTTGGAGTAACAACAGGAGGAAGGTTTTTTCTGAATGTAATTGGGTCACTAACCCAAAATGACAGCAAGGCTGGGACAGGGCTGGGAAAAGCCCATCTCGTCCCCCAACATCTTTCCTCACACAAACCTCTGTGTGCAATGGATAAACACCCAGTAAAATTTTGGCCGAGAACATGCTAAACTCGTGTCATGTATGGACTGAGCTCAGCTTAAGGGATACTTTGCTGTTTAGCGCTGGAAATCCACATTGACATCTTAATAGTGCAACATTATGGAGATTTACCCAAAACAGCCTCTTTTTATGTCCTGAAAAACTACCATGCCTAATTAAGAGGCTCCATTTTTTTCCATGTTTCTTGGTAGTTTTTTTTAATATGAAAATACAGGAGTTCTCAAGACCAACTTTCTCTGCAAAAGGGCAAACATAATTTTTAAAAACCCTCCATTTCTTTCAGAAATTGGAAAGAGTTTTGAATTTTCCATTTCTTTCAAAGCTTTTCCCCCCAAAACATCCTTTTCTAGTGAGCTCTAAGCAGCAACTTAACCACATTTCCAAGGCATCACCCAGAGAGACACCGAGTGGCTGCAGTGTTCAGCACGGGAATTAAATTAGGTGGTATTTTCCTATTAGCAAAACAATATCAGCCTTTCCTGAGCAAGCAAATAAAGGTGCAAGGTGCTCAAGGAAGAGATTTGTTGCATTTTATGTTAACTAAGCTCTTTCCCTGTGAGTTTTTCACTGAAATGCTCTGTTGTCCCCCCAACCTGCCTTTCAAATCACTTCCTGGGAAATCAAATCCTAGGGATTAGGAGGGAACAGGCATCGCTCTCCCACCGCTGGCGGCACAGGGATGGCTGTTTTTTCCCCCGCGGAAAACATTGAAGCTCATCATTGCCCCGGCTCAGAGGGTGCAGAGCCCCCTCTGCCGCCGCAGCACCCCTCTGCTGAGGGATGGGGCAGCTCCGCTTTCCTCGCAAGTTGCTGCAGCCCTCGGGATACCTTTTCCTGCTCGGGGGGGGACGATAAAATGGCTCGATGCGGGGAGAGAAACAGCAACGAAGCCCTGTGTCCCCTCTGGAAAAAGGGGGGCCTCCCCCCAGACTTAGGGAGGTTTGACACCTCGCTGCTGTTTTGGCATCATGGCCATCCGAGGCCAAATAGAGCTTGCACAGAAACCCTGGTCGCTGGTCCCAGAGCCCCTGGACGAACATGGGTACGGCCCCGTGCCATGCAGACACCCTCCAGAGCACGCTGCAATCCCCAAATTTCACAGTCCCAGTTATAAACTGCAGCAGCAATCTCCATATTCATCCTTTCCTTCTTGCCCTAACCCAGACACCAATGCCTGGTTTTGCCAGGTGCCTGAGACCAGGCTAAACTCTTCTCACTGGTAAGCTTGGCTCTCCAGCAATACCCCTCCTCTCTTCCAGCACCGACCCTGCTGCTCGCACCCACCCATCCCGGGCTCTGAGCAAGGCTTTTCCATCCTTCTCCATCCCTCTCCTGCCAGAAGGGAAAAGCCCTGTCTGGCCTCGATCCACAAGCCAGAAAAGTAGGATCAAGTTTGCTGCTGGCACGTTTGCCAAAAAAAATAAAAACACATCCAAAACTTGACAAAACGCAAAGGTTTGGGCTCTGCCCCTCATTCATGCTCAACCACAAACTCGCTCACCCATTGCCCTCCCCATCCTAACACTGGAGCTGCAGGAGACAAAGCAGCCACCTCCCTGGCAGACCTACACCTCGGGCAACAAGCGGTGCACCGATCCCACCTCATTTAGCCCCAAAGATGATGACCCTGCACCATCTGACACCTCCCATGGCCACGAGGCTCGGCACAAGAAACGCCGGCTTTGCCACCACCAAAAGTCTGGTTCCTTCCCAACGCTTATTGCTGTATTTTACCTGGGCAGGTAAAAAAAACACTGTGGGCAGGAAAAAAATCTTTGGGGCTCCACGTAGAAGAGCGGGGACCCTCCTCGCAGCCTCCGGCATTAGCTGAGCAGCAGCAGCGTGTTCGCTCCCCAGCCGTCCCTGAGAGGGGAGAGAAATGCAGCAATTTCCGAGGTAACCGAGATGGGGACGCAGCAGAGCGACTGTGCAGCAGTGAGTCTTGGGGAGCCGGCGCTCGCACTGCCCAGCTCCCTGCTTCCCAGGGCTCCCTATGGATTTTGAGTTCAGTGGGGATGGCTCCTGGATCCAAACAGCCCCCCGTTCCGATGCTGGGCTGGGATGCTTCGCCGCAGGAGATTTGTGATTCAGGATCGGCTGCCAGGCTTTGCTTCCTTCCCCTTCGAGCCCCGGCTGCGGGCTACACTCCTGCTCACTCGTGCAATGAGTTGGGCGGTCTCTGCACCCTCCAAGCAGAGGCACGCTCTCCAAGCTGGCCAGACCCTCCTGCAGGTTTTGCTCTAACCCAGCCCAAAGCAGAGGAGGAGATGCAAGCCCCCCGCCACCCGGCTCCCCTGCCCGCGGCTCTCTGCCCCGCAGGAGCAAGCAAGGTTGGTCTGGAAAGCGTTTCCCACCTGGTTTCTCCCGCTCGGGGCTGACGGGGGGACACCGCGGCCGCCGCGCCTCTGCCCAGAGGCGCTCCTAGGCAGCCATGTGGATTGCAATAACCGGGGCTGCACAAGCAGAGGAAGCCGCCGCTTCCCGGGGCCGGCGAGAAGATGGCTCTGCTCTCCCACGGCCGCGGCTCGCCGTGCCGGGCAGCGGGGCGAGGGGAGCCTGGAAGCTTCGGGGGGCCGGGGGGTGAGGCGCAGAGGTCTCCCGCTCTGGTTTGCCTCCCAGGCGCGCAGCACCCGGCTCCGCAGGCTGGCAACTTTCCTTAGGAAGTTGCCGTAAAAAAAAAAAAACCACCACCACCCAAAAAAACCCCTCAGCCAGCCAAAACCCCAAAACCCCACCCCAAACCCACCAAGGAGCGAGGGGGCACGCTGCCAGTCCCCGCAGACCGGAGACCCGCCGCGGCGTGCGGGCAGCCCTGGGCACACAAGGCAAACCCCGGCAGCGTGCACCTACCTCCCCTCCGCATCTCTCCCCACGCTGTCACCCGTGTCGCATCCCCCGGGGCTGGACAGGGGCTTCACTCCTTTTTGTCGTCGTCCCCCCGTCCCCTCCCGCCCCCGGGCAGAGCCGCCCACCCTGCGCGCTGGCGGGCTCCGACTCACCGCTCCTTTGGGGGAAAAAGGTGCATTTTCTGGCCGATGGCGGGGGGGCCGCGGCCGCCGGAGCGGGGACTGCGGGCGGTGCCGCCCCGGGCTCCACCTGAGCGGAGGGGGGGATCGCCCCGCCCCCCGGCACCCCCCCACGCTGGGGTGACCCGGGGAGGGCTTCTGCCCCCCTCACCCCCGCTTCCCCTGAGTTTGGCGCTCCCCCAGCCGAGCGCAGCCCCGCTCCTGCTCCACGGCATCAGCATCCTTCAGCCCCCGGTTGCTGCACCCAGCCAGGGCTGCCCCAAATCCCACCTCTTGCCGCCTAGGGACCCCCCCTCGCCCATCCAACACCCTCCGCTCCCCTGCTGCCTCTTGCAGCACCTCTGCGCCTTTCAGCTCTTCCCCCCTCACCCAGGAGGACCCATGGACCATGCTTATTATTTCTACCAGGACCTGCGTCCCCTCCTCTTGCTCCCCAGCGGGTGCCGCTCTCCTCCGAAAAAGCCATTTGGGGTCTGTGGATCATCACCTGAGAGCCAAATCCTTGGATCCTCACCTGTCCCAAGTGCAGGCTTCCAGGCTGCTCTTCTCTCCTGAAGGGATGGGAAGGGTAACACCAGCCTCCTCCCTCCTCCATCCCACCTCTCAGCCGGCCGTGCAGGAACACTTAGGGTCCTGGGCATAACTGGGGCTGTCCAGCAGCAAGGTCTTGGCTCTGCCTATTCATAAAGAAAATCCATCAGCCCTCCTCTCCCTCAGTGCAGCAGAAGGTGAAGCTTCTTCTCAAAGTGCCAAATGGCATTTAGATGGGACTTGGTCCAAAAATCCCTTTTAGCAGTTTGGAGACCAAGAGATGAGTGCCCGCTGGCAGGGGCCTTCTCCTTGGCAAAGTGATTATCAGCGAAACCTCCCCTACACGTGCTCTCATGCAACAGGGATGGAGAGCTTTCCCTTTCTTACCCTGGCTTCATAACCATGTTTTCAGCCACCTTACCTCAAATGCCAGACCACCATAATTTCAAACAGCAAGAGATTTCACTTTGCTTGAATTGGAGAAAACGGAATAATCATAATTTTTTTTGGGGGGGGTGAGGGAGGTGGGAACACGCACCCCAAGCAAAGACGGTCTCAGGTGGCCACACAGAGCAGCGTGACGCTCCAGAGGACCTTTATTCCCAGGAAAACCCACCACATCCAGCAGCGGGGCCAGTTCACCCATACGCTGCCCTGCCACAGGGCTCTCCAGCTCATGTCGATCCAGGGAGGGCCAGCACTGGGAGATGGTCCCATGATTTTCCTGGTAGAGAATTAATTTTCAGGGAGAAAACAGACCAAGTTTTGACTGTAACCCAAAAATGCTGCCTGGGTGGGAGAGGAGTCTCATCCTGCAATCAAGGGTCCTTTCCAAGAGCATTGGGCTTCCTGGCCCACCCAGGATTTTCCAAAATCCAGCTCTTCCTCTAGGTGTATCAAAACCAGTTGGAAAAAGAGCAAACCATGGCTTCCTTCCCCAGTTCCCAAGCCTCACCTACAACAGAGACTAGAAATTACGTTCCCGAGGGACTTGGCAGGCTGTCCCTCTCTGCGGCGCAGCCGGGGCCACCAGCACCCTCTTGCGGGGCCGCCACAAGGCTCTCCATCGCTTCAGCCTCACAGAGGCAGCTGCAGCTGACCTACAGAGAGCTGTTTTAAACAGGAGTGGGTTTGGCTGAGTTTTGGTAATCTCCGAAGGCCCCAGTTTGGCATCTGAAGATTTATCCAGCCTCACATAGATGCCAACTAATCTATTAAACATCAGTTTCATATTGCTGACAGATGGCATGAGTTTGTTATCACCCTTGTGCTGGGGTCAGGCCTTAGATAACTGTGAGGATAATTAACAACAGCATCTCAATGATGCAGACCAATTATCCCTTCCAATGACCAACACACAAGCAGTTCAGCTAGTGGCGAGGTGGCTCACGCACCCCTCATGGGGTTTTGGGTTGGTTGACCACCATGGAGCTACAGCAGAAGTAGCTCAGCTGGCTTCTGTTTCTGGTGGCACATTCAGCCAGCCACTATGCAGGGAAAAGCTATTTATTCTTGGTCAAAATACTCCTGGAAAAGCTCCCCAACAGCAGCCAGCCTGCATATCTGGCACCTTCCAGATGGTTACACCATCTCTCCCATGCTGGTTGTTCTTACATGTTCACCTATGGAGGGGGTCTCACCTTGCATCTAACAGCAGGCAGCTTTTAAGTGCTCTTTCAGCCACAGGTCATTTACCCGAATTACTTTCCTCTGCCCAAGTCTGAATTCCTGTAGAAAACACCATCTAGAGCAGTGCTCTGCAACCTTTTAAGTCTAAAAATAGTAAAAAAAGAGACCAGTTATCCTTTTAGAGAAAAACACATAAAAACCAAAAGAAGATGCTCAAACCTAAAGGACAAACTGTCCGGGACTGATGAGCAGAAGGCAGGAAATGTTCAGATAGCCCAGCAGCCGCTCAGCCAAAACCTCTGTTCACCGCAGGCTCCCACCAGCAGAGGAAGGTAAAGGGTACCTTTGAGGAAGGAGCATTAGGGAAAAAGAGCACTGACAGACCCTGTGCCCTCCCCGGCTTACCTCCTTGCAGGAACAAAATCACTGCTGCTCCTTCGCCTGGCATTTACAGGCAGGTGAGCAAGGGCCATTGCCTATTGCTTTGTTAGGCTCAGCCTAGCAACTCCACCTTAAAAAAAAAAAAAAAGAGAGAGAGAGAGAGAGAGAGAGAGAGAGAAAGAGCAGAACACTTGTGTCAGAAGCTGATGATGCCAAAAGCATCATACAGGCCCTTTAAGGCCAGCAATAGGACCAAAAAGTCATGGGGCTGGGGGGGAAAAAGCAGCAAAGAAACCCTTCTGCAGCCCTGGCTGCAATTGCTGCCTCCTCCCAGCACGACGGGCAGCCGGAATAGCAGCTGGGGGATTGCAAGGGGGAGAGGAAAGGGTGGCAAGAGGGACCCACAAAATGGTGATAATCAGAGCTTTAGAGACTGCAGGGTACAGGTTGCTTGCATTGAGCCGTCTTCTGACTGCCCAAGTTAGCAGACTTTCACTGCAAGCTCATAGAATGGGTACCTCCAGAGCGCCGTTTGGAACAATTAAGTAAAGCTAATTGCTGAGTAACTTAAGATGCTCTGAAGCAGCTGTTTCCCCTTGAATCTTCACCCAGAACAGCACACCTGGCAGCACGCAGGGTCAGCACCTCCTTCGTGCAACACCAGGGGATTTCAGGCAGCCCCTTTACTATCGAACCCAATGGCTGCATTCACTAAAGCTGCGTGTGTACAGCAAGGGGAAGGGAGTAACTGTTTTTTAAGGGCTGTGGAGCACTACTGCATCACATGCAAGCCGGGACAGAAACGAGGGTGCAGGCAGGGGGTCTTCTCAGAGGCAGTTACCAGAGTATTAAAAACTCGGAACCATCACCTGAAATCCTGTTGCAGCAAACATGACAGTCCACACAAGTGGGCTTGAGGGACATCAAAACTATATACCTCAAAGCAGTGTCAAACCCCCTGCTCGCTTGCCTCTGAAACAAAGAGAAACCGCTTGCAAGAAAAAAGTCACCCACAACAGCATCAGCTGAGCATGTTCTCACCCACCCACCCATTCCCCTGCATTTTTCCTTTTTAAAGCCAGGAACTTACCTTTGGTAAATCTCACTACAAATATTAGGGCATACCCACACCAGGAAGGTATCTTGTTCCAGTTTTCTGACAAAGAAGGTAAGCTAAGAAAATGTGCAGCAAGATACAGATGTGTATAGAAGAGGGAGACTGCTGCCTCTTTCACCTCTGTAGGGACAGTCTCATTTTATGCCACCCCAAATGTTATTTCAGTGAGGCTGATCAGCTGTCCTTTCATCTCCTTCATATGAGGTTGCTTTTGAGTATACTTCTCAGAGATGATCACAAAAGGATTCCGAAAACCAGGCAAGACTGCAATGACTAGAGCCCACCTGCAACGCTAGACATTAGCCTGTAAGTGAAGCACTGCCACTATGAAGTTACTCAACATGTTGTGCATAGCCCAAGTCCACTTCACAGCAGAAAGATCACCCGTGTAAATGTACTGCAAGAAGAATTTCCGA
This sequence comes from Calonectris borealis, assembly GCF_964195595.1. Taxonomy (NCBI): domain Eukaryota; kingdom Metazoa; phylum Chordata; class Aves; order Procellariiformes; family Procellariidae; genus Calonectris; species Calonectris borealis. Next base: position 21,380,651 of record NC_134325.1, read on the forward strand.
ATTACAAGGGTGGACCAAGGGCTTGTAACATCCGTTTCTCTGAAAATCTGGACAAGATCATTACCTTAAGGACCATCATCCATTACCGACAGCACCAATGCATTTGACAGCCTTTCTACCGGAGGGGAATTCAGACCAAGTCCCCTTAGCCCCGCAGTTCCACTTGCAAGGTGACAAGCTAGATAAACCACGAGCACGCACACGTTATACCAAAGAACACACCAGCAAACATCGCTTTATTACACTGGTTCAGTTATCCGGACTAACCATAAAAGCTGTTTAGATGGATATAGACAAACAAGTCAGTGTTTTACGTATTAGATCAAAGCTCCAGAATCGTTACCAGGTATTCTTCACCAGTTGTTTCAAACGCACGTAAGTGGGTCTTTGGCAGGGAGGGGAGGAGGAGGCAGGTACAGTGACAGATCCTCCCCACGTGTGCCTGCTACCACCCGTATCATGAGACAGACCCAGGAGGTTTTATTGCAAAGGGATCAGAGGGGGGCCACAGTGTTAATCAGCACAAACAGAATGGAGATATACTGACCTGAGCCTTGCTCAGCTGGGACTACACAAGCACAACACACTGGTACGAGCTACCAAACAATCCGTTAACAGTTTGAAAGACTGGTCTAAAGCTGGAAGTAGAACGACTCCGGGTAGAAAGGCATAGAAACAAATACTTGCTCAACTCAGCATTGTCTGCCCATTCACAAACTTGTCAGCATCTAGTTACACAGCCATATATTCTTCACTACCTCACAGCAGCAAAATACTGTCATTTAAGAGCAGCCGTTGAGCAACTCTCCACAGTACATTGTACATACTCGAGAAAGAAGCCTGATGCTACCTCTCATCTTGGTCATCCTCCTCTCCCTCTGCTAAGCAACTGGGGCAGCCCCCCTGGCCCATACACTCTGCTTCATTTGTTGAGCTCTTCAGATGCAACCAAACTGCTCGATTAATTGAAGACTGACTTACTGATAAGTGCCCATTCTTTAGGGATGGAAAATTTGGGTCATTCTGTAAACAGGGGAGAAATGCACATTTTGGTTGTCATTCATGTACAAGACCAAAACGGACCAAAAATGCAGATGTTTACTAGTCAGCAGCTCTGCAAGTCTCCTGCCACTTAAAAAGTTTGGGGTTGCACTCTTGAAATTTTACTGGTGGTGTTTATGTCATTCTCTTCTGGATAAACACTTCCCTGAAAAATACCCTTTAACAGCCAGATTAGATCACAGTATTTAAAAAGTGATATGGTTACGGTTACATCAGTGCCTCAGACGCCAATGCAAAGGCTTAGAGCAGAGGTTATAAAATTGATGCTTACTGTAGCACTTACATTTTGGAATAATGACCTCAAAAAAAATGCAGCCCAGGTTTCCAATTTCTTTTCCTAGATGCTGAATCACTAGCAAAAATGCTGTCTAGCTTGGCCTGCAGACCTCCACTGCTACACAGTGCTTGGGGAAGAACGATGCACTTCGCCTCAGCTTGTTCTCTTGGCAGGGATGGGGGCACATTAACAGCTATTTTGTGCGTGACTGCAGAGAACGCCTTTTCCAGTTGGACTCAGGAGATTGCTCAGTCTGGAGTTACCCTGGGAGGAACGGGGCAGCTCTGAAGGATGGCAGAACCCTACGTGTCCCATACAGCAGACACCAAGAATTAAATGCTCTTGGTAAGCAAACTAAAAGAGCTGAGAATAAGGCAAATAACTTAAGACTGATTGAGTAACTCCCAGTTTTCTGCTTGTAATACATTTTACTCCACAAAGCGAAGGAAAGGCAGGTTGACCTTTCTTATTTAACCTTGCCTTACATTTAAGAGATGACCAAGACAAAAAGAAGAATTAAAAAAAAAAAAAAAAAAACGAAACAGAAAACCCCCCAAAAACCCAAATGAACTAAGGAGAAGTTGTCTGTCTCCCTAGAGCTGTGATACAACATAAAACTATTGTAGGCTATTCCAGGATGTTGAAAGTCAGTTTAGAGAAAGGCAATAACCCCCATATTACAGGGGCTGTAACAGTAGTGTACTGTATTACATTCTGTGCAAGTTACGCAACTAGTTCACAAGCTTCAGTTTATCTATGTTTATCTCGCTGCAGTTCTGTTAATTGGTGGCTGAACACTTTAAACAATCTTACTCCACAGCTCAAGGTAGTTTCAGCAGGAAAAAAAAAAAAAAAAAATCATTTCCTGTGTCTGGTATCTGTACACTCCAAAACAAGTGTTCCTAATGCCCAAACATCAAAATCAAAATCTCACAGTTTACTGGAAATAGATCAGCTAGATTCCCTTTGCGCTTTGTTTTAAAGCCCCTTGTCTCCAAACCTTGTTTTCAAGGAAGACATACAACACGCTTGAATGAAGATCCCATCTTGTTGCAACGGTGTTGGTTCTGACTTCCCTCTACACAGACTTTCTCCGACTCTGACTAGGTGTACATGAGGAGAAAGGGTGTGCATGTCAAAGTGACATCTTTTCCCCGAGAGGATTTTCACACATTGGAAAGCTAACTATGAAAATTACAAGTTAGGTAGGATAAGGTTGAAACTGTCCACCAGGCCAACTTGAGCACTAGGAGTTCCTTTTAGCCCTTTGTCTGTTGCTCAAAGTTTCCTCTCCCTTAGTTTGTTCCCATTTTGTTCATCCAGTATTGATGAGTGTCCATCACCATTGCTCAAGCATTTGTCCTTTTCATATTTGTGCTCTTGCTTCTGTCGCCTTATCTCCTTATACCGCAAAGTGATGTCACTAAAAAGAAAAACAAACAGATGTGAACTAGTGATGAGAATAAACTATGTCAATATACACTAAAACAATGTCAATATACAATAAAAACAATAAGGCAAGTCTGTTCTGGATGCAAGTGCCCTTGGGATAACAACCCACTTGAGCCTTTTGGCTGTGAATTTCTAAAACTGCGGATGGCATTGATTCACTTGAAATTTGTGTTTCTTGCTAGTAGTCTGGCTATTATCACCTTTTTCAGAAGCATGCTCACAAGAGCAACCACTGCTGTTGCACAGGGTCTCCTCTATAGAGCAGTGTAATTCTTTCAGCCTTGTGCAGCTGCTTTTCATTTACTCGCACAGAGCAGCATCCAAACCAAACACATTTAACTGGGCTCACTTGTCGCTGACACTGGGACAGCTCAGACAATTGCAACACGGCAGACTGTTCTTGCAATGAAGCTGCAAAACATCTTAGTCTTGTCTAACTCGGAGCGCAGGAAAAACAGAACACTGATCTTGACTGCCACCTTCACTCATCCAGGAAGTCCAGGCGCAGTCACCTGCTTCTACAGCAACACTAACGCAAGTAGTCCCACAAACACCAAAGCTACCAGAGGCTTCATCCAGAAAGAAAACTGCCAGGACCATGCACAGAGAACTCCCTGTTTAATAATTCTTACACAGAAACACTGCAGCTCTAGCCATCCAAAAGAGTTGTAATCTATCTTCAGGAGGCACTGAAGGCTAAAGACAGCGCACGTTTGAAGATGCGCTTTTGAACGGATGTCCAGAGCAACTCCTCCCGTAAGACCCAGGCTAGACCTGAATGTAGCACATCAAACACTGCTTACCGAATGAAGAAACGCCAGGCTGTCCAGGTGAGCACAAGTATAATCCCCAAGATCCAGCACTGGGTAATGTAGAAAGGAAGAGAAAGTGTGAGTGTATAGGGATCATACTTCACGACAATCAGAAACTCCGTGGCAGTAATAGCAGCAACCAGCCATGCCTGCTGACCCAATTTCTTATGGAACTTCCTGCAAAATAAATGCACAGATAAAACAAAGCTATTGCTGTAAAATTAAGCATCCAGAGAAATACTCATAAAAAGACAGCTGGGGTAATAATTTCATTCAGCTTTGCACGATTCTAGAAGTCTAGTTTGGATTACACATGTACTAAGCCTATGTAGGCTGACGACTTTCATGTTGGTATTACTTAAGTTTCCTCTGAGAGGCTCTGAAAATATGTGAAAAGTTAAAACTTCATCACATGAGACAAGGAATTATCCCCATTTTCAGGGTATTGGTAAATCCACATAAAACAATTATCTGACCAGCTTGAGATGAGCTGAGGTTCAGGGTACAGTATGAAATAGGAGCTCTACTCCTAGATTTCCTCTGCAAATGTCAAGTCACACTGCCATAACCATATTTAACGCCTATATAATTGCATTCTGAAACGTACTCTCTTCCCAAAAAGGTATTCAATGAGCCATCACTAATGATCTTTGAACGGATTTTAAAAGAAGCAAGCTTAATAACAAAAGATACTGGAAGACACAAGGACGGCGTTTCACTTCTAGGACAACACAACCTTGGGGCAAATACATGATTAATATTTAATCCCCAGGGTTTGTTTTTAAGCTGTACCAGACACGGCAATGAGAAGCTGCAGTGCTATGTACAAGTCTAGTGAAGGACTCATCAATCAGTAATGCCAGAAATTAAACTGCAGTAGAATCAAGACATCTATTCAGAGGCTCAACTTGCAGAAGGAGAGATTGGAAATATACCATCTTTTGGGTCACCTATTCCTGCATGGGAAATATATAAAACCAAAAATACCTATAGGCTGCCTTTCAGGAAACCTCATTACCCTCACAGGTAATAGCCTATTGCTAGAAACGTGGGTAAGTTGCTTGATCTAAATCAGTTAAATCCTCCACTTCTTGACCTTGTCTGTTCACGTCATTTCTAGACTTGACATTTTTACAACTCACTGACCTGACAGACCAGATGATTCACATGTCAATAATCAAATGGAGTTCTGTTTGGGCAACAGGACAAGCCCTTTTTTTATGCATTAGATTGCACTGAAATCCTGCCCACTGCAGCACCACTGGTGCACGCAGATGTGCTATGCAACAGCACAGTCAAGTACATCACTTTCTGCTTGGTAGACTAATTTTTTGTTCTTCCATCACCCATCTTCTGCATCTAAAAATGGGATTTTATTCCTATTAGAGGAAAGAACCGAGAGAAAGCTACTAGAAGTTGTATGTATTTTTTCCCTTTTTTTCAAAGGCATGATTTAATTAAATGTTTCCTGAAATCCTACTGATTTGAATCAAAGAAGACTGAACTTGAAAAAAGCAATACCCTCAACCACCATAATCACCAACTGTTTCACTAGCAAGCACACACAGCTAACTTTTCTCAACAGCCTTTGGATGGTATCTTTTACTCAAAAACCACACAAAGAAGCATGTTGGTGGACTTTCCTGTTAGCCCTACACCTACTACCTTAACTGATTATTATGTGTCTGAAGATGCCCGAGATAAACCATGCAAATAGAAGCACCACCAACTAAACTTAAAGGTGGCTGTTCTTTTCGCCTTCTGTTATTCCTTATTCTGCCTTTGTTCTATATGTCTCTGCTTTAATCACAGGGAGCATCTATTCTACAAAGGGCCTTGCCCTCTCACTTAACCATCGTGTATTCTTCCTACCAGGTAGGTATTTTCCTACCAGGTCCTTTCTCTTTTGTCCAGCTTACTGTGTTACTGCATTCCTACCACAGCGTAAGATGTGAAATGAAACACATCCAGGAAGAATTCAGTGTTAAGTGGCAGAACTACTGTGGCAGGACAGAAGAGATGGGGAGCAAAGCGATATAACAAACCTGCAGAGGGCTGGGGAGAGAGGGATGGACATGTTAAGATGACCTCTGTGGTACTTCTAGGGCATTGCAGCAACGGGAAATTCTAGTCTGGTCTATGACTGCTGTGATCTACAGCCTCCTGTCTGGCTGAGGCGCTGACTTAGTAAATGCTGTGATACTCACTAGTCACGTAAGCTCTTTGGGCCGTATTTTCATGCCGGTTTCGCCATGCAGTGGATGAAAGAGAAAAAGAGAAGCCACCTTACAAATCCCTGACTAGGATTTCCTTGGAGAGTGGCTGCTCCGCTAGTGCTTCCCTCTGCTAGGCAGAGAAACAAGCCTGCCTGACACCCCCTCGCCTCCAGCTGGTATACTGCCCAGTGCGCACACACTAGAACAGGCCCCAAGCATCTCCGATAGCGCCGGGGCAGAGGGAGCTGCAACTGCACATTTGCTCCCAGTTTCTCTTCCCCTCTTCTCATCAGCTGCCAGCAGCTGCACTGGGGAGAGCAGCCTCCCTTTAGCAGGCGTTTTGCTGTTGCACAGACATATCTGCTCCACTGCATCCCCTTGGATTCTCAGTATCTGGGAAGGGATCTAAGCATGGAGAGCAAACAGAGCTTCTCTTCCCTCTCCTGAATCCAGGGGAGTCATTGCAAGTCAAGCACATAAAACACATGGTTTCTTAAACACGAGGCCTGAGAGTCATATTTGACACCAATGCTAAATTCAAACTACACAAAATCGTCCAAATACACTGGAATAAAATACGATGCATTAAATCAAGTGTACGTTATTGCTGATGCAGATGGGATGAATGCGTTCCATTTTAAAAAGCATCCTGCCTAGATCAACTCAGATGAAGGACTTCAGAAACTGCTCCAGGTGGTTCATCTGGTATGACAGATTAAACGGGCAGAAACTAGCCTTAACACATGGATAGAGAGAAAAAACAAAACAGCAGATCTCTCGCTGTGAACTCAAGCTGTTCAGATGACTAGGTCAGCTTTCTGCTTTGCTGATCTGCTTCCTCATTTGCCATCGTCTTCTTTCACTAGCTTATGACAGCACACTGAAAAAAAAGAATTAAAGGTAACCCCAACAGAAGAGCTGTGCAGAACCTAAAGCTGCCAAGGAAGAGAGTTTGTTTCCTGCCCTTCCACTCATGAAAGTTTTTAAAGAAAACTCATTTGTTTATTTGATGAATGAGATTAAAATTCATGGCCTCAATGCAGACTCCTTGGAAGAGACCTGAAGACTAGAAACCAGGAAGATATGACAAGATCAAATGCTACAGACTCTTGCATCAAGATATTTCTGGTCAGGAACATTTCGCATAGCCAGTCCTCAAGAACTCAGAGGCAGCATGTCGATCACAATAGCAGCATGGCAAGTAAGAGCTGGAGAACAGCTTTAAGAACCACCCTTCTCCTCAACTATTTCAATTCTAGATACTTTATTGTCACCATGCTCAGACCAAAGTGCCTGAAAGCAAAGCCCTAGAACTGTCTGCAGATACTAAGAATCCTGAATGAGAAAAAGGGAGTCTTCATATTTGAACTTCACTACTTTCTAGACTAAATATTGCAAGGTTAGCTGAAGAGATCTAATCAGTTTATCTCAGACAATCCCGTCACTACCAGACAAGGCAATGAGCCATGTTTCTGACAGGGAAGGTCAATGGAATATTCCAACCTTTGTCCATTAAGAAGTTGAGTGAGTTTCCAAAAGGAAAAGGTCAGGAAGGCTTCTCACATGCTGTTAGATGGGAGCCTCTGGTACAGCCTGCTCTTCCCCAGCAGCTTCTCCCTACAACACAACAGGAAGAATCCAAAATGGTTCCTTGGTTCAAAATGATGTGCACGTGAAAATACATCCAGTTAAGTTGGTAAAACGAGGGTATGTTATCTCTGCTTTGATGACCCGAAATGCACGAAGGAATCGAAGTCCAATTGCAAAAGCCTTCGCAGAGAAGATATTAGGTAAGACCAGATGCTAGGTTCTGCCATTTTGCATGAACAGTCTGATGAGGTCAGCTCTATGGTGCATCAAGCAGAGCCATGAACCTCAGAAGTGAGGGGGCTAGTCACCTTACCCACCAAGAGAAATAGAAGAGTAGGCGGTGCTGGCAATGATGAAGACATGCAGTTCAGGATGAGAGTCTCTGCTTGCTGGATGAAGTCCTCCAGCTCATTGAAACAAAATGAATCTGCAATGAAGCACTGATGACTGATGATTCTCCTAAATTTTAATGTTATGCCATGTAGTTGAACAGAGGGCAAAAGAGTTTTTCCAACCCAAACACAAGGACTAGAAGATTGTGAATGGTGCTAAGGAGAGGAGCTCACCAGTGAGAGGCAGAGACCTCTTCTTACCTTTGAGTTGGAGGCACGTCCCAAACCAGTAGGTCCGACAAAGGCAGGGGCAGCCTGCCACTGCTGAATGTCCTGAAATCCGACTAAGCAATGTGGGTTGACCCTTCTTCCCAGTTCTAGGAGTCAAAGCCTTGCAAGGGAAACTGATCTTCATAGAATGTTGGAACCCTAAATTCTGAACACAGACACTTTTTGCGTTGGTCAGCGACAGACAATGAACATCCCTTGAAGCCAGACGTTGTCTTAGACTTAAGATGTGGGCTCAGGCAATTTGTGACATTACTACTACAACTTAAAAGAAAACGTGATTTTGAGAACAAGCTTTCTCAGGTCTTACATGGTCTGCAGAAACAAAAGCAGCAAGGACAAATATGATGCTTAAGTAGGAACAGTCTGAAAGTACACGCACTGTTGTGTATGGGTGCACTTCGCCTTCAATACGCTTTGCTATAAAGGGTCCTCTGATCTGCAAGAGAGTGCCACGAGAGCTCCAGAGGACCAGGGACCAGTCGGAAGATAGCTCAAGAAAAGAAGCGCCTTTAAGAAACACTTTTTTTTTTTAGTTTGGGCCCTGTTGTCCTTAGAAGGTACATCTAAGGACTGTAGTTCCTGGCTATCAGTCTGAAAGCGGAGTTCAGTACTCCTCTGCCCAGAAGCCAGTGGCACTCCAGCTAATTTACACATTACATTCTCAAAAGAGTGATCATTTATTAAAAACCGAGGTTAAAAACAGTGCACATAGAATGCCCTTAACAACAGCTTTCTCTAACCAGATGTAGTCAGAATTTTACCTCCAAAACAAAAGAACACAAAGCAGATGCTTTGGAATTAGGTCTTTTTGTCCCCGACAAGCTGAACTACTGCCCTGAGATGGATGCCAACAAGCTGGAGCAAATTCAAAATAAAGCAAGAGAAGCTTGACATGGTATATACAGAGGACTGGCTTACGGGTCGTCCATGAAGTCGTAGATCTCCCTCATAGCCACACCTCCCACATTGACAAAAAAGACAAGTCGTAACAGGACCAAGTAGTGTTCTGGTGGCATCCAAAGGACAAACTTCAAGTAAAATGTGTTCAGCTCTGCCAATAAAAACTGAGAAAAAGGACATTTTAATTACATTCAGAAGACTTCACTGAATGAAGCCTGGAATCTCCCTCTCTCCCTGCATGACTCCCCCCACCATTCCTTTGAAGTCCTACTCAGTATTAGTGAGCGCACCATCAGCAGTTGTAAGAATGACCAAGAACAGTTGGGTTTGTAAAAATTTTCTGTGTGTTGGAAGAGGTATTTAAAAAACACAACAGAAACTTGGACAAGCACTGCCTCTAATTTTGAACAAGTTTATCAGGAGTTTGAAGTACCTGCAGAACTACTGATAACAAATCCTAAAAGCAACAACTTGTCCTTTAATGATCATTTAAAATCTGACTGAGGGAACCCCATAATAACAAGAGGCATAAACAGTATATCCTGGGGTTTTTTGGTTTGGTTCGTTTTTTCACACAGTTATGCAAACGTCACTGCCAAAGCCAACTTAGGAGAACTGGTTATACATTTATAGCAAAATGTTCTCAAGTGAGCTGCCCTGGCAATGTGATTAAGTGAGCAAGAAGACACAAGTTTCTCACTTCAAAAGAAATGATAACAAATGGAATTAAGCGTTGTTTAATCCAAAAGAGTGAGCCAATACCTGAAGCTGCTTATAAACTGTCAGCTGAAGCTAGGCTTTGCCAAAAGAAACATTATTATACCAAAGACTAGTATAAATTCAATGGAATCTCTCAGTTGTGAAATCTAAAACACCTAAAACCCTATTTCTTCAGGGTGCAAAAAGTTGGGAGTATGCACACAGTAACCATTCGGAGAAAAGTATTTTATTTATGCAGGCACATTTACTTTACTTCTCCCATAAACTATGGGAACCTCAGCAAGTCTGTTGTGCTATGTGAACTTGGCAAATGTTTTATGTAGCAGAAATCAGGTGATGTGAACTTGTATTCAACTGACTGAGTTTGCAAACTGCCTGGCACTCATTGCTGGCACTGCTGTATGCTGCTTGAGTACTTACAGACAGCACATTGTTCCGGGAGCACACTCAGGTCTGCAATTTGACATCAGCGTAAAATGCTATGTTATTATGAGAGAGAAAGAGGTGGTGGTGGCTTGCCAAGCTGACTAACGTGTCCCACTCAGCAAACCGTAACAGGGAACTTCACTGGACAGACCCCAAACCAAAATAAACCACCACCAGTCTCATATTCCCCATATTTCAAGATGCTTAAAGGTATGCTGTTCTAGCAACTGTTAAAAAATACACAGTTATATCCTGTACCATAGCAGTAATATAGAAACTGGTTAATGCCCATTGTCTCTGGAATCACTAGAAGTGTCACAAGGCTTTTTTTAGTTAAACTTCACAGTTACTGAACTGAATTAAGTTTCAGTTGCTCAAATCAGAGCCAAATGACATCCCATGGATAGCACAGAGGCCAAAGTCCCCCAGCTGACAAGAAGCAGGACTGGGGAAAAGGCACTTGAGCTGCCAAGTTTATCCTCCCCATCAGTGTCATGTGCGCGATACCTGTGACTGAAAGGGAAGTTACGAATCCAAGATGATGCATTCCCATAATGCAAATTCAGCCACCCAGATGGCTAGATGAAGGAGGTAGACTGTCAATTTGTTGTGACTGCTGGAGAAGTCAACTTTCTCTTTTGTCTAAATGGGGGAGCTACTTTCCCTGAATTGGTCAAGCTGGATACTGTTAATACATCACATGCTACGTGTTCAGTGAAACATAAAAAAAAAAAAAATCTAGGATAATTGAATAAAATATGTATAAAAATATTATCTAAGGCAAAACTGTGCGCTTCAGGACCCATGCTGCTCAGGGCTAACATATAGAAGCCTGAGGCTTTGGTTACAGTCCCCTCCAGCTGTAATGTGATATGTATCTGCTTAAGACTGAGAGAAACAAGCCACTTTCATCCAAAGCCAATGTTTTTGGTAGCAGCAGTTACTTGCTGAATTATGTGTATATCATAGTTTACATTGCTCGCATTGCCAATCAACATTGTTCAGCAAGCAAGAACAAATATTGTTGCAAAGAATCTCTAAACTGTACCAGAGACAGGGAAAGAGACATTTTTTCTGCAGGATTCGGAAGTGATCTCTTCCAGCCTCAACTAAAGAAATATCACCATGTAAGAGTTTCAGCCTAAGTTACCGTTTGTACAGTTGCTTGAGTGTTACAAAACATTATATCAAACGATAGAGAAAAGACAAGACAGAGAAGTTTCCTTACTACAAAGATTATGCCGCAAACTGCTAGCCATCTGCGTAAGCTGGATGCTGGCTTCCACTCAAATTTAACCCAGCTATACGGGGTGAACTGGAAGACAATTCTCTTCATTTTACCTCTGAAAAAAAGCAGAACACATTCTTGCAATTTTAAGAAACAGCACATAACAGGCATCTACTAACATTTCCATTTGAGACACCAACTCACGTATGCAAAATGCCTCCATTTACTCCATAAAAATTACTACTTAATGAGATTAACCCTCTGAGTTAGAGAGAAGCCTGTTATTTGGACTATCATTTTAAACTTTAATATACTACACCCATTGTAGTAAGCAGTTCCTCAGTTCTGCTTTGCTCAGCAAAGACACACTAAAAAAAAGGGTAGTTCATTACTGGTAAAAGACTACAGGGATTTATTAAATTTTAAGTTTCAGTGTCCCAATTACTATGAAGTTCTGATTACTAGAGAATGCATTATTTGCACAAGGACCAAATAGATCCTTGCTGTGAATGCAAGAGTATGATCCTGACTTGGATCCCTGCATCTCCTTTAACAATTTCATTAAATAAGCTCATTTCCACAAGATGCCCTCATTCCTCGACATGAGGCAATGCTCATGACAGACAGGTATATTTTCAACAATGTCATTCGCAAGTTAAATAAAATTCTCATAAACAAGCTTCCATGCAGTAATAAGTTACTAGATACTTGAATCATCTAAACACGCATGAATTCTTTAATTCACGTTAACCCCAACAGAGTAACACTTCAACAACCAAGATCTTTAACACTGGCCCAAACTTTGCACCGTGTTACTGCTTGTGGAGTTACTTTCTACACCAACTTACTTGTATGTAGGAATGTTCCAAAGTCCTTGCCATTTGTATGTTTTCAAAGAAAGCCAAGACAGAGTCTTCATCCCACAGTAAATTCCTAATCCATTACATAAGATCACATCCATTATCCACTGAAAGGAGAAAAACACAGTGATGCTGGAGAAGAAACACTAAAGCTTGTAAAAGGGAAGATACTATAGGTACACACACATGCAGACACACTCTCAGTCACACGGATTGAACATCCTCAGAGAAGAGAGGTACATGAACTAGTCGGGAGAAAGAATCTCAGCTGCCCAAGTCTACTCAAATAAAGCAAAAGTTTTCCACAGATGATTGCTGCAGCTTCTCTTCTGCTCTATTAATTCTGCTATAGAACAGACCTCTTCCCACTTACTATCAGCTCAACTCCACTCTGTTAAGTGAGAACTTTAGAAACACACCAAAAAAAGAATCTGAACATGTTCCTACAGACAGGATTTTACTATGCCCAATAACTTAATGTACTCTTTAAGCTTCAGGCTGTGTCCTAAAAAAATGACTTATCTCCAGGCTCAAGATGTGAAATTAAACAAGTGATTTCTCCCCATGCTCTGTCTTATTGCCAAGCGTTAATTCTGGAGATGGAGCTCTTGAGCTGAAAAAAAAATTGGCTATCCTCCGCATTCAAAGAAGCGGAGCACTGAGTGTTAATTTCATAAGAAGTTTTTTTGAAGGCAAAATAGCTTTGCTTGATGTCTTTATACATAATGCATTTAGTTTTATAAATACAACCACATACCAAATCATTACAAGCTTGGGAAAGAGCTTGTACTGTAAGAATAAAAACAAGCCAAAATAACATAAGAACCATAGCCGTGTGCCCTAATATGGATAATTTTGATTGCTCTGGTAACCAATTTACACTTCATAGGAAAATAAAAAATAAATTTAAAAAAAAGTGTGTTGCTTAGGACAAGAATGGTTACAGACTATCACGTGCAAAGACCATACAGCTTTTCAGTAAGGGCAAACCTTTATCTTTTAAAACCTTTTTTATAAACCACACCAGAAATTCTAAACACAGTAATATTTACAGTTTTCAGAAAACAGTGAAGATAGGTTTGCACAGAAGGAAGAGCTGGACACAAATTGCACTGAGTCTGGTTTTGGCGGGGTTTTTTTGTTTTGTTTTTGTTTGTTTGGGTTTTTTTGTGGTTTGGGGGGGAAGGGGGTTGGGGTTTGTTTGTTTGTTTGTTTTTTTAAACAGGCAAGAAAAATCACCATCTGAAACCTTATACGCAAAGTTTTACCTTTCTCTTAATTTCAGATTTTATGGTTTTTACCATCACCAAGTATTTGAAAATGTTCAGGTAAAGCTTTAGGTTCTCTCTCTGGTGTGAAATGAACCAACCCAAATATTTAACCATGTGCAATAGTTTGAAAACCCGCAAAATTATACAAACAGTGACAAACTTATTACAAACTCAACACGGAGAAGCACCAATGCTCCTGAGCTGCAGTAGTCACACATACATCTTTGGCCACAAGCACATGATATAATTTAATTCTCACCACTTCCTACCCCCTCCCTTTAAAAGACATACTTCCATTTAGACAAATATATTATGATCTATGCGGTACATACGTGATCCCACCAACATTCACTGAAGTTTGGAAGCTGGTGTTCCAGACTGTACTCCAGAAACTCAAACATTACACTGATGATCATACACATCCACCAGTCTCGAATCATCAATGTCTACATAAAGGGAGAAAAAAGTCTGTCAAATATCCACAACAGATGCACAACATACTAAAAACCATTACGAAAATGAATACTTGCACACCAGACTGAGTAGAATCATACACCACTTACACTAATGCCCTTTAGAAATCTAAATAAAGGAGAATTCCATAAACACTGTAGAGACACTGCTCAGATTAACAGTTTTGCAACAGTGTATGGAAAAATTATTACCTTTTTTCCTGATTTCAAAACTGATTACTTAAGGAATATGAGATTAACTCTTCTGGACTGTGAACACAGAGGACACACATGGTGTGCTTTGTTTACCGGTTATTTCTGCAGTTGAATATCTTGTCTCCAGTATCCAGAAAAGGCTCAGGAAATTCATGACAATCTTATTTTTATCATGTGATAGTCTAGTAAAGCCAAATGCTCACAGGTCTCTAAACTTATCAAGTATGCAGCACAATAGACAAGAAAGACACTGAAGAGTATAGATGATGACATTAATACCATTACGTAAAAAAAAAGAGGCAGGCAAAATGGGATTCAGAAGGAAGTAAGTTAGTTAAATGAATGGAATTACTGGGTGCTCCATCACTACAGGTAGCATCATTCTAATGCTGCTCAGAAAAAGGCTCTTCAGAGCCTGCTTAATGCAAACTTTTAAAAAGTCACCTGCACTAAATCTCAGCCCTGACTGTGCTGGGAGACCTGAGTCTACTTTATACCAGCTAGCAGCTTGTCACGGAGAGCAATGAAGAGCAGCATCTTCTTCCACATTCAGCACAAGGATTCAGCTGAGCTACAGTCCTAGAACATATGTATCATCTCAGCCTACTGTCAAAACAAGGGAAGAGATTTGTGATAACACTTTATTAGACAGTTATAGGTGGATAAGAGCATAGAGAGCCTGTACATCTGGTCTGCTGTATCCTCAGCAGGATGCCTAGATGGAAGGTAGCAACCCCAAATGTGCTAGTACTGATTCTGCAAAAGTAAATGTAGCTTGGCATTGACCGCCTCAACCAGAAGATGGAAAAATATAAGATATGCATTTTCACACAGTCTGACAACATGTGATCTAAATGGCTCCAAAGCAAACGGGGAGGCCAACAGTAATTTCTGATGAATGAGGCACATTCATTTTCAATATTGCCATTCTGGTGCTTTGAGATATAGCTTAAGAGTCTGTTACACAAACCAGACAAAAAAAAAAAAAAAAAGGACAAACCCAAACACGTGCTCATCTTTGTTTATAAAGATAACACATTCAACTTCCAGCTTTTTACAGAAAAATATATTAACTGACAAATAAGAAATATAGCAGCCAGTTTCCTTCAAGCTTAGCAGCACAGAAACAAACACCTTGTGGAGTATGGTGGGCTCTTCAAATCAGACTGCAGGTTGACAAGATGACAATCATCTCATGCATTTCTGCAGAAACAGCCTCTTCAATAAAAAGGAGGCTTCTTCCAGACAAAGACAGATAATAGCTTGATTGATTGGACTGGCATATTGAATTCTACCCCATTCTAGTTCCTCAGGAATGTGTTACTACCCCCCTTATGTCTTGTTACCAGGCTCTCACTATTTAGCCATTTTTTCCTCAGTATGACATTATTTGTATAAATAAATACAGAATGTAACTGAAATGCTATTTTAAGTTTCTAATGTAATTCTCTTGGATGAAGTTTCTCCAAATTTACAATTCTGTATACTAATACAGCACGCCACAGACAAGTTGATCTAAAGTCAAAGTCTTCCCATGCCTAGCATATTCATCTTTTGGTTACAAGGGAAAAAAACCAGAACAAAACAAAACACTGATAGGAATACATCTGCACTTTTGAAAAGGAAAAACAAAACAGTTTTGGCTTATTTTTAAAATGGCCTGAGCTTTTATAGTTTAATATATATGGTGGTCTTGTAGGTAAAAAGACCAAACAAGGTCTGCACGGCAAAATAAAGTTAGCTAGTAAGTTTGCTCATGTTAAAAAGAAGCTAATATTTAGATCAAAGTAATCAGCAAAATATGTTGAATGTGTTCTGCCAGAGACAAGCACAGCTGGAATTCTTTCCACAGTTGGTTGATACAGACTAAAAAGTAACAAGAATTAAACCACTATCCATTTAATGATTTAAAATCCTGATTTGGATGCCACTGGGAAAAGCCTGCCTTGGAACAGTAGTAGCATATCATCATGCATCTATGTTTGGGTAACAGTAGACTTTCACTGAATTCTCTGAATGCTGTGTTCCCTGTACTCTACATTCAAAGGTCATTCAAGTATTTATCTTGCTGCAGGAGCAGAAGTTTTTACTTTTATTGATCTGACCTCAGAATGAATTATGGTGGAAAAGGGAGCTTGTCAATGTAATGTTACTTTGGAAAGAAATGAGGTGACCTAACATGGTCGGGAGGGAAGAGAAAAAAAAAAAAAAAAAAAGAGCCTTTCAGCCTTTCATGTATTACAAACACTTAGTCTAGTTCACAGATGACTGCCTAATATAATTGATCACAAAGACTGGCATCACTAAAACAGAAGCAGTCAAGCTTTAAAAGTAGAATAGTACTGTAACAGAAATGTAACAGAAGACGCATTCTTACTTTCAGGTACCAGCCAAAAAAGTGAGCCGGAACAAATCCATCCAGCTTGTCCTATAAACCAAGAAGAGAGTGTAGGTCACTTTGCACTACAAACATTAACCCATTAACACTTACTTTTTTTCCCCAAGAAAAATGCAGCAATAAACTTCAGTCATTTCACATATAAATACTAGATGCATTTTATGCGTTTCTTTGTTCTCACGTACAGTGAGCAAACAAGCTATCTTCAAAGCAAAGTCACAATTTTAAGGGGCAGAAACTGGAATAGGATTGTGTTGATAAAGCAAAGACTATCTTTTAAACGCTAAATGTCATGTTCCTTGCCTTCCAAGGGGACAGAAGCAGAACACGTTCAAGCCAGAGCAAGAACACGCATTTCTTCATCAGATCCCCATCTTGTATCTAGCAGAACTTCTTAAATCTTATCAGTCCTGCCACCTGCCACCCTGGGCAAAGAGTGCCTTTCCTCCTCATAGTTTTGTTGCAAAACTAGAAAAGGACAGCTGTAATTGCTCTCAGTTGTTCCAGTCCCTGATGCACTGAAGACTTACGCAGTAGACCCAAAGGATTCAGTGCTCCTCACTACACAAGTCCTAACAGCCCCATGCAATCAGGGAGTTGTAAACAATGAGAATTCTTTTGCCCTTGAAACAGTCTTCTGTTTGCCAGCGAGAAACAATAACCTGACAGTTTCTGGTATTCAGAAAAGTGCAACTTATGGGTTGCGTGGCAACATGCAACTTTTGAACTTTGTGCCTCAAGGTGACTGTAAGTAGAAGATTCTTTAAGCACATAAATAAACCCAAGCTCCTAGGGGAAAAGGTTTACATCAATAATGTGAGAAACAAGGATTGTTAAACAGTTTACTCCCTCTCCTCAGCAATGTAATTAGGATATAAAAAGACTATAAAAAGACACATCTCCATCCGATGGACAGGAAAGATCAAGAGAAGAGAAATAAAAAAGCTGAAGAGTTAGTCATGACCTGTTCTCTCATTCAACGCTCAGAAAGACTCACGACTGCACTTTGAAGAGTTCAATTAAGCAACCCTTTACCAAAAAATAGTCAGACTCATTAGCAAGTAACTTTATTTGTTTCTTACCCAGATGTTGTGAAATGGATCAGTTTCATTGCCAGGATCATAAATAAGGCAGTTTCCACCGTAGTCTCTTTCTGGCAAAGGAACACCTAAATGTGGATCAATGTACTTCATAAACTGTCTGCCATCTTGTACAGTCTGCAAAAGGAACACAAAACCCATGTTTCCCTCTTAATAAGTATTAATACACAGAAAAGTACAAAGATAATTAAGATCAACACTGCATCCTCTGGGATGGGTGGGTGGTTTTTTTTAAAACACATTGCAGAACAATTCTTGAAATACATCCAGACCTCAAAGCATCACACAGCATATATACCTGACTTTCTACTAAATATTAAGGAAAAAAATGACCACAGAATTAAGATTTCTTAAAGATGAAAAATCAGAGATCTTAACTCAGTTTCCTAAGCCACTCCTCTATGCCTCCTCCCTCCCAAAAACTTAGCACTCGAGCTGGCACACAATTCACCCTTCCCACTGACCCTTTTGCCCTTCCTCTCCCCTCCTCGAGCTTGGCGAGGGTAAATAAAAAGCAGCCAGTAACTCAGGAAAGGCTCATGTAATGGCTGCATCTCCTGTGTTAGTGACCTTCTGGTTTCCTAGAATGGGAAAGATCCAGCAGCACTTTAAACATGCAGCTCAAAAGAAATACTGTACATGCAAACATCAGCAGATTGAGCACACCGATTACGTGCACTGTTAGCAGGATTAGTCGTGCATGTGTACTCAGCTCACTTCAGCTACAGAAAGTCGAGAACTGCACTGCCTTTCATGGCAGAAAAAATTTAGTGCAGCTCGTTGAATAAACAGTCATTTCAAATAAGGTCCCACTAGCAGCACGGGTAATAAACTTGAAGCAAACAGCAAGGAAGAAATTATCAAAATATTAGTTATAAACAGTGACCAAAACTTGAACTAATTTACTAGTAACTCACACACACATTTGCTGAGTAAGTATTTCCCAATGAAACTGCTCACTGTTGTGGTCAATGTTTTACAACAGAAGCAATGTAACATCGATGACAGACTAGCAGACAGTAAAAGCAGGGCAAGGCCAAAATTAGTTAATAGCAATAATAATAAAATTACAGAATAAAACCACTAAAGTCACATTAACTGTAAGACAAGTTTCAACTAAGAGCGAGCCTGTATTTGCTTTTAAAGAAGTTTAGTCACTTACAGACTCAGCAAAATTTTAACCTTATTTAAACCTGTGCAAAGTAATAATGGATTTTTAGCAAAGAGCTGAGCAACAGCTAGTCAGTGTCCTTAATAACTACTGGCTGGTAACATAACATACCGCCAGAGGAAAGCAAAGCAATTCCAGGCTTTTCTATTAGAATTTGGAACGACAACAGTACTAGCAAATAAAAATGAAACATATGATTCAGTCTGACTGCAGCTAGTCAGGAGTATCATTTACAAGGATGCCTGGAAAAAAAAACAGGGTGACATGAAACAGTAAGAACATAAGAATAAATTGGAACTGAGTAAGTATTCCTCAGTGGTGAGGAATAACAACAAAAAACGGCAAGACAGACCTGTTCATGCCTGTGAAAGGGTCAGAACTCCACTCCCTCCAAGCAGGACAGGCAGCCTGAAAGAAACCCTAATGAGATATTAGGGCCCTGCGTAAGGGTTTATACTGAACCCCCAGGTTATGTCAATGGGACAAAAACTCACATTGCTGCTTACTGATCTACTGCGGACACATTCCAGCTGCCCACTGAAACAACAAGCCAGGCAAACAGAAAAAGAAAAAGGAAAAAAAAGAAAAAAAGAAAAAAGAAAAAAAAAAAAAAAGGATAGTTTTGTGTTCCTAAGAGAGCTTGGCACTGACTTTTGGGGAGGCTCCAGGAAAGCCAAGTAGAACAAGAAATGCTGGAGCCAAAGGAAATCTTTGATTAGCTGGAAAGGGTGTGATCAATATTAAAAACTTGTTTGCAAAGCAAATGCCCTACTCCAACAGAAGGCAGATCCTGACACCTCTGAATTCCAGCCCCACTTCTTCAAGCTCACTTGGCCTCTAGATACAAAACATTTTTTTTTAAAAACATGTTCCTTCTCTCATCGGAAATGATTTTTGAAGCTACCTGATGAGCATGTGATGGTACTTGCACAACCTTTTTAAAATACAGAGCACCAAACATTACTAAGATGTCAGCAAGAAGGACCTATCTGAAAATGAACAACTGGGGACTCTAACTTGAATCTAAATCTGAAAAGTAGCCAGCTGTCTGACAGAACAGGACAATTACGTCTCACGGTTTAGTATCTCTACATTTGCTTTTGGTTTCAAAACATGCTGTTGCCTGAAGAGATGACTGCAATCACTGGATTGCGTAACTGAGGGAAGGTGAGCCTCCTTCAAAATCTCGAGCACTTTCTTGGCACTCAAACTTGATTTGCAGTGATGTAAGTATACATACAGGAACACAATGCCTTTGTTAATAGCGTCAGGTTTGCTGTTCTCCCTTATCTCAAAATATTTTACCTCAACTGCTGCATTTCTGAGAAGTCATACAACTGTAAAAGCCAGGGCAAAATTCTCAGTTTACTAAAGGACAAGAATATGGTAAAAAATAACATGCTTTATTTGGAAGTACCAATAGCATGTCTTTCTAGAAAAAACATCATCCTCAGTTTGCTGCCACTACACAAAGTTGTGTATGAAGTTTCAGTTTATTGCAGAAAAAACGTTCAAAGCTCTTATCATCCAAGAAAGTATTTCAAAAGATTAAACAAGATGAATTCACTCCACATCTGTAGGATCTAAGAAACTAACAGCTGGTACACAACTTCAGCAAGTCACATCATGTCCAGCAGAGCAGAGACTAAACATCAGAAACACCAACTCCTGATCATTTGATCTAAACAAGAACTCTGACTTATCAACTCATTCAAGAACACTTCACTGCAGTGTCTAACCTAGGCTGAGACTAACTGAAGGCTAGACGACAAGGTGAAATATTTTTATATTATAATAATTTTTCCTCAGCCTAGAAGTCTCATTAAATAGCACAATGATTTGATTTCACAAAAATGAAGTGCATTTCCTGTAGTCAGCGAGAATTCTAAAGAACACCACAAAGGATTTTATATCCACATTAAACTGGGATTTAGTAACTAGAAGTCTAAGTTACTTACCTGAAAGAGTATGAAGATGAGGAAGAGCTCATACACAACGCTGACACACAGCCAAAACCTCCAGTAAGCTACAGAAACAGGCAAACAGGATGTTAGCAAGCTTTCAAACAAAACAGCCATCGATTATTCATTTACTGTAATATAACTAAACATTTCAAGAAGAGATGCTCCCACCAAGAAATTATAAAGCCCAGCATTCAGTAATGTGTTCACCATCCTTCCTAAAGAGTACAACCAGAAAGGCTCCTTAACTACCAGACAGGCTGCTATGTAAATTTGCCAGAGTTGCTCAGGCAATGACCAGGATATGTGAGAATGGGCCAGGATCCATAAGAACGCTTCAACCCAATGAACTAAGTATTTAAGAATTAGAAGGAATGATACATGCCACTTGCAATGCTTTCTAGCAGTCCACGGATTAGGAACTATATCCTTCCTGAGCTAACCTAATTTCTTTCTCCATGATCTCACATAACCTGACCTGTCCAACTTTGGTTTTCCCAGCCCTATCATGGTTAACATGCTTTGCCAACTTCTGCCTATGTAGTGCTAAAACAGTCAAGACTAAGACCGGCAGGAGGAACCACTGCTTTTAGTTTGCCCATCTTTTTCCCCAAAGACAAAGTTTTTTCCTCAAGGGGCAGAAAGCATTTCAAAAACACCAAACATATTTTCACTTTTACTAGGAATTAAATAAAAAAAAGTACCAAAGGTTTAGCAGGTGCTAGATGCAAGACCTATGAGATCAGCTGAAACTCTTAATAATAAAAGAAACATCATGCAGAACTGAGCTGCTTTAGGGTCTGCAGTCGTTTTTCACCCTCCCAAGATGTGTGATTATAGCTCTTCTCAGACTGAAGCAACATCTAAAGGGTACACAAATTAAAGTATTTGTACATCTCCAGCTCCACCATTGTCCCCTCAGTTCTTGTGAAAGACTCAGTCCTCAGGTAATAGGCTCTCTGACTGTCCTGGATACAAGCTTTGTGGTCCATGGGCTGCATTCATGCCTTTAATTCATCCTACTCCACCCAGAGACTGGTTCGGCCTCTATTCTGTAAAGTGATTTCTGGGCTCTGAAATCTCATCCAGCGTTTTTGTTAACTCCTATACGGGAGGAAGCCGATTAACGCAGAGCCAGTGTGCGTACAGAGTGCTCCGGCATTTTTTCCTAACCACATCCAAAAATTTACACAAGGTAATTCAGCAAAACTTGACTCATTCCAAGTAGGTATTTAAATCTCTCAGTAACATCACATACTAATCACTCTGGAATGATTTTAACAGACTTTCCTTTAGGTGTTTCCTGTTTACACTTATAAAACAGAGCTCTCCTTCCATGGTTCCATCTAGGTGATAGTTACAATTGGGTTGGGGCAAAGAGGAATCAAGACAGTCGTTCATATGGTTGAATGGAGACAGCAAGCTATTCCACCTGCATGAACATGGTTTGCCATGAAGTGAAAAAACCACGAACCTTCAGGCCTGGTCTGGGCATTTATCTCTATTAACTCCAAGGCAACTTAGGTATGTTAATGCAAGAACTAAACATAAACTCCAGGCTTGCAAACATACTTGTTTATCAGCTCAGAACCTGAAATCAACTAGCCATGGTGTTGCAGAGCTTCGTAGAGGCTTGTTTGCCCCCTGAAACAAAGATAAATGTCATCTTTGCCCAATTCAGCCTCAAGGGGGGAAGAGGGGGAAATTAAAAAAATCCACATTTTTAGAAGAAGTCTCTGACAGCATGCTTCTGACACAATCTTTAAAATAGACTGAAATGTGAGAACGTGTAACCTGTTTTCAGCAAAACTGCTAAATTAATTTCATCAAAATGGCCTACTTTACACTTCCGGGGGGGGGGGGAAAAAAGGCAGGTGTAGCCTGGATAACAGTAAGTTCAGAACTCTGTAACAGCTTTCACTGGAAATTTGGAACTTTTAAGATTTTCACTTAAAGTTTACAAACATAATTGCCATTTCTTAATTATGCAATACAATGAAGTGTCTTCTTAGGGGTCAGTCATTAAAAAAAAACCCCAAACCTCTAACCACACGTTATGAGGTGGTTTTGCCCCTTGGTCTCCTTGAGGGAAGGAAAAGCAGAGGTCAGCCTACCTTCTCCTTGGTGAGGCAGTAACTAGTGTCTCTCGTGCAGCTGTCCTTACACAAAAGTTGTAAAATCCATTACTTGAGACTTCTGCCTTCCTTCAGATTCGATTATCTTTCAAATCCACTGGCAAATTTCACTTGGAAGGACTGACCGAGAGTGTGCACGCACCCTCCTGTCTTTCTAGAATGCAGCTTAGGAAAAACAAACAAACAAAAAAACCCCTCCATTGGTCAAAGGATTATTTGGAAGAGAGGAACCTCTCCTCAAACCAGCACCACTGTGCTGCTGAAAAATACTTCAGCCTTTTGAATGTGAGTCTGCAGGATAGAAGTACAGTGGTGACTTTTTTAAAGTTTGTGTTTGATAAGGTGTTTTCTATCCTTTCCTATAATGAATGCACACCTTGAAGAGTAAAAGCACTATGTTCGTGCCGGAAGTAAGAATTAACCTTTCATTACCACACTTCTCCCCTAAGAACTGAGCATTGTTTCCTTCAAACATCACCTTGAGACTATGAGCCTTAAAAATGTTGAGGTTTTTCTGACCTATAAAGCCTTGTATGACAGATTTTACACTACTCACAGACGTAAACGTGGCAGACTAGTTCTGAAACTGATGTACATACAGATCAGAAAGCAGAAAAATCTAAATCCTTATCTGAGCTTTTCTTCTCCTACAGACATAGGGTTCTGACCACAGATGATCTGTAGCTGCTGAATACGCTGAGCAATACTTCATAATAAAAAAATAAGATCTGTTTACAATTCAGCGTGCTTTCTCCACGGCTGACATAAGTACCCAACACGTTTTGAAGACTACTTTTTAATCTGTATGTGTACACCAGAAACAAGATGTTTTCAAAGCTGTACAAACATTGTGTTATCTCTCTTCCTGGACTGGCCTCAGCTCTAGCTATAAAGTTATTTTTGGCATACCTCTAATATTTGTTTTCCTTAAATGCACTTGTCACCATGAACCTCCCTCAAATTAGGACTATCCTTTTGATTAAGTAGGCTTCAACTAATCATTTACATACCCGATAGTTTAATGATTACTATGCTCAAACACTAAACTGTTGCCATTGTAGGGAGATTTGCGAACACAAGATGAACACTTAACCAGAGATCACTGCCTGGCTGAGTGCACAACCAGCCACTTACCCCTATTTATCAACAGAGGTTTGAGTTTGACCCATGCCACCCGAAAGGCTAAATGAGTAAAGAAAACAAATCCTAAGTTATTTGCCCAAGCAAGGCACTTATCTTAGAGCTGCTAAGTGGGTGGAAGCTATGAAGTGCGAATCAGAAGTTGCACAGGACATGAGCAGGGAGAACTGTCTGGTCTGAGCAGCCACATGAGCCTGGGCAAGCATATGTCTGCTCCAATTACTGCTCCAGAGTACAAGGTTTTCCATAGCAAGCTCAGGTTCAAAAGCACCACCCGTGACCTGTGAGTTGCAATGACGAGGAGGTGGGACAACTGAGAGAGGGACAGAGGCAGGCGAGCCCTTCAGACTAGTCCTAGCGCTGCGTGCGCAATTTTGTATTTCTAAATGTAATGCCTGAACACATTAAATGCTATGTTAAGACAGAAAAATATGAATTAAAAGGTCAGCTTGTCTAAACCCCTCATTTATTCCACCCAGTCAGTGAAAAAGCAGCCAATTAGTATCACTATCCCGATAGTCCAATACACTTATGCAAAACCAGTGGTGAGTATTCCACCTTTCTGAATTGTTAAAGGAGTTGTCAGAAAGGGGCAGATCACATACTGTTCCCTGGATAAAATTCTAATGAACTTTGCAGAATTACAAGGCAACCAGCTGCTCCACGCAGTTCCATCAGCGGCCTGTTTGCCTGTGCCTTCTACCCAGGGACAGGGACAGAAGAGATCCAGTTCTTACCTGCTCATTTCTAGCTACTTCAGCCCTCTAGCCTATGGGCTAGTTAGGAACTTCATACTTTACTCTCCAAACTGCTTGTGCTGTCAGGCATGATGTATTAAGTCAAAATAACTATGTCAAAGGTTGGGAATATTAAAATGCCCTATTTCTTAAGGCATTAATAACTGTCATGGAAAATTTCTTGAGAATTACAGTGTGGGCATGTTATCTTGATAAAAACAATAAAGCACCATCGAACCCTTGCAAAACCAGGCCTTTTGCATGTTCAAGCCTGCATAAAAGGAGTTGACAATAAGAATGAAGAATATCTTTTATTTGCAAATACTAAAAAGTCAGCATACTGATGCTGACTTTATCCATAATTAATTTTATCATGAAACGCATAACACTCCCCAAATGTGGACTAATAAATGGACCTTCAAGCAGAACTTAAGATTTGTCCCCTCTAAAATATTGTTCCTTGGGGATAAGGCAGTTTTCCTCTTTTGCTAGAAGGTTTGGATGGAACCAAATGAAGGCCTTGAAGCCAGTGATTTACAGGAAGGAAATGGAAAATGGGATAAAAAGCAGGGTAAGTTTGTAAAGAAGTCTTGCCTAAATAGTCATACATACTTATTTTCATGATAGTTCTACATTTCTGAATTACAGTAAGGCAACTGGTGTAGGTCCAAGTGGCAAATTATTAGCTAAACTGGAGAAAGGGCAGGGGGAGGGGGAAAAAAATCAGTAGAAAGATGGTAAAGCTGGATGAGCCATTGGCTAAAGCTGACATTGCCGGTAATACTGAAAGGAAGGCCAAAAAAAAAAAAAAAAATCACCAGTCTGGATGGATACCACTTGGTGGCTAAGATCAGTTTCATTAATGGCCTTAAGTGAAAAGTAGGTTAATAACACAAAGCACAAACAACAGCAGCAGGGAAGACAGGGACAGTAAAAAGAAAATCAGATGATCTCCAAGGACTAGAGTAATATAAAAGCTCATAATACAGCTTCACACTTAGGAACCAGTAAGTTTTCATGTTAGCTCATCAGCTGAAACAGAAGGATTCGGTATTATCTGCCAGTCACCGAGCCATCATTGTAATACAGTCATGAAAAAAGCACATGCAATATAAAGATAACCATCAAGGTACTGCCAGAGAGATACTGAGAAGCATTAACGCTGTCACAAAAAAACATTAAGTGCTCTCACATCTGCAATATCCTGCGGAGTTCTGGACAGACAGACTTCTTTTCAAAGAAGAAAACTCAAAACACACAAAGAGAGGAACTACCAAAACCTTAGGAGGAAAGCAGACTTATATTGAGGGGGGAGACTAAAAGCAAAACTTGTTGCTTTAGCAAAACCAATGGCAAATTGGTATATATGGGTTGTGTATAAATAAATCAGATAAACACAGATTAAGTAGAGCTATTGAAACAGAAAAACATTAGCCACAAAAAACAAGCCAAAATGTAGAACATCTCTGAGCTGGTCATAAATAAGTACGCATATACTGAATAACAGGGCTCCAAAATCACCCGGCAGAAGCAGGGCCTGAAACCTAGCTACTTTTAAGATACAGCCTGAGGAGTTCATGTAAGAGATCTGATGTGGCTGTATGTGATTGTAGTGACCTGACTGACCCAAAGGCTTCCTTCTGCCCTATAAATGGAAGCAGCGCACACCAGTGGCCTGCGCTGCCCCTTCCTTTGAGATGAGATCTTTCTCCTGGAACAGCACCACGAAGCTAAGGTCAGAGGCTCGACTGCCTGACGGGGACTTCCTAATACACCCCTCTGTAACTGGCTGCAATGCCATGCCCTCTGCTGCCTGCAAGAGCCTTCCCACAGGACAGGTATGGAGAAAGACTGCCATTCTCCCTTAAACAGGCACCCAGATGTCTTGCTGTGACCGTGGAAGTATCCACTATCCTAGCGAACTGCTATAGCCCCTGAAAACCACGCTTCAGAAGATCATCCCATCAAACAAGCTAGAGGAAAGGTGAAGTTAAGACAAAAGATAACATGAATAGACTCGGTATTTGAAGTGATTGAACACATGGGAGCTTCTTCCATCACCCTGTTCATGGACGATTTGATTCTGCTGAAAGATACTCAGCTTCAGTCCAGTAACTGCTGTTTCCAAGACAGTACCACACAGAGGTGGTAGACCTTGGCTCAGTCTATGCTAAAAGTTTTCAGTAGAGATCTCTGACCTTTGGACTTTCCCCATCCAATTTGTACTACTTTGTCCTAGGGAATAAAAACGACTTCCCTCCCAGACAAAACCACTGGATGTTCTAAAACTGAAAGCACTCAAATATCACTGTTGTCCTTTAAAAGGAGTAATTTGTCTTATAGGAGGAACCAGAATTAACTGTAACAGGAACGAAAGACTAAAAACTGCTATTTAATAAGACCTCAGAAGTGCAAACTTCTGAATAAAACCTTAAGTTTGCAAAGGTATGCTGTGGACATTGCTCTAGAACAACGTCTGCTTTATCGAGGTTTTTAACGTGTCTGCTGTTTCTCATATAGAATAGCATTCCTAAACTGGAAGGTTAAATTTTTAGCATAAATACTTATAGCTTTATTTGATTGTAGGAGAGCCTAATGCTTTCAGGAATATTACATAAGCCTATATAAATTCCCTTAATTCTTTCTCAATGATTCACATCTAAAAACAGGCAAAAGATCAAAGATATTAAAATATTTTCATACTTCACCTGATACAACACTACATCAAAGAGGTTTTGTGTTGTGCTTTCAAATGCTTTCAAGACTTACAGTCTTACTAGAAATCTTTAAAATCATAATCAATGGCTTCTAATCTACCAGTTATTGTGGATAATGGACATACAGCAAAGGGAGCATAGTGCTCCAGCAACCGGATACACGGTCAGAAATGCAGTCCTATTACAGAAAGGAGGAAAAAAAAAAAAGAGATAAACAAGGGAACTGAAGGTTTCAAGAATCTGGCAGTTCACACAAAGCTTTTTACTAACAACAGGAATCCAAAACAGGGAGATCCCAAAAAAAAAAAAAATCCTATGCTACATGCAGACTGAAAGCACAGAAGAATCACTGTGCTGTTTGGAGGCTGGGAAGGTGGAAGCTGGGAGGCTACATGATAAGTGTGCAGTGTTAAGGAACCTATATTATTACTTAAATTACGACTTACCTTCTCTACAAGTAACACAAATATTTATGTTCACCATAAACCATGCAATTTATCAGAAATATCTGAGTGACTTAAGCAACTTAAATTACCTGGATGAGGTCTTGAAAATGGTCCATCTTTAGCTTGTGTAACTCCAAAACATAAGAAAACCAAAATACTGGCAACAATACCTCTGAAAGTGAAAAACAGAACAAACTGTTTATATTGCATCATCTTCCTAATGAAACTGTAAATTATATTCTTTGATGTAAAAAATGTCTGGTCTGTTTCTTAACTAGTAAACATGTCAATCAAATAGATGCCTTTTGGAGATTCTATTTCAGGGAAACGGGTATAAATTCCCATACTTTTAAGCGTGGTTTCAGGACAGACTGTCTCAAACCCCAAAGTTTACCCATCCACCCTTCTCCCTTCCTCCCCACTAACTGCGTGCTTCCATTCCTTCTGTTTTGCTGTCATTTACTAGTAGCCAGCCAGCCAGGCAAGGAGCCTGATCTGGCTGAGAACTCATCCAGCAAAAACAAAACAAAAAGAGCAGTTCCTTGATCCACGTGATGAGCCTTCCCCTGCAGATGATCGTGAGATGCACAATAAGTCAGATGCTTCCCTATGTCTTTTAGAAGCTGTTATGCTCACTTTGTCAGAAAGACACTTAAAATTTAGCACCGAGAGAGCTTCTCATTGCTCCAGTAAAATTTCAATGAAATTTAAAAATGAACTGTTGAACTTGTCACCACTCCAGAACATTTTCATAGTCAACTAAAAACAAAGAGCTTATAAAACCAGACCAGCACTGGTGCTATTTCAAAAGCTGGAACTATAATATAGAGCCTAACAGAACGTAACAGAGACATTAAAGAAAAATAATAATTATCAGACCATGAGCCCAAGTATACCTAAGACCCACAACCTCATCCCAATACCCTAAGCCCAGACCTGCACTGTTTTCTCATCCCCAGCAAGGTAAGACCTAAATAAGGACTGCCACAGTCCTGCTGTCTGCCTCCTTCCAGGAGGCAGCGTTCCTGCACGTTACCAGAATGAGATGGTGCAAGGACTGATCCAGCTGAAAACTAACCTAGGAAAAAAACAACTCATATTCAGTTGGCTCAGCTCACCACTCTCACACGGAAGGAACATAGCAGCCCCCAGTTAAAGCTAAACCGTCAGCTTAAGCCAATGTGGAATTGAACCCTTAGGAGCAGCCAGAAGGCTCCAGGAAGAGATCCTTACTGATCAAACAGCAAACTAAGCAAGCCACATTCACGATCCAGGATTTGAAACCCACTAATTACATGCAGCATGTTTTTCAATAAAGTTTTGTTTTGCAAGTAAAAGAAAAATGAGAAAATGCAAGTAACTCATGTCTGAATGCCTGAGCCTTACCGTCCTTTAGTATGCAGAACAGACCTGAAGAGACTGAGGCATGAGGTCTGGCATTTAATTTCAAAATACCTAACATCAACTTAAAATTCTTCAGAGATTTTAAGTAATTGAGATTTTAAACAACTCACGTGCACAAACCAGCATTTCTTTTCAGGCGTCACCACTTGTTTTTCATGAAGACAAGACCCCATGGTCTATACTTGGGCATGTTCCTTTAGTCTTAATGGATGAAACGGTATAATGCAATCCAAAAATGCTCTTTTTCCTACATCCGAACTCCCAATAGAACTTTCATGCTTCCTCATAATACCTGCTTAAGAGCTGGCTGAAGAGATAGATAATTGAGAAATACCTTGCTACACGGCAGGGTAAGTGTAGGCCGTGTTTGCAGTAAATGATGCAACTCTTGACTGTAAGTAAAATGGTCCTGTTTGCAGGAGCCAGAGAAATACCTAATAATTTTGCTTTTATTGAGAAAATGGTACATATCAAAAGCAATAGTAGACTATTTATACTTTAAATATTTCAAAAACTTCTTTCAAAATAGAAAACAAAAGGATTTATGAAAACTATTTTGCGACATTCACCTCTGAGTATAAAAAGTTTGTCCTTCCTGAAAATAAAAATGGATTTTACTTAATAGATATAACTCAGCTATTTTGCTTGCTTTATGACACTGGGAAGCACAACAGAATTAGCTACTGAATGAAACAGCAAACAGATAGTTCCATCATGATTTTCAAAGATGAAGATGCCAAAAAAGTTTCCAGCTGATCTCAAATAATGAGAATATTCTGCATTTTGAGTCACTAGTCTGTATTTGGAAATACCAGGACTACAAATTTACATTTACACAGAATAGTCTGCACTCTGTATCACATAACAATACACATCTCTCTGTTCGCTATCATTATGCTCAGCCATGAACCAAGATGTCCAAGATCATTGTTTCAGGCCTTGTGAGGGTAATTTTCCCAAAGCCGGAGATGACCTGAATCTAAATCACCACAGGAACTTAGTTATGTTCCTTTTTCTAAAATCCACTCTCAGCCGAACAGCAGATGCAGCAGCTGCGCTGAAATAAGCTGGAGTTACAGCTATGTTATTTTACTTCAAGTTCACCATAGAAAGTTTTGAAGAAAATCACAAATTTGCATAATAACCATGCCAGCTCCATTATCTTTTTTTTTCCTGTAGTAACTAAATTTCTCCCTTTAACATCATCATATTGCCTCCTTATGAAGCTTTCAAAACCTAACCAGCAGCTTGGCCTGCTGGCTTACCACGGCTTGAGGTAAGAACTTCTCTAGGATTTGAGGGGGGGGTTTCTTCAAACTACCCCTGCAGGCAGCCTGGAGGGACACAGCTAATGTATTTTCTTGAGCTAATGTATTTTCTTGAGCTAATGTATTTTCTTGAGCAGTAGATCAGGAAGACACTAAATAGTAACGCGTGCCTACAAAAATAATTTTAGCACTTAACCAAATAACAAAGGGGGAACATGGCAACAGTTTCGTTAGCACAAACAAGCTATTGTTTGCATTATTTTAAAAGTCGATTCAGAGACACAAGACAATGAAGCTTGTCTATGAGTATCTGTATATCGTCCTTTGTTCTAGGCTTTTAACGAGTCAGCTCCCACTCCCTGTCCCTTCTCTGGCTGTATCCACAGTGGCATGACTGGTACAATCCCCTCAGTGGTATCACAAGCTGAAGAACTGGTAGACTGGCAGATGGAGGTCTAGCCTCCTTGTTTCCTTGTTTTCTCTGTGGGTGTTCAGCGACAGGAGTTGGAGATCATCAACTTGCAAATACACATACACCTAGATTTATTACTACGGCTAAGCAGTGATCAGTTATTGCCAAAAACTAGTGTAGAAAGGCATCTTAGAAGAGAAACTGTTTCACGGCTTGAAATTCAAAGTATAACCCTGATGCATACAGGATTTTTTGAACCTGAATGTGTTTTTTATATGGAAAAAAATTAACTTTTTTTCCCAAGAACCCCTGCTTAGCATTCCAAGAATTTGGGAGATGTGGATTTCTTCCACAGCCATTGTATCCAAAGGAGGTTGCTGAGTATTTATTTAGCTACCCTCAGAGCTGGAGCTCAGTCCAGTCAGCTCCTCCTGGGAAGAGGAGGAGTTGACAGCTGTCAGTCGGGATGGACTATTTCAAGGCTGCTTTGAATGCTGTAGGAACTGTGTGAATAAAAAGTCTCATCGATCAGACAGGTTTTGCAGCGCAACATCTCTTTGGCTAACGAAGTAAATTTTCAACTGTCTTTACAACAGAGGCAATCTGATCACATATATCACATGATCACATCAACATCTGTGTGTATGATCCTAATGAACTTTGACTAGATTTACATATAAAACATTTCTATAAATCTTACCGTCAAAAAAAAAATTCGTTCTTTAATTGCCCTAACGTTGCAGGAAGGAAACGGCACTCAAATGTCAGCATATAAACAGATGCAAATATAAATCTCAGCTATAGATACGACACCCCATGATCTCATAGGTTCATGCTCTAATTTGTTTTTTGTCCATCATTTCTCCTGACGACTTATTGCATGAATCCAGCCACTCACCCTGCCCTCAGCTGCTTCTGTAAGTGACTGGATGAAGCACTTTTACAGGGGAGAAGACGGGAGCCTCAGATGTCTTCCTATTGCTTTAGCTAGTCCAGGAAACACAGCAACAGCACCTAGCACAGCAATTTGTATACTTCGCTTCAATTTAATGTTCTGCTCTAAGCACCTAATGCAGTTCACAGGCATGCTGGCACCTCTCAGCAAGAGCTTGAAAATAAAGGAGGTTGAAGTGTTTGCAAGCGTGTATTTAGACTTTGCACCTAAGCACTGAAACACTGCTCCACTGTCATTGTGCAGTAGTTGGAAATAAAAAAGCATGACAGCTAGAGACACTGCTCATTGGTAACAAAACTACTTCGATTCATTAAGCAGACAAGTGTTCCCATGAAATATGTGCACGCAGCGACAGGCTCATGCAGGCCAAAATTTTAGATCAAAACACAACAGCTCTACATTAAGACTGAAAAAGATCTCAGGGTAGGATAAGGTATTTTAAGTTATGGAAGAAAAAAAAAAATCTGAAAATTTGGGATATGGATATACTTATGCATGTTGTGAGCATCTCACTCCTGCTCTGAAATGCCTCTTTTTGTTCAATATACACTTAAAGAGCCACATAAAATTTGTCAGGAACAGTGAAATACAAGAGAGCGGCAGGCACACGTATGCTAAAGAAGGTAAGAATAACGGCTGCAACATGAATTCAGCTGGAATCCGTCATGCGTAATAGTGCTAAACTTGGCATAGCACTTACCTCAAGGACCTTAGAAAAGAGATTTAATTGAGACCAGATAGGAGTTCACTGAAAATTGACTCAGCATAAGGAGTGTGCTGAACAACACAGACACTTCCAGCCATTCTGTAAATTAGGGCCAAGGCAACAGAGGTACTTAGGAAAGGCCCACAGGACTCGTGCATTATGTCTGCATTGATCTTTAGCTTGGAAAAAGTAATGATTTGGCTCAGTTTACTACTATCTCAGAATTCGGTGTGTAGCTTGAATGACTATGGCAACAGCATAAGGGTGCAGCATGAGTGGAAACAGAGATGTTTCAAAACCAATAACAAAACCAATATTTGGAAGACCACAGACAATGCTCAGGATGCTGCTTTTCAAGTATTTTTACATCTAGATATTGCAGGCAGTATTCCACAAGCAGAGATGCAGAAGTGATCAAGAACATTTCCTGGTATGATGCTGTTAAATTGATTTTAACAACTGGACACATTATTCCTTGAACTGAATATGCAGAAAGCAACTTCTATTTAATGAAAGAAAGGTTAATCTGCTGATTAATCTTCTCTGGTTTTGTTTTTATTAAAGCCGGAAAGGCTCTAATCTCAATAATAAGATATTCCACTGAGTCACCTTAGATCTGTATTACTCCCTCATGATGTGTCATCACTTCCCTTTCAGCTTTTCCCCTCCTCTATTTTGAACTGCCATTCCAGAGAATGTCAACGGAGTCTCCATCCGTTCCCTAGACTCACTTGTTACAACTGGGAATAAAATGGCATTTTGTTCACACCAAAGCCTTGCAGAAATTTTCCCAGTTCCAGACAGGGCGCTGTGTTCCAACTTGTCCCATTTCACCTCCATGCATAAAAACACAAACCCTCAGCTCGGCACATACGTGAGTGTAAATCACGTTAGCTACACCAATTGTGTAACTGACAGAATAACAACCAAGATTATCTCAGGAAATACCCTAATTCCTGCACCTCCATGACAACGAATATGGAGCGTCACTATAACCTGCGTCACTTCAAAAAATGTAAAAAAATAGGAAGAAACTCTTTGATAGCGAGGGGAAAAAAATGGCATTATATTTAAGAAACCAGACTGGTAGAAATTGGAATTATTTTCATGCTTATAGCAAGGATGCTTTGCAGTCTGTAAGCAACCCCTTAATTTTTAAAATATACTTAAATTTTTAAAAGAACACTTTTCTTCCCCCTTTTTGTTCCCTACTGTACTTCTTTAAAAAGAGGAGAATTCAACTACATTTAATCAGTTTAAATTATGGTAGAAATGGACCACACATGTAAGACTCATCTCATTCTTATTTTCCAAGAGTTTCCCTTTGGGCTACAAGTTCTCATGTTAATTTTCAACAAAAAATAATGATCTATATTGAAATCTTGAACATAATTTTACAAAAAGCACTTCAGTCAGAAAATTTTAGTCACAGCTCACATATTTTAAGAAAAAGAGACAGAATTATTGCCAAAGAAACACAGCTAGTACTTTGAGGCTTTAGAAAGAGTTTCGTATTTTGTTTTAAATCACACATGCACGGCAGCCACCAGGTATGACAGTGAGTGACACTAAACTGATTAGAAATTAAATTCAACGACCAGCATCAAAGGAGCTTATAGACTTATGCTTGGTTTTGTCACTTTCTGAGGGTTTGGGCATTTAAACAAGTTAATGCAAAGGTCATTTGAGGTAGCTTATCCACAAGGTAAAAGCGTGTACGGTAACTTGTTCACACAGCCACCCTTTTCTAATATACACCTTATAGAAACACTTTCTCAAATATTTACCTCTTTGTATTGTAGGCTGTATCTTGTGGTGTTTCTTCAAGCAAGGTTACGTAGCCCAGAGCACACGTGAGGATGAACAAGACTGTTAAGGTATGAGCTCTCCTAAAGTTTAGAAGAGAGAAAATTGGCATCAGAAAGCAGAAAAACTTCTATCTTCACCTGTCAGTGAAGGCTTAGTAAGTCTGATACATAGACAGCGGTCAATAACACTGAAGAAGTTTTATGTATTGTACAGCACAGAAAACAGAATTTACAATGGCATTTAAATTTAGTTATCAGTGCATTGTGCACTAGTATGCGACAGAACAGGTCTTGCTCATTCCCCCCCCCGGTGCTTTGAGTTACGGAAGATTTGGACAAACACTTGCCAAGTGAACAACAGCAACTTGAAAAAAAATTAGCACCAACTGTGCTAACACTTAGATCTAAAAATCTCCAGATTTCTCTCCTGGTTTGTCAGGTATATACTTGACGGTGCTGCTATACAGCTCTATTTCAAAGCCTATTAATAAAAACTGCAGCAGACTGAACAGACTCTTAAGACTAAACAAAAGGGAATTCACTCCAGACATGGGAATTACACATTACAAGAAAAACTAGTCATTTAAGAAAAAAAAAAATCTCTGAATGAGAACAGTTGCAATTGTACGAATTACAATGCTGCCTCTAGATGCCTTATTTCCAGTAATTCTTACAGTTTCATTTCATCTTAGATCTGAAGAGCAGGCACAGACTGAGGTTTGTGCCCGCAGAACTGTATGCAGCCACCTCTACACAAGGGGTTTCTGCTGGAACAACCGCGTCAGCAAAGCTCCACCGTAAAGCTTGGTGGTTGTTGTTCTACGCTGTTAAAATGTACGACCTTGCTGGTGTAATATACTGGTACAGGCAGAACATTGCTAGCGTACACGGAGTCACAAGTTCTCGCTTCCCCATCCATGAGAGTTCATTTGCTTATACTGATTTTGGTAAAGCACTTAGGAGTGAAAGAACAGAGCTAAGTACACACAGCCAGACCCAGGAGTTAAGAGGAGAACTTACTGCAGCAAGCTCATATGCATACCCATACACCTACTGATTACAACATATATAATATTCTTACATTGCCCTGTCTGCATTTTTTTTTATTTAAAGTTGAAAATTCCTTTCCTAATGAGAAGCCATTTATTGTTTTCGGTGGAAAACTTATCTGACCTCAGCTCGGAAGCACGGAAAGTCTGGCCATTTACGACCAAATCATAAAGACACGAGTTCTGGTTTAGAGGACTACACAACATCTCTTAATACAAATGATTAAAATAACACAGGTATAAAGCATCAAGCTTAGAGAACAGAAAAACTGTGAATGAAAATGACTGTATGTGATAAGTATTCATATATACTGGCTCTTTTTACATTTTCTTTTTATATTATATTGTAATAGAAGCTAGCATTACATTTCCATGTTATGCCAAAAGACCAAAGTTTGTATATATTCAAGTTGTACAGTGCATGATAAACTGGAGATCACCAGGGATTTCTAAGAAGTCCACTGACTTACCTTCAAACATCAAACCCAGTAATCTACCTGAAATTGCCCTGAAAGTTAAGATAAGCGTTACTTCGAACTACAATTTCATCCTAATCCAAAACACAGCCACTTCTCACAGCATCCTTTTAATCCCACTGGAAAACACATGCAATACCTCATAAGCAGATGCAATCCTCTTCTGCCACTGCTAAAAAGGTGTTCGGCATTTAACACTATCCTTCCTTGCAGTCCAGAGGACACAGACTAACCAGCTCCAGGAGAAAAAAAAAAGGGAAGGACCTACAAGTATTTTCAAAATTAGCAAGGAATCAATATGTTAAAAAAAAAACAAAAACACAAAGGCTTCGCAGCAGCAAGCTTCCTGCTCAACAGATGCATTTTCCCTTTGACTTGCCTCCCAGGGTGCCAAATAACAGGTGATTCAGACATCACATCCTTAACATTCATTTAACAGTCACGTGACTCGGTGCCTATTTTGTAACCTACATAGTTTAGAAAACTAAATACAGTCCTCTCGAAGGAGGCATCATAGCAGGGGTCTGAATTAAATGCTCTAATTCACTTAAATCAGACCATGGTCTTGTTTGCTGCATTTATATATGTATATATAATTAATACAAAAACAACCTACACTTCGATCATAGAAAAAGGTGACATTAACTGCAAGGCTATACGTTATATTTTAAGCCTTGTTTTATTGTTTACTTTTTTGGAACCAGTATCTAAGAGGCTACTAAAATAAATCTAGAAATGCTGTCTTCCATCTTACCATTTCACCATCTGAACACCTATATGAAGTCAATTACTTTTTCAATGCGTTGAGTGTGGTGTAAATTGCCAAAAAAACAGTTATTAGCATGTCCTCATTTAGATAAACACATCTAGAAACTCGTCTACTAGAACAATGATGGTCTGGTTTCATTCATCCATGCAGCGAGTTTGCAGCACAGTAAACAATGGGTGTTTGAGAGCTTCATGCGCCCTGCTTTTGGTTTATTTCTGGTGCCACAACCATCAACTTGAAATTCAACAAGCTCCC
This sequence comes from Calonectris borealis, assembly GCF_964195595.1. NCBI lineage: Eukaryota > Metazoa > Chordata > Aves > Procellariiformes > Procellariidae > Calonectris > Calonectris borealis. The sequence continues at coordinate 21,417,663 of NC_134325.1, forward strand.
CTGTTTAATGGGAAACAAGAGGCTATATATCTTATCATTTCCCTTTTAGCTCAGTTTCCATTTCCAACTGAAGCCAGATTCTCTTGTAGCAAGTTTTCAAGATGGTTAGTCATGTAAACGTATTTTCAGTCTAACATGAAATCCAGAAGCCAGGATGAAAGACTTTCTAAATCGGTTTGTCTTCTGGAAAGAGCAAGTTGGCAGGTCTAACCAGAAAACTGCAAGTAGTGACAAAGAGATATCAGCTGCTAGAGGTAGCAGAGCATCATGCAAACCTACCTGTCAGAGAAGAAAGGAAAAAAAAAAAGGCAAACATAGATACACACCGTATCTTTCCACAGCTTGAGAGTTAAAAAAAAAAATAGAAATCCACAGTCATATGGACAAGACAAAATGTGAAGCTGTTACAGTAGCCAGAAAAACAAATAGCATACAGAAGTACTTGTACGGGTGAAGTCAAGATGAACTAAACCGCATAAAGAGGGATTATTTTCGTCTCCACGTACACTTTAAAATAATACAGCAAGAGGAAGACAACACAGCTAAGAACATCCCCAGCAAGGTAAGCATTACAGGAATTATGCAGAAAGGCTTATGTTCTCCTAGCCTGGAGTCTGTGGAGACTGAAAAGAGCTAAGCTAAGCAGACCAGATATCTTCCCCTTAGAATTATACAGGAGTTTGGGCAATACACCAGAAGCAAGAGAGGGATACAGACTACAGCCAGTTCTAGGACATTTTATGTCAAAAAATCTGAGCAAGCAGTGCCTAAAAGTATACACATACAAAAATATGTAAAGCCAGGAAGGTCAAAGAGAATTCACAATAAATCCCAAACTACTAAAAAGCTGGAACATTAAGTAGCTTATTTTTCTGTATTAGCATTTTTCTGTCTTTCTTACATCTAGCTCTTTCCCCATTTAAACACTGGGGCATTTAAGTGAAATAATTCAAGTTTTGTTTTTATAAGAATACTTGCCCTGCTAACTTAGTTAAATACCAAGTAAGAGCAATATAGGCAGTCCAACAGGCAGCATCAGTCACTACACCTCTCCTGCACTGTAGCTACAAAGTGGGGGGCTTTTCCAGTGAATGGGATTAAGTTTGATCCTAACTTCTCTTTTTCCCGGTAATTCATTCTTCTGTCACTTTTAGAAACGGTAGGTTTTTCAAGGAAATTACTATCAGAGCTTTTCCTTTCCAAATAAAGTATATGACAAAAATGACCTAGGGAAAATTTTTAACTATTTCTTTTTTTGGGGAGGCTCAGACAGACCAGCTCCCTGGACGGAAAGGAGGGAGTAACACCCCAGCAGAGCGGGCAGTCGATGACCTCATTCAATCTCCAGCACAAACTAAAATCAGCCTAAGTAAATGGGACCACACCCTTATTATCCATTGCTTTGCATTAGTGTTCTTGTTTGTCATAAATGATGCAATAACTACATTAATAACAATCATTGAGAACACTATGCAAAGGATTTATTTATTAATCTTTTTGTCAGTTCTCTAAGAGAAACAAAATTCCAAAGAACAGCCAGTACAGTTTGCCTCTTTGGTGTAAAAAGTTACATTAATAGCTACTGCTAGAGAAAGAATCTGTCAACAAAAACAACTAGTCCCATCTTAGCCTATCATCAACTTTTTCACAAAGAATAATTTTTTTCTTTATTCCAAATAATGGTAAGGTCATAAAAGTATTTCTGAAAGACATTTTAAAAGATGAGTAAATGTCAAAGCTCTCTACCCTCCATATACCAACACTTCCATATACCAACACATCAACTGACACATGCTGGGAATTCTAAGAAAATACGACAAACAGACAGCACAACAAATCTATTACTTCAACAGCAGTGTAGTATTTAAGTTATTGTGAAGAACAAGATACAGGAAAATACAACAAAAATTAGTAACAACTTAAAACTGACCAATATTTTGACACTCAAAATCAAAATTGTAATTAACAGGGAAACGATCCTGCTTGGATATAGAGAGGTTTTTGAAGCACTCAACAAACCTTCGTCATAATCTTGATACTACATCCAAAATTAGAGACACGAAACTGAGACGTTCACATTGCACAGGGCCAAAGCAAGCTGTCAGGCCTCAACATTTCAAAAATAAGAGGTTAACTGCCAGTTTGTGACATGAGATCTCTCTCATCCACCTAGATCACAAAAAAATAATCAGTGGCAACCAAACCAAAGTATGTACTTTGTACATGACACTGCCTGAAAGCTCCAAGCATCTGCATCTGTAATGCAACAGAAACATGGCTGTTGGTTTTAAGCCATAGGCTGCATTTTAAAATCTAATGTTTAAACTCTCAGAGACAATAAAAAAGTATGTGTTCTTAGACCAGTAACAAGTCTTCAGCACATCTATAAAGGTATGCAACGCTGATTAAATTTCTGTACATACTTGTGACACTCCAAAATAGCAACGTTCATTTTCCTTGCCATAAGTTGGTGCCTCTCCTAAAATGATCACTCAGTAAGAGAAGTACAATAACACATACCTCCACAGAGAAACCAGAACAATGGATTAAAAAGCAAAGCTTCAGCAAATTTGTCATTTTCCTTTGAACGAGAAGAGAGAAAAGAAAGTTTCCATTCATCAGTTCTACAGAGTTTACAAGTTAAAGTTCCCCAAACAATCTATTTTAAATATTAAACATTTTTATATGTTTAAACCTATTGAAATCTTTGTTTCAGGTTTTAGTTTAAAACAGTTCCACTGAGACAGCATGACTTTGCATTACAGATAACACACACTTTAAGCAGGTCTTTTAAAAAAATGGCAATAAACGGGAATGGGAGGAAGGTGCCCTTATGCCACGTTTAACTGCATAAAAGCACAGAGCTATTTTTTCGGCTGATGATTTGTTTTGTAAACTGCTGTAGAATTCAAGTCCTATGACAGCGCTCTGACGAGCCAGAGTTCAAATACCAGCACAGAAGCAGCTCTCTGTAGAGAGCTCCTGCCATCCCAGTGTGCACTCACAAACTCTTTCCGTGCACAGGATACACCATTACAAGGACAGGTGATTTCCCCAGCGTGAAACTAATCCTGCACGCTCCTGGCATGCTGAGCCTTTGATTTGACCAGACAGTGAAAACTAACTTGTATTGCTTGTGGTAGTGGGGGCCTGTCTTTGCACTCCCCCATGAAAAGCACCCCTAGGTACCCCAGGCTGATTCCCACCAAGTTTTCCCCCCCTTCTCCTTAAAACTTCTGGAGCGTGTTTACGGAAAAGAAACTGATAGAATTAATACTAGGCCTAAAGCCCGCGTGGGGCATTAAACTCTCACAAGGTCTCTGCATAAAGGTATTTCTTCTATGCTTCTAGCTTGCTTGAAGGAACTATGCAATCCCTTCCTTTCAGGAAAGGGTAACGACATTCTAATAGCAGTTCTTAGGAGACAGCTACCCTTATCTGCGACAAGAGTTAATATACCCAGCCAACTAATATGACTTAATCGGATTGCACAACTATCTCCTGGATGTTCTAGCAATCGGACACTGCCAGGGCATACCTAAACACTAAAAAAGCACGGGCTGAGTGACACATCAGTAGCCTGATGCAAGATTTCTCTGCTCAAGTTAAGCAACATGCCTAAACTTGGTCAATTCTGACCAGGTAGAGAATCAGAAAAGTGGATCAGCAAATACAGAACCTCACCATGGCCCGCTTTAAAGCGGCAAGCTTTTATGGTATTAAAAAAAAAAATCCAGCAGATGTTAAGTTTCCAACAAGCTTGAGGAATGTTGCCTTGGAAGTGCTGCAGCCAACCCTCACGAGAGGGTACAGAAAAAATTCCCACCAATTTGCAGATCTTCTGTCTCCCTAATCTCTCTTTCAGATAACTCATCATCTCTTCCTCCAGACCACCTTTTAGAAAACCTCATACTGCTGTAAGGTTAGTTCTTTAGAGATAAGAACAATGTGCAAAGAATGGCTAAGTAATACTTTGCTTTGAATACCAATCCTATATTTCCAAATATGGCTGGTTTGCACAGACGTATCCTCATTTCCAAAGAAATGTCCCTGTGCTGGCCATCAGGAAAGATTTCTCACAATACTGAACAAAACAAGAGAAACATCCAGGCAGAGGCATCTATAGCCTACCTTTTCCTTAGCTGCAATTTCTATGCTTTCTGCACCAAACAGGCTGAATTAATTCCTACGAAAGCTGTATTAACCCATAGGGTCTCCTACCTACCATTTCCCTCTTTTTTTCTTCTTTTTCTTTTTTTTCTTTTCTTTTTCTTTTTTAAACTTCCTGAGCTCCATAGATATCCACTGCCGCACTATGACCTTAGTAACTAACATCATATCCACATGATGGCAATATGGAATTATTTAGTGTGAGAGACAAAGACACATCAATAACCAACAGAGGACATTAAAGCTAATTAAATTCAAATTAAAGTAAGGCTTAGTAAAAGTAATTAACCCATAAAGTCACAGCGTAATGGGGTGGCAAAGATGTATCTGGTACCTCCCAACACCTTCAAATCAAGACTGGAAGCCTTCCTGGAAGACATGCTTTGGTTAAATACAAGCTATGAAATATATACAGAAATCAGGGCTGACACAGAAATTTTAGGAGCAAATCATGCACAATATTTAACTAGATGATCCCAAACTGGCAATCCAAGACCGGGCTGGGCCAGCATGAGAAGACTCAACACGACACCACCTTCTGCTGCCTTTCGCTGGCTACTAGGAGGGGGAGCAACATTTCCTCTTCTCCTCAGAAAAGTTGCTGCACACCTCTACATTTATCACAGAGTGGAGATAAATCAATTATAGTATTTCACTGAGCTTTTTTGCTCCCCGACACAAAAAAAAAAAAGCTCCTCTCTTTCCAGCTTCACGTATCTTTAGGCATCTGTCATGGTTACTGCTCACAGGTAACAAAACCCCAGCTTCTATTGGATTCACCTTTTCCCATACAGAACAAAGTCCCAGTAGCAAAAACCTGCAAGACACATCAGCACTCACTCTTGCACAGGTTACAGAAACGAAGCCAGAGAGATGTTGTAGAAAGCTCTACGTGGGGATATTTAAAAAAACAAACAAAACCAACAAAACCGGTGGTTTTTCCATGCTAGCTCAGTAAAGATATCAGATCTACTGTACAAAAAATAGAAGTCAAAATCTCAGCCACAAAGAATCCTTTGTTTGTATTCAGAAAGCTAATTCTGTAAGCAGACAGGCAAGAAACAATCAAAGGTACTGGAAACAACACTGAACACGTTTGCCTAGAACAGTGGCTTGCCAAGCAGGCCTGACAATTTGCAGCTCTCTGCTAGTAGTAATAGATGTTTTGAAATTAGTTCAGGGATGAAGGATATAGAGAGTGCCGATCTGTTTCATAAAGCTTCTTCCCGTTTCCTTTCCTTGACATTTCCCAGTGACAAAAAGAACTGTCAAGGTACTGACTCAGCAGGTTCCAACAACGTAATTAAAACATAGTATTTTCCAGTTTCAAGTTATTAAGACTGAAGAAGTATTAAACAGCATGTAACTTGTTTTTCAAAGATTTAAAAAGAGCAGGCAGACAGCTAGAAAGTACCACCTTTCCCAAGGATTGCATTTATAGCGGTAAAATTACCTTTGCAAATTGAACTACTTTATTTCTCGCATGATTTCTGACTGTGTCTACAAGTCCCAAATTCTTGAATTTTTCCAAGCTGAGCAGGCTATGTGGGTAACCTTATCCACTAGCTTCTCAACTTCAAGGAGAAAAGGTACTTTCCATACATTTCCACGCGGGCAAAGACAGAGGCCACCTACTCTCTTAAATTTCCATTTTCTGTGACCACCTCCGTAACACACAGCACAAGAAGAGTACCAAGGGTCACAGGAAGAAAGTTGTTCCTCTGTATTATCTTTATTCTTGACCACTGTAAGAACTTAGTCATTACCAAAGGACACGCTAACACACTCAACGCTGTCATACACAGGTCAAAAGTAACAGTAGGAAAAACCTTGAAACTTTTACAAGCATTTGAACTCCTGGCTGCCAGCACGAGCAACATATGCTGCTAGGGAAAAGAAAATAAAATGAGTATGTAAGTTAAGGAACAATTCAGCAACACACTTGTCCGCACTGCCCTCCTGGAGGGGACTAGCCCACAGAAGGGAAGCTCCTTAAAGAGTGGTGGCACATTTCCACTTTCAAAAGAACAATCCATGTGGACAAATTAACTGCAGTTACAGCCTTTATTTTAGGATGACAATCCTGTACCAGTGGCAGACTGCATGCTGGCCCCACACCCCCACAACAGGAAAAAGGTGCAACCAGGTGAGATTACACAATAAAAACAGCATCACAAAACACCTGGCAAGAGCCAGACAGTAAGAAAATGAAGTTTTACCCATTTTCCATTTATAAGATCCGCAGACCTCGGCAGGATCCAGTTATTCAATCGTTCACTCAGCCTACATGTGGCAACACTAAAGGGCTCTCCAAGAAAGTTCCTCTTGCCCTCAAGCTGACAATGTCCCTCGGCTACACTTGCGCGTGCCAGGCTTCTGCAGAGACCACCCTGCCACCCAGCAGCATCTAAGTGTCTCTTAGCAGTTTGTACGGGCAGAAATATCAGCTAGAATCAGCGGCTTCATCAAGACCAACACCCCCCGCTCCACTGCTGCCCAGATTGGCAGGGTGAGAGCCAAGCGCCCTCCCCCTCCACGTCCCCCTTAATGTCAAACTCGAGCCAAATCGCTGCCCTCAGCTCATATTCCAAACAAGGGACTTGAATGTCAGCTTGGTTTCCTTAATTAAGAAGGACGTGCATTTAACACACACAGAAAAACTATGGATGTACACATGTGTGCTGAAGCGGATTTCTGGAACAACTCCAGCAAAGATGGGATTAGAAGCACTTTTCTAGGTACAAACACATCTCTTCCTGCGAGGACCAAATTTAACAAAAACTGACTTGCCCCATCTGGCCTAACACAGACAGTCATGGTTTTCTGCACTGACTTTCTGGACTGAGCATGCCACGAAACACCTGACCAGCAGAACTTAAGCATAACAACTTTAGCTCTCTAGCAGGATTACACGAAACGACATGGACAAAAAAGGCCTCTTCCAAGACTGAGGGAGGGGGAAGAAATAGGTGGAGTTCATATAAACGATGCTGATAAAACAGCCAGAATCAAGCACTGAAGCTTCCCCGCAGACCGTGGGCTCCCGAAGTGGGAGGACACCTCCCAAGCGCTCACCTGGTGAGATAAGCCGCCTTGGTTAGCAGTAAGAGTACTGCTCGAGGGTTTATGACCAGGACTGAGAAAGGAGGTGCCACTGCCAAAAGCCAGTCCTAAATCACTGTTAAATTGCCAGGAAACAGTAATTAATAGCACCACAATACCAGGAAAAACATCTTTAGACACAGCCTACGGTTTCTCAATTTCAGCACCGATAGCTGCTGCAGTGAAGCAAGAGCAAGGTAGCTGGCAGATAACGCGCAGTAACTTTTCATTTTTCCTCCTGGAGCCCCAAGCCCGATAACCCATTTCTCAGCAACTCCCCACAGCCCTGCGGGGCCGCGCTACCTGTACTGACAAGCGGCGCATCCCCCAGAGGCGCCGGAGGAGTTAAAGGCCACCGCCGCCGCCGGCGGAGCGCCGCAGAGCGAGGAGGGGAGGGCTGCGCCACGCGGGGAGCCAGCGGGGAAAGCTGAGGGGAACCGGCAACCACAGCTCGGTGCGGAGGCCTGCTCGCCACAGAGTGCCGGTGGGACCGCGGCCCGGCAGGCGAGGGGGCGGGTGGGAAGGGGCCCGGCCGGGCCCCGGCGCGAGGGGGCGGCTCTCACCAGAAGAAGGTGTTGGTGCCGTCGTCGTAGACCTCGGACTCGGTGCTGCGGCGCAGGCCGGGGCCGTCCCTCTCGGCGCCGGGCGGCGGGGGCCGCTCTGCCGCGGCGGCGGGGGCGCCGCCGTTGGGCTGCGGGGGCTGCTCCTCCAGCGCGGCCTTGCCCAGGGCCCCGCCGTGGCCCCGCCGCTCGCCGCGCCTCATGGCGGCAACGGCCGCGCAACGGCCGCGCACGCGGAGGGAGGGGGGCGGGCGCGCGAGGCGCTCAGCCGGCCCCGCGCTCGCGCCGCTCCGCCGGGCTCGTGGCGGGGGGAGGGGCGAAGGGGGGTGAGGAGGGCGGGGCGGGGCACGCCCCCGACGCGACCCTACGTAGGCGCGGAGCGCGCACCGCCTCGCGCGGTCGGCGCAAGCGCACGAGCGCTCCCGGGGGAAGGGCGGGGTGAGGCAGGGCGTCTCCCGTTGCCGTGGCAACCGCCCGGCCCGCCCCGCGGCCGTGGCGGGTGCGCCGCGGGAGGGAGCCCCGCCGCCCTCGCGTTCCCCCTCAGTGACGGGAGTCCCGTCGCCTGCACCGCTCCCTCACTGAGGAGACGCGGCGCCCTCCCTCAGCGGCCTCTGCCCCACCACGACGGAGTCATGTCTTCCGCTGGCCTCGCCAGGCTCTCGGCTTTCCACAGCCGCTGCAAAGGCACCCCTCCTGGGGCTGCGACAGGTAAAAGCCGAGGCTGAAGCGCAGGCCCCAGCCCCGAGGAAGAGGACCCAGAGCATCGCTGCTGCCCACAGGGCTGCGGAGTCACCCCCCACGGCGGGGGGAAGCTGCTGCTCAGGACGCAGGCCAGGGCGCTGAGCGAGGAGATGCATTAACACACTTCAAGGCTTGTTCTGCTCAATATCCTCACGGCCAAAAGTCCAGCAGTCCTCGAGCTGGAAGTTCAAGTAGTGTTTTGATAACATAAAACAACACTGCAGGATGGGCGAAGGGAAGCACGGCTAATTGAAAGCGCACCAGGAATTTAGGCACGTTGACCCTGACATTTAAGGTGACTCTTTCACCGCAGCCAGGAGGAAGCATCCCCAACACTATCGAGAACTACCACATCATCTTTGGTGAATGTGCCTTCAGCTTTTGAAACCTGGGAATACCTTTGCTGGAGGTGGCAGGCATTTTCTTTGTCTGAGGGGAAAAAAAAGCAGAGAAGAATGCTGTTTTCTCTTTCCAAGAAAATACGAAGGAAGGGGAAGAAAAGAATAAAGAAAACAGGCCCTTCAGCTGTGACAGGGGAGTGTTGTGCTATGAGTACATAAACTTGGCATCTGGAAACTGTAGCAGCAGAATTTTAGCATCAAATATTGCTACATCTTTTGGCAAAAGTAGCCAAAGAATGCTAATTAAAGAAAATGGCTTAATTCTATACGTGCTCACTTGAATTATTCAGAGACAAGTGCTCTTTGCCAGACTGTTGTGCAGCTTTCAAGTACCCCAGATTGTGCTTTCCATCCCTGATGCCACGGCTGTCCCAGCTCCCGCTTCCTTGCGCAATGAAACATGAACCGTCCGAACACTTTCGCGTTTGCAAAAGTGCGGGAGTGTTTTGCTGGCAGAGGTTTTCCTTTCCACACAGCGGGTCTGACCGGGGCTGGAGCCGCGCGCTCGCTTCTTCGGGTGCAGGGTGCACGCTGGGGCGTGCCTGAGAGACAAGAGACAGGGTGTTGTGTGCTCCTGTGCCCTCAAGCCCTGCCCTATTCTTATAATCCCTCAACCCCCCTCCTGGGATCTCTTACCCACAGCAGAGCTTTCCAAATTATTCTTTGAAATCAACACGAGGATCAGAACAAATCCAAACGCCGCACGCTGCTCCCGCCTGCAGGCAGGGAGACCTTTCTTTCTGGCAAGATGCTAGAGCCATCCTGACAAGGCAGAAAGCACCAGAGGATGCTATGTGGAGGAAAGAGAAAGCCCTGCAGGAGCAGAGAAACGAAACCGAGCAAGAAATGAGAGGAAACATTTACGTGACTGCAAATAAATGGGCTGGCCACATGATGGCAGCACCCAGCTGGGTTGGGAAGAGGGAGCGTGCGGTTTAGTGAATTAGTACATTAGTAAAGACAGCTTGTTGTGTAGTTGCCACATCTGACAGAGAGGGATTTAACCAAAGGTTCCCTGAGAAGGTGGAATACTCCTGCCCTTTGAGAAAACAACAAAACACAGTTCTGCAGTAGCACTTCTGGCTACTGCACCGTCCCCTACCAACATGAAACACTCTCTTCTGGCCACCCCACTATGTTTTATGAGACCTGGAGGCACTTAGCTTCTTCCAAGAGATGCCACCTCCCACTGCAAAAGCAAAGGCTGAGGTGGCACAGCTTTCTGTCCCAGTGGGGAGCATCCACCACGTCTCACGAAGGAAATGTGAATAAACTCTTTTGGGTGCCCTTTTCCCCCCACCCTGCAGCCACGACGTGCAAAACATCAAAGAGAAAACACACAATACTCACAGGGCAGCTGATGATTTGGCTTTCTGCAGTCATGGCAAGCACTGAGCCAGATCCAGGCCTCCTGGTCACTTAATGGCCTCTCGTCTCCCTGTGTGTTGACATGGGCCGATCACCGCTGCTTTGGGCCTTCAGGACAGGTAGGTATTCTCCAAGGTAGGGAAACGCTGATACCTTGCGAATGATGTGTCGAGGTGAGTCCAGCGGAGCTTCTTCAGCAAGCTGAACAGTGTCAGTACATGAAAGCAGTCCCCGAGGTCTCAGAGCTTCCCGCACTAGCAGGTAGCAGCACAAAAAGCCTTTCTTCGTGCTTGGAAAGGAGATTTACTCTCCCAAGCACCTGGTACTTTTTAATTACAAGGAGGGCTTCACCCCAAACCACATCCTCTGCTGTAATGTATCAACTGTAGTTCCAGGGGTACCGATGGACCTAAACAGACTAGGGTTTGGCTGAAAATGCCCCAGTTTTATAAGAGAACGCAGACAATTGTGCTGCCACTCAACTCCTCAGCAAAATGGCCTTTGGCATCATAGGACCTGGCTTTTCAGAGACACTCACTGGCCTAAGACAGCCAGAAGTTCACAAGAGGCCAAAAATGTACAGCCAGAGCAGACTTTGCCACAGAGGCCATTGTCCTGGTTTCGGCTGGGATAGGGTTAAATTTCTTCCTAGTGCTGTGTTTTGGATTTAGTACGAGGAGAATGTTGATAACACACTGATGTTTTCAGTTGTTGCTAAGTGCCCTCCTAGTCCAAGGACAGCTCCCGTGCCTACTGACTGAGCTAGGTACACAAGGTGGGAGGGAACACAGCCAGGACAGCCAGCCCAGCTGGCCAATGGGGTATTCCATACCATGTGACGTCATGCTCAGTATATGAACGGTAGGCGTGATCCAGGAAGTACCGATCGCTACTTGGTTATCGGTCAGCGTGGGTGGTGAGCAATTGCATTGTGCATCACTCATTTTGTATATTCTATCATTATTATTATTATTATTTTCCATTTTCTGTTCTATTAAACTGTCTTTATCTCAACCCACGAGTTTTTCTCACTCTTACCCTTCCGATTCTCTCCCCGTCCCACTGGGGGGGCGGGGGGAGTGAGCGAGCGGCTGCGTGGTATTTGGCTGCCTGCCGGGTTAAACCACGACAGCCATAAACTGCAGTTGGGAAGTGCAGTTTGAACTTTAGGAGAAGCTTTTTCCCCGAGGAGGGCTGCACAGAGCTGCAACAAATCACCTGAGGGGTGGGGGGAATCTCTGTCAATGGAGGCTTTCAAGGCTCAGCTGGGACAGAGCCCTGATGAGCTAATGCTGGCAAGTCACCCACTTCGAGCAGGAGGTTGGACTAGAGAGCTCCAGGGGCCCCTTCCAACAGCACTTCTATGTTTCCATGACTTACGGGGTGAAGTGAAGACTCCCAGTACTTTTACCCAAAGCAGCACCACATCGCACAGCCAGAGAAAGGCTACGCCGCTCTGCTATCACCTCTAGAGCCAGCTGTGGGCTAGCCTTTCTGCAGCTCGCTGGCTGTTCCTCTGCCTGCCTTAGTCTCAAATTTCAAAACAATTTTTGGCCAAGTAAGTGGAAATTTTCCCAACCAGAACCACTCCTGCTGAACTATCCCCAAAGCACAGTTGGTGGTGCTAGATGACAGCAGCTTGAGTGTTCAGATCCAACATATTCTTCTTGCCAGGTTCTCTGTTTCTGGCCAGCTTGCTCATTAGTGCTGTTTTCTAACAGGATTTTTACTAGCTGCTGAGAAACATAGACACTACAATCAATCCTAAAGCCTAACAGGTTTAACAAGTATTAGTCAGGCTTCGTACAATGGTTCAGCATCACTGGCTTCTGTTTGAAGCTTGTCTTCCCTCTCCTTTTCCAACAGCAGGTAGGATTCAAGCCTTACATTAATTTTCTCCATTTAGCAGTTTTTCCCAGACACTTCTATCTGCTTTTGCCTGATGTCTTCAAAATGAAGACAGAAAGAAAAAGTCCTAAATTTTTTTCTTTTTTTTTTTCCCCCACCCATTTTGTGCCACTCATTACACAAACTGAATTGCAATTTCCTGTAGTAGCTAAGGATATCTCTAGTGCTGGGCTCTCATATCAAGATGAGCAGCCAGCTCCTATCTTTGTTGGAGCAACAACATTCCTGGGCAGGATGAAGAACCTCTGCTTCCAATCAGTTCATGAGTGACATAAAAGTGGTTCAGGGAAACACAGCCCCACTAACCAGAAAGTTGCTGTTTGGTGCTGAAAAACATCTAAGCAACCTCTTCTGAAGGATCTTTCTTCTTTCATGTCCTGCTAGCCAGATACACAGGAAGGCAATACCCTTTAAACTCTTCCCCTGCAGAAGAAAAAAAAAAAATCCAAGACCCTGGGAAATGAAAAGAGCAAATGAATATTTTAGCACCATCCTAAATTAGGGATGCTTGCATGCAGCATAGCCTTTGCGCACTCAGAAGAGGAGCTCCCTGTCAGAAAGCATCATTGTAAGGTGGGGTGCAGACTGGCATCCTCTACCTAGCTGAAGTGGTTTCATACATGAAAGCCTTCAGCAGTTAATTGTTACCACTTTTCAGGTGGAAATTACCATCTTTGCATCCAGCCAGGATTAACAGGTCAAGGGAGCACTCCTAGAGAGCTTTGATGCCAACTCACTCAGTGCGGGTCAAACCACTGCCCAAAGTGGTTGGAGTCTATCGGGCTGATGCGATGCCATGGTGGATTAGGTTGGGAACACGTGACCGGCCCCAGCAGCAATAAACAGAGGAGGGTGATACTATCTTAAATAATTCTAGCTGCTTACAAAGGGTTTGTGCAGTTGCAATACCTCAGCACACGTATGAACCAGAGCTCCACAACACTTCATGCCTTAAGCAGATTTTTCACCAATAGACTGGAAGGTACATCCAGTACCCTCCCTGATTTTAGTTTTTCATGCTGCTGTCCTCAACACCAGTCCCCCAAGAGCAATAAATGCTGAGATGGTGTGTTGCAGGAGGAAACGGGAAGGAAAGTGCTGAAAGAGGAACACCATCAATTTGGTTGCCTACCTTGCTGCAAAAGGAGCTAAATCTTGCCTAGGCAAAGCCAAATTCCTCCTAAACAGAAAAAGAAAAAGCGCACTGTCTGCTCTGAGTGCCATGAGAGATGCTGCATGGGTCGGATACCTTGGACAAAGCCAATCTGCAGGCACAGACTCACCTTCCCCACTGCCTAGTAAAGCCCATGAGATTTTGGGACTGCTGCTGGATGCCCGCATTCAATTAGCTGGCCTAACTGGAGAGCAAAATCCTCCTAGTCCTACTCGGCAAAGTTTGCAGGAGGAAGAAACAGATGTGCAGGTGGAGTGATGTGGCTGTCCCACCTACATGTAAGCCCGTTTCCGTTTAAGCCAGCAGTGCTCACATTGCAAAGATCTTTGGTCTTCTGTGAGGAGATGTGGAAAGCACCATCGATCCTATCTTACAAGGCTTCACTCTCTCTCCAGGTAAACATACACACATTCTCCCACACCCTTGGAGAGCTGCTGGTGATAAAGACAGTTTTCCTCTCCTGGCCAGCCCAGCAGATTGCCTCTGGGAGGCTAAAGGTGTGCCCGCTCTTTCCCCTGCTCTGCTCTTGATTTCACACACAGCAGGAAATTTGGAAGATGACTTTTTCTTTTCTTCTTTTTTTTTTTTTTTTAATTTGCAGGTCCGATTCGGAGTCTGTTCAAGGCACTTGGCAAAGCTGCAGAGTGATGTTGGCTTGACTGGGAACAAGATTCTGGAAATACTGGTTGCCTTTCCTGACAGGACGCAGCCGGATTACCCGCTAGTACTTTATTTAAGAGTGACGCACAGCAATGCTGTTGGAGAGCACAAGGGAATCCAGACCAGTTATTGGCCCTTCTGCTATACCCAGGAAAAGGCAGCTCTTCTTATCTTGGAAACTAAAATAACAAAAAACTCAGAAAACAGGTATAAGGAGAGCTGTCAGACCTGGCTTACACATAACAACCTTTTCACTCATCCTTTTTGTAAAAAGAGAGTTATACCCTGCTCCAAGCCATAGGTCCAGATGGATCAAGACTTTGTGAACAAAAAAAGCACTCGGTGATTTGGTTACGATTTCCAGTGGGCCATGGCTGAGCATCCCGACACAAATGCCATCAGGAAAGCAGAGGCTGAAGCCATCGTACTCTAGTAAATCATATCTACTTAGAAGTGACAAGATTTTAAGGATCAGCGAGGCAGGAGGGCTCTGCAGTTTGGAGGAACATTCAGAGCACACTTTGATGCTTTCCTCTTCAGCCAGGAGGGAGGGGATGTTTGTTCTTAAGGACTCTTAAAATACTTATAGATGTTCCCGTAATTGTTGATGCCAAACCCTGATGCCCCTCATGCAACAGCACTATTACACATGGGGAAAACCAGCACATGACTTCCAGTGCTGTTTTGCCAGCCAGAGAGGCATGAAGAAAGGATTTTTTGGTCTCTGTTCAGTCCTTCCAGGAAGCCAGGAGCCTCTGGCTGTGAGCCTCTGTGGCTCACAAAAGGGTTTCTGGAGGCCACATAGAGAAACCAAGGTGATAAAGAGCAAACCGGACCACTGTCCAAGGCAGGGAGGAAGAAGGCTGCATTCAAATGGAAAAAACTGTGGAGCTGTCTCTCTCATGCTTTGCCTCTTTTCTTTGTCCTGGCTGTGAACAAACTCACCCTGGCCCCATCCCATCCACTCTCAAAGCCTGTGCTGCTCCCATCCTCCACCTCTCACATCCAATCTCTTCTGTGGAGCCCAGACTTCACCCCAAGAATGAGGCAGGTTATGCACAGCTCAGCTTTATTTTCTCTTTTTAGGTTTAATGGTTTTTTGCCTTCCTTGCAAGAAATAGTTTAACGCTTTCTAGAGCTTCTGCTAATACTTCCTTCCTCTTTCGGACCCTGTTTGTGACACCTCTTTGGGGATGTTCACAGGATACAGCAAGCAGCATTGACACCGAGAGGGGCAGAGGAGGAAGATGGGGGTGGCAGAGCACTGGAGTTGGCAAGAGGAACTCGTCAGGGTTACCTGTCTGCTCTGCTGGGCGGTACGGGGCTTGCCACTCCTTTGAGCGAGGGTGAAGGGCAGCTTTCTCACCTCCTCCTTGATATCTGCCCACTGCCAGGCAGAGGCAGCTCCCGCCCAGGGCAGGTGAGAGTCCCACACGGAAGTCAACTCCCCGCTCCGTTCACATGAGACCTCAGGCGAAGGAGCTGGGGAAGGAAACCACACGCTGCGGCGAAACCCCAGGAGCCTTGCAGCTTGTCCCGCCTGCGGCCTCAGCTACGCCATCTGCCCGACAGACAGCTCCTAGAGATCTGCCCGGAGGAGCAGAAGGAGAGAGGGGGAAAGAGAAAGGCTCTCCACTTCACCATGCAGGTAGGAAACAGATACTGCTCAGCTATTTCCAAGAGGTTGCTTTTCAGCACCTCTGAGCCACCTGTAGCTTGGAAACATGGGACACTCTAAGCTCCTATCTCTACCACTCATGTGCTTTCAGCCTTTAAAGTACTCAAAATGTACCACAAAACTCCCGTTCCTCTTTCCAGCGAGCAATCTCATTCCTGCCATGAACGTGCAATGGGGAAAACGGTGTGTGCTGCTTGCTCTGCAGTTTCCTGCAGCCGGGGAGCGAGGCAGAGCTGAGCCCCACGCACCACCCCAAGGTGCAGCGGGGTCAGGCCAGGGGGGTCACGCATGGCCCCAGATGTTGGTACCAGAGTTCAGAGGTGCCGGAGCACAGATCAGAGAAGGATGATTTGGACTGAGACCAGATCTTCTGCTTGTATAAACCCAGGCACTGCGTACAGGAGCGGAGGTGACAGCCCCAGATGTTTCAGGAGCAGCTGAAATAAAGCAAGGGGAGAGGGGGAGCTGTGAAGTTTTGTTTCCCTAGCTTGAAAGAAAAGATGCAGTTTTCTTTTATTCAAAAAGCCAGGCAAACTCTCTAAGATTGGGGCAGCTAGTAGATGTACAGGTGTACCATCTACCTGTTCAATTAAGGATTGTCACATTTCTTGGGAAACTATGAGGTAAGTTGGAAGTGCTCTAAGCGAAGTGTTTGTAAGAAACATCCCTGAGATAAGAGCAATTTGATCATCTCAGTGTGGGTGATGGGAACCACCCAAACCCTCACCAATCCACAGTTAGAAAGGAAAACAAGGATACCGGATCCTATCCAGGTCCTTTGCCCGAGTTACTCACACAGATGACTACACCCCCAGCCCAAGGGTGCCTGTTACCATTTCTCTGAGGGATCCAGTAACCTCGCACAGGGCAGCGACAAGGGGACAAGGACCCACTGATACAGCTGGAGAGCAACCAGGCACGCAAACCCTTTTTAACATGGAAATTCCTGCTTCTCATTGTGCAGGTTCTCCTACACCTTTGCCCAGCGGGCCTCCAACCCTGCTCCAACCACGGGGCAGGAAAGAGCAAAACAGGCACCGTCCTCCTTGATAGCAGGGATTAGAGTCCAGGGCTTATACAACTGCTTCAGAGCCGAGGTGGCCTTGCCTGCACACAGGGCCGATCTGACTGCCTTGTGCTGCCAGAGCAAAGCAGCCATAACCTGACAGTGTTGCTAGTTCCCCGGGACAAGAAAAAAAGAAAAGGTGTTGGAGTACCAGTGACCCGAGGTCCCTGCCTTCTGCAGCTGTCCCTGCGTACAAGCCACATCTGGCCTCAAAAGCAGGCTGGGCTCCGGCACAACCGTCCGAGCAGCCAAGGCTTAAAGCAGCCTTTGCCTCGTGAGGATGCCAGCAGCCACCGTAATGAATTAAACCTGCTGAAATATCGCTCTTCCGTCACCACAGGCTTGCAAATCCCCCTCTGCAGCTGAATGCAATTTTTATCTGTTACCGCTCCAGAGGTGGGTACTGGGAATTGTCTGTGCTAATCTGCAAAGAATTCGCAAATTCCTCCCCATTTTTCAGTCCTACGCAGAGGCGTTCGCGGTGCCTGCAGAGTGGGTACCAGGCGGTAAATCACGTTGCTATGGGAACACAAAGTCCGGACCCCGCTACCGCGACATCCTTATTGCTTAGAGCGCTGTGCACGGGAGGCCTGAGAAGCATCCCCACTGATTCTTAGGGTTTAACTGGAAAGTTAAAAAGCAACAAGTCCCTCATGGGATTAAAATCAGTGCTTGCTATTTTGGAAGCATGGAGAAGCAGGGACAGGATCTGGCTGTGTCGGGTCTGAGAAACCAGCAATGTTACGACTGGGAATGTGATGGAGGAAGGATGCTCTGCTGAAGCTCTGCAGGCTCAGCCCCGATGCTCTCCCTGCGGGGAAGAGGCACAGACAGGGGCTGGTAGCACCATCAGGGATCTGCGGGTAAGGCTTCCGCTACTCCAGCCCCCCCAGCCTGGCTACACAGACCAAGCCCCATGCCTGGATATGTCCCGTTTGTGAGCCTACCTTGGCAATCCCATCAGCCTCCTCCCCAGGATCTGCTGGTCAGGATGCTTTGGCTCCGGAGCAAGGGACCAAGCCTGCAGACGGTGGAGCTGGGAGCCACCGGGAAACAGAAGCTGTGGTGCTAGCAGGTCCATTCACCTCGTCCTGAGCTCTGTTGGGGTCAACACCAGCAGGACAGCTGTGTCGAGGTGCTGACCCCAGTGGCATCTAGGAACACCTTGAAACCCCCCTGTCCCCAAAGGGTGGTTTCCCCTCCACGTTGCAGGGATCACTGGTAGAGCTGGAAGGCTGGCAGCCCCAGCAGGCAATCTTTGCAGGATGAGACTGGTGCACACGCAGGCCAAGAGAAACCAGCCAGGCAGGAGTGAGACAACGCGACCCACAGAGAGGTGGTGCCAGACTAGATCTGTGCCAGCATCAGAGCATCAGCAACGGGGCAGAGCCCCGACAGGACTCCTACTCCCTCCCTGTGCTCAGAGAGGGGGTCTCAGCCAGGGACGTGGAAAGCTGCCACACCAGCTAGGCGCTTACCCACCTGGGGAGACCAACCCGAGCCAAAACCCAATTCTGCCACCCCAAAGCCTGCTTAGAGCTTTTGGCAGAGCACCATAACCCCGCCTCTGTGTCTTGACCTATATTGGAGTACCTTTTAGCAGTGGGAAGTTCTGGTTCTTATTTCAGCAGCACCTCTGCGGGAGAATATCCCTCTTCTCAAGCCTTCTCACTTTGGCTTTCTGTTCGTCAGTCTCCTCACGGCTCTTTTGCTTCGGGCGAAGCCAGGGCCCTAGCTCCACCTGGGAGACGATTTGGCAGAGCATTTCAGCCCTTTCCTCATCCCGGTCTCTCCTGCTCCCATGGCCTCATTCTTCAGTGAAGGCTTGGGATCCAGATCTTACATCAGGGCATGGTTGCACCACCACCACTCTGCTCTTGAGATTACAGCTGGATGAACTTGTCTGGCTGGCCGCTGTTTCAGGTCACAACGTCTTTGGTGGCAATACTGACCGACAATATCCCTATCCCCATCCCCAATACCTCCTTCCCGCTTCTGTGCTGCGTCACCGTGCCCTCAGGACAGGCGGCATAACTGTTTGTGGGGCTGCACCATGAGTCACATCAGAGAACAGCAAACACCCCCAAAAATGCTGTTTTTAAGACATGATCCATTCCCTGGCCCTGTCACAGTATGGCCTGCAGAGCATGTCTTTATTAAAGTCATTGCATTCACCGGGATCTGAAGCCCGGCATGCTCTTGCCAATCCACTGAAAGACCGGTTGGACTAATCCCCTCTTGCCTAAGAGGGAACTATCGCTGCAAAACCAGGCTGAGATCACATCAGGGAAGCCAGGCGTAGAGGACAGGGACAAAGTGGTTTGAAGCTGATGTGCCCACCAGGTGCAGGCCACCCAAGGGTGCTCGCTGCAGCATCCTTCAGCGGAGGGGCGCCCTGGGCTGGGAAATCACGCTGGGCAGAGGGCAGCTGCTGCCACAAGGCCACCTTATTTGCTTCATGCACCCCAGAGCCGCACCACTTGGGTGTCTGAGCATAATCAGGCTTAAATAGCAAAGGTGAGCCGCTGCATTTGCCCCTGCACAGCCTCTCTCTTTGGAGCCGGTAGCAACGGGAGGGAACCAGGCAGAAGCAAAACATCAGCAGCTCATCTTCCCCTCTCTGTCCCTTGGCCGCAGACTGAGGCATCCAAGGTGTTTTCCAAGAACTCGTTTTTCACCTGCTTTGCTGCAGTCTGCAGGGTTGTGCAAGCCTCCGATTGTCCATGCCCCACTCGCCCTTTAAAACTACTTTCCACACCCTCACAAAAAAGTTAACAGTGCCCTGTCTGAAAGGAACAAGTAATGAGGGGAAAAGGTTGATTAAAGATTGTAAAAACCACTGTAGCATGGAGAGAGAGTTAAGTGTCGACACTCTTCCAGTACAAGTATCAGGGCATCAGATGAAACAAGAAGGAGCAAAGTCCAGAGCAGAGGGAGGGGTTTGGCTTTTTTCCTCCTGTCTGTCTCCCTTGCAACCCCAGGGTACCATAAATGTTGGGCATTACCTGAGTTCAAGAGGGGGCTGCACATGCTCATGGAGCAGCAGTCCCTCCAGGATCCCTAAACACAAAGCCATAGTTGGCTCAGGAATACCCCAAACTGGAGAGCGGGAGTGTATGGGAGAAGGTTTCAGACAAGCCTGCTCTTACCCTCCTCCCTGGGCATCCCCTCGTGGCTTCGGGGAGAGGAAAACTGGGCCAGGTGGATCTTGATTTTATCTACATGGGCTCTGTCTTTTTTGATGTACTGCAGGTACGACCAATGACACATCCTAGAGCACCTAAACACCAAGCAGGCTTTGCTGATGGCCAGGTTTCGGTGTACCACAGAACACTGCTCACCTGCACTCACCTCCCGGAGCGGGCAGCTTCATCCCGATCCCCTAGCAGGCTCTGATCCAGGGCATCACCATGCCGTCCAAACATTTGCAGGGAGAGGTTTGCTCCATGCCCAGATGCGGGATCTCCCAGGGAGCCCGCTGAAGCCTTCGCTGGTTTTCTCTTCCGCAGGATGAAATTCTGTTGACTCCCTGGAGGGATTTTCCTGTCGAAGACACGGACCCATTTGCCCCCCTGGTAAGCTTTGCTCCCTCTGCACTCGCAGCGAGTTCAGCACAGCTCAAAGAGGGGAGCAGGGCAGTGTCAAGGCACCAGCTGCCTCAGTTTCCCCATGCCCATTCTCCTGCTCACCCTCAGTTCCCAGGGGCCCTCTACACAGTCACGATGAAGGTCCAAACCTCTGAGAGGCTGGAGCCGAGAGGGAGAGCTCTCGGCTTGCCACCCCCATAAATTCCCTGGTGTTTTCTGTGGGCAGGATGAAGAGAAGTGGGATTTCGTCCTGGTAAGCAACATCCACGAAGTGGGCAGCGAGAAGGAGATCAAGAGGAAGAAGTTCCTGGACGAGCTGAGCAAGAAGGGGTTCACTATCAAGGTGAGGGGCTGTAGGAGGAAAAGGCAGGGGATACTTGGCTATCTTGTGGTACCCAGGATCCAAGCCTCGTTTGGGCTCCTGCATCCCAGGAGATGGGAGAGACCTGAATCATTGAGCTGATCACCATATCAGTGCTGGAAAATAAACTTGCTCAGCCAGGGGAGACCCCAGACCCAGGACTCCTATAGCCTTGGGCCCTTGCAGCTCTGGCCCCTTTCCCTGCCCCTCTGGCTCTGCCAGCATTGTTCTAACAGCCCTTCTCTTCCACCCACTAGAAAATTGAGGACAAGAAGCTATTTTATGGAGTCCGTGCCCCAAAACAGATCTTCCGGAAATACCAGTGGCTCCTGAGGAACCCCGACAGCAGGCTGCAAAACTCCGATGTCCATCGTGACGTACCAGTGACCACCAGGTGGGTGCTGAGCCGGGCCCTGACTTCCAGCATCTTGCACTCCCCTTTCTCCACACCAGCATCCATTTTGCAGCTCACCTCACAGTTGTGCCAGGCTTTTCATTTTCCGCAGAAGGCCACCTCCACCTACCATGTGCAAAGTTGACAGCTTCTCACTGTCCACAGCCAGCTCCCCACTTCTTCCCCCTGTCCTTCCCTGGATTTTGGTGCACACCTTCTCCCTTTCCTCCCCTGCTTTCCAGGGCCACACCACACAAGTCTGTATCCCCAGAGCAGCTTTTAACCACAGTTTCTCCTTGCTCAGGATACGGATTGTGAACTTCATCCTGCAGAACACGATGACACCCGACCTTGGTAAGGGAACGGGGCCAGCAGGGGCGATGCTCAGCCTGGATCTGCAGCAGGGCTCCTGCCCTGTGGCAGGCACAGGCATCCCTAGCTGCCTCGCCACCCCCGGGGAGGATGCAGAAGCGGGGAGAAAGACAGGGTGCAGCTCAGACAAGTAAATTTGCTGCTGTATCCAGAGGCGGGGAGATTGGGACTGCAGGAACCAGCAACAGCCCTCTATTCCCTCTCCCCAAGACCCTGACCTCAGCTACCCACTGCCGCTCTCCTGTGTGCCCAGAAGAGCTCATCCCTCTCTGACACCCCGGGACGAGCAGGGCAGCACAGGGTGCTGGCTTTCTAGCTGTCTCTAAGGTCCTGCCTACCTGGCTTGCTCCCAGAACCAGCCACAACGCAGCCTGCAGCAGCCCAGCAGAGTGGCACAACCACAAGGATTAGTGCTGATCCCTTTTGAATAGCTCAGCCTCTTGCAAGCATTTTTTTTTGCCCGCCTCAAAGGCTCCAGAAAAGGTTTGGGGTGATTCTGCCTGGCAGGGAGCACATGGGGCAAGAGCAAAGCTTCACTAATCTCCGTTCTGCTCTGCTACCAGAGAAGCTGCCCGACCTGATGAAGAAGAAGGTCTTCGAGGCAACGTTCCCCCTGCACGAGGTGAGGCTCAGCAGTCGGGTGCCTGGGAGGAAAAGCCACGAGAGGCGAAGGAGCAAGACCGGGTGGGGGAGACCTTTGGGTAACCGGGGCTGCATCAAGACCTCTCTGGATGAAGGGCACGACAAAGCTCCCGACAGCAGCCTGGGAGCTGGGCTGGGGATTAAGGTTGCCCTAATATTCCTGTATCCAACCAACTTCTCTGCTCTTCAGAAAGAAGAGGTAAGGGAATTCCTAAAGGAGAAATGGGCTCGCTGGAGAGATATATTTTGCCAACAGCCGATTGAGAAGATCAGGTAACACAGGCAGAAGAGGCACAGCAAATCCTTCTAACCAAGAGGTCCCACCTGAAACCCAGAGAGCTTTATGCCCTTTGCCAGGCTCCTGTGTTTTCTTTTAAATCATGAGTTTGAATCTGGCTCTTCTCACACATATTGGGCTTCTTCTGAAGCCTCCAAAGTTCTTACCCTAAGGGCTATCCCTGTGGCACCAAGCTCTATCTAGTAATTTTGCCGTATGAAACAACCCCCGCATCTGCACGGTTTTTAATTAGCCCGTTACATTTTCAACCGCGCACTCCCACGTTCAAAAGGAAGGCAAGGTGGGAACAGAGCATCAGTGCAGCACATCCAGCCGGAGGCTGAACTTGGGGCATTAAAGGCAACAAGGGGCTCCTATAACCACGTTAAAACTCAGGGAAGAGCACAGCTCTTATTTTAAAGGGGGAAGAAAACTAACACTCCGTGGCCAGGGGAAGGAGGGCAAAAAGAACATGCTACTTCATAAAGTTGTCAGTGGGCTCTGTTAGGGAGACGAAATGTTAAAACGGAGATGTGCTCTACTTCCTTAAATGTTTATTACAGTTTACAAGTCTCGCAGAGGCACTAGGGATCCTTGATGCACAAGGTCAGACAACTCATCATTTCTAAGGTCAATGCATCACTTCTTATTATCGCAGAAGGATTAAGGGGCTGAGTATGAAATTGGGCTGGGGGGAGGAGTGCTGAGGTTTTTTGTTTGTTTTAAACAAAGGCCAGGGAGCACATCACCACCTTTGATGGCTGGTAGAAAGTTAATTTCTCTGGAATACAGGAGGGGAGGCCGGTCCATCAGTCAGTAATTACTGTCATTTCTTACCCATGCCTCCAACCCTCTTCCCCACACCAGAAAAACTGAGATACTGCCACCATAAGAATGAGATGTGAAAGCACTGCAGGGAGATAGCTGAGCCCAGAAGAAGAAATTGCTCTGGTCTGAGAAACACCGCACCCTGCAGCCCTCTCATCTTCTTCGAGCCTGGCATTTCTACAATTGTTCTGTAGACACTGATTGCAACTTGGTCTCTCAACCGTTCCCACCCCTCTTACCTGGCATACGGTCAACCTGACCACACACAGGCATCTCCCCTTGAGTTAGACCCTCTGGGCTCCCTTCACGGAAAGGCAGAAGCAGTGCTTGTGGGACCATGCCCACTTCATATGCAAGTGAGCATCAGCGACAGTGTCTTTCCTTCTGGCATATTAACCAAGGGCGGAAAGCAGGAAAAAAAAAAAAGAAAAAAAAAAAAGAAGTAAAATCTCACTCCTTAGTTTGCATCAGTCACGAGGCTGACTAAGAACAGGGGCTTCTCTAAATCCCTGCAGGCAGCGTGCCCTACACCACGCAACGTAGACCAAGCCAGCCCCCACAACAGCCTCCTGTTGCTCTGCATCCTGCGCTCACCTCTCAGCCGGAGCTCTGCTCTCAGCACGTCTTTGCTCTGCAGCCCCACAGTGACGTCCGCAATGCACTTCACTGCATTCCCATGCAGTCAGAGCGCAAGGAGAGCCAGCTATCTCTCCTTGCACGTGCTGCTGCTGAAATCCCCTGGGAAACACTGCACGCCTGTGGTCCTTCCAGCTCCTCTACTCAGCTGGGCTGACTCTTCCAATCCCAACAAAATCCCCAGACATGCAGACAGCACTGCCGCTCCTGGGCCTCATACCCCTTTGGGGGTGGAAGAGCATTTTCTAGTGACCCCTAGCAATATCGTCTCCTCCACTGGCCCCAAAGCACATCTCACCTTTCCTTCCAGGTGCTATTTTGGTGAGAAGGTGGCCCTGTACTTTGCGTGGCTGGGCTGGTACACCTACCTGCTGGGAATAGCTGCAGTGGCCGGGCTGGTGGTCTTCGTGGCTGGGATTACTGTTTTCAATTCCAGCCAGGTGAGGTAAGGCAGTTGGGAATGCCGAATGCGCATCCCGTTCACGAGCCTTTGCTATGCATGTGGCTTTGAGCCACTGTTATTCCCCTTTGCTTCCCTCTACACCTTTCTATCTAGCAAGGAGATCTGCGAAGCCAGTAACACCATCATGTGCCCGCTCTGTGACCAGAAGTGCCCATTCTGGCTGCTCTCCGACACCTGCACCTACGCCAAGGTAGGCAGCCCCCTTCCCAAGACAGACTCAAGGCAAAGGATGGGGAAACGCTCCCAGCTTGTGCTGTTCCCACACCACTAGAAAGAAAAGCCACCCCAGACAGCTGGCTACAACACGCAGGAAACCTCCACTAACCTCTGTAACAAGGAGGAGGTATAGCCAGATCACAGCGTCCATCGCCACCAAGAAGAATTTACCACTACGTCCCAATGCCCATCCCCTTCCTGCATTTTGCCCTCCTGCAGCATCTTTACCATCTCAGGGGGGACCAGGGTGGCAAGAGGACCGCTGAGCGCAGAGGCCTCTCCCCAGACCCCGAGGTGCCACAGCCCCTGCACCCCGCTGCCCCCATCACGCTCTTCCTTGATCTTCTCCAGGTCACTCACATGATTGACAACGAGGGGACAGTGTTGTTTGCCATGTTCATGGCGATCTGGGGTAGGTGTCAACATCTTGGTGCCAAGCACACAAAGCTTGGAAGAGGGAGCAGCCCACTGTAGCTTAGGGGGAGAACAGGTAGAGGAAAATGGGACACTAACACAGCTTCACCATTCAGGAGCTTTTTAGTCCTTATCTCCTCCACTTCCAAGGCCATCAGCTCCCCTTCCAGACAAGGCAAGGGACAAAATCACCCCAGCAATTTCCTTCAGCTCCCCAAACACTCCTGACCCGTCCTGCCGGAGAGCTTTTACCCCTTCACCCACCGCAACCTCCCACAAAGCACCCAACAGCCTCTCTAGCTGGGCTTTTCTAGCAGCTGCCTGTAAGTAGTCGCAGCTGCCAGAAGGAAGGACCACCAGATCCCTCATTAACCTTCCCAGATTGCTGCATGATCTCTTAGCTGCTGTGGAATAAGCATAGCAGACCACTGGGCTCTGAGCTGATGTGTTCCCATCACCATATTAGCTACACATCGGCTTTACTACAGCCCTTTCAGTTACCAACACCACCGCATGTGTGGGCTGGGCATTTCACCTGCGAGACCATGGTCTGAGCAGGTCACGGACATGGTCTCGTGTGTCGCTGTGGGCTGGTTTACACAGGGACAAGCTCAGGAAGCTCAATCCAGATTAACAGATGGGGTGGTTGTAAATGGATTTGCAGAGGTGTAGCCGTGCTGGGGTGCAGTGCAGGATACCTATTCCACTTGAAAGGTGTATTTTTCATTAAGCCAGGATTATGTGTTTGGCTGGCGCCATGTAAACATGCCCACCACAGCAGAACAGCCGTGGTACTTACCCTGGTTTATGCCAAATCCCCTACAGACACTAGAGCTGGCCTGACTCCCAGTGAAAACTCACCCGCACACCTCCATCCCCATACCTACGTGGGGCAGAGCACTCATTGCTGCATTTCCTTCCCGGTCGCCAAGTTGCAGAGGTGGCTGCCTGTCCTTCATGGGCCGAGGGTAGTTCGGGCTGATTTGCCATGAGGGTGGATGGTAACATGACTCTCCATCCCGCTCTGTGGGATGGAGGGGTGACTTTGTCTCCAGAGCCATCCCCGAGTGTCACGGCACTCTCTCCTTCCCCCCATAGCCACTGTGTTCCTGGAGCTGTGGAAGAGGCAGAGAGCCACCGTGGTGACCAACTGGGACCTGTACAAGTGGGATGAGGAAGAGGTGAGGATGTCATCTTTCCTGCTCAGTGCTTCCCTTTTCAGGGCAGTAGTCAACTGGACCTACAGAAAAGACACATCACAGGGACCCCCTCGCCCAGCTTTATTCTCTGTAGATGCAAACATCTAATGGAGACATTTAAACAAACAGCAAAGGCAACATCTGACAGTCCTGGGAGGGACAGAGCCCTTGAGAGAGTTAAGCAGATGCTAGCCACCTCTCTGCATTGCTAGTCACCTCTCCACCTGCACAAGGGCTTGAACTCAAATCAGGATTGGCCACGCTGTTGTGGGTTGGGTGTTCATGCCTGTCCTTCTCTGGTGCTGCTCATCCCACATGTCCATTAACACAACGACCCCTGGACTTTCCACTACCTGGGCGCAGCTCTGCTGGATCCGTTCTTTCCCGTTTTTTGATTGATTTTTTTTTTTTTTTTTTTTTTTTAAGGAGGAGCTGGCTATGGAGCTGATCAATAATCTGCAGCATGAACCCCGGCAGTACCAGCACTCCTACTTCCGCAGCACCATCATACTCCTCTTGGTTCTGGTGATGGTATGTGCCAGGGTGAACATAGGAAGATCTGGTTTAAGGGCACATGGGCTTTCCTCCTTCCCTCCCTACTGCGCTGCAAGAACAGCACCTCAGAGTGTCCTATTGCTGGAGCAAAGGCAGAAACGAGGTTGTTAGGGCAGGTCCATGCCCATCACAAGGATCCAGGGGCCTCCCTATGTTCACACCTCGCTGTGCTGATGGGAGAGGCCAACCACCCTTTGGGGATCTGGGCTGAAAGCTCTGCTCTTGCAGCAGAAGGCAGTGAGGATCAAGGCAGTAACACAGAGGGTAGGAAGAGGCAAATCCTTGATGCCCTCATTTCTCCCCATGGGCCAATGGAGAGAGTCTAGACGAGTAGTTCTAGGAGACATCCACCTTATGAACCTCTCATCCTTAACTGAAGAGCACTGGCTTGCATTTGAGGCCACATCCAGATGAACTCTGGTGAAGGGAGCCAGGGTTTGAAGGGCAGGTGGTCCTCAGGCGGGATGGAGCACATGCCCTCCGTGCACGGCTTCTCACCACCACGTTGCCCTTCTCCACAGATTGCCGTGCTGATCGGCATCGCCCATGCGCTCGTCATTTACCGGGTGATAGCAACAGCTCTCTTCACCCAGAGCAACTCTGAGTTCCTCCGCGAGCAGGCCAATACCATGGCGGTGATGACGGGGGCCGTGCTGCACTACATCACCATTGTCATCATGACCAAGGTGCGGAGTGAGACACGGGGTGGGCAGCGGGTGTTCTCCTTGCTTTTCCACCATCACCCTCCCCTCTCATTTTATACCTCTCTCCTGCAGGTCAACAGGCATGTGGCCCTCTATCTCTGTGACCTGGGTAAGGGAAACTAGGGGCTGTCTCCCACCTGCACCTGCACCGCCAAGCTGCCCAGCAGTACCCAGGGACTGCAGCGCAGCACCCCTTGGTCCCCAAATGCAGCCAGGCTCCTGGCCCCTTCCCTTCCTCCACCATCACAAAGCGTCTACTGGGCAGCTCTTGCCATGCAGATGCCCATGAGAGGCCAGCAGCCCTCCAACACACAAGCTCATCTGCGGCCCACATGCTGCCAGTTGGCTGTCCCACAGCCACATTACACTTTGGAGGGACAATCATCCTATGGGGCTGAGACCCGGCATGAGCAGGAAGCCACCACAGCTGCAGGGGAGCTCACAACATGGTTTTCCTCTCAGCTGAAGGGCCCCTTCTGCCCCAGCTCATGGCTCTGATGGACCTCCCTGCTTAGCTGGGCTCAGCTCCATCAAAGGGCTCAGATGAAGGGCAGGGAATGCTCCACAAAGGGCAGAGTCGCCCTTCCAACCTTCAAAAAGCCGCTCTGGCATCCAAGGGGGAGCAGGGCAAGGTCCCACCGCTCCGTGACCAAGCCCCTGGACCTTGCTCCCTCCCCCAGAGAAACCACGGACCTTCTCCCAGCGTGAGAACAACTTCACCGTGAAGATCTTCACCTTCCAGTTCTTCACAAACTTCTCTTCGCTCATCTACATTGCCTTTTTCCTGGGACGGTGAGTGGTAGCTGGGGGTCCGGGGGGGAGCAGAGGGGAGCCTGGGTTTAGGGCATACATCCCCAACTTTCCCCAGGGTCTAGGGACAGCCTAGTCCCTCTGTCCCCCTGACAGGCACAGAGACCCCCTTTGGG
Source organism: Calonectris borealis (assembly GCF_964195595.1). Classification (NCBI taxonomy): domain Eukaryota; kingdom Metazoa; phylum Chordata; class Aves; order Procellariiformes; family Procellariidae; genus Calonectris; species Calonectris borealis. The sequence goes on from NC_134325.1 coordinate 21,446,065, forward strand.
ACCTCAGGAGGGCCATGACTTTTCCCTGTGGGCACAGTGGGTAGGGGAAGTCCCTTGCCTCTCCACCAGTGCCCAGAGGATGATGCCCTCCATCCTGCACCGGGATGTTCATTCAACGGGGGTCAGCAGCGGGGCTCAACAGATATCGCTGTTGTTGCTTCCTTGCTCAGGATCAACGGCCACCCAGGGAACTACGTGCGCATTGCTGGCAAGTGGAGGCTGGAGGAGGTGAGGGCCTTGCCATGAAGCTCTGTGACCCTGCACCACAACTCCTACTCCTCCTTGCCCTGCTGCCCAGCAAGGCTCTGGGAACCTCAGCTTCCTCCTGCAGTACCTGCCTTGGCCAAACAGCCCCTCGGCCAGGCCGCCCTGCTTGCAGGCACAAATCCTCTCCTCTCGTCCCTTTGCAGTGCCACCCCAGCGGCTGCATCACCGACCTCTTCATCCAGATGGCCATCATTATGCTGCTCAAGCAGACCATCAGCAACGTGATGGAGTATCTTGTCCCGTAAGCTTTCCTCCAGCCCGCGGAGTGCTCACCGGTGCTCCTGCGCATCAAGACAGCTTCCCAGCTCTTACAGAGAGTAACCCTGGTCTTTGGGCCAAGATTTCCTCCTTTTCCTTCCTCAGGTCTCCAGGGCTGTCGCTGGCAGCAGTTCAGCCCTGCTGTCCTCTGCAGGCAGCCGTACAAATCGCTCCCTCCCCTTGCAGCTGGGTAGCCCACAAGCTACGCAAGCAGCAGCGCCCCAGGAAAAGAAGCATGATGCTAGGAGAGGAGGAGGAGGCCGAGGACCCCTGCAAAAGGCAGTGGCTGAGCAACTACCAACTCAACGAGGTCAACACCTTCAGCTTGTTTGACGAGTTCTTGGAGATGGGTACGTAGGGCAGGGGGTCAAGCGAGGAGGGATGCTGGGTGCAGAGCCACGGGCCCTCCTCGGCCGGAGAGAGCCTGATGCTGGGGAGCCCATATGTAGGCAAGGGAGAGCTCCAAGACCCAGCTCCATTCCCAGCCCGGCTCCAAGAGCTCTGGCACACCAAGGAGATCATTCCCAAAACAAGGGAGAGCAGGCCACTGTGCTGGCCTTGGGCCCCTGCCTAGGACCTTCCTCTCCTCCCAGGTGTGTCAAGGTGATGGCTGTAACCCCAGGGAGGTCCCTCTGCCTGGCTGGCTCAGCCAGTGCCCTGCGGGGCCCCCACAGATCCCCCTCTCCAACAGCCCTGTGAGAGGTGGGCGTCCCCTGTGGGGGTGTGGGGTCCCCAAGACAGGTCTATCTCCCCCTTTCACCCCTGCAAAGCCCCTCTGGCACCAGCCACAAAGCAGGACAAGCGCAGACAGCGCTCAGGACCCCGTGGGATGTCCCCTCTGCGGTGGCTTCACACCAGCGCCTGGCATTTTCCCCCTCTGCAGTGATCCAGTACAGCTTCACCACCATTTTTGTCGCTGCCTTTCCCCTCGCCCCGCTGCTGGCGTTCTGCAACAACCTCTTCGAGATCCGCCTGGATGCCATCAAGATGATGCGGCTGCGCCGGCGCATGGTGCCCAGGAAGGCCAACGACATCGGTGAGATGGGGCCTGCGGAGCACCCTCCTTCCAGCACTGCTGCTTGTGCGAACGGTGCTGGCGTTACGCCCTTTCCCCAGCATGAAGCCCTTGAGCATCCCTTTGCCAGGACTGGTATCACTTCACCGCCCAGGTAGAAGAGCACAGGCAGAGCTGTGGGTTGGGGAAGGAGAAGCAATTTCAGACCCTGCAGAGGCTGAGGGGCCGCTTGGAGGCCTCCTTCCTTGAACTCTTCTGGCTATGCCAAACCTGTCCCTGAGCTGGGGCTTGGTCTGCAACCCTTGAACAGCAGCAGTGAGCTGTCAGAGGGGCCTCACTGACCGCTCCTCTCCCACAGGAATTTGGCTGCAGGTCCTGGAGGCCATCGGCATCCTGGCTGTCATCGGGAATGGACTGGTGATCGCCATCACATCCGACTTCATTCCCATGCAGGTCTACAAGTACATGTACAGCCCCTGCATGACGGAAAACAGCACTGGCGTGGAGTGAGTGCTGCCACTCAGCTGCTCGCAGCCCTGCCTGCAGTGTCCCTGCCTACCTCAGTGCCACCGGTGCAGAAGGACGAGGCAGCTGAGCGGTCCCCCACAGCGGGGTGGGGGGAAAGGGCAGCAGGGGAGGGTTTTCCAGATGGCACCATCTTCAGCATCCCAGCCAGCCTCCCACTCACATCATCCCCGTGGGGGGTAAACTGGTACCCCTGAACAGAAAGAGCACCATGTGGAGAGCTGCAGGACTGCCTGGGTGCCTGCTCATGCTCTCTCCTGCCCTTCCCCTTTTCCTCCAAGCCTTGGCTCGCTGGCCAAGTTCAGTCAAACTGGACAGAAGTCTCGGAAACATTCATTTCCCACAGGCTTTGTGAAAATGGGTAGCTAGGGAGGTGAGGGAGAGCCCCAGATGAGTGCTGGCTTCCCCAAAATGGGAGGCTATAGTCTGTGCTCAATCATACTACTAGTCACCTGAGAATCCACACACCAGGGAAGCTGTAGAAATGAAAGCTGCAGACAGATAGGCTTTGTAGCAATCAGAGGCCTTTGAGTCCCCTAGAAGACACAAGAGCTGCAGCTTTCGGTTAGGGCATGCCACAACCCCCCAGCGTGGCCATGAACCAGAAGCACCCCCCGTCATCGCCGGGCCAATGTGTGCAGACATGATCTTTCCCCCCCGCAGCTGCTCGACCGGCTACATCAACCACAGCCTCTCCGTCTTCCGCACTCAGGACTTCGAGCCGTACACAAAGGTGCCCGAAATGCTGCCAGACTTTGTCAGGGACGAGATCAAGGAGTGCAGGTAACAGCAGCCCATGACCATCGCTCAGTAGCACTCCCCTCTCCCAAGCCCCTCACCGTGACATCCAGCCTGCAGCCGGGGAACAGGCAGGTGGCAGAGCAGGGCCTGGAAGCAGCCATGCGGAGGAAGCCGCCGGGGCTCCTCTCGGACCCCCACGGAGGGAGCGGAGGCAGGGCACGATGCCTGGGGTGGGGGGGGCCTGGGCTGGCACCGACGGGGCTGTGCTGCAGGTACCGGGATTACAGGAACGCCGATGACTACAGCTACACCGTCCAGTTCTGGCACATCTTCGCAGCCCGGCTTGCCTTCCTCATCCTCTTTGAGGTGAGCACCTGGGGAGGCAGGAGGAGGCTGGGGCAATCAGGGGGACGGCAGCAGGGGGAAACGGGCTGGGTCCGTGCCACTCGCACGGGCCACGTTAACCAGCCCGGGGAGCTCCTCACTGCCCGTGGCGGCTCCCTTTGCTTTCTACAGCACGTGGCTCTCTGCATCAAACTGATTGCAGCCTGGTACGTTCCCGATGTCCCTCAGTCAGTTAAGAATCAATTTCTGGACAGAAAACACAGCAACCTTCGTAAAGAACTGAGGTGGGTGATGCCCCAGAAGGTGCTGGGGCTGCTGTGCTCAGAGACAGCACAGCCTCCAGCGGGAGACCTGCCTGGCTGCAGGATCCATCTGCTCCAGAGCCCCACAATCAGGCTAACACTCACCACCGCAGGCATGGAGAGAGTGGGGCTGTGAGCTCCTGTCCTCAGGGCAGCTCCTCCAACACCCTTTTCAGGGTAGCTTCTCCCCCAGCTTCCAGCCCAGCCTCTACCTGGCACCTACAGCAGAAAATGTCCCTTTTGAGATGAGCTGCATTATCCGTAAACGAGGATCCACCTCCCTCCATGCCTGTGGCCTCACTCACTAGCCCAGATGCCTGGCTTTTAGGCACTCAAGGCCAGTGAAATGAGTCCCACCTGAGGCAATTCTATACTAAAGCTCAGTGGAAGGGTCTGCTTGGCTTTGGCTTTTCCTTCAGAAAAAGAAAAGCTCCAGGTAAAAACAAGGAGCAATTTTGCCCAAATTTTCCATTTAAACTTTGTTTAAAAAAAAAATTAAGTATTTCAGCTGGAAACAGAACCAATGTAGCTGAGAGTCGTAGGCTGGGCCACCTTGGTGCTGCTGTCCTTCATGGACTGAGCCCCGCTTTGGAGGGGGGCTCAGCCTGCCCCTCTTCACAGCCACCTTGTCCCAGCTGCCGCCCCATCCCCGGTGCCACCCCAAAATCCAGGCGAGAGCAGAGGCGAGCAGGGCTCAGGAAGCTGCCACAGTTCAGCTTTCAGGCTCTGGCTTCCCGTTGACAGCAGGATTTCCCACAACCAGGGATTTTCCACAAACAGTGTGTCATTCTTTCTCCATTTATTTTTGGCAAAAGGCCCTGTTCCCACTCTGAATGTTTTTCCACACCTCCCCATTGCTTCCCGATTCAGACAGTTCCCTTCCACGACGCCCCTCTCCTTTCCCCCCAGCATGATGGAGTACTCCACCGAGGTGTAGCCACCGCTCCCCGAGGAGAATGAGAAACACGGACTTGAGCCCCCCTCCCCAGCCTGGCAGTGCCACCGGCGTGGGAGGGACCACCGCGGCAGTGCCCGCGGAGACGGGCCACGTGCCCCGGCTGTGACCGAGCTTGGACTTGAACTGGGAAGCGACGACATGATGGTGGCTTCGCCAGAGCAGGATGCTTTCCGACTTGCACGGCCATGAGGAGGAAGGAAGTCGCGGCAGAGCCAGGGATGGTGCCTTCCCAGCACGCCGAGTAGCTGGGGAAGAGCTTTGGCACTACAGGCAAACCACGGTGCAGCATCCGGCCGCCGTCGGGCGAGCAGGAGATGACCTGGCTTCCTCGTCAACCATGGCCTTAATGTGTAACTTGGTGTCACAGGAAAAGCCAGTTCCCTCATTCCAGGTTCCCTCCAGCTCTTTTTTTTGTACTTTGGCCCCTTTTTCCTTTGCCTTCAGTGACCTCCCTGCTCTTGCACCGCCAAGAAACTTGAGTCCTTCCTCTTTCACCGCAGCCAGCACAATCTTCCTCTCGGCACGACTACCACGTGGCTGCAGCTCCAACCTGCTGTTTTCACGGACGTTGGAAATTTGCAGTTGCTAGCCTGACTGCGTTTTGCTCCGGGCTCAGCCGAACCTCTGCATCTGCCCTAAGCACGCCTGACAGTTGTGCCTGGCTCAACTACCACGAGCAAAATGATAAATAAACGTAACACCCGTGCAGGCACAAGCAGCCAGATCGTCAGCTGCCGTTGAGTCACTGTATTCACATTGGTATCATTCCTGCCTCCCTCCTTTGCCACATACATCACGCAAAGAAATCATCCCCCCAAATCGTTTTTTGTCTTACCGTGGATAATCAAAAAAGGCTGGAGCTGAAGTGCCTGTGCGTAGCCCATAGCTAGGGCTGAGTGTGGGTGCTGGCTGGTGAGACAATTAGAAGAAGTTGGCACTTTGGCCATGCGCAGTGGGAAAACAACCTGTTAGATGTGATGGGGTAACAGAAATACTGAGCTACACAGAAAATCCTCAGTGATAGGGCTAGCAAGGGTTATCTCTTGCTCCAAAACACGACCTGCGAGCCTAAACCCCAGCCCTGCCAGCCTGACATTTCTCCACCTCTTCCCTTACAGCCCTGCAGTGCTGGCAGCGGCCGCCCCCTTCTCCCTACAACTGCAGACAGAAGGGCGTTTTGTCTGCGGCAGAGAGCAGGGGTTACATCCCACGGCTGGACTGCTGTCGCAGCCAACACTGCGACTTTTCTAATATACGCGCATTCCCGGCCTCTTAGCTTTGCTCTCTGCTGGGTCTACCTTTAGCGATTCATTTAGTGACCTGAGGCGGAGTTATTTGTGCCTAAGGAACAAAGTCTTTCCTTGTCGCCGCCCAGGAATGATAAGGTGCCCTCGAACACGTGACTCTTCACTCGGCGTGAGTGCAGAAACAGCCCTCTGATGCCCCCTGAGATTCCCCACACACGTTATGCCAGGCCCATGCAGCCTCGCCGAGCTGGGTTTGCAAATGCACGGGGAAAAAGCTTTTCTCTTAATTTTTCCTAATTTCAGTTAATGAGGAAGGCAGTAGCATAGGACAGGTCACCGCAACTTGGTTTCCAATTTTCTTATGGTCCTTGTAAACTCCAGGGCAAATCCACTAGAGTGTTTCAAAGCTTTAGAGTCTTTTTTCTTTATAAAAACTGGAAACTTTTAACCGGCTTGTAAGCTTAACCTTGAGCTCCACCCTCTATAAAATGGCAACAGGTGCCTCCCTGTATTGGAGGTGAATTGTGGGGATAAACTGAACGACACGTGGGACCTACAATGGTGCCACAGCGTGAACGTGTGTGTGCACATGGAACAGCTGCAATAGCCACCCCGCAAACTCAGAAAGACACAGATAAGCACAGGAGCACCACAGGTCAGGAACAACTATTTCATTAGGGCTGATTTGTCTTGTTCTGTAATTAAAAGTCAGACTGGTCCAAGCCCCTGCTGTGGCTAGAGCCATACCGCTGTACAGAAGTCTGCACAGTGATGCTTCTTCCTGTAATGAAATCAGTTCCCGCTGTATAAAACGCCATGAGCGCTGCATGCATCGCAAGAGGCCACATCGCTTTCAGCTTGCTTGAAAGGTCAGAGCAGCCACGCACCTGGAGAGTCCTCAGCCCCGGTTTAAGAGCAAAAAGCCAGCGCTGTGCCTCCTCGGAGAGGAGCAGTGATTGTGACTGAAGGTCTGTTACTAGGTGGCACCTCATCCTCTAGCAATATTCTCATTTCTGGGACTTGGAAGCGAACCCCGGTTTCATATTGTATCGATGGCCTCGGAAAACAGTTGCCTAGCAGCTCTAAGTAGCTTAAATTTAATTAGCTTCAAGCTGTTAAACGCATCAAGAATTGGCTATTAGCGAGCTCACGCTACACAGTAATTTTCATTCACCCTCTAGTTCGCAGGAGCCATTCGTGCCGCAGCAGCTTGCACTCACCTCAGGCTGGGGCGCAGCAGCAGGCAGGACGGGGTCACAAGCCCCAGCGTGGCGCAGAGTCTGAAGGCGACAGCCTCAGCTCAAGAGGATTTCGACAGGGGATTCAGACGCAGAGCCGGGGGAAAGCCACCTCCTTCCCCAGCCGCGCTGACCCCAGGCATGGCCCGCCTGGCAGGACACAGTCGAAGCACAGGGCAGGGTCACAGCTGTTTTGCTGCCGAACCTGAATGCTGTCAGAGTCCCCCAGGGTCCCACCGCAGGCACCTCCAGGCGGTGCTGGGTCCGTAGGGGCTGTGCCCCGTAGCTGAGGCCAGCCGCAGACAGAAGGCAACTCTCCCAGAGGCGACATGCCTGAGTTAGTACTGCAGAGAAATGCACCAGAGTTAACTCAGCCTCAAAACTTCACTCCCAAGAGCATGGAAAGCAAATAACTACCTCGCAGGGAACTGAAAGGAGCCATGCTCTCAGCCCTCCGGCTTGTTTTGTCCTTTTGCCACTGCAACCAAGACTGCCTCCACTCCTTCTTGCTACCCACAGGAATAACTCTGATGGACAAAAAAGGTTTTATCAGCTCCCAATTTGCTACCAAGCCTCCTCACGCCCTCGCCATCCCCAGGACCTGGGCTTGTTCCTTGGGATCCTTTATCATCCCACAAAGCCAACTGGTTTACACTGGCTTTCGTGGCCTGTGCATCAAAGTGACCGCAGCATCAAAGTGGACGACAGAGAAGCCCTCCCCAAAAGAGCTGCTGAAATAGCTGCGACCCTAAACATGCACACCGCTGCCTCGCTGGAGGGCACAGGACCACGGGGCCATTCCCAAAGCACCAGCCCTCCAACGGGGTTCCCTCTATCCCTTTTTTCCCCCCCACAACAGGTCAACAGCACCAATATTTTACATAATAACCATAAGGATTAGGAGTGGAGGATGTTTCTCCATGTGAATGGGCCCACACACCTACCTGTGACCTGTACCTATGTGTGTATTTGTAGATATATATAAAAACCCCACATATACACACTTCACCCAGGGAGAAGAGGCCCTATCGGGACGAGCACCAGCTGTACACTGGTGCACTTTGCCAGCGCTTGTCTCCCTCGCCTCCAAGCTTTGCCCTCAGGGGGCGGGGGAGGCCCCGGCGCCGCGCTCACCCGGCGTTAATCAGCCCGCGGCGCCCCCGTTCCCACGCCCGCGGTGAAGCCCGGCAGCTCCCCGGGGCGGGCGGGGCGGGCGGTGCGGCGGCGGCCCGGCCCCGGCCCCGGCAGCTGCGGCTCGCTGGGGGCAGCGCCGCCATCTTGGCGCCGCGCGGGGCATGCTGGGAGCGGTAGTGCCGCGGCGTGCAGTACCCGGCGTGCACCGCGCGCGGGCGGCCCCGCACAGTTGCCATGGAAACAGCGGGGCGCCGGCCCGCGGGCGCAGGCGGGAGCACACCGGGAGCGCAGGCCCGGGCCCTTCAACCGGGCCGCGAGAGGGATTTGGTAAAAAAAATAAAAATAAATGAATAATTAGAACCGAAACCACTCCGGGCAGGGCAGCGAGGAGGAGGCCGGTTGTTCAGGGCGGGGGCGCCTGTCCTGCCCCATCCCAGCCGCACAGTGCTGTGTCCGACACCACGCCTCGCTGCACAGCACCGCTCGCCTGGAGCGGGGTCCTTGTTTTGTTTTGTTTTGTTTTGCAAAGGGGACGTTAGAGCCATCTTTTTTCCAAGTTGGGGATTGTGGAAAGCTGAAGGAGCCCTTCCTGGCCGGCTGCTCACCCACCCCAGCCTCAGCGGGGAGGTGTGAAAGCCGCTGCTGACGAGCCCGGCAAAGGTGCCCCGACACCAGCCTCTGATCCTGCTTGAGGTGAGGCCTTGCAGGTGGAAATTAGCCTCTTTTCTTCCCTTTTTGGCCCCAAAGCGCATGCTGGCCAATGTTTTCGCTGCTCAGCGGCTGCAGGTCAGGTCCGTGTTTCTCTTACGCCAGCCGAGGCCGGTTGCAGTGCCAGATGTTGCCGCCGCTATGAATGCAGCCCGTGCCTGGGGCGTGCTAGGGCTCTAATTGCCTCCTCGGTAATTATTAAAAGCCATCACCTGCTGTTTGCGAGCGGCCACGGCTGGGCCCGGTTCCCTGCGGCCAGCGGCAGCCAGAGGAGCCACCCCGCGGTACGGGTTTCAACTTGCAAAGAGGCTTTTAAAGTCACGGAGGAGAAGGAAACAGACGGGAGACCCCAAGACACACACGGGCACAGCTGCCGGCCGCCCGGCCTCCCCACACCTCCCTCCATCAGTAACTCACCTTAACGAAGCCCGAGAGTATCGAGTTTGCCAGTGCTCAGCAAACCATGGCCTCAAAATGCAGGCTCTGCCCCGGGCTCTCCCCACGGCGCTGCGTGGCACAGACCCCCCAAACCCCCCAGGCACACTCCAGTGCAGGCCCCCGGCTGCCGCCGTGGCTCAGGGAGCTGGTATTACAGGTGCTGGGTGCGGGTTTCTTCTTGCCTCCACACCTCCATCGGCTTTTCCAGCCATGGAGAGCCGGGGGGGTTCCTCCTTAGCCCCGGGAGCCCTGTGCAACCTGCGTGCGCCTGCTCCCCAGGGCCGCTGGGCCAGCAGGCTGGGTGGGTTGCCTTCCCCCTCCTTTTTTCCTCTTTTCCCCTCCCCTAAAGCCAGAGGTTTGTTTTTTTTTTCCCCCACAGGTTCAGGTGGAGCGGGAGGTGGAGCAGCGGGAGGGAGGGACGGCCAACCCCTCCTGCAGGCCTGGCGCCCGGCGATTGGGGCGGCGGGAGAGCCTGGCGAAGGGCAGGGGCTGAACCGGGGAGGGGGGAAATAAATAAATTATTTAAAAAAAAAAAAAGAGAGAGAAAAAACAAGCACTGATCTGGCAGGTCCAGTCGGCTCGAGCGGCACACAGGGGAGGCGACTGGCAGGAAGCCTGCGACCGGGGGAAGGTCCCAAGGTAAATGCAGCTCTCCTGCGCTTCCCTTTCCGCGTCGATGCCATCTCGGCCGGGGTCAGCAGGGTTTCGCCCTCTCCCTACAAGCCCTGCTGCTCTCCTCCGGCTCCCTGGCCCCGCTTACTGTTCCGGCGTACGCAGACCTGCGGCTCCCGTGCCGCCGTGCCTCCCTGCCCGCCTCGCTTCCCCCGTGGCCGTGCTCGGGGGGATGCTGCAGCCCAACCATCGCCTACCGCCGCATGGTCCTCTGCTGTGCTTGGAGGGCTACAAAACCGGGGTGTCCCCAACCCCAAGATGTAGGAAATGGGAGCGTTAACCTGTGCTGCCCGTTAACCTGTGCTCCTCCCTCCCTTGCGGGCAGCAGCCCTGATACCCAGCTCCCTTTGGGCGTCCGCCGCCATTTCACGCCCCAGAGCAAAGGGGCCCTGGCCAGCTGCGCCTCTCCACGGGGCTGGGGAGGCATTTACGGCCTCCCTGAGCTCTCCGGCCAGTCTGCATCTTGTTGGGGCTTCCTTATTTCCAACCATCAGAGTGAAATGATTTACGAGCGACCCATCCGGGCAGGACCAAGCAGAGCCAGAGCATCCCCACCAGGCAGAGAAAGCCCCACGCCACCCTGGTGTAGCATCTCCCATCCCCTTCCCCGTGTGAAAGCTGGATGGGCTGGCTCATCTCCATGCCTTGCTCTTCCGTCCCTGGCCACGGAGAAATCCAGTTAATACTTTGGGTATAAATCGCTTTCCAGCTGCGCAAGCTGAACACGTTATAAGTGTCCCCACGTACCTTGACCCACAGTTTCGCCCCACGCCCAGCACCAGGGCTGCTGTGCCAAAGGGAAGCAACGTGCCTCCATCGCTGTTCATGGCGGAGCAGCGCTGCAGACCTCCCCCCTTCCCGTTTCACACTGGCAGCAGAGAGACGTGGTTTCTCCAGGGATGAGCCCAGCCTCGGCAGCCCTGCTGTTACCCAAAACCAGTTTGCAACCGAGAGCGATGAAGCTCTGGGGCAGAGAGCAGCCGAGAGAGATTTTTATCCCTCCTGGCCCCTGCAGTTACGCTGGATGTGTTTACATCATGCTGCCTTGCAGAAACACCTGCAACGTGACGTCCTTGTTACTCCCACACCGGCCCCAGCAGACACACTGCCCGCGCCGGGGGCTCTGCGGGTGTTTGGGGATGGAGGAGCCCGATCCCACCACCAGGCTCTGCTTTGCTGTTTCCTCCCAGTGCCCCTTTCCACCGCTGCGATTTATCGGTGGGGTGCGGGGTGTCCTCCCTGGGCCCCCTCTTCCCGCGGGGCTATTGCAGTGGCATTGCCGCCGATTGTGCGATGCCAGCCAAGAGCCAGTCCCCCCAGTCCCCTTGTGCTCCCCGCTTGCCTGCACGCGTGGCACGTTGTGCGGCTATGCCTCTCCCCGGGCACGGCCGCAGTGTAGCAATGCGCCGAGCCTCCTAACGCGAGGGGAGCGCTGCACCCACTTGGCTTAGCTCAACGCTACGAGAGCTCACGAGATAGGAAGCCCGTGTTTCTATAAATAAACCGCCCTGCTGTTTAATTAGCGATTTCAATGGGCATGTCAGGCTGGAAGCAGCACTGCAGCCAAGACAGGGTGTTGGTAGGATGAAGAGGGTCCTGCTGAGCCCTGCCAAATACAGCCGCGGCGGCAGCTCGCCGTGGTTTCATGAGGAGGTGTTGCATGCCCCGCAGCTGAGCTATGACCGTGGCTCGTTTCCCCTCACTGGCCATGTTTTTAACATCCTGCAGCTCCCGGTTGGTCATTAATCACCTCCCACCCATAAATTCGCGGTTGGGAAAGCCAGGCTGCAAGTCGGCGCTGCGCAGGGAGGGCAGGTGACACAGTGGCCACCAAGCCATGGCCGGGACATGGCTTTAGCTTTACCCCAGAGCGGCACCTGTTGCCCCCAGACCCAAATCGCTGCAGGAAGCGATGGGGATTGCCAGGGCACTCCCTGTGCCTGCCCGGCCTGGAGCAGCCAGCGCTCACGGAGCCATTTCTGATCTATTCCAGGCCCAGCCTGCCCTGCGGTGGTGGCAGGTGGACTTTGTCCCCCCGGAAGACGCCGTGCCGTGGCCACCCTCCTGTTGCGGCTGGCCCGCTGGTGATGCCGGCAGCTCCCCCGCATATCTCCTGAGCACACCATGGCAGGTAGGCTGCAAAATCAAAACTTTCACCTGTTTTCCCAGCTGTTTTCAGCTGGGAAGGACCCCTCGCTCGCAGGCACGGCAGGGGGTCCGGCTCGCTGCTCCGGCTTTTCTCGTAGGGTGGGTGAGGGTCCATCCCAGCCCTGAAAACTGGCTCAGCCTGTTGCAAAACAGCTGCAAGCACCGCTCGCTGCCAGACCCCCGCGGCAGAGCTTGTTTTTCTGGAGAAGCTGGGATGGCTACGATAGTTGCCTGCCCAGCTGGGAGCTGGATCAGCTTTCCCATCCAAAACCCCCTTCCCACTGTGCCCCCAGACCTTTGCAGCATGCCCCCCGAAATCCTCGTCCCGGCTGCCAACGAGACGCTGGAGCTGGTGCTGGGGACTCAGATGACGCTGAACTGCACCGTGCGCTGGGCGGCCACCGAGCGCTGTGAGCCCGTCCCTGCCTGGACCAAAGACGGGCAGTGGCTGGGCAGCGAGAGCAGCCAGGACACCACCTGGTAAGGAGCCCACCCTGGGGCATGTCCATCCGTCCGTCTGTCTGTCTGAGTGGGTCGCCACATGGCCCAACCTACGGTGGCCTTATCTCCCCCCAGGTTTGCCCAAAATGCCTCGGAGCGGCTTCTCACCAGCGTCCTGCAGCTCAACCTCACACACGATGCTGACTTTGGGGTGTTCGCCTGCTGGGTCAGCAACGCCACGGCCACCTTCACCCTGCGGCGAGTGGGTAGGGACATGCTGGGGGCAGAGAGGGGACACCTCCAAGGAGGACCCGCTTGCGTAGGGCAGGAATGGCAGCCCCATGGGGATCATCACTACCTCTCCCAGGGCAGTGTATCGCGGCACAAACCTACACCAAACCCAGAAAACCTGGGCCAGGAGCCACTGGCCAGGCTCACCGTGCCCTTCCCTGTCCTTGCAGAGGCGGCAGGGCACGTGCCCGCAGTGCTGGCAGCCCTCCTGGTCCTGGCGCTCCTGGTGCTCCTGGCCGGGCTCTACGTCCGATGCCGCCTGAGCGTGCTCCTCTGGTACCGGAACCACTACGGCGAACTGGAGATCAACGGTGAGCCGCCGGAGAAGGGCACAGAGGTGGTGCCCCCCTTGGGAAAAGCCTCCCCCGGGCCAGGGGCTCGCCGACGAGCAGAGCCCTCCCCGGCATTACACCCCCCTTTTCCCATGGCTCTCCCCAGATGGGAAGCTGTACGACGCCTACGTCTCCCACGCCACCGCCCCGGATGACCGAAAGTTTGTCCACTTCATCGTGAAGCCGCAGCTGGAGAACCGCTACGGCTACAAGCTCTTCCTGGACGAGCAAACCATCCTGCCCAACTCAGGTAGGCACCGGACCCGTGTGGGGTCGGGCAGAGGAGAGACACCGGCACCTGGGGGCTTGAACTCCCTTTGCCTGCAGAGCCGTCAGCCGACCTGATCATGAATGTCAGCCGGTGCCGGCGTCTCATTGTGGTCCTCTCCATCGCGTACCTGGAGCAAGACTGGTGCAACACCAGCTTCAGGTAGGAGCGGCTCCTGCCTGCTCCCGGGGTGAGGAGCCGGCGGGTCCTTCGCCCTCCTGCCACACACCTGTCTCACAGGGAAGGGCTTTGGAGGCTGCTGGAGCTTTCCAAGAAACCCATCTTCATCGTCTTCGAGAGCCAGTACCGGGAGATCGCCCACCCTGCCATCAGCCTGCTGAAGCAGCACCGGAGCGCGGTGACCTTGCTGGTGTGGCGAGCTGGCTCCATGGTGAGAGCTGAGCAGGACCCTGTCCCACTGGCACCCCCATTTCCATCCCCCGTGCCCCATTCTGTGTCAGCTTCCCCGTGATGCTCCGGGGCTGCTCCATGCGCTTCAGTGCTCCTGAAAAGCAGGTTGGGGCACTCGTGTTTTTAAAATTGCCTCTAAAAGACAACAGAAACAGCCCCAGATCTGGGTGCTCGCTCCCCAAACTTGCGCGATCAGGAGCCCCATGCCACTCTGGGGTCTCCCAGCCGAGGCACCAGCGTGAAGCCTCAACTCTCAGGGCGAAGCTTTGGCCCGTGGCTGCTGTGGCCATTTCAGGGCCAGGCTGGGAGCTGGAGCCCTCGGGAGCATTTCAGCAGGTTGGGCCGGTTTCTCCACTGGCGTGCGGGCGCGCTGCCATGCCGGGAGCACAGCCCTCGCCTTGGCTGAGCTCCCAGCGCTGGGAAGAGTGAGCCGAGCCCCACAAAGCCTTCCCCAGCCCCGTGCGGGGCCAGGCTTGGCTTCGTGGTTGCCCTGACGCAGCTCATCTCCTCCCTGCCTCACGCAGACCCCGTCATCGGACTTCTGGAAGGCGCTGTGCCTGGCCCTGCCCCGCAAGGTGTCCTTCCAGGGGACCATGGGCGACCCGCAGACCCAGCTGCAGGAGGACAAGGACCCCATGCTGATCCTGCACAGCAGCTACCTGGACAGCGGTGGAGACCTCCACCCAGATGGGGACCTCGGTACAGGTCCTTATCCCCTAGGGGACAGCTTCTTCTCTTGGGGGGGACAGATGTGCACTGGAGGTCATCTCTGGGCTTTGCTTCACCCTCCTGTGGCAGGCGGGCTGGGTTTAGCCTCTTCCCCACCGCCTAAAACCATCTCCCCGCTCCTTCCAGGCCTCCGAGGGTGCGTTTTCAGAAGCCCCCCACCTCCCCGCATTGGCGGCCTCGGCACTCCCATGGCTTCAGCTGCTGGTGCGACGGAGGAGACACAGCTGAGAGACGGCCAGAGACCCGAGCTCGATGTCTCAGACCTGGGATCGCGCAACTACGGCGCCCGCACGGACTTCTACTGCCTGGTGACGGAGGATGACATCTGAGAGGGGCCGCCGGCCAGCAAAGGTGGCATCCCCCTTCCCCGCAGGGCCGCACCGACCCAGATCATGGCCAGAGGAACCCAGGCTTTATGATGGGACGAAAGCCAAGGTCTCCCTTGGAAAGACAGGAGCTGGCTCCTTCTGGCAGCACGCTCTGTGGTGGAAAACCATCACTAGAGGACACCCCTGCCCGTAGTGCCTGGGCACCCTTGGGTGCTGGGCCCCCTCCCTCGCCATGGGTAGCAGGAACATTTTTCCTGCATGATGGACAGGCGTTGGGATGGGTAATGCTCTCCGAGAAGCAACGTGCCCCAATCCCAGTGGCCCAGGGGCTGGGAAATGCCCCACAGGAGCGGCTGCAGCACCCTCTGTCCCGTGGAAACCCCTGTGGCAATAAAATGCTGCTGCTCCAAGTGGGTCTCGTCCATCTGCGGGGATGCGGGTGCCACCGGTGGGTCTCTCCCCACCACGAGCAGCACTGTGCCGCATCCCACCCCCGCGCTGGCGTCCCTGCCATGCTGACGCGGAGCAAAGCCCAGACGCGGCGAGTGGGGTGGCACCGCAGGGTGAGCTCTCCCGCATGCCGGCGTTCCGCGGGGTGCTCTCCTCGGCTCCCGCGTGCCGGCCAAGCACAGGGGCAAGCAGGCATCATTCAAGGCCTTTATTTTGGGAATACACAGGGCTTGGGGAGTTTGTACACGGAAAGCTGGGGAGGCAAACGTACCGTAACACCCCAGCCTGGACCGCGCCGGGTCCCGGCACGCCAGGGAGGCCACACCAGCCCTGGACGCGGCCCCTCCTGGCAGCGCCACCCGGTCTCCCCTGCCCTCCCACCCCCTGTACCTACTCTACCTCATTTCCCAAACGGGGCGCGCAGTGCCCCCCAAGCGCAGGGTCTCCCCACCCAGCCCCAAACCCACCAGCAGACCGAAGCCACCCCGCAGCCCACCCGCGCGCCCCAGCCTGGCCGCCACCGCGGCAGGGAGAGCTTTGGACCCACTGCCCTCACCTGCGCCAGCCGCGCCGGGCACCGAGGGCATCTCCCCACCCCGCGGGGAGACGCCGCCCAGCAGACACAAGCCGGCTGGCCCTGCCCGAATCCTGCTTACGCAGCACCGGCCAGGCCCAGCCCCGAGCAGAGCAGCTGGGAAGGAGCAGCAGCGGCGGCTCTGCCTGCACAGGGACAGACCGCAGGGGGTGTACGGATGGGGACGGCATGGCTCAGAGATCCCCCGGCTTCTCGCAGCGAGGGCATGGGCAGCCTCAATCA